>NC_083724.1:54737208-55350844 GCF_028564815.1 Eubalaena glacialis | reverse complement strand
TTTGAGCTTTTTGACCTTAGGGAAGTTACTTTACTTCTCTAAATCCTGGTTTCCTTATGAGTACAAAGAAATGCATAAAAAATCCCTTGAGCAGTTATTGAGAAGAAATAATGTATAGTCAGTTGCTCATTAAATGTTAGTCCCCTCCCTTCACTTAAATAATCCTGTGATGCCTAGTAAAAACTGAAAACTAGTCTTTGGGGAAAATAAGAAAGAAATAGAGAATAAGAAAGGAAGTTGAATGGACAGGAAATATAGAAGATGGTAAGAGTTCCCTTATCGCATTTGCTTGTTTGGCAGGTAACTTAACCAAGCCAGTCATAAACTGATTTTTCTCTGTATTCTTCCATCTTAGCTAATATTTATATTTGGAGACACAGATCCCCAAAAATGGGAATAGCACCAAATTAAATGCATTTAAAACCAACATGAGGAGACTTTTCACTCAAGAAAGCAAAATAAGTTAAACCCTGAAGCAAAGGTTTTTGAAAAGGGAAACATAAAATCAATATGATGGTCTCAAACAGCATTTTAAAAGATTAGAGTAGAAAGGAACATTTCCGGGTGTATGAAATATAGTAAGTTTTATTCCATGAAATTCTCATTTCAGACAGACACATACATGCAATGCATATGTGTGTATCAGGTCACAATGTAAAATGTATTTCTTGCTGTGGGTTGAGGTTAAAAAAAGGAAAAAAGTTTAAAAGTCACTGCTTTAAAGGGAAAGAAATAGCTATGTTCCTTTTCAATAAATTAGATTCTCTTTTGGCCTTGTTCATTCAAAGACAGTGTCATTGCTTTTGGGAAGGTAGACTTCATTCTCAATATCCTTGTCCTTGAGTCATGTCCAAACTATTCATGTATTATTTCAGTTCATGATGTACTTTATCAATACTTCCATACATTTCATCAGGAGAGAGATGTAAGAAACATAGTCAAGTTGAAGTAAGAAGAAAAATGTGAAAGCAAATTGATACTTTCATTTTCTTCCAATTCCTGAAAGGGAGTATGAAAAAATATTAAGTGATGAGGAATACAAAATAGGCTCATCCTGCTTTTTTCTAAAGAATGTTTTCCTAAGTCATCTAAAAGCCATAGAGCAATGAAAATATTTAAGTGAATGAATAGATGGAAGATACCATGAAGGAACTGGCACTGAAAAAGATTAGTGTTGGTAGAAAAAAGCAGAACCCTGGCAACAGAGAGCTAACAATGAACTCCTATGCTGGGACCAACATTCCATCAGGTGCTTCAACAGCATTATCTCATTTAATTCTTAAACAGGGGCCCAGGGTACATATTCCCATTTTACAGCTGAGAAAAATGAGGCTCTAATTGGTTGAGTCACTAGCCCAATACAGTCACAATTCTAACCCAGATCCTCCTGCTAAACTCCAAGGTTGAGCTACATCTGTTCCCATCATTTTCTTGGGACACCTGTCCTTTCAGTTCTGCTTCTTGCTTTTGTGCCTCTGCCCCTTGGAAACCCATTTCTTCACTCCTGTTAGTGCTTCATGCTTTCTCCTCATCAAAACCTATTTTCTGGGGTAAGTTATTTACACCAAAATGCTGGTGATCGTGCTGGTTTTCCTCATGTTGTAACAGGGATCAAAACTGAAAGAAATTCCTCCAAGGTGAAATTTCAACAATCATGGAAAAGGTCTGAGACATTTTAGAAATGGGGGATGGGGGAAGAGGAGAGGGAGAGAAGCAGTTCATGATGTTCCTATATCTTTCCAATAAGACACTCTTTAATGTGGCCTATCTTTAATAGCTAGTTCTTTCCAGATGATGGAAAGCTGCCCAACCTGTAATCCACCTCAGGATCAACCTGACTCTTCCATGTGCTTTGCATTCCAGGTCTGTTAAATCCCATTTGCTTTGCTTACATGCTGTTTAAAACTAAAACAAATTACAGTTAAGTAGGCCACCAAAGAGGTTTTTAAACTATCACCTGGGCAGAGACCTCATTTTCTTCTGCTTTCGACCCCACACTGCACACAAAACAACAAACGACTGACACATAATATGCAGAATCGACGGAAAGAAGTAACGGTTGTCTTTCTTCCAGCAGTGCAAGCTTTCCTTGTTGTAGAGTTGACGTCCAGTACTCACATTCTCAGGCCCCAATACATTAAGAAGCCCAGTTCTAGCCACAGATAAAAATGCTGGGGCTCTCCTCCATCTCCCCTGGGCTCCCTTTGTTCTAGTGGCCCTGATTTGGCACAGCGGGGAAGCATACTCAGGCAGTAGCCAAGTGGCGGTAACGTAAAGATGCATGACATGGGACACATTATTGCTCCTACAGGGCTGTCAAGGGTTCCAGTACAGACTGACCAAATTCCCCGACAACGACACCCAAGCACACGCTCTGGGTGCAGGGGCAAAACCTTTCCGCTAATGCAAAATCATGAAGGTATTCTCCTAGATTACCACCTGTAAGTGTTATTGTCTTGCGTTTCGCACATAGGTCTATAATCCCTCTAGTATGGATTTAGTTATGTTGAGCTGTAGGACTATAATCTCATTCTTTTTTCCATTTGGAGATCTAATTGCCCCAACTCCGTTTTTCAAAAAGACTCTCCTTTCCCTTCTGCTCTGCAATGATTCCTTTGTCATAATAGAAGTGTCCAAATATGGGTACGTCTGTTTCTTTGCCTCTTCATCCTGCCCTAGGTCCATATGTCTATCCTTATGCTGATACCACGCTCATTTGGTATCAGGTAGAGTAAGTCTTCCCATCTTGTTCTTCATCTTCAAGAAAATCTTGGCTATTTTTAGCCTTTTGTATTTCAAATTAAAATGAGAATCAGTTTATCCAATTCCTTTAACAATTTCTTGGGGTTTTGATTGAGATTACATTGAATCTATATATCAATGTTGGAAGAATTATAGTTTTTATGGGATTCAGTTTCCAGTCTATGTTCATAGGTCTTCCTAAATGGCTTTTAATTTTTTTTTCATAAATAGAAATGACTTTATTTTAAAATATTTGTGGAAAATTAGATAAAGGGTATATGGGATCTCTCTGTATTATCTCTCAAAACTGCATGTGAATCTACAGTTTTCTCAAAACAAAAAGTTTTAAAAAATGTGTTATTCAATGGTAATATCTTTTTTGCCATCTGTACGTTCCTCAATACATCAATATACACTGAAATATTTAAATTGTACATACTTGACAATGAAAGAGATCCTGCTCTAGTGTTTATGTTGGCATTTTTAGGGTAATTGACTCAACGTCAACTCCGTATTAATTTTTTATTTTTTAGCAGTAATGTTGCTTTATTTTTTTTCATTTATTTATTTTTTTATACAGCAGGTTCTTATTAGTCATCCATTTTATACACATCAGTGTATACATGTCAATCCTAATCGCCCAATTCATCACACCACGACCCCCCCGACCCCACCACCACTTTCCCCCCTTGGTGTCAATACGTTTGTTCTCTACATCAGTGTCTCAATTTCTGCCCTGCAAGCCGGTTCATCTGTACCATTTTTCTAGGTTCCACATATATGCGTTAATATGCAGTATTTGTTTTTCTCTTTCTGACTTACTTCACTCTGTATGACAGTCTCTAGGTCCATCCACGTCTCTACAAATGACCAATTTCGTTCCTTTTTATGGCTGAGTAATATTCCATTGTATATATGTACCACATCTTCTTTATCCATTCCTCAGTCGATGGGCATTTAGGTTGTTTCCATGACCTGGCTATTGTAAATAGTGCTGCAATGAACATTGGGGTGCATGTGTCTTTTTGAATTATGGTTTTCTCTGGGTATATGCCCAGTAGTGGGATTGCTGGGTCATATGGTAATTCTATTTTTAGTTTTTTAAGGAACCGCCATACTGTTCTCCATAGTGGCTGTATTAATTTACATTCCCACCAACAGTGCAAGAGGGTTCCCTTTTCTCCACACCCTCTCCAGCATTTGTTGTTTGTAGATTTTCTGATGATTCCCATTCTGACTAGTGTGAGGTGATACCTCATTGTAGTTTTGATTTGCATTTCTCTAATAATTAGTGATGTTGAGCACCTTTTCATGTGCTTCTTGGCCATCTGTATGTCTTCGTTGGAGAAAAGTCTATTTAGGTCTTCTGCCCATTTTTGGATTGGGTTGTTTGTTTTTTTAATATTGAGTTGCATGAGCTGTTTATATACTGTGGAGATTAATCCTTTGTCCATTGATTCGTTTGCAAATATTTTCTCCCATTCTGAGTGTTGTCTTTTTGTCTTGTTTATAGTTTCCTTTGCTGTGCAAAAGCTTTTATGTTTCATTAGGTCCCATTTGTTTATTTTTGTTTTTATTTCCATTACTCTATGAGGTGGATCAAAAAAATGTCTTGCTGTGATTTATGTCAAAGAGTGTTCTTCCTGTGTTTTCCTCCAAGAGTTTTATAGTGTCCGGTCTTACATTTAGGTCTCTAATCCATTTTGAGTTTATTTTTGTGTATGGTGTTAGGGAGTGTTCTAATTTTATTCTTTTACATGTAGCTGTCCAGTTTTCCCAGCACCACTTATTGAAGAGACTGTCTTTTCTCCATTGTATATCCTTGCCTCCTTTGTCATAGATTAGTTGACCATACGTGCGTGGGTTTATCTCTGGGCTTTCTATCTTGTTCCATTGATCTATATTTCTGTTTTTGTGCCACTACCATATTGTCTTGATTACTGTAGCTTTGTAGTATAGTCTGAAGTCAGGGAGTCTGATTCCTCCAGCTCCGTTTTTTCCCCTCAAGACTGCTTTACCTATTCGCGGTCTTTTGTGTCTCCATACACATTTTAAGATTTTTTTGTTCTAGTTCTGTAAAAAATGCCTTTGGTAATTTGATAGGGATTGCATTGAATCTGTAGATTGCTTTGGGTAGTAGAGTCATTTTCACAATATTGATTCTTCCAATCCAAGAACATGGTATATCTCTCCATCTGTTGGTATCATCTTTAATTTCTTTCATCAGTGTCTTATAGTTTTCTGCATAAAAGTCTTTTGTCTCCCTAGGTAGGTTTATTCCTAGGTATTTTATTCTTTTTGTTGCAATGGTAAATGGGAATGTTTCCTTAATTTCTCTTTCAGATTTTTCATCATTAGTGTATAGGAATGAAGAGATTTCTGTGCATTAATTTTGTATCCTGCAACTTTACCAAATTCATTGATTAGCTCTAGTAGTTTTCTGGTGGCATCTTTAGGATTCTCTATGTATAGTATCATGTCATCTGCAAACAGTGACAGTTTTACTTCTTCTTTTCCAATGTGTATTGCTTTTATTTCTTTTTCTTCTCTGATTGCTGTGGCTAGGACTTCCAAAACTATGTTGAATAATAGTGGTAAGAGTGGACATCCTTGTCTTGTTCCTGATCTTAGAGGAAATGCTTTCAGTTTTTCACCGTTGAGAATGATGTTTGCTGTGGGTTTGTCGAATATGGCCTGTATTATGTTGAGGTAGGTTCCCTGTATGCCCACTTTCTGGAGAGTTTTTATCATAAATGGGTGTTGAATTTTGTCAAAAGCTTTTTCTGCATCTATTGAGATGATCAGATGGTTTTTCTTCTTCAATTTGTTGATATGGTGTATCACATTGATTGATTTGCGTATATTGAAGAATCCTTGCATCCCTGGGATAAATCCCACTTGATCATGGTGTATGATCCTTTTAATGTGTTGTTGGATTCTGTTTGCTAGTATTTCGTTGAGGATTTTTGCATCTATATTCATCAGTGATATTGGTCTGTAATTTTCTTTTTTTGTGGTATCTTTGTCTGGTTTTGGTATCAGGGTGATGGTGGCCTCATAGAATGAGTTTGGGAGTGTTCCTTCCTCTGCAGTTTTTTGGAAGAGTTTGAGAAGGATGGGTGTTAGCTCTTCTCTAAATGTTTGATAGAAGTCACCTGTGAAGCCATCTGGTCCTGGACTTTTGTTTGTTGGAAGATTTTTAATCACAGTTTCAATTCCTTTACTTGTGATTGGTCTGTTCATATTTTCTATTTCTTCCTGGTTCAGTCTTGGAAGGTTATACCTTTCTAAGGATTTGTCCATTTCTTCCAGGTTGTCCATTTTATTGGCATATTGTAGTAGTCTCTTAGGATGCTTTGTATTTCTGCAGTGTGTGTTGTAACTTCTCCTTTTTCATTTCTAATTTTATTGATATGAGTTCTCTCCCTCTTTTTCTTGATGAGTCTGGCTAATGGTGTATCAATTTTGTTTATCTTCTCAAAGAACCAGCTTTTAGTTTTATTGATCTTTGCTATTGTTCTCTTTGTTTCTATTTCGTTTATTTCTGGTCTGATCTTTATGATTTCTCTCCTGCGAACTTTGGGTTTTGTTTGTTCTTCTTTCTCTAGTTCCTTTAGGTGTAAGGTTAGATTGTTTATTTGAGATTTTTCTTGTTTCTTGAGGTAGGCTTGTATAGCTATAAACTTCCCACTTAGAACTGCTTTTGCTGCATCCCATAGGTTTTGGATTGTCGTGTTTTCATTGTCATTTGTCTCTAGGTATTTTTTGATTTCCTCTCTGATTTCTTCAGTGATCTCTTGGTTATTTAGTAACGTCTTGTTTAGCCTCCATGTCTTTGTGTTTTCTACACTTTTTTCCCTGTAATTCATTTCTAATCTCATAGTGCTGTGGTCAGAAAAGATGCTTGACATGATTTCAGTTTTCTTAAATTTACTGAGGCTTGATTTGTGACCCAAGATGTGATCTATCCTGGAGAATGTTCTGTGCACACTTGAGAAGGAAGTGTAATCTGCTGTTTTTGGATGGAATGTCCTATAAATATGAATGAAATCTATCTGGTCTATTGTGTCATTTAAAGCTTGTGTTTCCTTCTTAATTTTAAGTTTGGATGACCTGTCCATTGGTGTAAGTGAGGTGTTAAAGTTAAAATCCCCCACTATTATTGTGTTACTGTCGATTTCCTCTTTTATAGCTGTTAGCAGTTGCCTTATGTACTGAGGTGCTCCTATGTTGGGTGCATATATATTTATAATTGTTATATCTTCTTCTTGGATTGATCCCTTGACATGATGTAGTGTCCTTCCTTTTCTCTTGTAACATTCTTTATTTTAAAGTCTATTTTAGCTGATATGAGTATTGCTACTCCAGCTTTCTTTGGATTTCCATTTGCATGGAATATCTTTTTCCATCCCCTCACTTGCAGTCTGTATGTGTCCCTAGGTCTGAAGTGGGTCTCTTGTAGACAGCATATATATGGGTCTTGTTTTTGTATCCATTCAGCAGGCCTGTGTCTTTTGGTTGGAGCATTTGATCCATTCACGTTTAAGGTAATTATCGATATGTATGTTCCTATTACCATTTTCTTAATTGTTTTGGGTCTAGTTTTTTAGGTTCTTTTCTTCTCTTGTGTTTCCCACTTAGAGAAGTTCCTTTAGCATTTGTTGTAGAGCTGGTTTGGTGGTGCTGAATTCTCTTAGCTTTTGCTTGTCTGTAAAGCTTTTGATTTCTCCATCAAATCTGAATGAGATCCTTGCCGGGTAGAGTAATCTTGGTTGTAGGTTCTTCCCTTTCATCACTTTAAGTATATCATGCCACTCCCTTCTGGCTTGTAGAGTTTCTGCTGAGAAATCAGCTGTTAACTTTATGGGAGTTCGCTTGTATGTTATTTGTCATTTTTCCCTTGCTGCTTTCAGTAATTTTTCTTTGTCTTTAATTTTTGCCAATTTGATTACTATGTGTCTTGGCGTGTTTCTCCTTGGGTTTATCCTGTATTAGGCTCTCTGTGCTTCCTGGACTTGGGTGGCTATTTCCTTTCCCATGTTAGGGAAGTTTTCGACTATAATCTCTTCAAATATTTTCTCGGGTCCTTTCTCTCTCTCTTCTCCTTCTGGGACCCCTATAATGTGCATGTTGTTGTGTTTAATGTTGTCCCAGAGGTCTCTTAGGCTGTCTTCATTTCTTTTCAGTCTTTTTTCTTTATTCTGTTCTGCAGCAGTGAATTCCACCATTCTCTCTTCCAGATCACTTATCCGTTCTTCTGCCTCAGTTATTCTGCTATTGATTCCTTCTAGTGTAGTTTTCATTTCGGTTATTGTATTGTTCATCTCTGTTTGTTTGTTCTTTAATTCTTCCAGATCTTTGTTAAACATTTCTTGCATCTTCTCGATCTTTGCCTCTATTCTTTTCCCGAGGTCCTGGATCATCTTCACTATCATTATTCTGAATTCTTTTTCTGGAAGGTTTCCTATCTCCACTTCATTTAGTTGTTTTTCTGGGGTTTTATCTTTTTCCTTCATCTGGTACATAGCCCTCTGCCTTTTCATCTTGTCTATCTTTCTGTGAATGTGGTTTTTGTTCCACAGGCTGCAGGATTGTAGTTCTTCTTGCTTCTGCTGTCTGCCCTCTGGTGGATGAGGCTATCTAAGAGGCTTGTGCAAGTTTCCTGATGGGAGGGACTGGTGGTGGGTAGAGCTGGCTGTTGCTCTGGTGGGCAGAGCTCAGTAAAACTGTAATCTGCCTGTCTGCTGATGGGTGGGGCTGGGTTCCCTCCCTTTTGTTTGTTTGGCCTGAGGTCACCCAACACTGGAGCCTACCTGGACTCTGGTGGGGCTAATGGTGGACTCTGGGAGGGCTCACACCAAGGAGTATTTCCCAGAACTTCTGCTGCCACTGTCCTTGTCCTCACAGTGAGACACAGCCACCCCCTGCCTCTGTAGGAGTCCCTCCAACACTAGCAGGTAGGTCTGGTTCAGTCTCTTGTGGGGTCACTGCTCCTTCCCCTGGGTTCCAATGTGCACACTATTTTGTGTGTGCCCTCCAAGAGTGGAGTCTCTGTTTCCCCCAGTCCTGTCAAAGTCCTGCAATCAAATCTCGCTAGCCTTCAAAGTCTGATTCTCTAGGAATTCTTCCTCCCATTGCCGGACCCCCAAGTTGGGAAACCTGACGTGGGGCTCAGAACCTTCACTCCAGTGGGTGGACTTCTGTGGTATAAGTGTTCTCCAGTTTGTGAGTTACCCACCCAGCAGTTATGGGAATTGATTTTATTGTGATTGCGCTCCTCCTACCGTCTCATTGTGTCTTCTCCTTTGTCTTTGGATGTGGGTATCTTTTTTGGTGAGTTCCAGTGTCTTCCTGCCAATGATTGTTCAGCAGTTAGTTGTGATTCTGGTGTTCTCGCAAGAGGGAGTCCTAAATGGCTTTTAATACGTTTTTATAGTTCTGTCTGGAAAGGCATTAGACATTTTATTTGTATGTATCCCTGTGTACATGGTATTTTGATGTAATTTCAAATTGAACCTTTAAAATATTTCGTTCTCTGTTATCGATGACATATAGAAAATGTTGATTTTTGTGTACTGAATTTTAGCCTGCAAACTTATATACTCAATTATGAATTTGAATAATTTGTTACGTTCTTTTTTTATTTCTGCATATACAATCATATATTCTGTAAATAATGTTTTTCTCCTACTTTTCCAATCCTTTATTTCATTTTCTTGCCTTGCTACACCAGTGGGTAATGTTAAAAGGCATAATGTTAAAAAAACAGTATCTTGTTTCTGTTACTTTGTCCTGATGTTGAGGGAAAACTTTCAACATTTTACTTTACAGGAAAGACTTTTAACTTCTTACTTTAAGAATTTTGTTATAAGGGTTTCTTTTTTTTTTCCCCCCTGAAGATATCTTTTATCAATACAGGAATGTTCACTTTTTTACTTCTTTTATATGTTTTAATTATGAGTAGATGTTGAATTTGATGACATTGTTCCTCATATTTCTGGGAAAATATAACTTGGTCATATGCTTGCTTATATTTTATTTAGGATTTTTGCATTTATATTCATGAGTGAGAGTGGCTGATAACATTCCCTTATTGCACGTGTCAGATTTTGGTATCAAGGTTATGCTAGTCTTGTAAAGTGATTTTGAGACTTCACCGTATTTTTTATTCTTTGGCAGAGTTTTTTAAGCCTGTAATAATTTCTTCCTTAAATGTTTGGTAGAACTCACTGTTGAAACCATGTGGGTGGGCCTAGAGGTTTATTTACAGGAAGGATTTTCATTCCTCTGTCAATTTTATACAACTATTCACAGTCTTTATTTCTTGAATGGTAAGTTAAATTTGCTTAGGAGTTTCTCCATTTTCATCTAAAATTTTTAATATGTCAATATAAGTGACTCATAGCGTTCTCTTTTCATTTTTTTAATGTCTATAGAATCTGTAGTGGTACCCCCTTTTCATTCCTGATGTTGGTAAATGTGCTTTCTCTCTTATTTTCTAAATTAGTCCTACCAGGACCTTATCTCTTTTAACATCTTGTTCAAAGAACCAACTTTTGAATTGTTGATGCTCTCTACTGTATGTTTGTCTTCTTTTTTTAATGAACTTCTGGTCTAATCAGTATTATTTCTTTCCTTCTAATTTCTCTGAGTTTAATTCAATTTAATCATTTCTTTACAAGGTACAATGCTTAGATCACTGACTTTTTAGCCATTTTTCCTTTCTAACATATTCATTTAAGGCTATGAATTTCCTTTTAAGTAGTACATTAGCTGCTTTCTGTAAGTTTTGATTTACTGAATTTTCATCAGCGTTTACTACAAATTATTTTTAATCTCCATTGTGATTTCTTCTTTTATCTGTTAATTATGTAAAAATGTATTTTTTTTTGTTAAGGTATAATTGACATATAACATTATATTAGTTTCAGTTGTACAACATAATAATTTGGTATTTGTATACATTGCAAAATGACCATCACAATAAGTCTAGTTATCATCTGTTACTGCACATAGCTACAAAATTTGTCTTTTTTTATACTTGTGATGAGGACTTTTTAAAAAAAATTTATTTTTTTAATACAGCAGGTTCTTATTAGTTATGTATTTTATACATATCAGTGTATATATGTCAATCCCAATCTCCCAATTCATCCCAACTCCCCCCCACTTCCTCCTTGTGGTGTCCATACATTTGTTCTCTACATCTGTGTCTCTATTTCTGCCTTGCAAACTGATTCATCTATACCATTTTTCTAGATTCCACATATATGCGTTAATAAACGATATTTGTTTTTCTCTTTCTGACTTACTTCACTCTGTATGACAGTCTCTAGGTCCATCCACATCTCTACAAATGACCCAGTTTCATTCCTTTTTATGGCTGAGTAATATTCCATTGTATATATGTAAAACATCTTCTTCATCCATTTGTCTGTCGATGGGCATTTAGGTTGCTTCCATGACCTGGATATTGTAAATAGTGCTGCAATGAACATTGTGGTACATGACTCTTTTTGAATTATGGTTTTCTCTGGGTATATGCCCAGTAGTGGGATTGCTGTGTCGTATGGTAATTCTATTTTTAGTTTTTTAAGGAACCTCCATACGGTTCTCCATAGTGGCTGTATCAATTTACATTCCCACCAACAGTGCAAGAGGGTTCCCTTTTCTCCACACCCTCTCCAGCATTTGTTGTTTGTAGATTTTCTGATGATGGCCATTCTGACTGGTGTGAGGTGATACCTCATTGTAGTTTTGATTTGCATTTCTCTAATAATTAGTGATGTTGAGCAGCTTTTCATGTGCCTCTTGGCCATTTGTATGTCTTCTTTGGAGAAATGTCTATTTAGGTCTTCTGCCCATTTTTTGATTGGGTTGTTTTTTTTTTTAATATTGAGCTGCATGAACTGTTTATATATTTTGGAGATTAATCCTTTGTCCATTGATTCGTTTGCAAATATTTTCTCCCATTCTGAGTGTTGTCTTTTTGTCTTGTTTATAGTTTCCTTTGCAGTGCAAAAGCTTTTAAGGTTCATTAGGCCCCATTTGTTTATTTTTGTTTTTATTTCCATTACTCTAGGAGGTGTGTCAAAAAAGACCTTGCTGTGATTTATGTCAAAGAGTGTTCTTTCCCATGTTTTATAGTGTCTGGTCTTACATTTAGGCCTTTAATCCATTTTGAATTTATTTTTGTGTATGGTGTTAGGGAGTGTCAATCAGAGAAGAAAAAGAAATAAAAGGAATACAAATTGGAAAAGAAGAAGTAAAACTGTCACTGTTTGCAGATGGCATGATACTATACATAGAAAATCCTAAAGATGCCACCAGAAAACTCCTAGAGCTAATCAATGAATTTGGTAAAGTTGCAGGATACAAAATTAATGCACAGAAATCTCTTGCATTCCTATACACTAACAACAAAAGATCAGAAAGAAAAATTAAGGAAACAATCCTATTCACCATTGCATCAAAGAGGATAAAATACCTAGGAATAAACCTACCTAAGGAGGTAAAAGACCTGTACTCAGAAAACTGTAAGGCACTGATGAAAGAAATCAAAATGACACAAACAGATGGAGAGACATACCATTCTTGGATTGGAAGAATCAATATTGTGAAAATGACTATAGTACCCAAAGCAATCTACAGATTCAATGCAATCCCTATCAAACTACCACTGGCATTTTTCACAGAACTAGAACCAAAAATTTCACAATTTGTATGGAAACACAAAAGACCCTGAATAGCCAAAGCAATCTTGAGAAAGAAAAACAGAGCTGGAGGAATCAGGCTCCCTGACTTCAGACTATACTACAAAGCTACAGTAATCAAGACAACATGGTACTGGCACAGAAACAGAAATATAGATCAATGGAACAGGATAGAAAGCCCAGAGATAAACCCACACACATATGGTCAACTAATCTATGACAAAGGAGGCAAGGTTATACAATGGAGAAAAGACAGTCTCTTCAATAAGTGGTGATGGGAAAACTCAACAGCTAAAAATGTATTTCTTAATTTCCATAATTAGGGGAATTTTCTACTTATTTTTATTAATATCTACAATAATTTCATTGTATTGGAAAATATATTCTTTTGAGAATTTTATGGCTGTGCATACTTGAAAAGAATATGTATTTTGCAGCTTGTCATTTAAGTCACTTTGTTAATCATGTTGTTTAAGTCTTGTATATTCCTTCCTTTTTGTTCTTTCAGTTACTGAGAGAAATGTACTAAAAATTTCTCACTATAATTGTGGATTTGTCTATTTTTCATTTTAGTTATGTCAATGCTTGCTTCATATATTTTTAGCCCATGTTATCAGGCATATTCAAATTTTAAATTTTATTTCCTCATGGACAATAGGACATTTTATCCTTCTTTAGAAAGGCCCTTTTGCTATAGAATCTATGCTAATGCTTTTCACCTTAAAGTCTACTCTGCTATAGTATAACTATAGTTGATTTCTTTGAGTTAGTGTTTAATTGACTTCTCTTTTTTTCTTTTACTCTCAAACTTCTCATATCCTTATATTTTAAACATGTCTCTTTAAGCAGTATATAATTGAGTTTTATTTTAAAATCCATTCTGCAGCTGCTTCCCAGGGAGACGCAAGAGGGAGGAGACATGGGGATATATGTATATGTATAGCTGATTCACTTTGTTATAAAGCAGAAACTAACACACCATTGTAAAACAATTATACTCCAGTAAACATGTTAAAAATAAAAAATCCATTCTGCATGTCTGCTCATTCAAACTGAATATTTGGTCCTCTTATATGCAATATAATTACTGATATTTGAGTTAAATCTGTGGTCTTATTTTGTGCTACTTATTCCAAGTGTTCTATTTGGATTACCATTTTTAACATTCCAATTTTTGTCTCTACTAGCTTCCAAGTTGTAATATTTTATTTTTTTGAGGGGGGTTTAACTACAAATAACTTTTCTTACCATATCAAACTTTAATATTAATTGAAAATATTCTGTTGCTTTCTGAATTCCTTTGTTACGGTAGAGAAGTTAGTTTTCAGTCTAACTGTTCTTCTTTTGAAAGTAATTTTTCTTTTTTCTCAGACTGTTTTTAAGATTTTCTCTTCTTCTATGGTTGTCTGCAGTTTCACAACAATGTCTAGGTGTGGATTTATCTTAATTTATTCTGTTTAGGGTTCGCTGAGTTTTTTGGAATTGTGTATTGATGTCTTTCTTGCTTTTGAAAAATTCGGAGCTATTTCTTCTTCAAATTTTACCTCTGTCCCATTCTCTCACTCTACCCTTTTTCAGCTAGAATGTCTCACTGATATCCCATATACCCCTTGCCTTTTCTTTTATAGTTTCCTTCCTTTTGTCCCTTTGTGCTACATTCTGGATATTTTCATTTCCCCCTTCTTCCATTTTATAGATTTTTAATATAGCTACATTTAATTTGCCCTTAAACCTATCTTCATTTTAAGTATTACGTTTTTCAAAGTTTGGGTTTCTTAATGTGCTACCTTAAATTTTAGAGTTTCCAGTTTACTTCTGATATTTTTAAGCTTAGACTTTATATCATAATTGTAACAAGCATGGTTATTTTATGAACCATGTCTGATAATTCTGAGAACTCAAGTTGTGGGTCTTCTTTCTGTTGTCTGTCTTTCTTCTGTTACTCACCCATTGCATCCTATTGTCTTACAAGCCTGGTTATTTTTCATTGCATGTTGGGTGGTATATTTTACAAATTATTTGGGGAAATTTTAAGGCCTGGTATGGTGATGTCTTCCTCCTGAGAAGATAGTCATTTGCTTCTGCAAATAGCAGTGGGCATCATTCCAGGAATATCTTAACATAAGAGTTTGAGTTTACTTGCACCATTAAATGATGCAAAGCTGATTGCAAATCCATGAAAGGGCTGGTTTACTTAGAGTTACTCTTCATATTGAGGGTCTGGCTCTTCAGATTTTCAACTCAAAGGGGGCTTGATTTATCGAACCCCTATTCCTGGCAGGCTTCAGTCTTCAACTTCTGTTTGTTCATCGCTGGGGGCATCACCAAAAGGGTGGCTTAGGTTTGCAGGTGCCTCCCCAGATTTGGCAAAAGCCCTCAGGCAAAAACGCATTTTTGAGGGCAGGTTTATCCCTCTGGTTTCTTATTGTCTTCTATATCTTGACCGCAAATTTCCTCACTATCTTGCAAGTCTTTGATGCTTTCAAGAAGATGCTTTTTGTTCTTCATCCAACTTCTTTAGTTGTCCTCAGTAAGAGGGGAAAAAAAGCCTAGTTAGATGTTCAAGGAAATCAACAAGGTATTATGTAGAGATATGTACTACTTTGATAGACTATTTAAGTCTATACCTGTTTATCTCTCAATGATATCTTAATCATCAAGGTAGCTAAAAGGCAACAGAGTTGGATTCCTCTAGTGGTTTCTTTAGGGGAGTGATGTTGAGGATAAGAAAAGGTAGGGAAGGTGACTGTTATCATCATAATTCACCCCTCTGTTCTAGTTGAACTTTTAATCATGTGTACATATGGCAGAGGCCACTCAGTGTCCCCAGTATCTATTCTCCCTTTTCTTTTAGTAATAGAGGGACTATGTTGTGCAGCCTCTTGGAAAACTGTGTCCAGCTAGGTAGGGCTCAGTTTTGGCCAATGGATGTGAGTATTACTGACATGTGAAACTTCCTTAAGGTCACTTCCTTAAAGATGAAATCACTTATTCTTTTTCCTTCTTCTGGAATTTAGACAGCAAGATGAAATGGCCTCAACTACACAGATGAGGGCAACACCCTACGAGGTAGTAGAACAAAAAGGCAGAAAGAACCCAGGGTCATGGAAGACCTGTGGTTTGTGTGCCCTTGACCACACATGTCCCTCTGTTACAGCACAGAAAATACATTTCTATAATATATAGGTCACTGTACTTGGGTCTCTTTGTTACAGCAGTTTAACTATATAATAACTAAAATAATATGGAATATTTGGGTTAAAATTTTAAGATATTTTATAAGACTAATAATAGTTCCAGGAAATGTGAGTTTGATCTCTGAGGGATGGTGATTTTAGGGAAGAAGGTTTATATGACAGAATTATTCATGGAAATCTGGGAGTATATAAACTTATACACATTAATCATAAAATTAAGGAATAGCCTGTGGAACCATAGAGAAGAAAATGAACAGAGTTAAAGGTTACCAAGCTGCACTCAGTAGCAGCAAATGTGCAAATTTGATGTGAAACTTTTGGCTAATGACAAAACTTCTCTCAGTTAATTAACATCAATCATATGAATGATGAGAGTCTGGATATCTGTGATCTTCTTAATTTGTATATAGTTTACACAGATCATAATATGTAGACAGATAATTGATAGGGTACAGTCAAATAATAACGGAGGATGCTATCGAGCAGTTACTATGTGCCAAATACCGTGCTGTGTACTTCATGTGCATTATCCCACTTAACCACATCCTAGGGTGTTGCTCTCATCTGCGTGGTTGAAACTATTTCATCTTGATGTCTAAATTCCAGAAGAAGAAAAAAGGAAAAGTCCAGGATAAGTCCTCCCAACACTACAATGTAGGTACCATTGTTGTCCCCATTTAAAAAGGCTCAGAAATGTTGGTGATTTACCCATGGTCACACATCCAGTATGTGACATAACCGGCATTCAGACTTAAGATGTTTGATGCCCAAGTCCTTAGAGTCGACAGTTATGCAAGATGGTAGCAATCAAACAGTTTGGGGGACTCTTAAAAAGCTAAAAATACTATATGTGGAAGAAGACACTGTGAGGAAGGGTATTGAAGAGAAAGGGTAGGGTGCCAGGTCCTGGGAGCAGACTCTCTGGGGTTGGTGGTAGCAAGTGTACCTAAGCCAGAGCATGAGAGTTTCCACCCAATACGTGTTCTGAACCCATTTTAGCAGAGACCCACCAAACATAATTGAGGATGGAGGAGCAGTGTTCAGAGTTTTACATTTAGGACAGCCAGAATTTCCCCTGGAAATGGTGGTGCTTAAAGTCAAAAAGCCAGCTGAGAGTAGCAGTAGCTACAGTGGCAGAAAGTGAGTGATGTGATAGTTAAGACCTCAGGGAAAATGAGGTAGAAATGGGCTAGGGGCTGGATGGAAGACTCTTTAGAAAACAGTGAGATGAGAGAGTCTGAGGAGGACAGAAGCAGGTTGGCAGCATTCTGCTATCCTCAGAGAAACAGAAATAATGATAGCTACGAAAACAGCAGCTGGCAGAGGGACTGGAAAGGCAACTCAGGGAGAAGGAAGAAGACTTGGCAGGAACTTGGCATTTTACCTACCTGGGGAAAGCTTTGTGTGTCATTCTTTTTTTTCTTGTGGGGCTTAAGGAAATCATCAGTCTCTCTGGAGACCCTTTTGCTTGAGTGTCTATCTCTTGGACTGTCACTTTACTTAGAATGCAGTATATGGAACAAAGGCAGAAGTGAAGTATTCATGGGGTGATGCTTCGTTATAAATATGACTTGGGCAGATATTTAATTTTTTACTTTATGCAATTAAATACTACATCCTATGCAGGGTTGTGATTTAACATTAAGCCATTTGGAGAGGGTCTGAAAGAATGGGGTCCATGGCCAGTCTCCACCTCTGAGCTGTTCTGTGATTGGAAGCAGTTTCCTTATCTCTGAGACAAAGGAGTTGGGCTAGAAGATGACTTCTAAGACCCCTTGGTTCTCTGATTTTGTTTTATGCCCTACTAAGGAAGATTCGGCAAAAGACTGCTTTGAACACTTAGGTTAAATTATGGATCACATTTCCCTTCAACACCTCTCTGTAGAAACACGTGGACCCAAATACCCACCCATACACTGTGATGTAGGCCAACGGTTTATTTGCTAACAATTTTAGTGTTTCCCAACCTTTCACATATCATAGCAGACATAGAAAATGATACTTGTATAGCCACTACAGAAGCTGAGGGTCACATTATCTCAGTGTTCCTGTAACCCATTCCTGCCCTACCATTTGGAATTTACCTCACCCATTAGAAAGATTTGCACTTTGGGCTGTACATTAGAAACACCAGGGAAGTGTTTTTTTTTAAAAAAAAATACCAAGACTTCACCCCAGAGGAAGAGAATCCAAATAGCTGGAGGTGTGTCCCTGGCATCAGACCTTTTACCAGGTTCTCAGAATATTCTAATTGCAATAGTTTGAGAACCCCATCATAAACACAGGGACTAAGTCTTATAAACCCAAGTATACGGCTTAATATGTAACAAGCACCCAGTAAAGATGTGCTGAATTGGTTAATTAATACATGCCCTAGATAGCATAGCCGGAGACAGTCCTAGACAAGCTTAAAAAGCTGGTTTAATTTTATTGGTTCCTTCCTCCCAGGAGGGCCATCTCCATAGTCATTCCTAAGTTCTCCCTTTGCTTTCTCTCCTTCCCTTATCCTAGATTTATGCCATGTCCCAGCTCTCAAATAGCTGTTGCTAAATCCACCACAAGATGTTAACCACTAAGAAATATCTTCACTTCCCAGATCCCATTAAAATCCCCCAAAGATATGGAGGCACTATTGTACATTGGAAACATCAGGGCCCTGGAGTCAGAGAGTTGGTTTTGAATCATCCCTATGTCACTCATTTATAAGATAATACCTCCCTCTGAACACTGTAGCGATGATTAGAAATTAGTAAGAGTCTGCACATAGATAATTTGTTTATATATAAATAAATTGTATGATAATATCATACAGTAGTGTGTGTATATATGTCTTTGCATGTATATATACACACACTCTATTGGTATTATTATTACGCTTGCAAGAGTAAAAATCTCTTTGGATTACATTTAAACCTAGTCAGATGACATAGCTGAAGGAGAAAGCTTTAGGTGAACTCCAAGGCATTTCTAAACTTCCTCACCAGTACGCAAATTTCTCATGCTTCCTTCCCTCATGGTCTCAGCATCCCATGTTTCTTTTTCTATTTTCCTTCCAAACAGTGTTTCAATGTTTGGAAATCTACTGCCCAGATAGGCCTAGGAGACACAAAGATAGGTCGCTGAGTCAGGGGCTTTTTTCTCCACTTCTGTATAAGGTTTGGTCTTGACCCCAGAGTCAGAAACATAGTGAGGGGCATGAAGCACCTGGGAGAGATCGCTGGCCTCTGCCTTCCCTTGTTCCTGAGCATCCTTGAGTTCAATAATCAGAAGTTTGAGGCTAATATGAACATATCCCAGGGTAGCAATTGCTAGATTATGGATATAACACTTCATTAATTATTTTGCCAGACAAATGTATTCAGTGGCACCTGCCTCCACTCCTGCCCTTCATCAACCATTTTCTAGGTAATAAAAATTTGAGATGTCATTATTTTAAAGTTGCTGGTCACGACCATACATGTGTACGCTGCCTTCTCTCACCTCAAACTTTTCCTCCGTCATCTACACTGACCAGAAGTTATAAATTTTAGAATTTGTAGTAAACTAAACTTCATAAAATGTTTTAAAGAAAAATATATTTACAGACATCTATGTATACATATTCTCATATACCCCAAAATATCAGTTTGAGTCCTTTGTAGGAATATTACTTTGTTAAGGGTTACCATTTATTGAGAATTCCACATTCTGGTATATTTTTATTGTATAGAAAAAATTTCAAAACTCATTTCTCTATGTTCCATTCTTTGGCACATGTGGAGGTGATGTTTTAGAGGAGTTATGCAACGTTCAAGGCTGGACAGGACAGTTCTCACAGAACATTGTCAGTTTGCCTACGTGATAAATCCAGTAGCTCTGCTCATAGAGCCATGCCAAAATTACAGTTTTCAGAAACTTCTGCAAAAGGATTTAAACAGTTTTGTGCCTTGCCACCAAAATGTGTGTTCATTTTTCTACACCTCCACACCTGGCAGTGTTTCAGCCCAACATTTGCTACAGTATTTTGAGTTCATCTTGTTTATTTTCTGCTTTATTTTTTTCTCCTGATGTACATTTCATGTGCAAAGCCGAAGTTACCATTTCCAATATACACTGCTACCGTTTAGCCCTGCTCCTAAACCATACTCTTCTTAAATAAAGTACACTTCAAAGTAACATAGACTTCATACTTTAGAATTTTTACTTCCAACCTCAGCTTTTGTACCTCATATCAAGAATGGCATTTGTTATATAGCACAAAAATTCCAGAGGTATACTAAAAGTGTATATTTGATATGAAATATTGTTTCTTGGAAAATTATATTTCAGAATATTGATTAGATATCAGTAGTACAGTAGGACAGGGAATGAATGCTCCTTGGTGTGTTGTTAAAGGGATGCAGTGTAGGAGGGTATAAGAGGTCCAGAATTTGAAATGAGATGATCTATATTAGTGGTTCTCTTCAAGTGGGGTCCCTGGGCCAGGAGCATTAGCATTACCCAGAAACTTATTAAAAATGCAATCTTGGGGAATTTCCTGGCAGTCCAGTGGTTAGGACCCTGTGCTTCCACTGCAGGGGGCCCAGGTTTGATCCCTGATCAGGGAACTAAGATCTCCCGAGCCACATGGTGTGGCCAGGAAAAAAAAAAACGCAGTCTTGGCCCCTTCCCCAAACTCCCTGAATCAGAGATTCTGGGGGTAGGATCCAGCAATCTGTTATAACAAGTCTCTCCCCATGTCACACACATCCTCCGCAGTGCTGACGCACAACGAAGTGTGAGCATCAGTGGTTTATATTCAAACCTCAGCTCAGCTGCGACCTTGGTTTATGGCCTTGGAAAGAAACCTTACTGAACACTGGTTCCCCACTCTGCTTTCTCTCTCTGTTTTCATTTTCTGTGCTCTGACTATCTAGAGACAGAAAGGCAGGACTTCTGGTGACACTGTTGTCCAACTGGACAGTGGTATGCCAGTCTCTACTTTTTACAGATGCCCCACATTCACAAGTGATACTCTTGGCTCTCCGTAGGTTTGAGGTTCATAGTGCTGATTCTCTGAACTGGCCTTCCCAGTAAACTTGTGAAGAGAGGGGCTGGCCCCCCAAACTGGGGTCCTCTGGCCTCAGAATGTAAGACACTTCAGGATCTTTTGTGCTGAGCTATGGGCCTTCACTATAATTCCAAAACCACAGGAAAAACTTCCACTTGCCATTCTGTTATGTTTGTAAATGTGTATAATTATACACTGTATTTCCTCTACTTCACAGAATTATTGTGAGGGCCAAATGAGAAAATGATCATGAAAGTACTTTGAAAACTGTAGAGCCCTACACAAATGCTGGTTTTTGTTGTTATCTAATACTCTTGAGAAATTTTTCTGTTCCTCTTTCTCCATCCTTTGCAATTCTAGTCTCAGTAGAGGAAATTAGGCCTCTTCACTTCCCCATAAGTATTTAATTGTCAGCCTCATCACTCTCGCTTCTGTTGTATGGAGCTATGGTAGTCAGGCCTGTTTTGGTTACAAATAACAAAAACCTATCTCAAAGTGATGTAATCCAGAAATGGGATTCATGGGGAGACAATGAGTGTAGCCCACAGAAACAAAGAAAGGGCTGTAGGAACCAGAGCCTCAGGGACCCTGCTGAGGCTTTCCTTCTCCTGCTGTGGCCCTCGTCTCCGTCAGTCTTGACTTCGCTTGGGGGATTGCATTGTTTTTTCCATTTCAGCCAGGTTGTGACCACATGGCACAGAACACGGCCACAATCAGCCTCAGCCTAGCAACTCCTGAGAGAGCAGGTAGCATCTTCTTCCCACTGTCCATATGTTAATCCCAGGGAAGAACTCTGATTGGACCAGGAGGATGGGGCCAGGTCTGTGTCATATGACCACCCTTGAAAAAGGGGTAGATGGCAGCTCTTGGGGTTCATAGTGTGTTTCCAGAGGAAGGGTCATGGGAAAGACTGTTAAAAAGACAAACACCAGCTGACTAAGATTTCCACAGGAATCTGGCTATTTGGTGTAGGGACTGAGGGGATACTTTAGTGTGGGTACCTTTTCCACTTCCAGCGGCTCATACGAGTACAGAAAAGGATTTACAATATTCACAGGTAAGAATATACAAAGATGCCTTTTTAAGCACAAAACCCAAGCCATAAATACAGGGTTCCTTTTTTTGGTTGAATCCTGCAAGTAATTAGCTTATCTAGATTTTGTTCATTAACAAATGATAAGAAATGAAACCCATAACACTGAGATTGTAAAGAGCCAGGAGATGTGTCTGCCCTCAAGGATCTCACCATCTAGGGAGCTAAGCAACTAGAGCTAAGCAACCAAGCATATTTGTAGTGCATTCCATGCTTTCTCATGGCAATGTTCACCAAAGAAAAGACAAATGAATGTTTATATGGGTTTTATATAGCTGCAAAGCTTCTCTCTGAAATGCAGATAACAAACAGTCAAATCATGTCTATGCTCTTGAAATTACAATGTTTTCACTAGGATTTGACCTTTATTCTTTAGATCAAAAACACCTAGCCTTTTCCCCAAACTATCTATAATAAGAGACTACAGCCTCTTAAAACAACACACATGTGGACCAGCACTGTAGTGTAAATTTATGGCTTAGAGGTGCAGAGTTTGAAAAGTCAAGTACTCCCTAAGAGCCATGGTGACAACAACTTATGAATTTATATGTTGTTACAGATTAAAGTAATTACTTAGACTAGCTCAAGGAAGCCCAACATAATCCCCACTCTTAAAACAAGCTATAGATTGCAATTTCATCTTGAAAGCCCTGGTTAGACTGGTACATCTTATCAATAATTTTGAAAACTATATTTCCACAGAGGAATTATAAAAGAAATAACTGCCATTCAATTTCTCGATGCTTTGCATTCTTTCAGAGTCGGCAAACATAAAAAAGTCAGCAGGTGGAGCTCCTATTCCCTTGGCAGGCCTGATAGAAGTCCTTCTCTTGAAAGAACTTTCAATTACAGACGGTCTCTGCGGCAGCCAGTTCTAGGCTCCCTACAGACAGTATCAGAATAATACATGAAAATGTGAGACTGTGAAACATTCCAGAGTGCTGTCATAGGTCAGGAAAGAGATGAGAGACAGAAGAGCCAGGAATCTTTTATTTTATTATTTTTTTGGCTATTTCCCCCATTTTAAATTTCTTTTCAATTAACAAAGAGGGTGCCGTCCTTCATGAGTGAGACCCGACAGGATATACTAATTCATTTGTTTTCTGGGACACTTTGCAGTTCTCTCTCCTGCTTGTGTTCTGTCACCCTTTCACGATGTGGCACCTCCCTACCACTGAGGTCAACACTCGATCAGACAAGAGAAATCGTATGCCAACAGGAGAAAGAAAAAAATATGGAAGCACAAGATGCCTTGGACTCCCCTTCTAAACCTTTTATTGTTGTTATTCTGTTTGACAAGTAAATTCACAAAAAATGTAAGGATCTTTGCTCCCAGCCTCTAAGTCTGATAACTTCTCTAAATTTTTCATCAGGGTGCGTGATTGCCATTTTGCAGCAGGCGATTACAATAAAAATTCCCTTTTAATTCACTACATTTGATATGCACATAATTCCTTTAGTGTGAAACCTACTTAGTGTCTTGTTCAATTTGCCGTCTCTAAAGGAGAAGGGAGAAACTGGGTGATCAGATACATTTCATATAAGGACCTGGCACGTGGTATCATGTGACAGCAGATGGCATGTGAAAGCCTTTGTGGGAAATATGGCCCCTGTTAAATAGGCTGTGAACGTGCAAGGTTGTGCATGTCTCCTCAGAGTGTCATTCAGTCACTCCGGCATCTGCAGGAGAGGAAACAGCATCCCGTTCACTTTCAGAATGAAAGCTAATGTGAACGACCTCAGGAAAGTCATGGAGCTGCATGTACACGCTGCCCATTGCCCGTGCGGTCAAATGCAGAGACCAGAGCTAATAGCATCCACTCTGCAGGGGCGCTGGGCTCAGGCCAGCCGCCGACTTTGGAATTTATCAGACTGTGCAGTAAGAAACCACAAACGGCTAAAATCTCGGAGGCAGCAAGTGAAGAAGCAAAAAGAACACAAGGTTCCCAGTTTGGTATTAAAATTCCTTTTTTGTCTATCCCATCTGTGTTGGGGAGAGAAAGGTGCTATGGCCATCCAACGGTGTCCCCTCTTCTGAGATCTTCCAACCTTTGCACACTCTGAGAATTTCATGGCTCTTCTCTTGATTCGCACCGAGGAGGAGCTATATTTTGCTCTGCAATACACATCCAAGGCAGCATGCTAATGAGAATTATTATTAAGCGATGTAGAGTTGGCACCAGTCTCTTGCAATCTGCTCCATGGCAGAAGCAGGAAGGGCAGAGGCAGAGAGTCAGAAAAGCAGCTTTACTGAATGCTCTTCTGGACCTGATTAGTTTTGGTCACTTTCAACACCAGGCAAAGCCAAGTAGAATTGTAAGCTTTCACAGGCATGCCACACTGTTTCCTCACTGTAATGTATTTGGCCTGTCAAAAAGTCTTCTAGATTTTACTGTTGCTTTAAAAACATTCTTCTCTTTAAGAACTACAAAATCAAGAGTTTCTGTAAATTCAATAACCAGGGTACCAGAAAGACCAATTTGCTGTTCATTGCGAGATTTTTTTCATTTTGGTACCCTATTCAAACAGGTTCATCTCACTCTCAGAACCTTGGAATTATGTCCCAGAACCTTTTATGGCATAACTTTTGGACTAAGCTGTGACATCTTGGTCAGATGGGAGAATTTGGACCACTAATCAATGTCAAACAGAGGGGCCTGAAATTAGAGCTATTATGAATGATACTTCAAGCAGTTAGACCAAAGCCCCTTTGTGAAGATGAAGTATGATGAAAGCAACTTGGAGATAAGCCACAAGACCAAAATAAAAGGTCATTTTCACGTTTATATTGATTGATTATTAAAGACACTTTATCAGACAGGCTTTTACCAGAACGTACTAATGTGAGGTGATTTTAAGTCTGAGAGGCAGCAGGCCCATACCTCTGTTTTCCCTGAGTATTAGACCCATAGGCTCACATAGCTCATGGTCATTTGGATGTACCTTAGGCACTCAGACACGCTAAGTTCCAAATTGTACTCACCATCTCCACTGCTGCCACAAAGATGGTTTCTTTTTTCATTATTATTATTTTTATTTTATGTTGGGGCATATTTGATTAACAATGTTGTGTTAGTTTCAGGTGTACAGCAAAGTGATTCAATTATACATATACATATATCTATACTTTTTCAAATTTTTTTCCCATTTAGATTATTACAGAATATTGAGTAGTGTTCCCTGTGCTATACAGTAGGTCGTTGTTGGTTATCTATTTTAAATATAGCAGTGTGTACACGTCAATCTCAAACTCCCAGTCTATCCGTCCCCCTCCCCCCTGCCCCGGTAACTATAAATTCATTCTCTAAGTCTGTGAGTCTGTTTCTGCTTTGTACATAAGTTCATTTGTATCATTTTTTTAATATTCCACATATAAGTGATATCATATGGTATTTGTCTTTCTCTGTCTGACTTACTTCACTTAGTATGATAATCTCCAGCTCCATCCATGTTGCTGCAAATGGCATTACTTCATTCTTTTTAATGGCTGAGTAATATTCCATTGTATATATGTACCACATCTTCTATATCCATTCATCTGTCAATAGACGTTTAGGTTGCTTCCACGTCTTGGCTTTTGTAAACAGCACTGCAATGACCACTGGGTGCATGTATCCTTTCAAACCATGTCTTTCTCTGGATATATGCTGAATGCTGGGATTGCTGGATCATATGGTAGCTCTATTTTTAGTTTCTTAAGGAACCTCCATACTGTTCTCCATAGTGGCTTTACCAATTTATATTCCCACCAACAATGTAGAAGGGTTCCCTTTTCTCCACACCTTCTCTGGTGGTTATTGTTTGTCAATTTTTTGATAATGGCCATTCTGACCGGTATAAGGTAATATCTCATTGCAGTTTTGATTTGCATTTCTCTAACAATTAGCAATGTTGAGCATATTTTCATGTGTCTCTTGACCATCTTTTGAAGTCAGCGTTGGCTTCTCAGTTTTCCTCAACTTCCAGTAATCACCAAATGCTTCTCCATGCTTCCTCCTCTCCATCCCCACTGCAATTGCCTTTGCTTAGGGTTTTTCCTCATTTCTGCTCTAGACCATAGTAATGACCTCTTGTTTCACACAACTAACCATCCTCCACACTGTCATCAAAGTGATCTTTCAAGACCACAGCCCTGACCGTGTTACTTCCTTCCTTGAAGCTGGCTAGTGGCACACCATTACCCCATCTCTTAGTGTGACATCAAGCTTCTCTGTGATCTGGCACTAACCTGTCCAGACTCATTTCTAACCATGACCCAGTGTGCACTTCATACCTGAGCCATACTACAAAAGGTCATGCTCACCTAATCTGGCTTTTTTGTATCTGTGTCTATGTACAGTTGCTTATAGTTCCCCCACCCCAGGCCCCAGCTATCCTCTTATCCCCCCTATATATCTTTATTTTCAGATTTTCCATTGTAGGTTATTACAAGATCTTGAATATAGTTCCCTGTGCTCTATAGAGTAGTTCCTTGTTTTTTATCTATTTTATATATAGTAGTGTGTATATGCTGGATATGGAGATATATTGTATACATGTTGCTATACATAATCTATATTAGATAAATCTTTACACTATATGTACATACACATATACACATCTTTTTTACATTATTGATAATTTATTAAAACATCGTTCTATACCTTGCTTTCACTCCCCTTTTACTTAACAATGTATGTTAGAATTGCATCCATATCAGCACACTTGAACCTATCTTGTTTCTTATTTATGACCTCCTCAGGAAGCTTCCCCTAATTCCCCAAGACTGCAGTAGGGGGGCTTTTCTGTGTAACCAATGCTGCTCACCATGATATGTTGTAGTTGCCTATTGTATAAGTTTTGAGTATCTTCAGCTTGGAAACAATGGAAAACTAAAGTCAACTGTAGCTCAAAAAAAGGGAGTTTTTTTGTTTTGTCTTTTTTCTACACTAAAGTATGGAGGATGCCAGGCCGGGGCTGGCATGGTGCCTCTTGTCCATAATGTCCTCAGGGATGTGACGGTCTACAGGGATATGACGGCTTCTATCTTACTGCTCTTCCATGTGGGATCTTTTTGCCCAAGGGCACCTTTGTGCAAGGTGGTCACCTCAGTTCCAGCCATTACATCTGCATTCCAGACAGCTCTCATTTCTTTTAATGACTGCATAATATTCCACTGAATGGATAGATCAAAATTTACTTCACAAATACCCTATTGATAGACATTTAATATCCCACCTTTTAAGAAGCCAATTTTTCTTTGCAAGCCCAGGTAATCCTCTTTCAATGTCCGGGGAGATTTCATATTAAACATCAAGAAAATGCACATGACAATTTGATTCACATTAATAATATTAATAGCAATAATAATTGTTATCAATGCTGAAGATGTTATATACATGAAATATTTCATTTAATACAACAATCCTCTGAGCTGGTTATTATTATTTCCATTTTACACATGAAGAAACAGGGTTAAAGAGATTAGTTGATAAACACAAATTCATTCAACTCTTAGAATTTGATTCTAATTTTGGTTAAATACTCTCAGTATTCTTCATTAAATTAACTCATTTTTACTTAAAAATTATTGTAAAAGAAAGCTTTATATTACTAATAGAAATTCAGAGCTGTTTGACATAAATGCAAGGTAAGAATAAAAATAAATATGAAACTATTCGAATTTAAAATTGTCAAAGGTACCACCTAAAACCACCTCATGTATATAAGATATGTGTAGCACACTTTAGGAAACACCGAATCATAAGATAAAATCAGCATCAAGACTCTAATTGTTTCGTAGTATATTCTATCGGAAGTGAAATATTGCATAAGTATTACGTTAGGATACATATTTATTAGCTCAACTAGTAATACACTGAGTAAAGAAATTTCTGTTTCACTGATCTAGTGGTCAAATGAGTGAATGAAGTGGCAAATAGCATCCACTTCCTTCTCACCTTTGGCTTGCCAACCCAGGACTTCCTCAGGTGGGTCATCAAGGCGTCTCACACTTCTTTTCTTGGGCTGTGGAGAACTTCAGAGAGTGTTGTGTGGGAAAGAATCAGGAATCAAGAATCAAGCAGAAATATGAAGGAGTAGCTAACAGGGAGGAAACTCCAAAAACAAGGGCCTGGAGTTGGCAGTAATTTATGGCAGGTTCAGGAAGAAAGATGATATTCTGGACTTCATAATCATACCTGTAAAGATTGGGTCCAGTGCTGGGCTCTGAGGCAGTAAAGCTATAGGCAAACATAGTCCAATCTGCTATGTTTTGTGGAAGTTTTTCTCATGGTAATTACCCTAGGCACCCGCTGAGTGTTCCGATTCCTGAGCCCCACCCCAGATTTTCTGAATCAGAATCTCTGTCAATAAACCAGAAGTCAGTCTTTTGCAAAGCTCCCTAAAAAAAAAAGCGATCTGTGCACATTATTTGTCTATCATTTTCAGATACGATTCACTTTAAAGATATGTGATATTAGAAAGTAACTCTGGTTTCTAAAACATACAACATAGTGTGATTATTTTTAAAAACATTTTTATTGAATTTGAATTATATTCTTTTCTCTCTGCTCCTGAGTTACTAACCAAAATGAATAGACATTAGAGAAATTAGGAAACTTTATACATTTAAACAATCACTGTTTATGAACCAAGTGAACGGCATCCATTAATTACCTACTATGCTATGTATTGATATTAAGCATTGCACTAGATGGATTTACTAATAGGGGAACCCTTTGCAGAAAGGTGAGGTTATGGGTGACTTGAAAATATGGCACAGTGATGGTTTCCCATAACTTCCATTCTCCTAATTCTTCTTGGTAACAAAACCCTATATTTTTAGCTAAGGACATGGTATTACATTTTCCAGCCTCTTTTGCACCTAGTGCAGCTGTGTGTCTAAATTCAGTCTAGTAGGATGTAAGTGGAAGTGTTATGTTCAATTTCTAGAACTTTCTTAAAGGGAGCATCCCCGTCTTCCTTTTGAGTATTCCTGCTATTCTGCAGACAAGCTTGATGTCTACTGACATCTTGAATCTCAAGGTAGCCTTGGGATGGAGGCTGTGCATAGCAGAGGAACAAAATAGAAGGGACCAGGGTGGCTCTCACTTTCTCTCCAATTTATAAGTCTTGCTTTCAGACATAAATTGGAGAGAAAAGCACTTTGAACTTGCTGTTGCCATTATTTGGGGGAGCTTTCTGTCACTTGCAGTTAAATAAAAGCTTAACTAATAGAGATAGCATTTCTTGAACTTGGAGGCAAGATGCTAGAAGCATGAATTTTGTTGCAGATGAGCCTTGATTGTTTCTAGTAAAATCTAGAGCTAAATATGTAGGCCACTATATGCTGGTGGGGGACAATTACTCACAAGTGTTAAGGATGGTGGGCTGGAAGAAATGATATTTGTGTAATAGAGGTGCTAAATATCATTACAACAGCAGACATTACAATATATAAATGTATTAAATTAACACATTGTATACCCTTAAACTTATACAATGTTATATGTCAAATATGTTCAGTTAAAAAAAGAGAATGGTGGGCTGGGCCTCCCCTTTTGTCTTTTTCGAAGGTTGTACTTTGCTTACTTATAGAAGCCATCAAGGAATTTAATCTATTGTCTCTTCAAGCCAAGGGGATCTCCCTACAGTTCAGTTAACGAGAGACAGGTTAACTTATAATGCCTAAGAGTAGGGGTTGGGGTGCAATGCTCTCCCCACCATCAGAAATATCCGATGACAAGAAGCAGGATTACCGGGATGGGTGATGTGAGCCATGCTGGAAAGCAAGATCTTGCTAGACAAACATTTTCTGTTAAGATATACAAAATTTTTTTTTTTACTGAAAATTCAAGTAGATCTCAAGAAGGAGAGCCACATGGCTGACTACATAATTTGTGGAGTTCAGTGTAAAACAGAAATGTGGATTTCCTGCTTATTCAAAAAGCAGGAAAAGAGTGTTATTAAAGGTATTACAACTTACAGCTTTTTCTTTTCTTCTGAAAGTCAAATTGTCATCGTGGATTTTTTTCGTTATTTAATGTTGTTCTAACTAAAGATAAATTTAAAATTTTAATAATTAGCATGGATTTTACTATTCTTTATATTGTACAGTACCAGTGTTAAATGCAAATATAAGAGCACTGAACTTGTGTGCAGAATCATTGAAATTACATAATTCGTGTTTCATAGCTCATAGTTGCATATGTATTTTGTTCTCATTAGAACGGAAGAATCACCGCACAAAACTACTGTTTTTCATTTTCATTTCTGTGCACATTCTTCCAACACTTTCTACTTCTAAGTTATTGTTGAGTAAAGAGGACTGACACATCATTTTTAGCATAAGTGGTTAGCTATTGCAGGAATGTAACATGAGTAGGAAAGGATCTAATACTAGGTAGTTCATCTTTCTTTAAACATCATTGCTTTCTTTTTTTTTTTTTTTTTAATATTTATTTATTTATTTATTTTTGGCTGTGTTGGGTCTTCGTTTCTGTGCGAGGGCTTTCTCTAGATGTGGAGAGCGAGGGCCACTCTTCATCGCGGTGTGCGGGCCTCTCTTGTTGCGGAGCACACGCTCCAGACGCACAGGCTCAGTAGGTGTGGCTCACGGGCCCAGTTGCTCCGCGGCATGTGGGATCTTCCCAAACCAGGGCTCGAACCCTTGTCCCCTGCATTGGCAGGCAGACTCTCAACCACTGCGCCACCAGGGAAGCCCCCATTGCTTTCTTTCACGTATTTGAAGCAAGTTCTAGTTCAAATGAAAGCCTGACCTTTTGTGGTTGTCAGAGCCATTACTTAGACACAAATGTAACAAGCTTACCTTGAGCTTGCTTTGAATCTCAGTGAATTCCCACTCACTGTGGTTGGGAGGAATTCTGTTTTCACGGGGCATCCTGAACACTAGATGGGAGTGGGGCGGCAAAAAAAATGGCGGCATGAATGCGTATTGCCACATTGGACGTCTCCTCTGCTCAGGCTCCGTTGTCACTTATCAAACACAAAGGAAAAAATAAGATGGCACAGGTAGCGCATCCGTGAAGCTAGCCTTATAGGGCAATAAAGAAGACTAGAGATCATAGGAATTCCCTCTGACTTAATCATTCTTTGACACAGCCTACAGGAAAGCTCTTCCGGATTTTAGCCTCATGAGGAAAATGCTCCCCTTGTATGCTCTCTCCTTCCCTATCTTATAAATAACCCACACCTTTCCCTCTTTCTTCAAACCTCCATGTAGCACCCTCTTCAAGGTCTTTTGTGATCCTATCTCTCCTCCTGGGAAATTCTGAGAGAAATGTATTCCACTTTTTGCCAGGATTTTTGGAATCTATCTGTTCATTCAAGCTAAAGTGTGGGAGTGTTGGGAGGTGGACAAACACCCACCCTGTAAACGAGGATGAAGATGACCATGGATGCTCCAATTTCAGGACAGTTTCCCCATCAGGGAGAGCTGCAAATACTTTTCCTACCATGTCACTAAGAAAGGTTAGCACATCAACAAGGCAAGCATCAAGACCGTACTGTCTGCAGTCATAACGAGGAAACACGCTTCTATTTAGTGACTTTGGACTCACCCCCTTCTGAATAATAAACCCTTCTATTATCTTGTTAAAAAGCATTAAGCGCTTCTTGACCCTGGCTTGCTTTACTAGAAAAAAACCATACTGGCTGAAAATGGCTCTCTTCAGTGAAAAGGCAGAGCCAATGTTTGGTCCTTCCTTCTCGGACTTCCAGGCCTTCTTCCACCTCTGGCCACTTGATTGTGGATGGCAAGCACATTTCCCTTCTGGGCAATCTAATTAGTCAACTCAATAGACTGGGCATCTAATAAGTCAACCAATTCATGCTGCCATTATCTGATAATAGCTTAATGAATTCCACTTCAAGAATTTGCATCTTAATAGGGGACTTTTTTAAGTAAAAGAAGAAGGAGGAGGACCTGGAGCAGGAAGAGGAGGAAAATTGGTTTAATACCTAGAATTTTGTATGTATCCGCGAGTGCAAAGGCAACGGATTACTCTGCTAGTTCTTAAGTTTGTGTTATTTGGGAAACAGTTAACCTTATGAAAACGGAAAGAAAATTGAACTGAGGGTGGAACAATCCACGATAATAGTGGAGGCTTTGCTGAACTCCTTTGACAAACCCTTTACTAATTCACAATTGTGTTTGCTTGAAACAAAAAAGCTTCACAACTATTTTGGTTCAGTTGAATAAGAGAAAGCGGCTTGGCTTCAATAAATATCCTAGCATCATACTAATAAATGATGTAGTGGCAGTGAGGTTGGGAAGGCAGAAAATTATAGAATAAACCGTAGACCACGTCCTTCAGATTGTTTTAAATGATAAAGATAAAATCCACAAGTAGAATTAAAGGGGTTAGATTGAGAGGTTAGAAAAACTCTGACATTGTTTCAATCTAACACTTAAATAACATCCTTTAATGAATCTTTGCTACCTACAGGGAAGAATATCTCTCACAGCCTCTGGTTCCTTCACACCTTGCCAGCATTCCCTTTTCCCACTCCCTGCTTTGCAGTTTTTTTTCTCCAATAACATGAATTGCTTATAATTTTCCCCACACAAGGCTGTGTCTTCACTTCATGCCTTTGATCACACTTCTCTTTCTGAATATCTTCATCTTGTCTCCAACCTGCCTTTGCCTGGCTAATGCTTACTCATCCTTCAATATTCAGCTCAAATATCGTCATCTCCAAGAAAACTTTCCCTTGATCCATCTCCAGACTTAAGGCGACTTAAGTATCCCTTCTAGGTAAAATTCCTAAATACCCATTCCCGTTCCTCATCGTCCCTAACCCGTTCTAAAAATTCTTTTGTGCTAGATGTCAGTTGTGTTACTTTATTATGAACTCCTTGAAAGCCCAGACCAAGTTTTTTTTTTTTTTTAATTCCCAACACCATGATAGGCAGTCAATAAATATGCATTGATTTAATGAATGAATGATTCATGGAGTCTAATGACCTGAGGAGAAAGCTGTGATTTGGAGGGGAAAATGGCTTTTCTCACAACTACCTTGACACCTGTATCCAGCTCTCCTGACTTCAGATCATTAAACTATTCTCCACAAACAACTAGAAGTTCCTAGAAACAGGAAAATAGTTGTTAATTTGGTTTAAAAAAAAAAGCCAAAGAAAAGGCACTGAGATGGAACTCATTAAGGCATATAGGTATGTTTTCACTTTAAGAAAATTAAGAAGTGGCTTGCTGAATTTAGATGCCACTCCACCTCTTCAAGGATAAAATGCTGAATTTATCACACTTGGTGCTCAGATTTATACTTGGTAAATTTATTTCTAAGATTAAAGATATAAACACGCACATTAAAGAGTGTCAAAAACTTGTCAAACATCAAATAGCTGTTACATAACAACGTTTTGAAATCTAGGTTATTATATACAGATTGCATCTCCATTTTTAAAAATCCCATGTTCTGAAAATTAAGGGCAAATTACCACTTAGGTTTTTCCAGACTCCAAATACTTTGAAAGTGTTCAGAGCTATTTGGGAATTCTAAAACCTGGCTAGAGGTAGGATACATAATAATATTGTTATTCCCATTCAAAATTATTATTGTCATTTCAGCAAAGGGGAAAACTAGATGGGAAAAAGTTTGGATTCTTTTCCTTCATAATTGCTTAAAAGCCAAGTTTTGTATGAAAAACATTTTCTGAAAATAAAATAATTCCCTGCTTCATCCAGCCTCCAAATATTTTAAGTTACTCCTGTTGATTACCCACCCAACACTGATTCCCCTCCTACCAAGAACACCCCAATTTTCATTCATTTATCCACAGCTCCCTTACCCAAAGCTATGTGTTTCAGGAGTAATTCCACTTCCTTGTTAATGATTGGCTCAGAATGAGGGCTAAAGAGGTTGTGTATAGGTAAAGCTGGGACTACCATTTGATGAAGGCAATAAACAGATGAGGGCAGAGGCAAAAGAACCATCCCTGGGACAGAAAGCTAGCCCTGCCAGATTGAGATAGTCCTGAAGTCTGCCACACTTCTGGATTTCCTGTTATGTGAGTCAATACATTTCATTATTGTTTAAATAACTTGAGTTTCTGTAACTTGCAGTGGAAAGAATCCTAATTAATAGACAGCAAAATTAGCAATTTCATTTAGATTAGTAAAATATCTAATGTAAAGCTCTAAGAAAATGTTTTACTTTGAAGTAATTCAGCTTCTCTGTATTTTTCTGTTCTTGAGCTAATTATTTGGCATTTGGAGGAGCATCAATTATTTTAAAACTTAATATTCTCTGTCATTGTACCTCTCACACAGAAAACCATTTATTTCTGCATTTTAATGGATACTCTGAAAAATTCTGAGGTTTATTTTCCCTCCTTCATCTTGAGTATCGTGATTCCACTAACTAATTGTAAGTATATTAACCCCACACAGAGCAAATTGTGTGGCCCTAAGGAGTTCCTCAGAGCGTTCAGTCATCCAGGTGACTCATTAACTTTTGTGTATTTTCATAGAATGTCAGTGCACGTCTAAGACTCCTAAATTTTACCCTGAAGTCTTGGGGTTACTATATTCAAGTGGGTGCTTTCCTGGTTCTATTTGTCCTAAACATTCAAAGGATCCAATGTTGGTGAGTTAATGAAAGAATTCACAGTATAAGAAAAATAGAAATACAGTGGTATAATTATTGTCAGGTGAAGACAAATGGCAATATTTCATTCTTTTTTATGGCTAGAGTAGTATTCCATTGTATATTATACCATATTTTCTTTATTCATTCATCTGTTGGTGGACACTAAGGTTGCTTCCACATCTTGCTATTGTAAATAAGTTGCTCTGAAGGTTGGGGTACATGTATCTTTTCAAATTAATGTTTTCACTTTCTTCAGATATATACACAGGAGTAGAATTCCTGGATCATATGGTAGTTCTATTTTTAAGTTTTTGAGGAACCTTCATACTGATTTCCATGGTGGCTGTACCAACTCACATTCCTACCAACAGTGTACTAGGGTTCCTTTTCCTCCACATCCTTGACAAAATTTTCATTTGTTGTTTTTTGATGATAGCCATTCTGGCAGCTGTAAGGTGATAGCTCATTGTGGTTTAGATTTTCATTTCTCTGATGATTAGTGATGTTGAGCAAATTATCATGTACCTGTTGGCCATCTGTATGTCTTCTTTGGGAAAATGCCTATTTAGGTCTTCTGCCCATTTTTTAACTGGGTTGTTTGTTTTTTTGATATTGAGTTGTATGAGTTCTTTATATATTTTGGATATTAACCCCTCATCAGACATATCATTTGCAAATATCTTCTCCCATTCAGTAGGTTGCCATTTCATTTTGTTGGTTTCCTTTGCTGTGCAAAAGCATTTAAGTTTGATTAGGTCCCATTTGTTTATTTTTGCTTTTGTTTCCCTTGCCTGAGGAGACACATCCAAGAAGATATTGCTAAGAACTATGTCAAAGTGTGTACTCCCTATGTTTTTTTCTAGTTTTATGGTTTCAGGTCTTACATTTAAGTTTTCAATCCATTTTGAGTTTATTTTTGTGTATGTTATGAGGAAATGTTCTAATTTCATTCTTTTAAATGTAGCTGTCCAGTTTTCTCAACACCAATAATTGATGAGGCTGTCTTTTCCTCATTGTATATTCTTGCCTCCTGTGTCATAGATTAGTTGACCATATGTGCATGGATTTATTTCTGGGCTCTCTGTTCTGTTCCATTGATCTATGTGTCTGTTTTTGTGCCAGTGCCATACTGTTTTGATTATTGTAGGTTTGTAGTATAGTCTGAAGTCACTGAGTGTGATCCCTCCAGCTTTGTTCTTTTTTCTCAAGATTGCTTTGACTATTTGGAGTCTTTTGTGGTTCCACACAAATCTTAGGATTATTTGTTCCAGTTCTGTGAAAAATGTCATGGATATTTTGATAGGGATTGCATTAAGTCTGTAGATTGCTTTAAGTAGTATTGGCATTTAAAAATATTAACTCACCAATCCATGAACACAGGATATCTTTTCATTTATTTATATTGTGTTCAATTTTCTTAATCAGTTTTTACAGTTTTCACAGTATAGGTCTTGTACCTCATTGGTTACATTTATTCCTACCTTGTACCCATATGATTACATCTGAGGCATATTGCCAAATAATGGGTATCATATTTCAAAAAGGATAATAGCTAATAAGAGTTCACCCAGGGGAGGATAAGTATGGCAGGAGTCTAGAAATCAACTCACATGGATTGAACAAATCATTTAGCCAGGTTGATCAATTTTTTAAATGATGTTTTGTTATTATAGAGAGAATACCCAATTGATTCACTGTATAAAAATAGAGAATACAAATACAAAGAAAAGAATCTCACATCCCACCATCCATTGATTGACACTATTAACATCTTAGTACGTATCTTTGAAATATATATGTATCTCTTATGTCTTTTAAAATCTAGAGTAGTCCCTTTTTTAATGATCATTGAAGACTGAAGGCCAATTGACCTCCAGAATGTTCCACCTTTTTGGATTTGTCTGGTTACATCCTCTTTTACTCTAACCCCTGTGTGAGTGATTTTAAAGGCTTGATGGATTCAAGTAAAACACTATGGATAGAATATCATAGGTGATATTGTATACTTCATGCTTGTTGTGTCACATCAGAAGACATGGAACTTCTAGTTCATCTACAATTAATTTGCTAAAATTGAGCTGCACTGGAGTGATGGCAGTCTGAACTCTATTGTATAATTTTATTTAACTTCTTGTGACTAGAACATATTCTGTGTGATATTAGTTTGGCACCGAATTAATGTCCAGGTTCCCATCAACCATTTACCTAATGATTTTAACCTTGATAAACCTTGTCTGAATTGATAAATTAGCTAAAGTTTGTAAAATGAAGTTTTACTAATTCTGTTATTCCTCCTACATTTACTAACTGGCATTTATGGTAGGGTGTTCCCTTATCAACTGGTCTGGGCCTCAATTACCAGTTGATGAAATTGCCAGGATGATGTTTATGGAATCCTAGAAGTATTCCAAGGAACATATAAAGTTATTGGAAACGTTTATAATGCCTGAGAAAAAAGAGTATATAACTATCTTTATATATTTAAATCTGGCCCTCTGGAAAAGGCAGTAGATCTATTATGCATTGTTCCAGAGGGAAGTTTTGAAAAGGCAAATATTAACTCAAAACAGAGAATAACTTTTTGTAGGTTTTCCTCACAAAGAAGTAAGGAAATATGTGTCTCTGAAAATATTCAGAGGCTGAACCTATCATGGTTGTTAGTTCTCAAGTGCATCTCCTCAGTTGAAATATTAGAATTATAAGATTCTCAGCAGAATAGAAAATCCAATAGAAATAGTGCCTAATTTTGTACCAACATTCTAGTAAACCAATAAAATTCTAATAAAGCTCAGTAATAAGACCAAATCTCAAGAGTTACAAACTGAGTGAGTGTCCTTATTTTTGCATTCTTCATACTGGCAGTGACAGATACGGCTGCTGGGGGAAATGGACGAGATGGGCAAGTGAATATGGGTATGACTCTCTGTGAGGGAAATGAAGGTTTCAGGACCACTCAGTGAATTGTGGACCTTAGCTTCTTCCCTCCACTCAGGAACAGTTTACATCCCCCAGTTAGGTGGATTGAATCCTGGAATAGCACATTTAACAAAATATTAGAAGAATTCTAATAAAGACTGGATATTACTGCCTTATCTCTTACTGTTCTTCCTTGCTTCCCATTTCCTTTCTTTCTAACCCTGTACCTATCCCAATTCCTTTAGGTTGCAGAAAATAATCAGTCCTAAACTAGAAACTGAAACAATCTCAGATGTGGTAGGAAAGTAAACTACATGTTATATGCAGTATATTATAGCAAATAGAATGTCCTGAAGATCATACAGTCATACTCTGCACCCACAGCCATTAACTTTATTGGTAACAACACACAGGTCTAGACCAGAATACGTGTTCTAAGTTCAAATATTGATAATATTCATAATAATGACAACTGGACCTAGTCCAAGGTGACTTTCACTTTGTAAATTACCAAACCAGCAAAATTATATGAAATAAAGTGCAAAATTATATGCGATAAAGATTGCAAATGAGTAGTCATGCCTTTCTAGTATAGTACCTCCTGCTATTTTTCATGAGGGCGTACATGAAGTTTGGTGATTAGTATGGCCCAAAATGAAATATAAAATCTGCCAGGCTGGTGGACACAGAGCCATTGGTTGTGGTCTTTTGTACTACTCAGGCTGGGTAGAAAACACATTATTTTCATATAAGAAATCTGCTGTGCCAGAATATATACTTCCATGTTGTTGTTCTTACTATGTCATTGAGCCTACTTGAGTGTTCAGTACAATATGTCTGGCATGGCCTACCACATTTACCGAAGAGAGAAAAGAGAACTCTATTTAGAAGAAAACATAACTCAGTGGACCAAGAAAAAGACTATCTATGATTACTTGTGAGTTGATTAAAACTTAAGATGCATGGGTACAGGATATATATCCTTTTTCTTTTGTACTTTCTGCTATCTTTTCTCCATATGCTAAACAGAGCTAGACAAGACCTGTCTCCCTGGTTATCCTTTTCTCTCTGGTACTCTTCTAGACAGTTATGTAATTAGTGAACCAATGACCCTCTCGTTTTCCTTAGATCTGCATTAGGGTAGCTGTGGATTGTCATTTGATTCCCATTTTCCTACTGATCTTTATTGTTAGAGATGCATCATGAATGATTTGGGGATGACTAGCAAGAAATAATTTAAGCATTCTAGAATCATAGCAATAATGCCATAAAACTAGCATATGTATGTTTGATTCTCATGTGTTTTTGATTCTCTCTCATTGTCCAATATTTCCATTTCCAATAATTGTATGCCCTTTTAGCATATACTTTCTTAATTGGTTTGTGTTACTCCATAATGAATCTGTGTTTATTTGTGTAATATATTGATACCCAACCTTTTTCACCAAAAGCCATGATTCTTCCTACCAGAAAGTTGGGCCAGACTTCATGGGTAAAGGCCACAGTCCTCCACAAGAATACTCTCACTTTAGACACCAGCCATGAGTTTGGGAGTCCTCAAGCCAACCTCACTTACAACCAGCAGGCGACAAAGTCAGGGATTCCCACTATCCCCTTAGTTTTGATAATTCTCTAGAACAACTCACAGAACTCAGGAAAGCACCATATTTATGATTACAGTTTTACTAAAGCAAAGGAATACAAATCAAAGTCAGCCAAAGGGACAGAGGCATAGGTCAAGGTCTGAAAAGGTTCCAAACATGAAGCTTCCATCAGCTTCAGGGACACATCACCCTCCATTTGTGATAACACACATAGTATTGCCAAACAGGAAAGCTCATCTGAGCCTTTGGTGACCAGAGTTTTTATTGGGGATTGATCACTTACTGCCCATGTGACTGACCTTTATGTTCCAGCCACCCCTGGAGGTTCTGGCTAATACCTTTAGTCTTCTGTTCCTCCAGAAGTTTGAACTGATAGGGCAAGTTTTAAAACCCCTATCATAAATCACATTGCTAGACTGTTCAGTGGCGAAAGCCCTCAGGCAAACAAAGACACTCCTATCAAGTAAGATATTCCAGGGTCCTAGAGATCTCCCAGTCGCTGAGGGCAAAGGCCAGAACTCTCTTTGGGTAAAGTTGATTCTTTACTACACACACACTCCAATCCTGTTATAGAATGTGCATTTAGAATTTTTGGTCAACATTTAACTAAACAATTCTGTCCCTTAATCCTGATAGGATTTTTTTCATTACCCAATACTATATTAGTGATTCTAAAGTTTAAGCAGTGCATGAATTGAAGTATATCTTCCATTTTTGCATGACTATAAATGAATATAATATAAATGAATATAAATATTCATTTATATGATTAAGAAATAAAGGAGAATTCTAGGCTGACTGTGTTGGCAGTGAACTTCCCTAAATCATAAAACATACGAGCAAATAGGATAACAAAAGCAAAAACCCGAGCACAACATCTACGACAAAACTAAGTGATAAAGTATTCCCATGAACCTAAAATATGAACAAGTGTTGGCAAATAACTCACAGCTATAAGATCCATCAGCATCTGTGAAAGAGAAAACTAAGGGAAGGCATCAGGGTGTCCCTGAGAATAGGAGACCCTCAAACTCACAAACAGGTACTCACTAGAAGGGGACATTTTGAGAACAGAATCTGAAACAGAATTCAATGCACTGAAGTGGGTGAAGGAGTCACTATAAGCTCTGAAATGTTAGACTCGTATGGCCCCAAGACCTCTTAAAACCAAAAGAACTAAGCACTTTATTAGGACAAACTCACACTTAGGAGAAACTTCTTGGAATAGAAATCAAATTGAGCAAGACAGGAACAGTGGGGAAGAGGAAAGAGAAGTTCCAGATAAAGGTGGAAGGAGGAAGAGAGGCAACAGACTTTAAAAAGTAAGAGGTTACATATTTTATTAATTCCAGAAAAAATCGAAAAGAGCATCCTAAAGACACACCACTAGAAAAATTATCCTGATCTACCTCTACATTCTGAAAGTCAAAGAAACAATTTTCACTTAAAAAACAAAAAAGCAATAGAAAGGGATCACAGTTGAATCCAGTACAATTTTAAGAAAATAGGAGACAAATAACAGCTTCTGAGATGGCTGAAATATGAAGTGCGGAGAAGAGGAGAGAGCTGCAAAGAGAAGGAACTTGGGCTTTCCTGGTAGCACAGTGGTTAAGAATCTGCCTGCCAATGCAGGGGACAGGGGTTCGAGCCCTGGTCGGGGAAGATTCCACATGCCGCAGAGCAACTAAGCCCGTGCACCACAACTACTGAGCCTGCGCTCTAGAGCCCGCATGCCACAACTACTGAAGCCCATGCACCACAACTACTGAAGCCCATGCGCCTAGAGCCCGTGCTTCACAACAAGAGAAGCCACTGCAATGAGAAGCCCGCGCACTGCAACAAAGAGTAGCCCCTGCTCGCCGCAACTAGAGAAAGCCCATGTGCAGCAACGAAGACCCAACGCAGCCAAAAATAAATAAATATAGATAAATTTATTTTAAAAAAAAAGAGAAGGAACTTCACAAACCTGAATTTGGTCCCCTTGAATCTTTGGCCAAAGAGGAAGCTGTGCAAGCGTAGGTTAAGACTCTAAGGCCAAGAAAAGCTATGAGTTGAAGGGAGATTCCAGAGCTTGCTCAGGGCTGGGAGATTTGGGGTTCTGCCTCGTTAGATTGGAGAGACCTCAGTGAACCCCTAGGCATTCAACTGACACTCAAGAAAGGCCAAATCTAATAAGTAGACCATTCTAGCCCTTGACTAGACCTTCTATACCAAAGCTTATAAACAATCCTCTAAATTATCAAGCTGACCCACAAGTAAATTAATTACCTGCCATAACAAAGTTCAACCCTCTTTACAAAAGAGAACAAAATTGTCCAGAATCCAATAAAAAATTACCAGACATGTAAAGAAGAAGGGAAATGTGGGCTTCAACCAAGAAGAAAATCAATCAATAATAAAGAGACCCAGAAATGACAGAGATTGTATATTATCAGACTGAGATGTTAAGACAGATATCTCCAAGGATACAAAGCAAAACATAAGCATAATGAAAGGAACTAATAAGAAATCTTAACAGAGAAATGGAAATTATTTTTTAAATGGAGATTTTAGAACTGAGAAATAAAATATCTGAAATTTAAAAACTCACTGCATGGGTTTAAAAGCAGTTAGATACCAAAGAAGAAAATATCTTGGAATTTGAAGACAGATTAACAGAAATGATCAAATCTGAAGATCAGTCAGAAAGACAATTGATGGAAAATGAATAGAGCCTCAGAGCCTTGTAGATAATTAGCAAATAGTCTAATGTGTAAGTGATTAGAGCTCAGATTTAGATTCATACTTTAACAGTCAACTGCTTTTCTTCAAAGATGCCAAAGCAATTCAGTGAGGGAAAGAATAGTCTTTTCAACTAATAGTGTTAAAATAATTGGATATCTGTATGGGAAAAAAATGAAGTTGGACTCACACTATACAAAAAAAGATCAAAATGGATAATAAACCTAAATGTAAATTCTAAAACTTTAAAACTCCTAGAAGAAAACAGAAGAAAAACTTAACCTTCGGATAACCAAAGATTTTTTTGACAGGACAAAAAAAGCGCTAACTATAAAGTAAAATAAAAACTGATAAGTTGGACTTCATCAAAATAAGCCTCTTCTGTTCAATAAAAAAAACACCATTAAGAAATTAAATAGCAAGCCACAACTTCTGACAGAGGACCTGTGTTCAGAATATGTAAAGAATTCCTCTAACTAAAGAATAAAAAGACAACCCACTTTTTTATGAACAAAACTTTAAAAAAAATTTTTCGTGAGCAAAAAGACTTTAGCAGGCACTTCTGAATATAGTACATGTAAATGTCCAATAAAGAGATGAAAATGCTCGATATCATTACTCATCAGAGATGCAAATGGAAATCACAATGAGTTACCACTACATATTCACTAGAATAGCTAAAATTAAATAAACCGACTGTCCCAAATGTTGGTAGGGATGTGAAATACTCATATTTTGTTGGTACGAATATAAAATAGTACATCTAAAAAATACTTCTGGCAGTTTCTCATAAAGTTAAATACATAGCTATACTAAAAAACAAGTCCACTTTTTAAAATTTACTTAAGAATAATGAAAACATATGTACACAAAAAGTCCTACCAGAATGTCCATAACAGCCTTTTTCATAATAATCAAATATCTGTCAATACAAGAATGGATAAACAAATAATGATATGCGTACTCAATGGAATACAACTCAGCAATAGAGGAATGAACCACTTTTATATGCAACAATATGGACGAACTTCAAAAAATATGCTCAGTGAAATAAGCCAGACACAAATGAATACATACTTTATGATATCATTTATATGAAGTTCTTGAACATACAAAACTAATTTGTGATGAAAGAATTCAGATTACCAGACTGCATCTAGTGGAGTGTGTGGGAGGGTGAAAGTTGACTGGGGAGTTACAAGAGGGAACATTTTGGGGTTATAGAAATATTCTATATCTTGATAGGTGTGTGGGTTACATGTATATATACATTTCTCAAAACTTGTGCTTAAAATGTATGCATTTCGCTCTATGAAAATTATACTGCAGTTAAAAAGGGAAAATTAAATACATAAAAATTAGTGAATCCAATCCAGCAAAATATAAAAGGGATAACCATGACCAAACGGGGTTATTATTCCACATATGCAAGATTGGTTTACCATTCTAATTTATCAGTGATTCTCTCCATAATAGAAAAAGGAGTAAAAGTATATGAGCATCTAGATCAGGGAGAGACAAACTTTTTCTTAAAGAGCCAGATTGCTAATATTTTAAGCTTGAAAGACATATGGATCTCTGTTGCAACTACTCAACTCTCTGGAGTGCAAAATAAGTTATAGGTAACACAAATGAATGGGCATGGCTGTGTTTCAGTAAAACTTTATTTATAAAAAGAGGCAACCAGCCCACGGACCATAGTCTTATGACCTCTGATCTAGATAGATATGTTTAGTGATACATGGTTTAAATCTTAGCAAACTGGAAATAAAAGAAAATTTCCTAATGTGAATTTTTTAAACTACAAAAACCTGTAACTAATATGATATTTATGAAATATTGAAAACTTTTCCTGTGAAGTTGGGTACAAGACAAAGATGCCTGCTACCACCACTTCTATAAAACATTATAGTGGAGATCCTAGCCAGGAAAATTAGAAGGGAAAAAAGAAAATGGAAAGAGGATGGAAAGAAAGAAATCTATTATAATTTGCAGATAATATGATTGTGTACCTAAAGAAGCTAGAAGAGTCTAAATGATCAGTAAATTTAACAAGATTGCTGACTCAAGGTCAATATACAAATTTCAGTTGTGTTTCTGTACACCATCCACATAAAGAGAGAATATAAAAATTTTAAAAATACATGATTTACAATAGTATCAAAAACAACAATACCTAGAAATAAATCTAATCAAGAAGTACAAAACACTGACCCTAAAAAATGCAAGATATTTTTAAAGTAAGTAAGACCTAAGTAAATGGTGATATATAAGATGTTCATGGGTCAGAAGACTCAATCCTGTAAAGTGGTTCATCTCCAAATTAATCTATATACTCAATCCAATAAAAATGCCAGCAGGTTATTATTACTTTTTTTTTTCAAACATTTAAAAAGCTAATTTAAAGTTAATATGGAAATGCTGTAAGCCAAAAGAGCTAAGACAATCTTTAAAAGGAGAAAGCCTACACTACAGATGCCAATACCTATTATAAAGCTATAGTGACTAAAACTTGGTATTTGAATAAGAACAAACCTACAGAAAAGAGGTGAGTTCAGAAAGATCCATATAGTCAGCTGATTTATGACAAATATGATACTTCAGTGCAATGGAGAAAGGAATTTTTTTCAATAAGTTGTGCTAGTTTATTATTTCTGGTTAGATTGCAGTTTTAAATGTGAAACATTAAACAGTTCAGAATTAAACATAAAAGAGCATTTTTATGACAGTGAGATAGGCAAAGATTTCTTAAACAGCACATAGAAAACACTAGCCAAAATTTTAAAAAGTAATGCTACTATTTTAAAATTTAAAACTTCTGTTCACCAAAAGATACCATTACGGGTTTGAAAAGGCAACCCAAATAGTAGGAGGAGATTTGGCCGAAAAGGGACTCATGTTCAAAACATTTAAAGAATTTCTATAAGTCAATAAGGAAAACTGACAAAGGACGTGACAAGACACTTCACAGAAGAAGATATCCAAATGGCCAACACAAATATGAAAAGATGTTCAACTTCATTAGTCTACAGAGAAATTCAAATTTAAAAAGCAATGAGATACCACTACAGTCCCACCAGAATGGCTAAAATGAAACACAGAAAAAACCAAGTTTTGTCAAAAATGTGGAATAACTGGTACTCCCACACACTGCTGGTGGGGATATATATTGATATTAAGACAATCAACTTTGGAAAACTTTGGAAGTATATACTATAGCTGAAAATATACATACTCTATGAACCAGCAATTCCACTCCTGGGTATATCCCCAACAAAAATGCAAGCATGTGATCAACAAAACCATGTTTTAGTATGTTTGTAGCCACGCTATTTGAAATAGCTAAAAAGCGGATCTGACTGAAATGTTCACCAACAAACAGTAGGATGACTAAATAAACTGTGGTATATTTACATAATCCAATACTAAACTGTAACGAGAAAGAACAACTTAAAACAGACAACCATAGGGATGAATATAAGAAATGTAATACTGAGCAAAGTCAGAACAAAAAAAGTACATATTGTGTGAATCCATTTACATAACGTACAAAAAAATGGAAATGAATCTATGCTGTTAGAAGAGTGGTTACTCTTGGAGGGGTATTAGCCAGAAAGAGGCATGAGTGAGGGCCTCTAATGAGAGTCTCTGGGGGCTGCTAATGTTCTGTTTCTTGATGTGTGTACTGGTTCCGTGTGTGTGTTCACTTTGTGGAAATTGAGAGAGCAATACATTTTGATACTTGCACTTTTCTATATGTGTTATACTTCAAAGAAAAATATTTAAATGGAAAAATAAATAATCCTAGAGAAGAGAGAGTAGGTGAGGATTTAATGCAACAAGATTTAGCCATAAATTGATGTGTTAAGTTTGGATGATGGGTACATGGGGGCTAATTCAATTATTCCTGTTATTGTTACACATGCTTGAAATTTTCTGAAATAGAAGATAAAAATGAGTTGGGGAAAAGGAGGAAAAGAGATATATATATTTTATTTATAAATACAGAGATGTATAAATATGAGATTAGTGACTCGTGGGAGGAGGAGAGAGATAAGGCATAGAACCACTGTCTTTGTTATAAACATTTTAGGACTATTTGATTTCATAAATTATGTACATGTGTTACTGTGATAAATTAAAATAGAATTAAAATGTCAAACAATAACAAATAGTCGGAAGGAAAGAAGATGAAGTCCTATTATTTTAATCTCAAATGAAAATAAAATCATGTTTTGGATTTATATTACTTGAGGGAATTAGAATGAAAGAACAGAATTAGAGTTGAGGCCTGAGATGCTATAATTTTGTATAAAATTTAAAATTTACGTACTGAAAAAAGGAAAGAAAATGAGTAATGAGCAGTAACTTCCTGCCAAAGAATACACTGGAAATAGGAATTTTGAAACGGAGAGAAATTACATACACCTTAATATTGTACAAATATATTTTAACAATGTAGTAAGTCAACTCTAATCTTTTAAGCTTATTTGACTACGTAATGCCATGGTCAAATAAGCTTGAAAAACATTCCACTGAATCCTATTCCAAGGAGAACCCTTAAGGGAAATCTGAGCTAAAGACAGTGTTAATAAGCAAAGCAGGAACTTTGCATTTTATGAAACTTATGTAAGGTAGCAGTCTCCTAGAACCCAACTGATAATTCCAATCTCTCCTCTCAGCCAAGTAGGATTCTTGGGCCCTATGGCAAACTCAGTAGTTTGGCTAGTCAACACGAATGCACTGGCCTGCTTCTGCTTTAAGGTTAGAAAAAGTAAGTACTTTCTGTCCTAGGATTGTTGCAGCTTGTAACAGTCATGTGACTCAGTTTTCACCAGTGACACAAAAGCAAAAGTCAACAGGCAAAGTTTTTGCATTCCTGATAAAAGGGACAGATATTTTTGATTTCTTTTTTCTATCTTGATGGTATAAAAGCTCTCCCTCCACATACTTCCCACCTTTGCCTTCAACTGGGCAAAGCACGACTTGTTCTCTTTGTGTGATTATGCCTTTGTTGCATTTTCAGTTGGGCTTCAGGAAAGGGTGAAGATAAATGTGTATGTTCAACCTGACATGTTTAACTGGCGTCCTGTATATTGTCTATATATATAAACATTTTAAGTAAGCAAACTAAAACATGCTTGAGAATGACTGACACCAAATTCAGGGTCATGGTTATCATGTGGGGAGAGAGAAAGGGAAATGGGATTAGTAAAAGGTTTAAGGGAGCTTCAAAATCAACTATAGCTATGTTTTGTAATTTAAAAATGAAAGAAAGTAAAGCAAAATAGTAAATTTGATGGGTCCTGGAGTTGGGTACATGTGTGTTTCTTATGTATACCAAAATATTTAAAAATTAAAACACTACACTCAGAGATACTCTTTATAATTTTATAAATGCTAAATAGGTAATGAAAATAAGGGTTCTAAAATCCCATCCATTTAGGACAAGAAGGTGAGATGTTAGGAAGAGGATAAAGCAGAATATGGAAGAAGAATCCAAAACAGACCAAAGTGCAGAAGTGGCCTATCTAAGGGCTGGAAGGTGATATGATACCAATATCCACCATGTAATACATGCACACACATATACACACATACACATACCACATGCATGTATACACATATATGCATAAATATGTTTGTGACTAGATTAGGGGTAGAGTATATATTACTCTCATTAAATACTGTAGTTTCAATCCTTTTAAAACAAATTCTTTTCTTGTTTTTATAAAAGTCTAATATTCTATAATTTCTCCAGGTTTTTTTAAGTATAGATACTTAGGTAAACCTTACATCAACGTTCCTGAACTCAGAGAGGTCCAGAACAGGTAAGCAGGCTTCTTTAAAAAAAAAAAAAAATGTAGTCTTATTGAGGTTGATTTCTTTCTGTGTGATGTTGCTACAGAAGCACTAGATAGTGTGTGTCAGTGATCTATATTTAAAACCAATATTTAAATCTACATACTTTTAAATATTTGATTACATTTAGTGTAGGACTACACATTAACAATAAAAGTGCAAATCACTTTTTCATTTGGAAGCTTCCTCAAGAAGCTGTTATACTCAGTTACAGCTAAAACTAAACTCGTGCAATATATGTATAGTACTATATCTAGAATAGCTGCTCTTCTGTGACCTGTAAGATCTGATAGCACAATTGGTTCAGCCACAGAAATACTTGTCTAGGAAACTGAATCACCTCAATTATCCAATTTGGAGATTCATAGTGAAATACTGAATAGGTTTTTAATCTAAATATGTTGACTATTTTTTTCTTATAAATACGTCTCTAAATTGTATAATTTGTCTAGATAGTGAACATGCTTTAGTAGAAGAAGCATGATATATGGAATCAGAACTAATTTCCAGCCCTAGCTATGTCATTCACCAGATGTGTGATTTGGGTAAGTTATTTAACCTCTTCGAGCCTCCATCTCTTCATCTATAAAATGGGGACATGTGATTACACCTTATATAATTAGTTTAAGTAATCTATGTAGAATGTAATCAGTACATGTTAGTTCCTTTCCTGCTTTCATAAAATCCATCTCAAAGGTCATTTTCATTGATTAAGAGGCTGAGAATCCATGAAGCATTAGCATCCAAAGCTGTAAGGAACATCACATCTTTTATTTTAGTTGTTTTAAGCAATCGATTTATTTTTTCAAATTGCTCAGACAAAACCAATGTATTAATTATGCCAGGACTCTAAATCTACTTGCAAGGCCTCCAGGCAAAATCAACTGATGAACCATTTTGTTTATGCCTTCCCACTGATAATGAGCCTGATAAAATCAGAAGGGAAGCAAATATTAAAGAATGAAAGGTTCATTTTAGGGATGGATGGAAAGAGGGGGTTTATACAATGTTATCACAAACATTTTACATTTGCCCCAAATCAAAATGGCCCTGTGTATATATTTTTGTTTTAATCACTTTTACATTTTGTTAGGTAAGTTGTGTGGTTCTAAATCTATACCTATGCGAAACATTGACAAAAAACCCAAACTCATTACTACTACATTAGATTGTTAGGGCCTTTAGGGAAGATATTGTTGAATGACATACTATCCTGTACCACAAGCTACCAGGCGGGGGCAAAAACATGTTAAATACTTGTAAGAGGGGGGAAAAAGAGTGAAGATACAGCTATGTTATCATTTGCCTTTGATTCTTCTGTTTGATAAAAATATAATAAATCGTTTTCTCTTGACTGAATGAATATAGTGATGACCTAGGAGATTTTTGTGGCCTTCTCGGAGAATCAAAATCAGTTTTTCTCCACCGGTTGCGGGGGGTGCACTTCCCTTGGGAATTGGATCAGCGTCTTCACTGTGGCCTTTCCATGTTACAAAACCTGTGGCCATCATTATTCCTGTGCTCCTGCTTCCCTCTGAGAATCGCCGAATCAGGGAAAACATAAGTGCTGCAGGGAGTTGTGCAGCAGAAGAAAAGTTGAGTTCACTGAGAATCATTTCAGCTGAGTGTGATATGGGGCAAATCAATAGGTGACTTAACTATCCCGGCAGCAATCTATAGGAATAAATTTTTTTTCCTGAAAATACTGTTTTATAAACCAAACAATAAACACATGTGCTACCTTGAGTCAGGCTCTTCCCAGAAAATATGACCTCTGCTTTCTAGCCTCAGTAAAAAGCTCGACTGGAAATAGTGATATTCAGAATAGGTAACATAGAATGGTGAATCCCCAGAACCAATCTGCTGGGCTGACTGGATGACAGCCACTTGGGGAGCTTGTTAAAAATACATATTCCAGACTCTGACCTGTAAATTTTGATTCTGTAGATCTATGAGAGGGCCCAGGAACAAATATTTTTAAAAATTTTCCAGCTAGACTGAACAACTTACGGTGCATCCATACAATAATATACAATGCATAGGCAAAAAAGAATGAGGAACTTCTTTGTGTGAGGATATAGGCTCATCTTCAAGATGTTTTATCAAGTGAAACATGCAAAGAGTGTGTATCATTTGTTACCAGTGCTGTTAAAAAGGATGAACATACATATTTGCCTATATATGTGTGAAATATCTCTGGAAGTTTATACAGAAAGCCAATAATGCTGGTTTTGCCTCTGCAGAGAACTGGGTGGTTGACAGATAGGAGTGAGAGAGAGATTTTACCACAGCATAACCTTTTGTATCTTTTGAAATTTGAGCGAAGTAAAAATATGTATTCAGAAATAAATGAAAAATATTACTTCTATAATACTCATGGCAAAATATGGCTTACAAATAACTTCTCCAGGTAACTCTGATGTTCAGCTAGGATTTTAACTACTGGCCAAGAATTATATAATATGCAACACATAAATGTAATAATGTGTAAATATGTAGTATGTAACCTACCCATGTCTCTAAGAGATTAAGGATTTCGCGTATGCAGATAGAGCACCAGAAAGCTAGATACAGGGTAGTTGCATTAATGTGAATGATACATTTCTGGAAACCTCACTTATTTCTAATCATTCAAGATCTGACAAGGGATGGTGGGTCTTTTGCCAGTTAATTTGCCACCTCCTAATTAAAATAACAAAAACATTAGTTTATAATGTATTCAGTCACTTGGAAGGGATATAGATTATTTCAAAATATATACATACAGACATTATTGTTTTATACCACATCAAATTAGTAAACTTCATAATCACATTAAATGCAGCCGCATCTCTCTTGAACTACATTTGATTAACCTCCTCAAAAAAAACTTCACAGAAAAAATATTTTGATGTGATTCATTGGGTTTTTATTGAGAGTTGATCAAGTAACACCCACTTGAAGAACACTTCTGCTTTTTCTCTGAAACTGTTAGAAGACATTGTGACCGTTGGGCTCCTTGATGCCACTTGTGTAAATCATAACTTCCCCATTTAAATTTTTGTACCAGAAAAGGTTTTTAAGAACTGTAGACTTCCTTTTATCAGATAGGAGTTGCTGCCAAGAACCTGGGGGTTGAATTTGATGTTCTACCATAGTATATGGCAAAATTCCTAACAAATTTTGGAATGATCTAGCCTTGGGAGAGGAGAAAGGAAAAGCAAGTATCACCTGTTTATAAAATTTGCGCAGAGTAATTTTTAAAAAAGCAAGCAAAACAATCTTCTACTGAATAACAACTTTTACAATTCCTGATTTTAATTAAAATTTGGCTTCCTGTGCAAGGTAAAACAACTGAATGGATAGTAACGAGGCTCCTTTCTTTGAGGGGATCTTAGGGATAGACAAGACAATGAGAATGTCCCCACCTTAATGGAGTGATGCTTGAGTGAGTTGGCTAATGAATGCGCACCTTAAATGGCTAAACAGGAATAGTGAGGGGATACACTGGGAGCTGAGTGTCGGTCTTGAAGAAAACTAATATGTTTGACTCATTCTTCCCATATGTAGGATGCCTTGGGAACCAACAATATTCTTTTGACTTTTCGAAGTCTTTCTCTTGGTAGGGACCCTGCACAGACCCATCTAAGAGAAATGCCTAATCTGCATCTCGCAGAATATTTCAGATGATAAGGGAAACCTGCTTGGACTAGGGTGGAAAAATAATGTGGTTTATAATAACTGTTGACTGTAAAGTGGTGCAGCTACTTTGAAAAACAGTCTGGCAGTTCCTCAAAAGGTTAAACATAGAGTAACAATATCACTCAGCAATCCCACTCCTAGATGTTAGTTTCCTATTTGTCCACCTCACAGGGTAACTTCAGTTAAGCCAGTGGATAAATTAGGGAAGAGAGGTAAATTGTTTTTCATCCTTAAATCAAGGGTCATCTGGAATAAACAGTAATTATATTGGACTCTTTGTTTATTGTCTCTACTTCCTTCTGCTTTATACATACTTCTCTACGTTTATAGTATATTATACACTCAACTTTATTACTAAATATTTTACCTGATTGAAAATAACTATCTCGTGTTGATTATTAGAAATATAGAAAAACACTACAAGCCTAGTACCCAAAGACAGCCACTGTTAATGTTTTGCTGCTTTCTGCTTCTTTTCAGGATATATTTACATATATTTGTATACATTTATGAAAGTGGGATCAAACATTTCACAATTGCCCTAATCTAATTTTCTCAATATCATGAAATATTCTACAATATCATTCTCATGACTAACAAATATTATCTCACATGGGCATGCATGCCATATGCTTTTTGAACTAGCTGTCCCTGAGAAATAGATTCTAAGAAAGATTTGTATTGTGTGCAATAATTGTATTGGTGAGTGGCCTTGGAACCAACCTTTATATGGGCGAGTAAAAGAAGTAAGGTTGGGTTGAGGGAAGAGTAGAACCACAGTGAAGTTGCAGAAAAGACCTGGGCGGCTCTGGAGCTGGGATGACCCTTCAGAGTTGTTCCTCCTTGAGGCAGAGGGGTTGAGTCTTCAAATACTCTTATCATCCAGTAATTGAGTGGGAACTGTGCCCCAGGAGTAGGTGTGACTTTGGGCAAAACTGCTCTTTTCAGCTTAGGGTAATTGACAGATAGAAATTCAGCTGAGAGCCATAAGTTGTCAATGCTACCAGCAACTGATTCCTCAGTCCTGAAGGGGGAATCTGGGTGACTTAAAATAGTATTTGCTAAAGTCTATCTCCTGTGACACTTGAATTCACTTTTATCTTTTATTAAGTGCTCATTGTATCCTTCCTCTACTATTTAATCTAGATTCCACTCACTCTTGGCTAACATCTCTGCTGATCTAGGTGGCTTACCTGATAGGGTGACCCAGATCCTCATCCCTCATGGGTCTGAGCCCAGTCATCATGACTTTCTCAGTCCATGGCTATTGTACTTGCCCAATCTTTGTCACAATTGGGCAATGTAGGACATCAAGAGATTTCCCAGTGGACTGGTGGGTACCAAACATAGTCCTCCTGGCCCTTATTGTGAAGGAACTGTTCTACCTCCACCTGATGCCAGGATGGTGACACCTTTCTTTGTGTACTACTTTCTTTGCTTTCCTCTTGTCATGAGGACCCCAAAGTGACAGTAGTAGTTTTAACTTAATATTTAATGGGAGTCTTGTTATGTCTTTTGATGGAACATTTCCCAATCTGGGGGGTAGAACCTTTAGACCCACATTGTCTAGAGTTGTAGAGATGGGAAGCACAAGTTCTACAGGTTGGTCACTTGGAGGGATAGTTAGCAGGGATACTACTTCATTCTCTTAGGTCCCAGACCCATACATTCTACCTATTGGGAACATAGCATCATACAATAGACATTGTTTTAGGGTGTAACTAGGTACTAGAGCATAAGCCCGCCATTCTTGTAGAGTCTCATATCCAAGCTGGTACCTCCATTATACTTTCAAAAGGCTATTCTATCACTCTTTCTATCACTGGCAACTTCTGGATGGTGCAGTATGTGATCACATTAGTGGATCTCAAGGTCCTATGTTCACTGCCCTATCTCTTTGTTGTCAAGTGGTCCCTTAGACCGATGCAATGTTGTACAAGGTCCTATGTCAGTGGATCAGACACTCTGTAAGCCTTTGAATAGCGGTGGTGTCTGAGGTCCTGTGGTTGGCAAAGGCAAACCTATACCTGGAATATGTGTTGATTCCAGCCAAGATGAATTGCTTCCCCCTGCAGAGTGGAAGGAGTTCAGAGTGGTCAATTTGTCACCAAGTAGCTTGTTGGTATCCTTGAGGATTATGCTATATGAGGACTTAGCATTGAACTCTGTTGCTGGGATGTTTGGCAATGGCAGTAGCTAGATTAGCCTTGGTGAGTGGAAGTCATGCTGTTGAGTCCATGCATAACCTCCATCCTTGCCACTGTGGCTTCTCTGTTTACGTGACAATTATATCAGCACTGGGATGGCTGATGACAGAGGCTAGGTGACAGCAATTTTCCATACCATTCTGTATTTTTGGTGGTTTAGTGCCTCTTCTATGAAGGATGATGGAGGGAAGGATACACTCTAGAGAACATTAACCTGTGATACATTCCCTGTGTGCCTGTGCGCCTCATTCCCACAGGCCCCCACATACAGCTTCCCCAAACACCCTTGTCACCAGTCTTTTAATTTTTCTTTTTCCAGGTTTCTGAACAACCAGCTCAATCATTTTCCTCTGCTCATAAACAGGTATACTTTACTTTGATCCACCATTCTTTCCATGCAAGGTGGATGACCAGATGCAGTGCCTGAAGGTCTGCCCATTGGAAGGATTTTCCTTCACAGCTTTCTTTTGGAGACACCCTTGAGTGAGGCTATAGTGCAACAGCAGTCCATTTTCAGCTTGCACTTCATATCAGGATGACCTGTCTCTGAACCATCTGTTGGGCTTTTTCCTCCTCCGTGAGCTCATTATCAGGGCCCCCTCATGTGGCCGTAGGTTCATGCTGAGGGAGAGGTGCAATGCAGCTTACTTGTGCCTTCCATCTCACTTATGCTTGATGCTGGTTTGCCACTTTCATCTTATGATAGTTTGCTGCTGCAGCCACCTCAAGGGAAGGGCTCGGCTGACAGCCATCAGCTGCCAATCCTCCAGCTGCTGGGGGATTAAATGCCCCAACTCCTTCCCAAAGAAGGAACTTCAGTTCTCTGATGCTGAGAATTTCGTGTTCCTTGTTTTTTGGTTGCTTTTTATTTTGCTATTTTAAACAATACAACCTTGAACGTTCTTTTTGTAAGTGGATAGTTTATAAAATTAGAAAGCTATAAACCAAAAATGGAGAAGTAATAAGATGATGAGAAATGAAACTAGGAGACTTGGGTTCTAGTCCTAGCTTTGCTATTATCTTTGAATTTTATATTTGACTAATCATTTCACATCTCAGAGCCTTAACTGCCTTATCTACATTATGAGACAGTTGAATGAGACCCATTTTTTCCAATCTAGAGTCTACTGAGAAAGTAATAAAAATTCAAGAGCTATTTCCAGTATTTTATAAAGTCTAATGAAAATAATTTATCTATCCTGGACAAGGTTGCAGAGGGATCAGGTTGTGGACACTGTACTGACAATTTAGGCAAGCAAGAGGGCAATCAGATAAATACTGTAGAATAAAAAAAAATCCTAGGACATCATTGCATGATAGATATTTCCAAGGTCATCTGGTCCAACTCACAAACAGACGCACAAATCTCTCATTTTAATTGTAAACTTTTCTTTGAGCTTTTCCAATATCATAAGTGGGCCTTTTCCATTTCAGGGGCCTCTAACGATTACAACATCTAGAGGTACTTTCTCCTGTCAGTAGTTGCTCTCTTTCTTTTCTCATTTCATGTTCACACATCAGTTTATTCTAACTGAGCTTTGGGATCCACCATTCCACTGGGACTGCCAAATCCAATGGTCTCTGATTTGTTCTTATCTTAATTCATTTCTCAGCAGCATTCAACACATTTGACCACTTCCTCCTCCTTGAAATGATTTCTTCTCTTGGCCTCCTGGTTAGTATTTCTCTTGCTTTTCCTCCTAACTCACTGATTGATCCTTCTCAGTCTTGTATTCTGGCTTCTCCTCTTCCTCTACCCAATCTCTAAACGTTAGAGTACCCATTTGCTCCGTAACTTGGCTGGCCCTATTCTTTCAAGTAGTATCACTCATTTTCATGGCTTCAGGTAGTCTAAGCTTTCAAATCAATATCTTCCATTTGTCACCTCTTCTCTGAAACTTAGATTCAAATATCCAGCTTCATACGTCTCCGCTCTTCTTGAATGGCTAATAGGCATCTAAAGCTTAATTTGTCTATAAAAAGAACTTTTTATTTCTCCACCCAAATCCATTTCTTCCCCAAGATTGCAAATATCAGAAAATGGCACTTCTACTAATTTTCTCAGGCCAAAAACTTAGAAGAGCTCCGTAATTTAGCTCTCTCTCTCCCCCCAATCTAACCACAAGTTATCTCACCTCTAATTCCCAAAGTTTCCCCAAAAATGACTATCTTTATGTCCATTACTACTACTTCCCTCTAAGTCATTTCCATTTCTTGTCTGGAATATTGCCATAAGAATCCAGTTGGTCTCCTTGCTTGCACTCTTGCTTTCTATAACCTAAACACCATGTAACAGCAAGAGCAATTTATTTAAAACATAATCAGATCATGTCAGATCATGTCACTCCTCTGTTTAAAACCCACCAAATGCCTGGCTTCTGATCTTAGTCAGTCTCAATTTTCTTACCTTGTCCTACCATGTCATAAATGACCTGGATTCTGCATCTCTGAACTTCCCATAAATATTATCTATCCTGACCAAGTTCAGCCAAGTTGGCCTCCCCTCTGCCCTTGGGATCTTTGTACTAGCTGTTCCCTTTCCTTGGAATGATTTTCTTTCTTGCTCCTCACGGCTCTGGATGCTTACTGTCATTTGTGTCTCATTTGAGATGTCAGCTCCTTAGGGAAGCCTCCCTGGACACCCAATATAAAGTAGACATCTAGTCTTTCCCTATCTTTCTGTCCTATTTGATTCTCTTCTAATACTTATCACTCTCTGGAATTTTTCTTGTTTATTTGTTGTGTCTCCTCACTAGAAGGTAAGCTCTATGAGTGCGCTGACATTGTCTACCTTGTTCCTGTTCTTTTCTGGGGGCTTGGAAAAGAGCTTGGGACATAGCAGATGTTTAAGAAAAAATTGCAAAAGGAACAAAGGAATCAGGAGCCTCTGGAACCCAGAGTTTCTAGCCTGACAAAATATCCAGGATACAATTGAAACCCGTTATTATTCAAATTGGTGTCCTTGTTTTAACATAAAACCTTATTAAAAGTCCAAGTATAGACAATTGTTAACTGCTGTCCAGCTCTTTCCTTTGTCAAATAAAAGGCTTCTATTTCTAAAATTTGTCATTTGGGGGAAGATCTAAGGCAGAGCGCACAGGGGACATAAAATGTCAATTGCCAAGAGATATAATAAAATTTATTTTATGATAGGAACATTTTCATTTGTATATACATGTTTTCCTTATTTCAGATAATCCACAGGTACTATAATTTATTCCAATGAGCCACCTCTGCTCATAGTAAAGTGAGAGGTAACTTTCATAGAAATTTTAATAGGATATTCTCAACAGGTTTTATTGTCCTGCCTCTTTATACAAAGCTCAAGAAGTTTGCCCAGGCCTGAGAAATTACTTACCTTCTTGACAACCCAATTTTTAAAAAACAAATAGTAATCAGTTTGTGTTTGATTTTGCTGAGGTATGGGACCTCACTAGATAGTTGAAGATATCCTAACTTTAGTAATCAGGATCCATTTTTCTTCAGCCAGATTTATTCCATGATAAGCACAAGGAAACTCAAATTCTCAAACCTGACCATTGCCATTCTTTCCTTTCCCATCACTCTCTTTCCTGACTGAACCATCATCAAAAGTCTAATCATTAGTTTATGTTATCCAACAAGAAGAAAATTTCTATTATGCTTTATTAGTAACTAGAATGTATCAAGTACTTGACATGTACCAGCGAATATTGTCTGTGTTTCATTCATTTAATCCTAATGATGTGCGTACTATTACAGCTGACCCTTGAACAATGTGGTGGTTAATCCACATTTAACTTACAGTGGCCCTCCATAGCCACGCTTCCTCCACATCCACAGATTCAACCAGCCACAGACCACGTACTACTGTAGTATTTACGGATGGAAAAAATCCAAGTACAAGTGGACCCATGTGGTGCAAACCCAAGTTGTTCAAGGGTCAGCTGTATCTTGACCATTATACAGATGGGAAAACTACTACACAGAGCAGTTAAGTAACCTGAGTAAGTTTTTCTTTTTAAATTTTTATTGGAGTATAGCTGATTTACAATGTTGTGTTAGTTTCAGGTGTACAGCAAAGTGAATCAGTTATACATATACATATATCCACTCTTTTTTAGATTCTTTTCCCACATAGGCCATTACAGAGTATTGAGTAGAGTTCCCCGTGCTATACAGTAGGTCCTTATTAGTTATCTATTTTATATGTAGTAGTGTGTATATGTCAATCCCAATCTCCCAACTAATCCCTCCCCCCCCATTTCCCCTCTGGTAACCATAAGTTTGTTTTCTACATCTGTGACTCTATTTCTGTTTTGTAAATAAGTTCATTTGTACCTTTTTTTTTAGATTCCACATATAAGCAATATCATATGATATTTGTCTTTGTCTGACTTACTTCACTCAGTATGACGATCTCTGGGTCCATCCATGTTGCTGCAAATGGCATGATTTCATTCTTTTTAATGGCTGAGTAAAATTCCACTGTATATATATACTACGTCTTCTTTATCCACTCCTCTGTCGATGGACATTTAGGTTGTTTCCATGTCAACAACTAGTAAGTTGTGGAACTGGGCTATATATATCCAGACAGTCTACCTCTAGAACCTGTGCTTTCAGCCACTACACTACTCTGTAAAGTGATAAAGATCCGATTTTTCCATTTGGTCTTACAACCTATTATTACTCCAATCACTTTTACAGTTTGATAAATAGTGACTAATATCTTCTCCAGGAAAAAATCCCGATTTCTTCAAGAGTGTCTCACATTACATGATTTCAAATCTATTCATCACCCAGGTCACCTCTGGAAATACAGTGGTATTTCTATTCATCCTCTTAAAATGTCAGAACTAGGTATTAATCCATGTGTGGGTTTAGGTATATATATATATATGTGTGTGTGTGTGTGTGTGTGTGTGTATATATATATAGAGAGAGAGAGAGAGAGAGATGATTAGTTCCTTGGAGAGAGAGATGATTAGCTCCTTCTTACTATATATACAATTTTATGAACATAGTATAATATCACCTTAGCTTTTTTGCTAGCCACATCATACTCTTTACTCATATTTCTATCAAATGTATTTTTCACAAGATTCAAAGCTCCTTAGAGCTGCTATACATACTTCTCCAAACACCTACCAGGAACTAAATAAAAAGAAGCTTCAGCACAGCTGCCATAGTCTGAAAATGAGCTTCCCTTAACATCGAGGGACACATGCATATTCAAGCCTAAAATCATTTAAAATAGTTCACATGTGAAAAGATTTTTTTTAAAAACTAAAAATTTTATTTTTTAAACGTTAAAGTAATAAATCAAGAAACATTTGCTACAAAAGCCACCTGAAGGCCTGCTTATAACACAGGTAAAGAAAATAATCAAAGCCCTCAGTAATTGAAGGCCTTCCACTATTACACTACACATGTAAGAGAGGAGAGGAAAATAAAGGGTGTATATATAAGAAAAAATGAGCATAAAATAGTTTGACTTTTCTGAAATCTTTCTCCCTCTCCTGCTTCAAATTCTCACGATTACTAAACTTGCTGTTTGCTTGTTATCTAATATTTTCCCCTGTGTTACTCTCTGGACTTAAATCTTAACACTGTTTTTCTACCTGTTTTGGGGGACTTTCCATAAAGAGTCAGTTCAGTGATCGAATCTTAAGCTTCCTTATTTGAACTTTTTGCTTTGGTGAGATCCCTTTTCCTGGGGCTGTGATACCACGGCTCTGGCACATGAGGAGAAGCTATTCATGAACTGTTGTTAGCTCTTCTGTTTTTCTCCATGTATTATTGGGTAGATTTTTAAAAACCTAAGTGAGAGATTTTATATTTAGTCCTAATATACTGCCACTTGTTTTATTGAACCTGTGCTAAGATCTTTGGGGGGGTCCAATTCTGTCATCAGATACTAGCCAATCAGATTTCAGGTCATCCACATATTTTGATATGATGCCATTTATTTATTTAGCCAAGTTGTTCATAAAAATGTCAACCAACAATAGGTCAAGGATGGGATTCTGGAATAAGATCACTGGAGATTTCTATCTTAATATACAATGACACATTAATCAATGCTCTTTGAAAATGATCGTTCTATCATTTATGGATCACCCCAAGTGCACCGTCAGCTAATTCATCCTTTTCTATCTTGTCGCCATTAACATAATCCAGGTGTACCATTTCAATAGCGTTCTTGGGATATACTCATCCTGTACTCTTTAGCGGCATTATAGCACTGCCTATAACGTGACTACCTATGCTTAAATTCTTGTTCCCTAGTTTTAGCTTTGTGATCTTGAGCTATTTACTGCTCTAAACCTCTGTTACTTCATCTATAAAATGAAGGGAAATAATACTTAAGATCAAATTTTAAAATGTATATAAAGCATTTAACTGAGAGCCTAATATCAAATAAGTGCTGAAGAAATATTAGCTCTTCTTAACAGTGGTAGTTAACCTACCCAAAAAGAAAATGAAGTTAGTCTGGTACAGCTTAATCTTAATGAGCCCATACTGGGTCTTAGTGAATACCATTTCCCTTTGTAAGAATTTACATGCTCTCATTTTATGCTGTTTGAAAACCCATCCATTTTAATAATCCATTCTATAATTTTGCACAGGGATTAATGTCAGGTTCACTGATCCATAATTGCAGAATTTATTATTTTCCCTTATGGGAAATTGGCACTGCATTTGCTTCTCCAGTCCTGTGAAACCTCTCCCCTTCTCCACTATTCCTCAGAGGTAACAGTTGCTGGTTTGGAAGTTTCATCTCCTAGTTCTCAGCAGCCCCGCAGTAAAGTTCATCTCAGCTGGGGCACTTGATGTTCTCAATATCCCCACCTATCTTTGACATCATTTCCCTCTTAAACTAGTTTGTTCTACCCTCTTCAATCTGAAGATCATTGTCTTTGATGCAGAAGACAGGCAGAACAGGAACGCAGTGGTCCTGCTTCCTTTTTGTCGTCTGTTATCACCATCTGTCTCAAGCAGAGGGCCTACCCCTTCCTGTTTGTTCCTCTTGCTCAACAGTATAACTTTAAAAATTCTCCTCTTTTCGCCTCATTATGTTATACAAAGTTTAGCACCCTGAGAGTTTATGCCTTAATTCATTTTTAAAGACCCATACACATAGTTTAAATTCACTGCTGGTGATCCAAAAAGCTCTTTATGCTTTTTGTTTGTCTTTTCAAAATATAAGCTCTGACATTTCCAGTCTAAAATGACATTTGAAGTAGTTTCTCCCTAAAATATCTTTTAAGACTCCAATTAAAAGCAAACATTCATACACAATATGTGACTCTGGAGAAGTTTAAGGTCCTCCTGTTTTTAAATGACCTACCACCCATATCTCAGTTTTAAGTGAATTCAGAAAGTCAATTGTTAAGAAAATGTGAGGTGAGTAGGTGATGTGGAATAAAGTTATAGTTATGTAGATGGTAGTAATTGGACAGATTCAGGACATATTGAAAGTAATACCCACAGTACTACTGATGGATTGGATATAGGTTATAAGAGAAAGAAGAATCAAGAATTACAAAACCTATGGGGTTTTTTTGTTTGTTTGTTTGGGCGATTAGGTAGATGATAAATCTGTTTAGTGAAAGGTGGAAGAATTTGCAGCAGCAAATTGGGAAGGGGTATTAATAATTCTGTTTGTCCGTGTTTAAGTTTTCTATTAGAGATCCAAATTGAAATGTCAAGTAGAATATAGGAGTTTGGAGTTCTAAAAAGAGGAATAGGCTGCAGATATAAATTTGAGTTGTCTACTAAAGATGGAATTTAAAGCCCTGGGACTAGCTGAAATTACCCAGATGAGATCATTGAGGTGAGAATAGAGCCAAACAGAAAGCCCTGGGTCACCAAAACATTTAGAGGTCTGGGGGAAGAGGGAAAGGAGTTTGAGATGAAGCAGAAAGGTGAAAGAAAAGCCAGGGAAGCATAATATCCAGGAAACCAAGTGTGGAGTGTGTCAAGAAGGAGCGAATTGTGTCAAATGTTAAGAGCTCAAGCAAGATGATCTCAGAGAAGTGAACATTAGCTTTACAGCAAGATGAGGTCATTGGTCCATTTTTTTTAAAGAGAAGTCAGAGAAATACCCAATTAGGATGATCTGAAGAGAAAATGGGAGTTGAAGAAGTAGAGAGAGACAATAAGTATAGATAATGCTCTATTTTTATGAAGGAGAACAGAGAAATGAATAGTAGCTGGAACAGGATGTGGAAAGGAAAGGTTTTATTTGCTTGCTTTTTTTGTTTGTTTTGATAATCTTAACGCATGCTTCAGTTTGGATAGGAAGAATCTAGTAGAGAGGGAGAAATTAATAATGTAGTAGAGATACAGAAAATGGAAGTAAAAAAATTTCTTTTAAAAAATAAAGGTAAGTGAAGAGGTTGAGCTAAGGTAGGAGCAGTGCCTTTTCTATAATAACTAGAAGGGAGGCCAATATGTGTGTACAGATACAAGTAGGTTGATGGCTATCTGGTTGAAAGGTGAGATAGTTCTTACTTGAGTGGAACTATTTTTGTATAAAATGTGGAGACAAGTTACTAGCTTAGATCAAGAGGGGAGGAGGATATAAGAGGATTGAAATCATCTGCTGTGATAATGAAAAAGTGAGTGAATTGGAGTATGTTTGTCAGTGTCAAATGACCATTCGTGGTGTAAGGTCATGGATTTGAAATGACTCTGGTCAGTACTGCTGTGATTTTCTCCATGAATATTGAGATACTGTGAACAAATGTAGATAGAGCTGTTTGCATAAGGAAAGTTAGGATTTTTTTCTGGTTATGTACAAAAGTAAGAGAGATAAGCAAATAATTAATGACTGTTATAAGGGAATAATTATAAAGCTGGACAATGGAATCTAAGCCTGGTAACAAGAGAAGTAAAGGAATTGAGTGTGCTAAGTATTGTCTTTCTTTTGCTTGCTTTGAGTTTACTTTGCTCTTTTTTGGCAATTTCTTGAAATAGAAGCTTATATTATTGGTTTGAGACCTTCCTTCTTTTCTAATGTAAGCATTTAGTGCACTATAAATTTCCCTCTCAGCACTGCTTTAGCTGCATCCCACATATTTTATATGGTGTGTTTTCATTTTCATTTACTTCTATGAATTTTTAAGTTTCCTATGATCCATTGTTTACAAGTGTTTTGTTCAAATTCCAAGTGTTTGGAGATCTTCCTTGTCTTTCTGTTATTGATTTCTAGTTTGATTTCATTATGGTCAGAGAACACACTTTCTATGATTTCAATTATTTTAAATTGATTAAGGTTTTTTTTATGCTCAAGATATTATGGATTTGGTAGATGTTGCATGGGTGCTTGAAAAATGTCTCTTCTGTTCTTGTTGGGCGAAGTGTTCTACATACATCAATTTTCTGTTGGTTAACTGTGTTGCTCAGATCAGTTCTAGGCACTTTCACTGTATGATCTTTGCCACAAGCATTTTTGCTACCGGTATTTTCACTGCATAACTAATTGGCCATAAGGCAATTCTACAATAAAAGATAAAATAATGAAAAATAAAAGAGGGGAATTAAAAAAGACACAATGACACATGAGAAACAATTAACAAAATTAAAAAGACTTCATTGCAAAATATGAAATATTTGAATACATTTAAGATATATAGGTTCATGGCAATACTGCACAAAGAACTGATTTTATTTTATGGATTGTACCTAAGCATTGACTTCCAAGTCTGTCATTCATAGTATTATATACATTTTTTTGGTTTGTTGATTCTTCCGATCATTCAGCATCACACTTTTTCTTTTTCCTGAAAATGTCTTCCTTCATTAAGAGACGTATCCGTTTTCAAATGCTAAGATGTATATTTATACCTGAGATTTGTATTGCATTGTGAAAGCCTGTACACTGTTGTTTGTTCTTGGCATACTGTCATGTGTCTGTTGATAGATGTTTCTTAGTTCCACAGGAAATGTGGGTTCAACTCTGCACCTCTGAGGCCCTTGACCTCTTTCTCTTCCACTGTAGTGATTTTCAAAATAAGAAACCAACTCTTGGGGCAAATCATCATCCTCTGTCAGCTCAATAAAGCCATTGATAACATAGCTAGGGTTTCCCTGGTGGCGCACTGGTTAAGAATGTGCCTGCCAGGCTTCCCTGGTGGCACAGTGGTTGAGAATCCGCCTGCCAATGCAGGGGACACGAGTTCGAACCCTGGTCCGGGAAGATCCCACATGCCACGGAGCAACTAAGCCCGTGCGCCACAACTACTGAGCCTGCGCTCTAGAGCCCCCGAGACACAACTACTGAGCCCGCATGCTGTGACTACTGAAGCCCATGAGCCTAGAGCCTGTGCTCCGCAACAAGAGAAGCCACCACAATGAGAAGCCCACGCACTGCAACGAAGAGTAGCCCCCACTCAATGCAACTAGAGAAAGCTCATGTGCAGCAACGAAGACCCAAAAGCAGCCAAAAATAAATAAATAAATAAATAAATAATAAAAATTAAAAAAAAAAAAAAAAAGAATGCGCCTGCCAATGCAGGGGACATGAATTCGAGCCCCGGTTCAGGAAGATGCCACATGCAGCGGAGCAACTAAGCACGTGCACCACAACTACTGAGCCTGCACTCTAGAGCCCGCAAGTCACAACTACTGAGACCACATGCCACAACTACTGAAGCCCGCATGTCTAGAGCCCGTGCTCTGCAACAAGAGAAGCCACTGCAATGAGAAGCCTGCACACCGCAACGAAGAGCAGCCCCCGCTCAATGCAACTAGAGAAAACCCACGCAGAGCAATAACGACCCAATGCAGCCAAAAATAAATAAATAAAATAAATAAATTTACTAAAAAAAACCCCAAAACATAGCTAACTGAAACCAAACTGTCAAACCAAAAACTGTCAACCCGTTATTTTATCTTTCATGGCAAAATGCCTTACAGCCAATTAGTTATGTGACCAAAATGTCTGTGGGAAAAATGCTTGCAGCAAAAATGTTTACTGCAAAGAAGTTTACAGTGAAAATACAGGACATGGTTCAGATTTTCTATGTCTTTGCTGATTTTCTGTCTATTAGTTCTATTGTTTGCTAAGAGGGGGTATTAAAGACCAAACAGTAATTGTAAATTTGTCTATTTCTTTTTTCAGCTGTATTGATTTCTGCTTCATGTATTTTTGAGGTTCTGCTGTGTGGTGCATACACATTAGGATTATGTCTACCTGGTGGATTGATTCTCTTATCATTATGTAATGTGCCTCTTTGCCTCTGGTAACACTGCTTGCTCTGAAGTCTACTTTATCTAATATTAATAGAGCCACTCCTGCTTTTTTAAAATTAACATTTCATGGTATACTTTTCTATCCTTTTACTCTCAGCCTAACTCACTTAAAACTCAAAAATCATGTTGTTGCATTTTAAGTGAGTTTTTATAAACAGCATATAGTTGGGTTGTGTTTTTTGATGTACTTTTAATTGGTATGTTTAGACTCTTACACTTAAGGTAACTATTGATATATTAGAACTTAAATCTACCTTTTATTATTTGTTTCCTTTGGTTCTTGTTCCTCTGCTTCTCTTTTCTTGCCTTCCTGCATGTTATTTAAACATTTTTTTAACATTCCATCGTGATATATTTATAGTTTTTTTAGTGTGTCTCTTTGTATAGTTTCTATAGTAGTCGCTCTGGGTATTACAAAATACATATATGACTTATAGCAGTTTACTGGTGTTAACATTTTATTAGTTTCAGTGAAATGTGAAATCCTTTCTTCCATTTATTTCCCTTTATCTTCCCCACTGCTAGCATTGTCTTGAATATAAGATAGCATTATAATATTTGTTTCAATCATCAAATATAATTTACAAAACTGATGAGAAGGATAGTATTTTGCATGTACCCATATTTCTGTTCTTGCCATTTTTCCCTGATGCTCACAATTGATTCTTTTACCATCTTCTTTCTGCTAAAAGAAAATTCCTTTGCACTTTTGAAGGGTAGATGTGCTAGCAACAAGTTCTTTTAGTTTTCCTTCATCTGGTTGTGTTTTTATTGCCTCTTCATTCCTGAATTATAGTTTTCCCAGATATAAAATTTGATAATGACAGCTATTTTCTTTATACCCTTGAAAAATGTTGTGGCATATCCTTCTGGCCACGATGGTTTCAGAGAAGAAATCCATTGTCATCCAAAGTAGTGTTCCCTGTAGCTAATGTGTTGGTTCTCTCTGGCTGCTGTCAAGATTTTTTTTCAATATTTTTAGTTTTTGAAAGTTTAAGTATATGTTTTGGCATGGATTTTTTTTTTTTTTTGAGTTTATATTATTTGGAATTTGCACAGCTTATTTATTCTATAGTTTTAGGGCTTTTTTTCTTTTTCTTTTTCTTTTTTTTTTTAACCAAGTTTGAGAAGTTCTCAGTCATTATTTCTTCAATTGCTCTTTCAGCCCCCTCTCTTTCTTCTCTCTCTCTCTAGGAATCCAATAATACAAATGCTGGATTTTTTGTTATTGCCCAGATTTCTTTGATTCTCTGTTCAGTTTTTTTTTTTCAGTCTATATTTTCTCTTTTGTTCAGAATGGGTAAATTCTATTGATCTGTCCTCAAGCTCACTGATTCTATCTCTGTCACCTCTACTCTACAGTTGTGCCATCAAGCAATTTTTTATTTCTAACATTGTATTTTCAGTCCTATATTTTCATGTCATTCTTATTTATTACTTCTATTTCTCTTCTGTGATTTTCTATCATTTCATTGGTTTCAACAGAATTTGTAATTGCTTACTAAAGCATTTTTAATATAACTGCTTTAAAATTCTTGTTGGATAATTCCAATATTTGATTCATCTTGGTTATGTCAATGTATTGTGCTTTTTTGTTCAAGTTGTGATTTTCCTGATTCTTGTTATATAACAGGTGACCTTAAAAAACTATATCCTGTACATTTTGGCTATTTTCTTAGGAGAGTCTGGGTCCTATTAAATCTTTTATTTTATGACAATTCTAGTGACAATTTAGTTTTGAGGGCTCTTGTGGTACTGTTTCCATCTGCTTGGTTTATCTCATGCCAGAGGGGATCCCAAAGTTCCATGATAGTGCTGCGTGAAGGGGCAGAAGTTTCCCTAGGCTAGGCTGCCTGGTGTCTCTAAATAGAGGGAGGGAATCTGACTCACAGAGCAAAATCTTCCCAGACCAGGCATCCAGTTTTGCAGGATTCCCCTCCCTGGTGCTACCCAGCCACCTGTTTTTTAGGTAAATGGCATGAACCTCAAACAAGGAGATGTCTTTACTCAAGGGTTTAGCTTGTGTTATTCAAGCCAGAAACCTGGAAATCATTTATGATTCTTCTCTCTATCAACCAGAAGTGAATATACTCAGAATTAATGAAGTTTAAGTTTCAGTGCTCCTCACTTGCAAGAGCCCTGTCAAAGACCCTGGAACCCAAATGTGTTCACATGATCACATATTTTTGTAAAATTTGCAAAAGTAGCATGTTTTAACTGCAATTAATTAAAACTCTGCCTTTTTTTCCTGACTTCCCTTTTATCACTTTCCCCTCATGTCATCACCACAGGCACTTTTGAGATCTGGCTATGAGAATGCTGTGCTAGGGATGCATTTAGTTTGGATTTGGTGAGATAAGCTTATGTTGTCCACAGACGCTTCTGTATATAGTTATCACTAGATATTCTTGCATGGAATGGCTTTAGGAAATCTCCTAACCACTCACTTCGCTGACTTGAAATTTGGAGATCCAGAAATTAGCCTGTAGAAAATTCTTCCAATCATTGGACTTGTAATATTTAGTATTTATTTAGCTAACTATTAGAACATTTATTTAGCTGAATATTGGAATATTTGAGACATAATGGTACCTAGTCAAAATACAAGTTCTCTCTTGCCACAAATCCTCTACAATGCACAACATATATGATTATAAAATAGTCCATACTTTTTAGATGAAAATTGAATGAAATTGAATTATCAGAATTTTTCATACGGACCACAAGCTTAAAGCTATACTACAAATGGTAAGTACATCTATGTGTGATATCACTTGTTTTATATATCCCAATTCTCCATAATAAAAAACAAAAGTTGATCAACCATGCTAGAACAAAGACTGAATTATCTTTTCTTTATTTACAATATTATCTTACAAAACCATTGAATATCAAAGGCAATATCAAAGAGTTCACTGCCAAAGTGTCTCAAGGAGTTGATTGATTAAAAATAGTATGTCATTATTATTTTTTCTTGGATTTGGTAATGTTTATAGTTTTTGGCAGCTTTTAAAAATTTGACATTTGTTGTGGCTTCTTTTCTCATTCTAAAGGAATACTCATTTTGTATCTAATTTGGAGTGAGTAATTTTGTATTTTTTTTCTTAAAATGATCTCACAAGATTTGGATCAAGTTCTACTTTCTTCCCACTTTCAAATCCACATCCATTCTATCTGGAAATCCAGGTATTGCCACCTTAAGATATATATCAATTCTGTCTACTTCTCCCCATCTCCAAGGCCACCACTGTTGTAACTACTCTCACCTCTCATCTGGACAACAGCAGTAGCTTCTCTTTCTTAGGCAGAAATGTCTTAATTTAGTGTAACCAAATCAACTGCTTTTTCTCATGTTTTTAAGACTTTACTGTCTTGCTTTCTCCATTCTGAGGTTTATAAAAATTCTCTTAATTTTTCTTTTGATATTTTTGTCTTGTAATTTTTTTACACTTATATTTAGCCATTGTAGGGTACTTTTATACTCTTCTAGGTAACTAACCAGGAATGCTAACATCATTTAAGAGAGAAAATTTTTTTCTCCTAAATCAAAATACCAACTTTATCATTTATTATGTTCATTTTAGATTTTAGTTTATACTGGTTATCTGTGTGTCCTATTAGTATGCTAGTAGATAGTGCTTTGATTACAGTCGATTTAGAGTACTTTTAATATCTGATTGAGTAGGTCTACCCTTGATATCATTTTTTTAATGAAAAGTTATTGCACATTCTTTTTTTTTGAATTTTATTTTATTTATTTTTTTATACAGCAGTTTCTTATTAGTTATCCATTTTATACATATTAGTGTATATATGTCAATCCCAATCTCCCAATTCATCCCCCCACCACCACCCGCCCACCACTTTCCCCCCTTGGTGTCCATATGTTTGTTCTCTATATCTGTGTCTCTATTTCTGCCCTGCACACCGGTTCATCTGCACATTCTTTTTTTATATGAATTTTAAACTTATTTTGACCAATTAGAAAAAATTATATTGAGATTCTGATTGGAACTTAAATAAATTTATGTATTAATATGGGAAGTACGGTCTCTTTAATTTCAGATCTTGTGTTATGTCCTTCAATAAAATGTTACCATTTTCTTCATTTAGATCCAATTCTTGTGTTCTTAGATTTATTTTTGGTAATTTATCTTTTTTATTGCGCTTATGAATGGGTTGTTTCCCATTTTAATTTCTTTTTTTTTTTTAAGATTTATTTATTATTTATCTTATTTACTTTTGGCTGCGCCGGGTCTTAGTTGACACAAGCGGGATCTTCGTGGAGGCATGCAGGATCTTCTGATGCAGCGCTCGGGCTTCTCTCTAGTTGTGGCATGCGGGTTTTCTCTTCTCTAGTTGTGGTGCACGGGTTCCAGAGTGCATGGGCTCTGTATTTTGCAGCACGCTGGCTCTAGTTGAGGAGCATGAGCTCAGTAGTCGTGGTGCGTGGGCTTAGTTGCCCAGAGGCATGTAGGATCTTAGTTCCCTGATCAGGGATCGAACCCCCATCCCCTGCACTGTAAGGCAGATTCTTTACCACTGGACCACCAGGGAAGCCCCCCATTTAAATTTCTAATTGCGTAATATTAGTAGAAAAAAAAGGTATTAATTTTTTATCTGGCCACCCATATTACCAAATTCTCTTATTAATGCTCAGAGATATTTAGCAGAATATCTTGTATTGTCTAAGTATATAATCATACCAACTGGAAATAAAGATAGCATTATCTTTTCATTCCCATCTTTTAAACTGCTTATTTTCTACCCTTATGAATCTCCAAAATGTGTTGAAGAATAATGATAATAGCAGAAATCCCTGTCATGTTACTGATCTTAATTTATAAATGGCTGTTGTATATAATTTAGTTATTGGGTTGAGGGAGAGATTTTTTTTCAAAAAATCTTGTTTAGGTAGTGCTATAGACTGAATTATGTCACCCCGTAATTCATATGTTACACACATATAACTCCTTATGTAACTGTATTGCAGATAGCACCTTTAAGGAGATGATTAAGGTTAAATGCGATCATAAGGGTGGAGCCCTGTCTGGTAGAACTGGTGCCCTTATAACAAAAGGAAGAAAAGGACACCAAAGCTGGCTCTATCTCTCTGCCACGTGAGGACACAGTGAGAACTTAGCCATCTTCAAGCTAGGAAGAGAGATCTTACCAGAACCCAGCTATACTGGTACCCTGATCTCAGACTTCCATCCTCCAGAACTGTGAGAAAATAAATTTCTGTTGTTTAAAGCTACTCAATCTATGGTATTTTCTTCTGTCAGCTCAATATGACTTAAGACAGGTAGCTTCCCCTTTTCTCTCCTAACTGAGAATTTATTGGCATAAATGCAACCATGTAAAGCCATAAATTATGATAAACATAGTCATGACATTGTCCTCTAGCCCAGCAGTTCTCAACTGCAATGAATTTGTCTCTCAGGGGACATTTAACAATGTCTAGAGACATTTCTGGTTGTCACAACTGGGGGTGAGTATTGTGTGCTGCTGGTATCAAACAGGTAGAAGCCAGGGATGCTGCCAAATATCCTACAATGATGGACAGCTCCCCACAACAAAGACTTATCTGGTCTATAATGTCAGTAGTGACAAGGTTGAGAAACTCTGCCTAGCCAAGCCCCTAAAAACTCCTGTAACCTAGAGGGAGGGAAAAGGCAGAGGATGTCTCAAAACTACTTGTAAAATGCCCCACTGCCTGAGCCAAAGAGGTGGCTGGGCTGCGGGGAGTGAAGGGCTGACCCTCAGAGCTCTGCTAGTTGATGGAGCAGGACCGCTTGCTCTGCTGGCCCTGGAAGCAGAGGTCAGTAGTAGATTTTGGTATCAGGTCACATGCCAGTGATGCTGAAGGCCACCATGCTTTTTGTCACTGGCAGGTGTCCCTCAGGTAGAACACAGGCTGGGCGGGTAGAGAAACTGGTTATTTTGTAGCAGCGGGTGAACGTGCCCATACCACCTCCTACTCTGGCTGCCAAGACCCGCTACAGAGCTTTCTCTTATTCCTATTTTACACAGAGTTTTTCTTAGGAATGGCTAATGAACTTTATCAAATGCCTCTATGGCATTCATTGACAGAATCACATAGTTTTTCTCCTGTAATGTTTGGTGTGTTCGATTATCTTGATAGACACCTTCATTTCAAAAAGTAAAACTTACAAACTTTTTTTTGTTACTTTCATTGTTTTTTTTTTTTATTAAGGCTATTCTAACTTTATTCAAAAGGTCTTTATGTTTTTCTACAGTCTAGAATTGGTGGACTAAAAAAAATTATATATTCATTAGTGTTAGAAAGAATTAATTTTTAAAACCATCTGTGCCTGGTGTCTCTTTTAAATTATCAATTTTTAACCTTTGTGATTTGTTCTATAGCCAGTTTTGAAACAGTTTTGGTCTTGTGCCAGTTTTGGTCATTTCTATCTTTTAATAGTTTCTTGATCGGTCTTGCTTCTTCTGGTTTATATTCTTGTAGTCAGGGTAACCTTTTTAAAACCAGAGTTAAATCATGTCACTGCTCTGCTTAAAACTCTACTCAATAAATAACGGAAAACAAAATTTGAACTCTTTACAATGCTTTCAAGGCCCCTAATGATTGGTCTTATCCATTACAACCCTTTCTTGTGGTACTCTTTCCTTTACCATTTCATTTCAGACATACTGATGAACTGCCTATTTCTCAAATGTAAGGATCTCTTTTCCTTCTTATGGGCTTTCCCCTTTGCCTGGAAAGTTCTCCATCCCCTCCGTATTTCACATCAATTGCTCCCTTCCAAATTCAGTTTTTAAAATGCCACCTCAGAGGCATTTCCTGACCACCCCATCCAAATAGATTTCCCCCCCACCCCAAGACCCACCCTGTTACCCAAAGTAGACAGAGTTTTTCTCTTTTCTGGCAGTCACAAAGACTCAAAGTCAACAGCCACTCAACAGCCACATTTTCCTCCAAGGGAAAACTCAGATACTGGGTTGGTCACTAAGAGAATTATCTTCCCACTTCTCCACCTTACTTTGAAAAAATCTCATTGTTTCAGAGCCCAAAGGTTATAACAGAATCCCAAATTAATTTGTTAAAGATAATTTCTGCCACTGAGAACTTCTCAATTCCTTTTGATTCTCTGTAGACGAACATTTGTATGCAATCACATATAAATGCCAGGAATTTTTTTTTTTTGGCTGTGTTTTGTCTTTGTTGCTGCACGTGGGCTTTCTCTAGTTGCGGCGAGCAGGGACTACTCTTCTTTGTGGTGTGTGTGCTTCTCATTGCGGTGGCTTCTCTTGTTGTGGAGCATGGGCTCTAGGTGCTCGGGCTTCAGTAGTTGTGGCATGCGGGCTCAGTAGTTGTGGCTCACAGGCTCTAGAGCGCAGGCTCAGTAGTTGTGGCACATGGGCTTAGTTGCTCCACGGCATGTGGGATCCTCCTGGACCAGGGCTTGAACCCGTGTCCCCTGTATTGGCAGGTGGATTCTTAACCACTGCGCCACCAGGGAAGTCCCATGCCAGGAATATTTTAGAATTGTAGCCATGTAGAAATTAGTATGTGTACAAGAACACTAATGTTCAGAAAAAGGGGAAGGGAGAAACTATATTTTTGATCAAGGTATCAACTACATTTAAAAAAAAAAAAATAGTGTCTCCAAATGGCTTGCTGAGAAATACAATTTGGCAAGATATTTCTCAATCTGGCTTATGTTGCCTGTTGTAATTTTACTAAGCCCAGCGTTTTAACATTTTTGAACATATTCCCAAAGATCTTTAATGATTGATGAGTCTTTAAAAAAAAGTCAATAAAGTAAATATGTAGCAAAAACGGGCCACTAAAGGAATGCTAAAAATTGGATGAAGAAAATTCACAGTATGAACAATGAAGAAATAAACCATGTGTCATTACTATATAAATAGGTGTGACAATTCCTTTGAAAAAGATTTCACTGACCAGTTTTAACATGAAAGTATTATCAAATGCAGCGAATGTATCTCTTTTCCCACCATACAAACTTTTTGAAAATAGAACCCACCCTGGATGGCAAATTTTCCAAGATAAACACTTGTATTTATTTTTCCAAAAGTAAGTGAATACAAGATAGGCCAGTTCAGGAATCATATTTATGAACGTGCGTTATTGGTGTGGATAGGATCTGCTAGCATGTACCAACTAAATATTAATGTCTTCCTGTTTTGTGGGCATAAGTGGTCCAGATTTTGAATCTAGAGTCCTTTCATTGTCACCTCAGATTGGGCAATACTTTTGCTTTTAAAATGATGAAATTCATTTCTCAGTGAACTTCAAAAGAGGGAGAGCCACCCTACAGCAGATGCTTTCCTGCTAACTCAGAATCATTCATGGGAGTTGTCAATTTGTTCTTCCAAAAATATCGAGCAAGATGAGAAGAAAGCAAATGTTTTTGCTATCAAGACATAGACATTTGGTCAGAGCAATAAAATAGCCTCCAATGCCAATAAATAATGAAGAAAATGTGGGATGAGTAACTTCCAAAAGTTATGGAAATAATTTGACTGTGTCTTGCTACACGATAAAAACTGACACGATTCCTAACTACCCACAGATGGAAGCACTCCTCTCCCCACGTGTTCAAGCAGAGTCATCATTACAGGCCTTATAATCATGGTGTAGCCAGGAATTTTGCCTGTTTTGAAACAATTATGTATGTATATAAAATGTGTATACATGTGTGGTTAATTTTCTAATGGTGGTGATTAGTTTGCTTTAAGCCAATACAAATTCTCTTACAGCAAATGTTACGTATTTAAAACATGACTGCATAGGGCCTCAGGTGGAATCTACGAATATAATCGTTTCTAATCTGTTCGTAGTTCACTGGCCTATAGGTAAAGGGATAAAACCCTACATTTTACACTCAATTAACAGTGTATATCAAATAGGCATTCAAAATCTGCTTCTGCCACACAAATTAACCCTTATTTTCTTTGCTGAAAATGGAAATTAGTCGAGTTATGGAAGAGATGGATAACCCCACAGAAAGCAGATTTAATTTTTCTTTACATGCAACTTAATCAGTTTGAAAAGTATTATGATAAACTGGTTTAAATAGGATTGGAGAAGCTAGGAAAAAAAGAGGAAAAATAATATTTATGTAGGCTGATGTAGTATGGGGAAAAGGGATGGACTTCAGTCTGGTAGACCTGGGTTTGAATCATGGTTCCTGAATTATGTGTGACACTGAGCAGGTTTCTTAATCAATGTAAGTTACGTGCTTTGTAAAATTAGGATAATAAAACCTCATAGGGATATGATGAGAGTTAAAAGAAATAATGAATACAGAATGGTGCAGTGTGGGATACATAGTAGACACTCAGTAAATGAGAGAGATTGTTATTTATTGAGTGCCTTCTACCTGCCAGGTCCTTTTTATATGTTGTCTTAATTTTTGTTTTAATTCTTGAATTTTATTTTGTTTGTTTATTTTTATACAGCAGGTTCTTATTAGTTATCTATTTTATACAAATTAGTGTATATCCCAATCTCCCAATTAGTGTATATCCCAATCTCCCAATTCATCCCACCACCACCGCCCCACCCCATATGTTGTCTTATTTAAACCTTAAATTTGACTCCCCAGCTTTGCTGTAAATTGGAATCACTTGGATTAAAAATTATCGATGCCTAGTTCTCATTCCCAAACATTCTGAGGTGTGACTTGCAGTTTGGGATACTAAAAACTCAGTAGGTGATTCTAATACGCGGCAAAGTTTAGAAACCACTGCCTTACAACAATGCAATGAGCTAAGTATTAGCATATCCATTTTAGAGTAAAGAAATTAGAATTGGGGGATCGATTTACTCAAGATCACATGGTTAATGACTGACCATGTGGATATGGGGAAAATGGTCTTCCTGTATTATTTTATAATAATACTGGCTCATCAAAATAAAAAAAAAGAGTTACAAAATAATATGTAGAGTTCAATGCTAATTTCTTCTTACTGATGTGTAAAAAGGCTATAAATATGTTTATCAAATACATTTGTCAAAAATTTTGGGCAGGTAGGGTTGAAGATTAAGGTTTTTTGTGGCATGGTGATGGTTTTTCCAAATGTTCAACAAAGAATATATATTACTATTTTAATAAGAGAAAAAAGCATATTGATATTTCTTTAAGAATCAGAAAACTGGAGAAATAGCAGACTTATAAGTTCAAGAATGAACATCTTTAATTTGAGGGGCCTGGAGAACATTCAGATGACAATATCCCAAAGGTGGAAGGATGCATGATTCTGAAGCCTGGAATAGAGGTATGTAATCTCTTCTTGGAAATATCTGTTAGAGATCTGAAATTACTGTCAACCTTCCAACAATTGTAAGGTAATAAGGAGTTATAAGATTTTCTTACTAGTCTGACATCAGGATTTGTATCCTTTTCTTTCAATTTCCTCTGCCATCATCTTAGCTTAGCCCTGAATCATGCATGACTTGAAAATCTATAGCTCTTTAATTGGTCTCTTTTATTCCAATCTCTCTATATTTCAGTCTTTTCTGTATACCTATGCAACAGTACCTATAAAGCTCTAGTAAGCCTTCTTCTTAAAGACGCAATGGCTTCCCATTGTCGACTGAATGAAAATTGAATTTCTGAGACAAGCATTCAAGACCTTCCATAACGTGACCCCTTGCTGTTGTTTTTTTTTTTCACCCTACTCTCCTATCAAACATGATTATTTGCTCAGATACATCATTTATTTGTCCACTCAGCCCCTTTACTTGTGCCTCTCTCTCTGTTCCAAATGCCCCTCTGTATCTGCACCTTTTAAAATTCTGCCCATTCTTTGAAGCTTATGGTCTTCCATAAAAGCCTCCTCCATTATTCTCATTGCAAGTGATCACAACTCCATGCAAATTTCACACTCACCTGTATCACTTACATGGCATTTATCCCCCACCTGGAATGTGGTTTACTATTTACAAATCACTTCACAATATATGCTCATTTAATTCTCATAAACAATACTTGAATAAGTAGACACTAGATCACCATCCATTTCTAGAATTTTTTTCGTCTTGCAAAACTGAAACTCTGCACCTGTCAAACAGTAACACTCCATTCTCCCCTCCCCCAGCCCCTGACCACCACCATTTCCACTTTCTGTCTCTACAAATTTGACTACTCTAGCTACTTCATATAAGTGGAATCATACAGTATTTGTCCTTTTGTGACCAGCTTATTACACTTAGCATAATGTCTTCAAAGTTAATCCACGTTGTAGCATGTGTCAGAGTTTCCTTCTTTTTTAAGGCTGATTAATATTCCATAGCATGTGTGTACCACATTTTGTTTATCCATTCACCTGTCAATGGTTCCTGGGGTTGCTTCCAGCTTTTGGATATTGCCAATAATGCTATTATGAATGCAAATGTACAAATATCTGCATGAGTCTTTGTTTCAATTCTTTTGGGTATATACCCAGAGGAGGAATTACTAGATCATATGGTAATTCTGTTTTTAAGTTTTTGAGGAACCTCCATACTGTTCTCCACATTGGCTGCACCATTTTACATTCCCACCAGCAGTGTACAAAGTTTCCAATTTCTCCACATCCCCACCAACACTTATTATTTTCTGTTTTTGTTTTTTGACAGTAGTCATCCTAATGCTTATGAAGTGAATCTTTTGCATTTTGAGGATTAAAAACAGGAGTTACAAAAGCAAACTTCCACAGGGGCCAAAGGAGGTTACTCTAAACAACTGGCCCATTAAGACAGTATATGGTACCAGACACTCAGCCTCAGTCCAAGAAATATTAGGAAGTGGCTGATTCAATGACCATTTGAAGAGCCTATGACTTCTCTAATAGGACAGTTGCTACTCAGCTCCAGTGGATTAGGGCTTTGGCAGATCTTCGTGTATTACATGAAATCTTCTGGGGTTTTTTTAAAGCACTGAGTAATGGATTCGAATTTTTAATCCTCGACAAGCCAATATTCTTTAGGCAACTGTATTTGAATGAAAGGGTGCCAATATAGGATCTCGGGTGTGAATAGAAGCCTTCCCACTTTTTGGGTGACAGTCACACTGGTAGGAAAGAGAGCAGAAATTGTGGGTCCATGATGGAGTGAGTGCTGAAACTCAGTGCCTAGGAGATGGCTGATATGACAACTGAGAGCCGATGGCTAAGAGCTCCAATACTTTGGGCTCTTGCTTAGCAAGGTATAGAGGCGTCATGCTGGGGATTTGCCTTTTCCCAAGACCTTGAAGAACATGCCTTCACCCTGCTTCTGTGTTTTAGACACAACTACTGATCAAGGCTGCTACTACCATTCTGCTGCAAATGCCCTTCTGCACAAGTCAGCACTAGGAGATGGTGCTGAGAGAGACTAAAATTCTCTCAAAATACAGAGAAACACATGCGACCGCTGGAAAAGCATTAGAGAAGAGGTTGGGTAATGTATGTGTATATGGGGACCATGAGAATGTTCCCCAGTATTTGCCCTTGGGGAACGACTGTCTCCTATTAGTTACATGGAGAACTGTGTGGAGCAGGGCTTGGTGAACCTTCTCTGTAAAGGGCCAGATGGTAAATATCTTAGTCTCCGTAGGCCACTTACAGACTCTGTCACATGTCCTTTTTTGTTTTTGTTTTGTTTTGTTTTGCTTTTTATAATCCCTTAAAAATATAAACAACCTTTCTTAGCTTGCAGGCCACATAAAACAGTCCATGAGCCAAATTTGACCCACGGGCTGTAGTTTGCCAACCAGGATGTTAAAGGATCATCCGTTACATTGTGAGATCCTTTCCTTTCCAGTACACTGTTAAGAGCCATTCAGGGAAGAAATGATTCCTTGCATCCACCACAGTTTCTAACACGGTGCCTTGTAAATATTTGGGCTCAGCAAATATTGATAAGTAAATGAATTCATGATTAAGAAGGGAGTTTTCAAGTATTTTCAGCAAAGTGGTGTTATCATGAATCAGTTCTAGGACCTAACCTTATTACGGTTTAGAGGCAAAAGGGAGCAGGGACTATTTTCTTTTTCTCTATATAAGAGGCTAGAGTGGTTCTGTAGAGAATTGGTGAGAGGCCATGGTAATGGCACCTGTATTTCGTGGAAAGAACAAAAATGATAAGCATTAAAACCCTGTGATAACAACACAGATATGAGATTTTTTTTAATGTCCCAAATTCATGGGAGACACAACCATTGGGCAAAGCTTTTACAAAAGTAAATACAGTATGTTTCCAATGAGCACATTATTATATATACTCCCTTTGTGAAATGTCTATTTTAAAGGGGAGTTTTATGGTGTTCTTAGGTTTCCAATATAAAATGTAGAACTCCAATAAGGGTTTGAGGGCAGAATTTTATCTCTAGGTCAGTAAAATTATTTCTACTTAATAAATTTCCTTTATTTGGCTTATGCTTGTAGTGCCCTGCACTACTCCCTGGCACTACGTCATGGAGATAAATTAACATTCTCAGGTCTCTAGGATACCAGTGTTTATACTGTCCTCGGCAGGGTGTACTATGTGTTGGCAGCGTAGACAGGCCTGAGTGTGATATGAGGGGCCTCAAAAGAGTGTCTAACCTCAAAATATTTCATTATTAGCACTCAAGAGTGATATTCAGACTGTAAAAGAAATTATTCCTTTGGGTTAAAGCACAAAATCTAGCAGAGTATCCTGTTAAAACACTTTGGAAGAAATAATGACACATTAATTAACCCATGGTCATTAATTAAGAACCCAAGGAGGATCTATTTTTCAGGCCACTAACCTCCCACTGGTCAGCAGAGGGGAAAGCCCTCAGAGTGCAAGATTTGATGATAAAAGAGTTATGATGACCCAACACCTACAGGGGAAGGAGCCTGGGTAGGGCTGAAATAAGGACACTAGAAAGTGAAGGGAAGTGAATTGTACAAAGTGTAAAGTTTATTTTTAATTTGTATTATTGTTTTTATTGAAGTATAGGTGATTTACAATACTAGTTCCAGGTGTACACCATAGTGATTCAATATTTTTGTGTGTGAGGAAGGATAGAAAAGAAAAATGTGCTGAGAGAAACAAGGGCATACAAAGTATACATGTACTTCCTTCACACTCAACTCTGGTGCCATAAAGTGCTATGAAGCTATTATTTAGTCTCCTCAGGTACATAATTCACTACAGAGACTAGAAATTTCAGAAATGGAAACAAGCTACTTTCTTAATAGAGCCTTAAGAGCTATAAGTACCTGTTATAAATATTGCACTGTTCTAGGTGTTATTAGAGATGAGGGGGGAAAGAAACTAACATGTTCTAAGCATATACTATGTGCTCACCCATTAGTTAGTTATCACATATGATCCTTACAACCACCCTGTGAAAGAAGCAGTAATTCCCTCATTACAGATGAAAAATTTAGGGTCAAACAACCCATGTGACTTGTACAAAGCATTAAATTTATTATTTTTATTATTATTATTTTTATTGTAGTATAATTGATTTAAAATGTTAGTTTCACATGTACAAAATAGTGAGTCAATATTTTTATAGCTTAATATTCCATTTAAATTTATTATAAAACAATCTGCATTATGTTTAATTCTAAAAGTAATAGATAATTGTATATTATGATGTAGTAAATATTGAATAGATTGCGAAAACACTTCCTACATGGTAGAAAAGGATGCAAACCACAATCTGTAATTAATTTTCTGTGCACTTTTGTATATTATCAAGCAGTAAGACTGATAATCCAAATATGCAGGTTGTCTGGGGACCAAACCAAAATATATGAATGAAAGTAGAAGAAAGGTACATGGTCTGTTTTTCTCAGAATACATCTTTTTTTTTTTTCCTTTTTTTTTTTTAAAAAAAAATATTTATTTATTTATTTATTTGGTTGCACTGGGTCTTAGTTGCGGCAGGTGGTCTCCTTAGTTGTGTCTCACGGGCTCCTTAGTTGTGGCATGCGAACTCTTAGTTGCAGCATGCATGTGGGATCTAGTTCCCTGACCAGGAATCGAACCCACGCCCTCTGCACTGGGGGCGCGGAGTCTCATCCACTGCGCCACCTGGGAAGTCCCTCAGAATACATCTTTGATTAGAATAAGAAAAAAATTATTACAAAACAATGACTATATTTCCCTGTGCTGTATAATATATCCTTGTTGCTTATCTGTTATATACAGTAGTTGTACCTCTTAAACCTCTTCACCTGTGTTGTTACTCCACCCACCCTTCTCCTCACTGGTAACCACGAGTTTGTTCTCTGAATCTGTGAGTCTGTTTCTGTTTTGTTATATATATTCATTTGTTTATTTCTGGATTCCACACATAAGTGATAACATACAGTATTTGTCTTTTCCTGTCTGACTTTCACTAAGCATAATACTCTCTAGGTCCATCCACGGTGTGGCAAATGGCAGAATTTCATTCTTTTTTATGGCTGAGTAATATTCCATGGTACAAAGTGTAATGTTCAGAGCTTAATAATACTTGCTTAGTGTCAAGTACCATTCTGAAGATTTCTATGTATCTCTTATTTAAATGTCGAAGAAGCCCATGAAGTAAACATTAGTAGTTTTTTGTTCGTTTGTTTTTTGGTTTGGGTTTTTTTTTTTTTAATAAATAAGTAATCTGATGCTCAGCCAGGTTAATTAATTTGCTCAAGATAAGTGAGGATGTTGGGATTCAAACACACACACACAGTTAAAGTTCTGAGCCCTGAAACTGGTGGACTTCATTATCTTTAGGATGACCAGTTCTCATCTTCTGTCCTTTGAGCAGCACTTTATATCCTACTATACCACACTGCATTCTATGCAAAATAGGTTATAAGATGTAACCTATATAGCAGTATGAAAATGTAACAAACTCCCTCCCTTAGGTTGCCACCTTCTTCTTTTCTTTCTCTTCCCCTCCTTCTTCTTCTAAGGATCTAAACTTCCTTATGGGTATGGGCCCTCATTTCCAATTAGGGGTGAGTAGGAAGAGATGAAAGGGAGAATACCTAATCATGTTGACTAAAATTCGCTTAGACCCACCCATTTCATGTGAGTAGTCATTTAAATCAAAGTTCAAATCCCTGTCAGGTCTGTTTCCGTTCTCTCTTTCTATTTCCAAACACGAAGTGTGTGTTCAAGAGGGAAGCAAATGCATCCTTCTGGTGGTGAGAAGGTGCTTCAGGAGTCCAGGTGGGTATTTTGCCTGCCCTGTCTTCTAGGTGTCCATGATGACATTTGTCCCAGTTGACAGTGAGGTACCAGATTGGCACCTCCTGCTGAAGTCTGTGAGTTGTCCTTCTGTGTCTCTGGATTCACTTGTCTTCATCCAGTCTGGTTCCTGTCAATAGTGGTGTCCAGCAAGTGGTTCTATCATGGGGCACATTTGATGGCCATTAGATACCTGCTGGGCACATACCACCACAGCCTCCTGGCATCAGGGATCTTTAGAGGTTCTGCCTTTGTATTCCCTTTTGCCTGATAATGACTTTCTCTAAAGCTGCTGTATGAGGTCCCCTTTCCCTGATAGAAATTTTTGGGTAAGGGTAGATGGGAGTGATAGGCACCAGTGAGCTGGTCCTTGGATATACTACTTAAGTGGCCTTCTTAAGACAACTGGACAGTCAGAAATCCCTACCAAGCCAGCTGTAGTTCCAGTGCAAACTTGGGGATGATCTCCAGATTTACTATGTTATCTGTCATTTCTACCTGGCAGGGAGAGGAGGGAAAGGACCACATGTCTGATACTGTGTCTCTCCAAAAAGGCATGAAACATATTTACCCATATGAGTTGAAAACTTAAGTCTATACAAAATCCTGCACACAAATTTTTATAGCATCTTTATTAAAAATTGCCAAAACTTGGAAGCAACCAAGATGTCCTTCAATAGGTGAATGGATAAACACACTGTGGTACATCCATACAATAAAATATTATTCAGTGACAAAAAGGGGTTATCACACCATGGAAAGACATGAGGAATCTTAAATGCATATTGTTAAGTAAAAGATGCCAATCTGAAAAGGCTGCATACTGTAAGATTCCAACTTTATGACATTCTGAAAAAGGCAAGAATATGGAAACAGTAAAGAGATCAGTGGTTGCCAGACATTCAAGGGGAGGTAGGGAAGAAAGTGGAACATGGGATCTTTAGGGCAGTGAAAGTATTCTGTATGATATGGTAATGTTAGATCCAAGTCATTAAACATTTGTCAAAACCTATAGAAAGTACAACACAAAGAGGGAACCCTAATGTAAACTACGGACTTTTGTTAATAATATGTGTCAATATTGGCTCATCAGTGGTAACAGATGTACCACAAAAATGAAAGATGATAACAATAAGGGAAATTGTGGGTGAAGAGTAAGGAGGTATATGGAAACACTGTACTTTCCACTTCATTTTTTTTAATAAACCTAAAACTGCTCAAAAATAGTCTATTAGTTTTTTTTTAAGTCATGGAACAAGACTCCTTTGGGATCCCCTAAGTGTATTTTTCTATCCATATCATCCCTTTCCAGGGTTTCAGGCTTGAAAGTGAGCAAAGACTTTATGTCTGATCTCCTACCTTTTCCAGCCCCCTCTCCAAAAACCTGAAGGGCTATCTCTTACTTACCCCTACTAGCTTTCATGAACGTACCCTATGCCACATCCTCCTCCTTCCTGGGGAGGTATTTTCCCCTCTCTCCCCTACCAGTGGGAGATAAATGTGCAAGGCATCCATGAAAGGAGCCATCCTAACAATGAGGAAGATATATAAGGAAGTGTATCACAAATCTTATTCCTAATAACACAAATAGAAAAAAAATTGTAATATAACATAGGGCAGAGGCAAACAGTATATCTGTAAACATAGTCAAACTTTTGAGGATTTTCTAAAATCTTGAAACATAAGATACATATAAAAAGTGTAGGGGCTTCCCTGGTGGCGCAGTGGTTAAGAATCCGCCTGCCAACGCAGGGGACACAGGTTCAAGCCCTGGTCCAGGAAGATCCCACATGCCGTGGAGCAACTAAGCCTGTGCGCTGCAACTACTGAGCCTGCACTCTAGAGCCTCTGAGCCACAACTACTGAGCCCGCATGCCACAACTACTGAAGCCTATGAACCTAGAGCCCATGCCCCGCAACAAGAGAAGCCACTGCGATGAGAAGCCCACACACCACAACGAAGAGTAGCCCCCGCTTGCCGCAACTAGAGAAAACCTGCGCACAGCAACAAAGACCCAACCCAGCCACAAATAAATTAATTAATTTTAAAAAAAGTGTACAAGGCATATACGTACAGTTTGATGAATAATTATAAAGCAAACAACTATGTAACTACCAACTAAGTAGATAAATAGAACATTTCCACCCTCTTGAAAGTCCCCATTCCATGTGCCTCTCCCTGATTACAGCTCTCATCCTGTCCCCTAGAGAAAACTATTCTGTTTTTGATAATTGCTTCCTTAGTATTTTTAAAAATAATCATAGAATTTTAAAACTGGAAATTATCAATTATCTTATCCCACACATATTTCAGATGTGGGGACTTTGATGCCAAGAGAAGTAATATCCCAAAGTCACACAAACTGATGGCAGAGGAAAACCAACTCTTTTGACTTCCACTGCTTTCTGATGTATGGCATGCATGTTTTAGAAACGCACAGCAGAGGAGTGGGGTGGTGTGTGTTGGGATACTTAGTAATAATAATGTTGTAATAATTATAGTTATACCTTATTGGGTGCTCATTATGTGCCTTACAACAACCCTATGTATGCTATGTTAGAAATTGTCATCATCTTTATTATTTTTGTTATTGAAAGAAAATCAATAAGGAAATCAAGACTGAAAAATATTAATTACGTTGTCAAAAGTCCGACAATTAGTTTATGGAAAATCTGGATTCTAAGTTAGCCCTGTCTGACACCAAAACTTGGGTTCTTGTGCACTTTCTTTTAACTTAAAGCAATTCTTATTTTATTATTATAAAAGTAATTCATTCTTACGGTTAAAAAAAACTGAGTTGTTTTAGTTAGGAATGCATTTGTCCACAATAGCTGGAAAGCCCCTCCAACTGTGTAGAGAGATAGAAGTTTATGTGACTCTCAGGACAAGACTAGGCAATAGGGAGGTAGGTAGAATAGGGCCATTCATGGCAGCTCAGTGGTAACGTCAGGGGACAAGGCTTCTTCTATTTTCCCACTCCATCATCCTTAACACATAGGTCTTTGTCTTCAGGATTATTACGTCAAGGTGGCAAACAGCCACTTATCTCCAGGTATTGCATCAACATTCCTGGCAGAGAGAGGAAGGAAGAGGCTCCTTATGAAGAAAAAAAAAAAAGGTCTTTCCAAGATACCCCTAACTTCTGTCTCATTGTCCAAAATTGTGTCACAAGGCTACCGTAACAGCAAAGGAATCCAGGAGAAGTATTTTTAGCAAAACACAGTGCCACCCTGAACAAAATTGGAATTGTGCTACCAAGAGTGAAGGGGGAATGAATTTTGGGTAGGCAACTAGCATTGTCTTCCACAAACATGATAAAAGGTTAGCAGGTAAAACATAAGTTCATTCTACTACTTCTTGCTATCATCTTCCTCCTATGTAATTACTGCAGTTGATTTTTCAGTCAAATTTAAGAGGATAGAGTGGACATGGATGGAAGGAAAGAATGGAAAAACTTCAATGATGCAAAAAGGGACATGTGCAAAAAAAAATAGAGTTGAGTCTGAGCAAGTAAATTGAGGAGCACAAGGTGTGAATTGACAATGGGACTTAAAGGGTAGGCAGAAATTTTGGCTGCTATTCAAAAAGACTAAGCAAGTTACTGTCGATGCTGAACAGAAAAGTGAAATATTTCTATAATAAGAAAATACATATTTGTTGTCATACTGAGATTCTTAATCTCTTTCCAAGTTGAGTCAATATAGTTATCAACACTTTGCTGCTTACCACCTCCAGAGCAACATGCCAGGGAATAGGAATAGATCACTGGAGCATGATTCACCATTAATTAACAGTATTCTTTTTAGTGATTTATAAAAGACAAAGGAACAATTACTGTTCAGCTAGAAATCTGTGTAGACATGAGTGACTCTTCTTTTCTAGGTTGGTTCTGCTACTAGTATATTTTAAAAAGCCATATGGATATGATTTAAGCTTTAAAACGATCAGCTAATTCCATTCAGGGGCATTGTAAAATTCATTAGAAAATACTTCCTTTCCCATCACTCAAAATGCCTCAGAGAATAACAATTTTATGTTTTTCACTTGTTTGAATTGTAAATGTCAGCAGCACTAAAAAGGAATTTTTTTTCAGATAGCATGACAAAGAGCTTACTTTTCTGAAATATTTTGAGACAGTGCCTAGTGCTATTGGGAGCTTTCAGGACCAAAAGTCCCAAAATTCTTCAGAAAGTCTGGAACTTGTTCTAATTCTTAAGCAATTTGAGCTTTTTAAGGAATCTCTTGTTCTGATATTTAAGGGAGTAACTTCTCTGTGATTCTACCTGTGCATGTTTTTTTTTTCCTTCTGTAACAATGTGGTTTTGATGTACTGCATTTGGGGGCCATTCTAACATATGAAACTTTTAAATTTTACATTGATAAATTTTGATAGCAGTTGATCATATTGATAGCATATTGATCAAATTAATATAAATATCAATTTATATCCCACCAACTTGTAGTGCATGACAAATTTGACCAAAGTCTACACTGAATTTTAACTTTGAATTATGTACATAAAGTTGTAAATATTGTTTCAGTGGAAATGTAATCTGCTTAAGAAAACACATTTTTTTTGTCACTGTAAAATTATTAATGGCCATTTATATTTTAAAACATGCATAAAGGCCAACCTGGTAAGATCTTAGTAAAAAATATACAATCTTCCTTAATTAAAAATAAAAGCTAAAAGAAAGAAACAACCTCAAAATAAAAATACGTAAAGTAAAGATTAGAGTTTCCAGGGTTGGGACACAGTGGAAAGTCTCCTTTGAACAAAGAACTGGACTACATAGTCCTGCTTCTCTTCTCAAGATTTGTCTTTCCATTGATGCCTATTACTAGGCATGTTAGTAATTAACTGACGCTGCCACCACCAAAAATCTAGTCTCAGACATGAGCTGTTCCTCCCTTAACAGTCTGAGTCTGAGCCAAAGTTGACCTGTGATTCTTCCCTTAAAATCAGGAAGCAGAGCCAAGACTGAGACATTCAAAAAAACTTTTTTTTTTTTAAAGATTGAAGGATAACCAAGTGAAAACTAGGTGATCTGACTCAGAAAATACAGCTTTTCCTGTAGGTTTGCAGGCCCATTCTAATTCTGTGGAAACCTAATCTGGTCGGGGAAAGCTAGTTGCTGTGTCAGATAAACTCTGACATCTCAGGAATTTGGTACAATGGATGAGTATTTCTTGCTCTCCTGAGACTCTTTTCCCTTTGTACCTCAGCCATCTTGCACATATCTTCCAAGGTCTCAGTGTTTGGCTACATCATGACAGACAAAGAGTTTTGGAGACTTGTCCTTATGTGTGGAGGCTGGGGGGCATTTATGGGCCATGGAGCACTTGCTGTGATGGAAGGCACTGGAGACAGAGGCAGGGGATCCAAGGCTGCCCTCTACTCCTGCAGGTAACTGAAACCCGTGGTTGTACGTGGGATCTACACCACCCCACCTTGGGCTACTTCACTTCATTTTCTCATCAACCACTAACACCTAGAAAGCTGTCCTAGTGAAATCTGTGGTCTGGACTGAACTGCTTCTGATGTCTTTCTCTCCCTTCTAATAGAAGTGCTGTAATTAGCTCACAAAAGGTTAAGCCATTTCTTTAATTTGCCTTTGCATTGTGAAGCTGTTTGGGTGTGTATTCATATTTTGTCAGTCTAGACTGTTCTTCCTGTTCAAAAAATTTTTTTGAGTGATGTTGGGCAGTATTCAATCTGGAAGCAAACGAGATAAATTTTCCCTGTGTTCCTTCCGACCAAGAGTAAAATCACTTTGCTGCCCCTAGGGGTGTGGGTGGAAGAACACAGGGCCTGGAGGAGTTTACAAGCTGCTCTCCTTGTGTGTAGATCTGCTTCTCACTTCATTCCTCTGGGTCTAGAGGTAACCTGTTTAATGGCTAATTTTCTCGAGCCCAGCTGGAATTGGGGAACACGCCTCCTTCCCAATAGTGTATTTTTAAGTTTTTCTTCCCTCCATTTTTCCTTCCTTTGGAAGCTTGAGCGGTACTTATTGGTAGGCTGAAATAAATCCCTAAAACTTAGAGTTTGAAACAATTGGTTTAAAAGCTCTTTGATCATGTCACAGTTATTCTGAATCTAACACAGTCACTGAGGAATAAAGTACAAGGGGCCAACCACTCTCTTAGATTCCATTAAAACCCCAAAACACAAAAGTTAGAAAAATGATAAGACAATCATTTATGAAGGTCAAACTTGGATGCAAAATAAGAATGAGTTGGGAAAAACATTTTACTTAAATATACTGTATATAATGGGAGTAATTGTCTTGGAGACGGTAGCATGATAATGATTACCAGAAGCAAACAGATAGTTAACTGAATAAAGTATAAAGACAAAGAAAAATAATATAATAAAATAATATTTTATCCATATCCTTACTGTCTAGGTAAGAGAATATTCCAATTTTACTAGACTGATGCCAGATTTTACTAAAAAAATATCCTGAAAGAACAGAAGAATAACACAACAGGCCACGTTTAATTGACATGAATTTCCTTGGTTCAATACCCAGTATCCTTAATTATTGCTCCCTAGCAACTTGATGGACAGTAGTAATTAATTAATTAAACAAACATTTATTGAAATTCTACTTTTGTAACAGATATTTGACACTTGATTTTTAGGAGCTTCTTAACTACTGGGAGAAACCAATAAATAAAAGATTATGTTAGAGAAGGATGGGGCTATGATGATGTAAACACAGTTGCAAATGGAGAGGCATAGCAAATCAGCTTGGGGAATTGGTAAAGGTCAATGGTGGTTGACAAGCTCAAACTCTAGTGTCAGACTGTCTCGATTTAATTCCCCTCTCCATATTTAATTGTTGTAAGACCTTGTGCAAATTGATTCATCTCTCTAAACATCAGTTTCTTAATCTGTACAGTGTGGAATCGAAGCACCTTTCTTAATGAGATTTAAATGAGATTAGGTACTAAAGCATCTGGCATAGTGCCTATGGATTGTAAATGCTCAATTTATGTTGGCTAGTAGTGTTTACAGAAGAGATGATGCTTGAAATGAGTTTACGGGATGAGTAGGAGTTAGAGAATAGGGGAGTGGAAGACAGCATTTCAGAGGGAGGCAATGACATGGGATAGACACAGAGACACGGCATAGCATAACATTTTTGGGTAACAGCAAGTGGTGTATGTCTATTCTACTATAATTTACCTTTATTAAACCCAGCATGTCCCCACAGTTGGCATGTAAATAACATTAAAATTTTGTTACAAACGTTTGTATTTCACCTCAAGAATTCCTTCAGATGTACCTTCCTACCCACACTCTTCACTCCTGATTAGCCTAGTTTCTGAATTCAGTTTGGCTCCCTTCTCTGGTTTCTGCTCTTAATCTAACTCACGGATTTGGAATTGTTTACTGCAGACCTAACTGTACACTTCAGAGGACACAACTCCTGGGGTTTGCTTACTGGCTCTATGAACCATAACAGCGGAAATATGCCTCACCATCCTCTGGGAAACTCCCCAGCCTCTGATGCTGCATCACCAGACAGGGAGGATGACTGTACAATTTTCTAGAGAGATAGGCCAGTGCCAAATTATGATGAGCTTTATGTATGTGTTCAGGAATCTGAACATGTTCCTAAAAACCACGAAGAACCACTAGAGAAGTTTAAATAGAGGAAAGACATGATCAGATTTCTATTTTAAGAAGATTACTCTGGTAGCAGTTTCTAGATCAGACATATGAAAAACCATTAGGAGCGTCTGCACAAGTAAGCCCAGTGCAGTGGGACCTGTTGTAAAGCAGCAGTGGTGGGACCAAAGGAAAAGCAGTGAGTGTGAAACATAATAGCAAATGTCCTGGACATGGTGACTGTGGGAGGTAAGTGACAGAGAGGAGTCTGGGATGACTACCAGATTTCTAGCTCAGGCATCTGGAAGGCTGGTAAGGCCATTCATCAAGAAAAGGGATCTGGCATAAAAAAACAAAGTTTGGGATAAAAATCGTGAGGTCAGATTTTGGATATTTTGTGTTGAAGGTGTTTGTGGGACTCTAAGTAGAGATGCCCATCAGCAGAGAAGTCTGGGCTTTTTGAATATTCACGTTTCTGAATGCACATACAGAAAGAGACCAGCTTTACGAAGATGATTCTTGTTTTCAGACTAGGTATATATCTTTCATTATAAATGAGTAGTTCTTCTGTTCTAGAAATCAGTGTCTGGCGTTTGAATCCTAGAGGGCCTGATTGTCATTGGATTAACTTTTTGAACCACTCCAGAAAGTTCAGCAATCATATACTTTATCTTTTGCTATATTAATAGGCATATCTTTTAAAGCATTTTTAAAAGTCTGGATTTATCATTAATTCAGGCTGGCTTACTCATGTACTTGGAAAAAAAGATTTGTATTTTGTCAAATGTATACAGCTATCAGCACCCTGGAGGGGTAGCATAGTGACATGCTCATTGAGTATGAGAACTACGCTTCCTTACTTGGTTCCTAAATTCCTCATTATCCAATAACCAGAGGGGAAAAAGTATTCAGAGACTACGATGAATGGAAAAGTACAGAAAATACTCATATGAAACTCTACTCATCAATAGTTATTGAAAATGATAATTACATAAATAAAAGTGAAGGAGGTTTTAATTGATGCTGGAAAGGATTTTGTACAGGACCCTCTTTTTCCAAGCCCTCCATATCCTCTACTTTGCCTTCTCTCTTACGCGACTGTTTCCTTCCACCTAATTCACATATTCATTGAAGGTGCAGCTTTCAGGTCTTGGCTTTGTGAAGGGATTTCAGATGATAAATTTTCACCCCACAAGGTCCAAGTCTTTGTCTTCAGTTTCGAAGAGACCATTAAAATTGAAATTCTAGTTTACCAAGGAATGGTAGATTTTTTTCCTCTTCAGCACTGCTTTACTGTTTTTGATTTGGGCTTTCATTCCTTTCTAGATCTTTATGAGTTCCCCTGACTTTCTTGCCAGCTCAGCAATGCATTTAATAAGCTGTTTTAAAATACTTTGCCCAGAATTTTTTGGTGTTTATTCAGCTTACCTAACCCACCATATAATCAGAAATGGAAATAATTTTTACAAATCTAGGCAGTGTAAAAGTATACTGTAATGGGAATCAGAGGGAGAAAACAGGATGAAGGAAGGGAAAATAGAATAATTTTTTCATCTTTCATTGTAGAGTGTCAGTAGACACTGTTTAAATATGAGCCATAGCTCCACATAAACGTGGTTATTACCAGAGGAACTAAAACCAAACATTGTTAACTTATCTCTGAGACCTGGTGGGGAGGGGGATGTTAGGAAAGAAAGTCTTTTACTTTTGGAAAAGACAGAAGTAAAGTTGTCTTTATTGACAGCCGACATGATTGTCTACATAGAAAGTCTGATGGAATCAGTAGAGAAGCTGCTAGAACTAATAAGTAACTTTAACAAGGTATCAGGATATAAGATCAATATAAAAAATCAATTACATTTCTCTACACTAGCAATGAACAAAAGTAATTTAAAAACAATACATTTACAATAGCATCAAAATTATGATATACTCAGGGATACATCTGACAAAGGCTGTGAAAGACCTATATACTAAAAACTTAAAAAGCATTACTGAGAGAAATTAAAGAAGACTTAAATAAAAGGAGAGATATATCTTTGTCATGGATCAGAAGACTCTATACTATTAAGATGTCAATCCTCACCAGACTGATCTATAGATTCAATACAATACCAATCCAAATCCCCACAGGCCTTTTTGTAGAAATTGACAAGATGATACTAAAATTCATATGGAAAGGCAAAGGACCTAGAATATCCAAAACAACTTTGAAAAAGAAGAGCAGAAATGGAGGGTTAATACTACCTGATTGATTTATTTATAAATTTAAAAATTTATTATAAAGTTACAGTAAATAGATAATGTGGTATGGGGTAGAGATAGACAGACATACCAATGGAACAGATTAGAGAATCCCCAAATAGACCCACACATGTATGAGCAACTGATTTTTGACAAAGGTAGAAGGGCAATATGGTGGAGAAGGATAGTCTTTTTAACAAATGGTGCTGGAAGAATTGGATATCTGTATAGGTAGTTGTGGACCTCAGTCCTTATCTCACATCCTACACAAAATTTAATTCAAAATTGTTCATAGACCTAAATTTAAGAGCTAAAATAATTAAATTTTGTTAAGAATATAGAGGAGAAAAATCAAATGACCTTGGGTTAGGCAAAGACTTCTTAGATAAAACAAAAAAGGCACAAACCATAAAATATTAAGCTAGATTTCATCGAAATTAAAATATTTTGCTCTCTGAAAGATACCTTTAAGGAAATGAAAAGGAAGCCATGCACTGCAAGAAATACTTGTAAAATATGTATCGGACAAAGGACTTGTATCCAAACTATGTTAAGAACTCATAACTCAATAAGAAGACAAACAACTCAAAATATGACAAAATATGAGGAGATATTGCACAAAAGAAGGTATCGGAATGGGCAGCAAGCCCACGAAAAGATGCTCAACATCACTAGTCGTTAGGGGAATACAAATTAAAACTACAATGAGATAATACTACACAACCATTAGAATAACTAAAAGTAAAAGGATATTTTAATCCTTGCCACAAAGGTTGATGAGGATGTGGGGCAACTAGAACTCTCATACATTTCTGATGGGAACACAAAATGAAAAAGTCACTTAGGAAAACAGTCCACCAGTTTCCTTCAAAGTCAAACATACACTTACCACATGACAGAAATTCCATAGTAGGTATGTACTGAAGTAAAATGAAATCGTCTGTCTGCAAGAGCACTTATATACAAATGGTCATAGCGGCATTATTTATAATAACAAAAAAAGTTGGAAACAAATTGTAGTATATCCATTCAAAGGAAAACTACTCAGCAATAAAATAAATGAATTAACTGATATACACATTAATATGGATGAATCTTAAAAATATCCTGCCAAGTAAAAGAAGCCAGAACCCCACCCCCCCAGCTTTTTTAACATTGTATTTTCCATTTATATGACATTCTAGTAAAGGGAAAAATATAGTTAGGGCAGATCAGAGTTTTCCTGGAGTCAGGGGTGGGGGTGGATTGGGGGGAGAGAGGATTGACTGCAAAGAGCCACAAGGGAATTTTTTGTTGATAGAAGAATTATGTTGACAGAAGGGTTCAGTGGCTTGATTGTGGTGATGATCAAATGACTGCATACGTTGCTTAAACTTATCTAATTGTACGCTTAATATGGGTGAATTTTCCTCTATGTGAGTTATACCTCAATAAAGCTGTTTTTAAAAAGGAACATACTTCCCTGGTGGTCCAGTGGTTAAGAAACCGTCTCGCAATGCGGGGACGCCAGTTCGATCCCTGGTTGGGGAACTAAGATCCCACATGCCGTGGGGCAACTAAGCCCTTGCTCTGCAATTACTGAGCCCGCGAGCCACAACAAGAGAGCCCCCATGCTGCAAGTACTGAGTCCGCACGCTCTGGAGCCCGTGCACCACAACTAGAGAGAAGCCCGTGCGCTGCAACGAAAGATCCCGCATGCCACAACTAAGACCCGATGCAGCCAAAAATAAATAAATTAATTAATTAATTTAAAAAGGAATATACATTTATTTCTACCCCAAGATGGCATAATACTGATTATAAATATACTTTTCAAATGTCTTTGTCGGCTGGAAAAATTGGTTACAAGGAGTAGAAATTAAAAACCACAGTAGGTATAGGGGTAGATTCATTTCAAAATCCCATCCCAATAAAGCTTTTCTTGAGGATCAGTACTATTAATAGCCTGAAAGCAAACTGTGTGAGAGACATTAGAGGTCCTTTGCCTTCTGTGTTCTGCCTTCAGAACTTCTTACTGCAAGTGGATAAATGGATTCCTTATTTATGCGTTATTTCTTTGGAGAATTATTGTGCATTAACATCCTCTAAGTAGATCCAATGGCCTTTCTAAGCCTTTTATGTAGCCAGATGGGAAGGGAATAGAACAATATCCACTGGTCCAGTTTTTCCTCTTTCCAAACATTAAAAAAAAAAAATCAAGATGCCCTTAAAATCCTTTTTTCTTCAGTTTCTCAGAGAGGGGTTAACAAAGCCCAGTAACACTCTTAAAGCTCTCCTGCTGCTAAAGGGAGTACAACAGAGACTGTCACCATAAGGATTGACTCCTGACTGAGAGCTGAGTCTTTCTCAAGAGAAATCTGACAATTAAGTGCAGAAGTTGCCCCTGGACTGCACCAAAGATTAACCCAGCTGGCGTTCTGAGAAGGACTCTGGCAGAATATGGCCAAGAGGAAGCCCCTTTGTGGCATACATCTGAAATACCTTCTTGCCCTGTGGGGCTGATCACAGCCAGATAACTAGGAAGCAAATGCATTTTAGATTTATAGAGCTTCACAAGAGGCTCTGAAAGTAAAATTTTTTAAAATTAAGTTTAGAAAGAGACACATTGTGAGTAACCAAAACTGTAGCAATTTTTAGGCTAAAATTAACAATGAAAATAAGATTATAGGTATGTAGAAAACTTCACCAATGTTTTTCATTTCATTTGCTTTCCCTCCCTTGATAGACTGTGTAACACTGTTCCAAATTCAAGTGAGATTTTCTTCTTTAGGCTGTAGCTTTCAAAAACAACCCTATTCCCCATACAGGGGATGATTTGGCTTGACATAGTGATTAAGAGGGCACACTCTGGAGTCAGATTCTCTTAGTCTGGTTTAAATCCTAAATTCTACGTAGTGGGTTGTTTAGGGAAAAGTATTTAATCTCTCTATGTCTGTTTCCTTATGGAAGATAATAGTAGCATCTACATATAGAATTGCTACAGGATTAAGTGAAATACAGGTAAAAAAAAAACTGGGAAGAATACCTAGCACATAGAAAATGCTTATATTAATTAGGATTTGTTTCAGCTGTAAGACAAAACACGATGGTTGTTTCTTTTCTCATGTAAACATAGAGAGTGCTGGGCAGGAGAGTAACCTCACAATCACTAGGGGACTTAGTCTCCTATTCTGTTGCCCCATGTGTTTGTCTTGGTCTAAGTTTGTGGCATCCTTGTTCTAAGCAGCAGGAGGGAGAAGTGGATGAAAGGTTAGAGGGGCAAAGGACCCAAGTAAGTTGCCACTTAAGGAAGATCTCTTAGACGTGACCCTATGTACATTCCTGTATATAACTCATTGACCAAAGCTTAGTCACAATTCTCCATCTAGCTTCAAGTGAGACCAGAAAAGGAAGTCTGAAAAGGTCATTTTGCGGAAAAGGTCCGGCAAAAACAGGAGTAATTCTGTTATCATAGAGGAAGATAACCACTAATCTCTGTCAGAGTGCTCCATAAATGTTAGTTATTATTGTTACCTGGTTACCAAAAGGGCTCCCAGTTCAGTCTCCAGACCAGATAGTTCTTTCTAACTCATGTGATTTCTTTTGTACATGCCTTTCCACTTCAATCTGCCACTGAGATTTGCACATTTATAAAACTGTGCTCGTTTAAAAAATCTCTTCTCCCTTTTCTAATGTTCTACTCAGGGTAACTGTAATACTATCCTTGTCTTATATTCATACTATACAGACGGTCCCTGACTTGAGATGGTTTGACTTTATGATGATGTAAAAGTGATGCCCATTCAAAAGAAACCATATTTTGAATTCTTATCTTTTCCCCAGGCTAGTGATAAGCAGTACTGCTATAGTCTCTTGCAGTGCTGAGCACAGGCAGCAGATGCAGCTCCCAGTCAGCCACGGGATCACCAGGGTAAACAGCTAATACACTTACGACCATCCTATACACATACAACCATTCTCTTTTTCACTTTTAGTGCAGTAGTCAAAAAATTACATGAGATATTCAACACTTCATTATAAAATAGGCTTTGTGTTAGATGATTTTGCCAAAATGTAGGCTATGTGTCCTGAGCATGTTTAGGTTAGGCTAGACTGAGCTATGATGTTCAGTCTACTAACTGCATTTTCGATTTACAACAGGTTTATCGGGGTGTAACCCCATCGTAAGTCGAGGAAAATTTGTAGTCATAATCTTGAGATATTATTTCCTAACTTATTCTGTGTTTTTCTGTCTCAACCAGTCTGGTGTGGACTAAATTGTGTCCCCCCTGCCAACTTCATAGGTTGAAGTTCTAACTCCCAGTACCTCAGGATGTGACTGTTTTTGGACATAGGCTCTTTAAAGAGGTAATTTAGTTAAAATTAGTTCATTAGGGTTGGCCCTAATCCAATATGACTGGTGTCCTTTTAAAAAGACAAGATTAAGACATAAACACACACATTTGAAAGACCTTGTGATGACACAGGGAGATGACCATCTGCAAGCCAAACAGAGAGGCCTCAGAAGAAACCAACTCTACCAACACCTTGATCTTGAACTTCTAGCCTCGAATTCAAGAAAACAAATTTTTGTAGTTTAAGCCATCCAATCTGAGGGGCATTGTTATGGCAGCCCAAGCAAAGTAATACACAGTCTGTCATCTTATTTGGCATCATCAAAGTCCCAACCAGAAACAGATGACAGACTAAAAAGAAAGCAGTTTGAGGTGATTTAAAGTACGAAAGGCCAGGACTTCCCTGGTGGTCCAGTGGTTAAGACTCCATGCTTCCAATGCAAGAGGTGCGGGTTCAATCCCTGGTCAGGGAACTAAGATCCCACATGCCACGCAGTGCCACCAAGAAAACATTAAAAAACAAAACAAGTACAGAAGGCCTATTTACTATGATATGGGTGTTGGGGAATCAAAAAGGATGGTTCATTAACCTAAGGAAGAGTGGAGCTACTACCACCTGGAAACCCTAGGATGAGAGGGGAAGGAGCCTTTATCAGAATCTTTAGTGAAGGGATGCAGGTGCATCTTGAAGCAACTTTGCAGGGAGGGAAAAGGGTAATAAGTACCCTGACCCCATTCTCCTCCCTTCCTGCCTCCAATCTTCTGCCAGTGCTACCCACTGATGGAAACCAACTAGCTACCAGAAAGCATGGGAATGCAATCATGTGGTCCAGGAAGGTCAGCCATCTAGAAAGGATAGTGAAGAAGAGTAGAGAGTGAATGAGTCTGGAGAAACACATAGACGATATCTAGCACAGGGAGGAACTTGTCTTCCTCGCTTCCTTGTCCCGCCCCCCCCCACCCCCACCCCATCAAAGTGCCCATAATAACTACTATAATATATATAGCAGGTCCTCAATAAATATCTGGGAATTGGGTATTTTTCATCCCCAGTAATTTTCTTTTTTATCTTTCTGCATTTATGCTTTTAATTCTTTTACCAGTTTATTTGTTGTCAATGCAACTTTAGATTTTCCAGATTTAATATTAAACTTATTGAGGTATAGTTGATTTACAAAATTAGACGTGCTCAGTAATTTTCAACTATTGTCAATACTTCCTTTCTACTAGTTTTTAGAATACATCGTCTCACTATTTCTAGTTAAAGCCTTAATCCAAATCTTGGCTATATTTTACTTCAAAGACTACTACTTTCCTCATGGTTTCTTGTTGGTTCATTCTGTGCAAATAAAAAAAGAAGCAAAGCAAATCACCCCACAAAACAATACCTAGTTGTACAACAACATCTCAGTTGATTATACTTTCTGGTTACATTTTCTCCTTCTTTCACCTTTATACTGCTTCATTATAGTTGACACCAGATTGATTGTTTGTGGACATTTAAGTAAGGTTCCTGTCAGCTTACTTTCCAAAAGTGTTACAACTTTCAGCCTACCTTACCTGTTTCTGACAGGTAAGCATTATACCTTTTGAAGTTTACAATAAACTTTTAGGATATTTCTTTTCCAGAGATGATTCCGAAATATATTGGGTTGGCCAAAAAGTTCGTCCAGGTTTTTCCATAACATCTTATGAAAACCTGAATGAACTTTTTGGCCAACCAATAGTAATATGGCTTTTTCAAGAGATACTAATAATTAGTAATGATTTGATTAGACAACTAAGTTAAAAAAATATTCTTATAAGAATTACTCTAACTTATATTGGCTACTTCCTTAGTTTACTCTCAGTAGTGAGAATGCCTACTCAAATAAAGCTCCATTTTAGATTCATTTATTTACACATCATTCAGTTCTGCCATCTCTGTAGCTGGTTCCTTAGAAGCGGATATATTTTCTGGCTTTTCTAGAAACATAGTGCTTTGTATTACATTGTTGGGTCATTGAATCAGTGCTGACTTGAAAGAAAATGACATGGTTATTTTATGTAATTTTACTGTTTATCTTTTTGATTTGATTTGAGCAAGAATTTAATCTTAAAAAATATTCACTTTAAAAAAAAGGCATGTTTAACCCTATGAAAAATTCCTTGTCAGAGACTTTTACATATCTTTTTAAATTATTCACATTAACATTTCTTGTCTTTCATCAATCTTCAACACAAATTAGTATTCTTTCTTTAAGGGTTATTTCTTCTGGGTGAAGAATGATATCACATTTAATAAGAACTCTATAATTAATGTGCCACAAATTTGAAGCTACAAATAGGGTATCCCTGTAATGTAAATCCAATTGTCTTTATTTTTTTATAATATGTAATTTTATAATGAGGTAAAGATTGTAGTGCCAAATTAGGGTACTGAGTTCAAGAGCACTTAATTCATCATCTTAGAAAATAATTTTTCTATTTCTTGATTATGTTAGTGTTTTCTGATCTTTGTGAACTAGCACCCACGGTTCACTGTGATTTTATCTCAGTGTATTTCTATGTTTTTCTGGTTAATTAAAACTCCCACCCCCATAGGAAGAAGGAAAAACAAACTAAGTCAAATTGTGTTAAATTGTTTTCCTACTATATTTTAGGACCTTTTATTCATTGAGCACTATGTTCAGGACTTTATTTATTCCTCAAGGTCCTCTGAAAATGTTAGGGATTTGAAAAAAAAGTTGACTTGAAATTATGAAGAGAAAGCTGCAAATCAAAATGAACAAATACTTAATCAGATGTCTACAAAATTTAACAATGTGCTATTTATAAACTCAATACTTAGTTATGTATATTTTGTGTGATATATGGGTACATTTTAAGATGTTTGATATGATATGGGACTGGAGAACTTCAAAACCAAGCTGTAATCAGTGCTTTCACATTAGGCCAGATCTACGAAAGTCTTAAAAGTGACCTTAATTTCTTTTATGGAAGAAAGTACTAAGTAAAATTTCAAACAGTGTTTGGAAGCAAGTGTGTTAAATGTTTCGCTATACAATGTGTATACAATGTGAACAAAATACAATGTGTATTTTTTGTATTCCTTGGCCCTCAAAATGTTAGTAAGTAAAACAAAACAAAAATTTTGGAAAAATATTCCATGCACATAAATTCCCTCTTTTCAAAACAAACAAACAGAAAGGCATCAAAGGAGACAAATTCATGTAATTTGATTCAGTGATCTTTATTTTTTGTTTTTTAGTGGCTAAGTTGGTAAAAAAAATATAAGGGTGAAACAATGTGGTCATATGGTTTAACAGCTGACATAAGTATTCAAAAACAATTTAAATGTAGGCTGTATAATATATTGTGATGCTGGGGGTGGGGAGGGTGAGATGTATGACATATTCCAGTGGGAAGGTACTTTTAGTACACTTAGCATAGGAATAATGGCCCTATCGGAACCTGGGAGATTTTTTCACCCATACTGTATATTACATTAAAGGGAGGAAAAAAAAAAGAAAAAAGTAAAGGGAGAGAGAGGGCCAACTTAAGAATTTCTTTGGCAGTTAAAGACTTTGGATCAATAAAAGCATTTCTGATAAATAATTTTTGATAATAATTGAGTAAAAATGAAATACTTTTCATTTAGTAATATATAAATATTATATATAATAGTAATATATTACTAATACTGACATTAATTGCGACTAAGGTATAAAAATTAATCTCTAACTCAGTTCAAGTTCTGTATCTTTTAAAAAAATCTACTTGGGGTCCACAAAATTCTTAATAAACGCTAGTAGAAATATCGTTAACTTTACAGTATTTACTCCACCAAAATTATTTCCTAATTTCACAAAGGTATTCCATGAACATATATGTTTAGCATTTTGAATCAGTTCACCTGATGTGCCACTTCTGAAAATCCATGAAAATTAGAATTTAGAATTGAGATCATTCAAGTCTTTTAATCCATTTACAAACATTTCCTTCCACCTCCAAAAGCCCCGAGTCTTTACTGTTACCTAGAGAGTTTAGATGATTTTCTCAACTTGGTCATAGAGTTAGTACCAAAATCTCTGAAGTACTCCTAATGTTACCTCAGAAGAAGGTTATATGATCTCCACTATGTTTAAGCTACTGCAATTCCAATAGGGAAATAGAAAAAAATTCTCTTTAATCATCTAGACTTTAAGCCTTCAAAAGCAATTCCTTTGGTTTCTAATTGTATTAAAGATTATAAAGTGGCAGAACTCATTTCTGTGAGCAGCAAACCAACATTATCTACTGTTTAGTCACACATATTACATTTTTGAAAATTTGCCAAGGATAATTTTACTACCTATTATTTGTCCTTTTCTCTGTAGTGTTGAATAAAAATATTAAAGAAAAAGTGGTTAATTAGGTATGTAATACAGCAATAAATACTTCTATTAGTGTTTTCTGGGGCTTGGGGACAAGTATTATTGACATATAACGCATAGATATAATGTGCATTGTATTACGATTTTGACAACTGTAATACACTTTACTACGTAAAACAAGATCTAGAACAGCACTTTCTAGTAGAACTTCTGCAATAATAGAAATGGTCTGAATCTGCACTGTCCCATTTGGTGGCCACTAGCCGCATGTGGCTACGGAGCACTTAAAATGTAACTACTGTGACTACAGACCTGAATTTTAAATTTCATTTAATTTTAATTAATTTACAATTAGATTTTAATTTTTAGCTAGTGGCTACCAAGTTGGACAGTGCAGAACATTTCCATCACCCTAGATAGTTCCTTCAAGCTCCTTTCCATTAAATCCCACCTCATTGCCCCTGGCATCATAGGGAAACACTAAATACAGTTTAGTTTTTTCTGTTTTTGGACTTTACATAAATGGATTCATACAGTATATACTCTTTGTACCTGGCTTCTTTTGCTGCACATAATGTTTTTTAGATTCATCCATGTGTATAATTAGTCAGTTCCTTTTAATTGTCTAATAGTATTCCATTGCATGAATGTATCACAATTTGTGTTTCCATCTTCCTACTGATAGCTATTTGGGTTGTTTCCAATTATTTGATTTTAATGCTGCAAATATCATATTGAGATTCTGCATTAATTGAAGTGAAAAAGCTGTATGTGTATATCAAAAGATTTTGATCTTGAGAAAAGATAGTCTACTTATGATTCTATTATCATCTTTCATTGCTGGGGTAAAAATTTAATTCCAGGTTATATATAAGGATAGACATCTCTCAGGACTGCTGAGTAAACAGTTGGTTTGTATTACTTAAAGAAAACACAAGTAGAAAGATAAATCTACCAGAAAAAAAATAACGCAGTATTTTCAAAACCAAAATGTACTTTGGGTGGGAATGGGTAGAGTTAGGAGTGCTCCAGAGAATAGTGGCAAATTATGTAGTTTTGAATTACCTTGGCCTCTATCATCCTCTATCATTATTATTATCATATAGCCACAGAACTTCAGATCTACTGATAGTAAAGGCAACTAGTAATCCAGTAGTCTAATTTCCCAGTGCTATACATATCATAAATATTCAATAAATATTGGCTGAAATGAAACAATTCATTTCCATATGAGAACTAAGACTCTAGGTGTCTCTCAACTGAAGAAAATCAGATATTATAATCAAGTGAAAAAATTTTAAACAGGTGTGACTTCTGCTTTATAAAAGGATTCACCACAAATTCAGTGGTAAGCTGCCACAGACCAATTCATTATTTTTTTAAAAATAAATTTATATATTTATTTTGGCTGCGTTGGGTTTTCGTTGCTGCGCACAGGCTTTCTCTAGTTGCGGCGAGCGGGGGCTACTCTTTGTTGTGGTGTGCAGGCTTCTCATTGCAGTGGCTTCTCGTTGCTGAGCGCAGGCTCTAGGCGCATGGGCTTCAGTAGTTGTGTCTCACAGGCTCTAGAGCGCAGGCTCAGTAGTTGTGGCGCACAGGCTTAGTTGCTCTATGGCATGTGGGATCTTCCCGGACCAGGGCTTGAACCCGTGTCCCTTGCATTGGCAGGCGGATTCTTAACCACTGCGCCACCAGGGAAGTCCCAATTCATTAATTTTTAAAACTCTCATACATACAATTTTTTTGGAAGTAAACCTATCATGTAACAATATTTTATCTTTTTGTATGCAGCTTTTCCTTTTATAAGCATTAATGTTAAAGTAATGTATTAGTTCTTGATTATGCAGTAGATATCACTAGGAGGAAATAACCTAATAGATAATATTGAAGAGGATATTTACCCTTGAGAATGTACTAAAGTAATTTATAAAGTATATAATCCACACATAATCAGGGCTTCCTATTTTTCAAGTGGTTCAGATACAAATGTGTTAATCGATGTCTCTGCCATTCACTCCAAGCTGAGAGCAAAAACAATCCAAGTTCAAAGGACACAGCATTTTAAATTCACAGATATTGACTCTGAGCATTTTACAGACAGGAACTATGTCTGGCCCATTTTAGATACTGGACAAATAATAATTGCATTGGCAGTTTATTGAATTTGTCAAGCAATGTAAGATATTTTTTGGTTAGGCACTTTTTGAGTCCAGTGTGTTATCACTGTAACAGGTGATAAAATGTTAAGACACACTGCTGGGTCTTTTCTGTGACTTAACAAATAATTTATTTCTGAAATACATGTACAACATATGTGAAGATGCAACTGTAAATGACCACAACAGAGATCCTATCAAAAATGACTATAGGCAAAGGGATTTCTGGGACCTTTCATAACTAGTTATAACACAAAACATGCATATATAATCGTGTTTCCAAATCTACAGCTTGAATTGGTAGCTTGGTTATTTGATTCGGTGTGATGGTAACATTGAAAAATTCATATTATAGTAACCTCACTATGATTAGAATACTATCAATTATCCTAAAACAGGGAGAAATATTCTAAATCCTAACTTTTAAAGAACTCACTTAAAATACTTATTTATAACGAACTCAGGAAAAGGCCAAATGAGGACGTAGGTAAAAAATGTCTCTAAGCAGCCTCAAACCGATGTTACAACGTCCTCGCACAAAGGTCACACACTTTTTCTAAAGGAGAGTTCCTCAAAGGACTCTTGAGATACAGCTTTTCATTGTGTGGTTTTCTTGCCTGCAGATTATAAGCAGTAAATTAAAAGGGTGGGGAGGATAATAGAACTATGCTCACTAACAGCAGTAAGAAGCAACAGCTGACAGTGAGGGAAGGGATGGGCAAACTATAACAGACAATAGAACTAAAAAAGCAAAGCTATTCAGAGCTGTGTAGTGTGAGCAAACAGCCCCGCACACCGTTACAGGAATAGAGGACTTTATCTGTAAATGTAATTAAATGAATATTCATAATGACGACCAGTTTTTATACAGCTGGAATGCATACTTTATTTCCCATGTGTATGTGGAAACTATTATTCTAAATCTGAAGAGTTTTAACTGCTGTTGGTCACCACACTGTCATCCGACTGGAAGGGCCTACTACCATGGTGCGCCATGAAACCTTTCCGTTTTAGCACCGTGCTCCACACTGTTCACTATTACATTGTAACACATTATTACAAGAACCTCTATAACTCATTATGAGATTACCAAAGGCCACATTGCTTTCTTGAATCTATTGTTTAACTAGCTGGTTCCTAAAATACCCTTCTCTAATACTCCATGATACAGAGCGGTAAAATAAAACCACTGACGTTTAAGACTCTATGCCTTCTCCAAAATGAGAGTATTATGTATCTAATAGTGGTGTCGTGAGGATTAAATGAGATAATGTACGTAAAACACTAAGCACAATGTCTGGGGCAGTAAAAGACCTCAGGAACGGTGGCTATTCTTATTTCAGCAAGCCCCAAACCCCTATTTTGCAGGTGCAAAAATTAAGCCTCAAGAGGAGAACTGATTTCCTAATGCTCTAATATCCAAGTTATTGTCCCGGATAAGCAGCTTAGCTGCGTGTGTTGGTTTGGGATATTGACAGGGCCTGGGGGCATGTTCCTGCAGGACTCCGGTCTGCAGAGAACTGGGCGAGTATGTTTGAACCGTGAGGCATTAGAGGCTATTCGATACCAACGGGTGTTCGAGATAGCCAGTTGTGTGCCAACAACATCCATCACCAACGAAAGCCATTCGTCTATCTCAATACACCCGGAAGCAGCAAGACCCTCAGATACAGCAGGTTGTTAGGTAACCGGGGACTAGGACGAGGCAAGTAATAGGACACGGGGGTGAGCTCACATCCTGGTTTCGTCAACTTTAAATAGGGACGAGCACTTCACGCGAGGGCTGAAGATGACGGGAACCAGGAACTAACTGGGTGCTATGTCAGACAGGTGTAAGTTACCCCACCTCCCAACGCCTTTCCCGGAGGGGGACCGCCATGCGTTTTCGAGTCCCCGGAGTGGGCGATTTCTTGCTCCTTAGTAGCGCTTACTCCCCGCCCTGTAGATAGGGAGTCAGGACTTCGCCTCTTCGCTCCGGAGCGAGGGCCGAACAAGCTCGGACCTTCCCGGTGCGCGCCACGCCGCGGCGGGACCGCGGGAGGCCTGCGCGCTGCCCATACGCGGCCCGCGCTCGCCTGCTCTAAGATGGCGGCGGAGGCAGCACGCTCACACCCCGCCGCCCGCCCGCCTCCGAGTCGCGGCCTCAGGAGGCGGGAGCGGGCCGGGACGCGGACCGTCCAATCCAGCACGTTGCCTGCCGCCATGAAGCGTCTCGGCATGCTAGAAGCCAGCAGACGACTACGACCTGGAACACCACCGGCGCCTCAGAAACGGGGCGGGTGGGGGCGGGGGCAAGGGGAAAAGGAAAAAAGAAAAAAAAGAGAGCGGCGGCACATCCGGGACCCTCCGCCCGCCCCGCCCCGGAAATGACGTTTCGGTCGGAGGCGGAGCCACTCTTCAAAGTGGATTCTTCCTCAGCTGTAGCTGGTCGTTTACCCAAGGTGTCTGGAATCGCCCTCGACACCCCCTCTCATGGGTTAGCTGTTACCCTCTCCCGGCTCTGAGGCTTTTGGGCACTAAGCTGGTTGCTGCGACTGGCAGCTCTCGTTTCACAGAAAGTATACCTCGCACCACGGCCCTAAATTCCTCCTCCAGCCTCGCTAGGACGTGTAGTACCGTACCTCCGAGGGAACCCTGGCGTGACCTCAGCCCCTCCCAAACTTAGCGCGTCTCTTCGGAACCCTTCCTCGGAACCCCGGCCTCGCGCCCAGCCCAACCCGGTTCGGGGGCTGTCAGTCACGGCACTGAGCCCGCCCCTTCCGGCCGCTAGCCGGGCCCGCCTCCTCCCCTCTTCCCTCCCCCACCCCTCCCCGTGTGAGTGTCTCCCTCTCCCTCTCGCTCCCTCTCTCTCTCCCTCTCTCTCTCTTTTGTGAGTTATAGCAACCGTTGCCTTGTGAATCAAGCGCCATAGTCACCGTAGTCCTGGCGACTGTTACCCATCAACAACAACTACTCCTCTCCTCCTCCTCCTCCTCTTCCTCCTCCTCCTCCCCACCACCACCATCTCCATCACCCACCAACAACACCACAATAATCCACAGCCAAGGTGAATATTCTTCGGTCTCTACATGTGTGTGGGAGCGTGTGGATGCGTGTGAACGCGTGTGTCCGTGCGTGTGTGTGTGTGTCCGTGTGTGCGAGCCGAGTGTGGCTGTGCGGGGGTCTCACTCCTGACACCGGGGCTGCAGCTGTGGCGCCGCTGCCGAGGGGTTCCGTCCCCCGGGCTTGTTTACAATGGACCGTGCGCGCTGCGGCTGGGTCGGGGGTGTGGGCGCCGCGTCGCCCGCCCGCCCGCCCGCCCGCCGGCCCCGGCCCTCCGCGGCCGCGCTTCAGGGATGGAGCGGGAGCTCGGGGGGCTGCGAGCCGAGCGGGAGATGGAGCCACAGTTTTGCGTTGCGGACGGTGGAGCTCTCCCTTAGGTCTGGGTCTGAGGAGGAGGGTCAGGTGAAGAGATAAGGTTTTTTTTTTTTTTCTTTCTTTCTTTCTTTCTTTCAATTTTCTTCTTTTTCAAAGCTGCTTGGTTCCTGTTTCTTTCAAAACCTAAATAGACAAGAGTGTGCAAGGGGGGACCCACGAGGTGGTGTTTTGTTGTTGTTGTTCACTTGTGGGGCCTTGTTATGGGTTTTGTTATTTTTATCCTCGTACATCGGTGAACTTTTCCCACTGCCTCTTGCCTTCATTTTTGCCCCTCTTTGCCTTGTGCTAAATGAGCTGCTCTTCTTTTACCATCATCAGCTGCGTGGTTTTCTTTTTTCTCTTTTAAAACTGTGTTTTCTTTGTGCTGCAAACAATCTTAATATCCATTCGGCACTCTTCCCTCCCCCTCTTTCTTCTCCCCCCACACCCCTTGCACACACACTGAAACCTGGGGCCTCTTCGCTGGGTTCTTTGCTGCATTGGGAAAGAGATCTTTTTTTAAAAAGTCTCTCTCCTCTCTCTTTCTCGGTGTGTGTGTGTGTGTGTGTGTGTGTGAGTGAGTGTGATTTAATCCGGATGCAGGGCATCTGTGATACTTGGGTTAGTAGTTATTGACAGTGCTTTATCCTTCATGTGGAGATGGGAGGGGTACGAGTGAGGTTCCATTTCACTTTGATGAACCTCCTTCCCCACAGTGGAGTGTTAACAATTTTCATTGTAGTTATGAGACTCTGTGTGTGACAGACAGGGAAAGGACATAAGGAAGCTTTGTGAGAAATCAGTTTACAGTGTTATTTGTGACAGTTATGGTACTTTAAAGAGTTTTTTTTTTAATCTTCTCTGTTCGTTTTCCTTTGAGAGTTGAAATTGAAGTCAAGTTGTTCATAAAGAATGTATGAAGCTTCTCAACTTGAAACGTGTGTATATTTCACTTTCTTTGTGGTTGTTAAGATCTAGGCATGTGTGTTCTTAACATAGTCTTTTAAATTTATTTTTTGGTTTTCTTTGGACAGTGACTTAAACCTGCTGAAGAGAGAGAACTCTTTCCTTTTTAGGTCTTTCCTTCAAAACTGTATTTTTCTCTGTAGATTTGAATACTTATCAGTCCTCAAGTTATAGGCTCTTAGAGGTAACCCAGTTTTACAGATCCTGTAAATTTGTTCATTTTTCAGTGTAATGTTTAATTAATTATCAGTAAAGAGTTTCGATAATGAATGTGTGCTAAAACAAATATAGTGTACTATTATATTTGCACAAATTGAAGTTTCCAATTTGGAATTTTTAAATGCTTATTTAAATAGTCTTCTTTCTAACAGCAAACATATATTGATTTACCTGACAGAGCAGCCTGTGAATAATATGACAGTATTAATTATTCTTCAGAATGTCAGTGAGCAGGTTGGGTAATTGTAATGCTATTAAGGCTAATATTTTGTAAAATAAGAGGTTTTAAAAAAAAATCTTTTCTTTTTTAAAATCCATTTCCTTGTGATTGCTATTTTAAATGACGGTGATGTTTGTTCTGAAAGAAGTCTTTCTCAGAGCACTCAAATTTCTTTATATTTGCCCTCCCCCCTCCCCAACCTGGGTTTCTTGCAAATCTCTAATACTAACCTGTATTTTTTTTTCTGTTCAGATGAGTGTCAAATGCCTGAACACTTTTGGATGGTGAAGTTGCTGGGTCCTATAAACTCTCTGAAGTTAATAGGAGTTTTGCTGTCTTGAGACAGTTTCAGACCTTATGCCATTTACATAATACATTTTCAGTCGAGTAGATTATATGCTATAATTTTATGGTTTAATATTTTTACTTGCAGTGTCCAAGAATTTTTTTGAGGCATTTCACTCATTACGACTATCTCAGGTGTTCTGTAATTCAGATTTTCACTCACAAGGTGATTTGAGAGCAGAACTTAAATTGAATTCTATTACCTATTCATTTTTAAAAGCACATATGTGATATAAAAGTTGCTGCTAGACATGCTTTGGACTCAAGTATGTCAACATTATTCATACGGATTAAGTAAATAATAGCCAGAAATACTAACAAATGATAAATTTAAAAATTTAACACACTGATAAATGCTTAGTAACAATTTTTTTCTGAGATATTTTTCCTAGGAGGGCCTATATTATGTATTTGTATTCTCTTGTGTTTGTTTTTAGACTAAAAAACGAACTCGGAAAAGTGTCCAAACTTTAAAGCTAAAATTATGAAATAGGAGTTACTTGTAACTTGTTTTAAATAGCTGAATATCTGTGATTCACTGTATGTCATAATGCCTATCTCAGTCTTTTTATAATATTGTGCCTATGAATTGCATTAAATGGTATATAGGCATATTTATGTAGTACATTTAAATGTATAACAGTAAACTAAAATGCATTTCTAAAATGCATCATTCCACAATGTTTTCATTATATGGGGTAGTTGTGCCTAATTTAAAAAATAGTGTATTATTCCTCCAGTATTCAAATAGTCTTGTACTCTACTTAGGTACTCAAATAAAAGGTTTATAGTTTATAAGTACTGAAATAAAAAATTTATAGTTTATAAATTTAATATACTTTGATGCTAAACAAAACAATTTTAAAATCAGAAACAAATTTAATAGTAAAAAAATTACCATTAAAAAATTAGCAATTAAAAATGAATTGTAAATCAAGATAGATTTAATCTATTATTTAAACGATGATATGTGTTACTTTTTGGTAACATGTTTCATTTTTCTTGAGAAAGTTGATGTTTTATGTGCTTTCCTCTAAACTGTCAACTGAAGAAATCAGTAGGTGGAGTATGATCTTTGTGTCTCAGATTTTATAGTATGTGTGTGTGTGTGTGTGTGTGTGTTTAAAAGAGAAGATATAGCATCAGATATGTAGGAAGAGTTAAAAAAAATTTTTTTCTGAACAGTGTAGTAGGAATGTTACTTTGTTTTATTTTGTATTTCTAGTGAGCCTGAGTTACAAGAAATGAGAATACCAAACAAGGAGGCTTTCAAATTACAAAAGAGTCTTGGAAGACGTAAACCTTTAAATTATGAAAAGTCTGCTATTTTTTTTGCTTCCTTTGTTTTTAAGGCTGAGCATTAGGCTAAAAATCCTCTACTTCTGGTTACTTTAAAAATAAACACTTAGTTTCCCTAATGGAATCATTTGCTTTTAACTCTTTGGTATGGCTTCTCAGTGGCTGTTGCAAAACAGATTTTAAATTCCTCTCTGTTCATAGGTGCATAGTGTTCCCATATTTTGGAAATCCAGGATTAAGCGGATTTAACTAAATCTAGCTTTGTTAGGGACAGATGGCTGCTTTAAACAGGTGTCACTTTCATTTCTAGTGCATTGTGTTGGGACTTCCACCGGTTCACAAAAGGGCTGTCTAAAGCAGGTGGCATCCTTTGCTTTTGTCCTTAGTAAAATATACTTTTGGAGTTAATCATTTTCCTAGGAAGAATTTTTTTAATTTTTTTTAAAGTAAAGGTTTTGAACTATTCAAATTGATTCCTAATTTAGTTAGCATAACTTTTATTTTTGAATATCATTCTAGTTTTGAGCTGTGTAAGTTGCAGATCCTTTCAGAAGACACTTCAAATTCTTTAAAGCAATGATAAATTCCCTTTGAATCCAGAAAAGTACTCAGGAGCACTTTACACAATTAGTCAATTTATCTGAAGCAAAAAGCCAAGGTAGATTTGAATAAAGTGAAATTTGGTTAACATGACAAGTTAACTTTTGCCATCCCATACTTGAATTTTGGGGGGGGCAGCATTATTTTAATTTAAATGATAAATGTTGAGAACCAGTGTTGTTTTTGTTGGTTATTTTAAATATTTTCAAATGAAAAGATTTTCCTTATCTCCTTCTATTGTTACTCTAAAGTTTTTAGTGCTGTTTTTAAGTGAAAATTGTTTTCAGGCATTAGTGTTTAAAAATATGTACTGGAGTAAATAAAAGAGTATCAACCTATTGATTTCTAAGGTTCATTTTTACTCGGATTCTATCCTTTTTTGGTGGAAATCTTATACATCTTACAACAGATGCACCAGAGGGTGCTGTGCTGTTTGCAACAAGAGATTATTATCACTAAGAATGTGAAATGATTAGAACTTTTATTTAAAGAAAAAAAATTTAATTACATATGCATTCAAGCATATAATAGCCTTATTTCTATGGAGTTTCAATTTAATATACTGTCTTAATTGGAAGCTTTATATCAAAGCCTATCTTTCTGTGTACTAATATATATCAGCACAGCATAAAACAATATCAAGATTGGTATCTTTGGCATAATCTGAATGTCAGCATTCATCCTGTAGGCATATACATTTATCATCTTCTTATGCAGGTATTTTAATCTGTATGTAAAAAATTTAGTTTAACTTGAAAATCATACTGTTTTGGCAGTATGGCTTTGTACTTCATAAATTTGGCATTGTTGCACATATCAGTATATTGTATATCCTTATAACATTTATATATGGCATAATTAGTGGTATGCTTTTTATGGTATAATCTAAAACTCTCAAAAGTATAAATGGTAATAATAGTTATCAGGCTAATTAAGTCAACAACAATAATAACAGAAATTGGAGAATTTGATCCCCACTTCATGCTGTTAGAATAGTCTGGTTTGAATATTTAACTTGGCTTTATTTACTGAAAAGTTTTAGATTCTCCACTTTCCTCTGTGCCTTATACTTCTAAACTGGAAGTGATCATATATTGCTTTCTGTATCTGAATATTTGTTCATAGAGATCTTTTTTTTAGGAGAACTATTCAATTCACTCTTTTGGGTTCTTCTTGCATCATTGACTTTACTTCCTCAGCAGCACATATATACTCTAAAGGACAAATACTGAAGCAGTGGTAGTCAGTATCTGCCTCAAGTAAGCTTAGAAAGATATAGTTATATCAAATAAACTTTTTTTTCCTCTAGATAATGGATTTATGTATACTGTCATCCCACATTTAAGTACAATCAGCAAAATATATTTTTTAAAAGTACCTTTATAAGACATGCCACAAAGAATCCAAAACATCAATAGAGAATAATAATATTTTTAAGTATTAGCCTTGTTAAAATAGGTTAGGCATTTTTCCTTAAAAATGTGATCCTACCAATTCATTAACATAAACTAATTAATTTATGCCACTAAGAATTTAAAGTGTATGACATTGTTTCAAAACCTTTATATTTGACATTTTATATATCACATCAAACAACAAAATGTATTTAATGAAAATGAATCAGTTAAAAAATTGGAATGTATTTAGAGTATCAAATAGGTATGTGTTTTGTTTTTTAAATAGATTGAGGATAAGTATATTGGTTAAAAACACAGGCTTTGGACTCAGATTTTAGATAATGTTATTAGCTATGGAATCTTGGACAGGCTGTTTAGCTTCATTTAGCCTCAGTTTTCTCATCTGAAAAATAGATCAGCCTTAATCTGCCTTATGGAGTTTTGTGAAGAGTAAAGGAGCTAATTCATGTAATGTGCTTTGCTCAGTATTTGACATGGAATACATGCTCAATACATGTTGGTTCTTAGGGAATACTGAGAAGATACCCAGTCTAATTTTTTTGCTATCTAAGAATCCTTTTAATACACTTCTGGCCATCTACTTCCCAGTGGGTCCTAAGTTTTGAAAGATTTTGCCCACTGATCTACACTCATTAAATAATTATTCCCTCTTCCACCCTTTTAAAAATAAATCAAAGACATGAAGCTATCAACCGTAGGTTTGGATTACCATTTGATAACCAGTCTTGTTATTACACTGAATTAATAGGGTGCTAGCCCAAAGTTATGTTTTAGTTTTATTTTGCAGCCTTATTGTAACGGATTCTTTTTATGTTTGGATAACTCTCCTGGTCTAGGGATCTCAGACTGAGAATTAATGATGTAATATTTCATAAACTCTTAACACTTCCCATTGTCCATTTCATTGTCCAATTGATATTTTCCTTTTCACATCTATTATACATGAATTCATTTGAAAACATTTTGAGCCCTATTTATAAACTTTATACAAAATGCAGTCATTAATATATAATAATGACAATAGTTGTATAAAGGTGAGTTCATCAAGGAATTATTCCAATTTATATGCACTGCTTAGAATCGTTATTTTACTAACAGAAAAATGTGAGGTCACCATTTGTTTACCTGTAGCAATAAGTAATTTTAGAAGAATTTGCCAACCCCAATCTTGAGGTATAAAGTAACCTCAAGAATGTTATTCAGTAAAACAAAATATGAAATAATAGTGGAAAAATAACGCCTTTGGTTCCCTTTGTTAGGGCATTAAAGATGTTGAAAGAATCATTTTAGTTGACTGCTATATCTAAAGTTACTATTCAGTAATTTGCTATATTTCTATTTGTCTAAGCATTTTGACTAAGAATGAAATGTTTTTCTCATTTTACAGTGATCTAAATAGCCCGATCTTTCTCAAAGTGGAAATGTGGTTTATACATTACAATTGAAAATTTATCTGATACCGTGTGTCATCTTTTTTGCTGAAGCATTGTGTATTGTACAGGCTTTTTGCCTGTCTCCCTCATCTTACCTGCTCCCATCCTCCTACTCCTGTTAAATGTTCAATTAATTATATGATTCCTTTTACATTATTTTTATAGATAATTAGTCCCAACATAAAAAGTATGCAGACTCTCAGCTCAACCATCTCCTCTGCTTCCTTTCTCCAGTGAATCTGGCACATATTTTAAAGGGAACTTTTGGAAAAAGGCTAGGAAATGTGACTTACTAGGTGGTAAGGTTATATATCATTCTTACCGTTTTTAATCATCCATTATCTTCTTACAATTTCTATCCATCTGACTGCCCTCATGAACAAGTACATACCCTTGTTCCACTAATGATGTAAGCTGAGCATAATTATGCTCCACGAGTTTCCCCTCCTAGTCCTGGCTCTGTACTGGCCTCTGGCTGAGCACTTGAGGTTCAATCTCTTGTCTAGTCCCAAAATATTGTGTTTGCGCAGTCACATGTGCCTGCCCATTGCTGACTTTTAACTCCTGGATTCTTCTTTCTCACTACTTTTATTAGAAGCTGTAATACCCAGTCAGTATTGCTTGCCTTTACTTTACAGTGCCTGGTCAAGATTACCAGAGGTCTTCCTGTTTAGGCAAAAATGGGCAAGGGATAATAGGAGCTGAGCCCAGGAAAGCTAAGAGTGAGGCAGCTGGCCTGAAAATGAAAGTACATTAGTTGTTGAGAGGAGACCTAAATGGAGAGGTGATGTGGAAGGAGAAAAGAGAGAGGGTGACTAGGCTAAGAAATAAAGGTCTTCAAAAGTGCCAGCCAAAGGAGAGTAAAGAGGAGAAAAAAAGCTTCTGTTCTGGTACTCAGTCTGCCACTAAGTGAAAAACCTTAGGCTAGTCACTTAAACCTCCTAGGTCTCAGTTTCTCCATTTGTAAAATGAAACAGTAGTGCTATGTGGTCGCTAAAGCCCTTTCCTGCACTAATAGTCTATGATTCCATGGTGAGATTGGTGTGGAAAAAGGGAAACATGCCAATAACATGGAGCCTGGAATTGGTGTTTCCTTTACTGATGGCATCTTGCTTGCCTATTGTTTCTTCTGATAAGAACAACAAAGAAGGAAAACCCAGGGCCTGGGTCTAGCATAATGGCCATACCTATGTCACAGTCTCAGAAGCTTCCACCATTTCAGTGGCCCCTGTAGGGAGCTACGGCCAAGTGCCCTGATGTTCTCACCCACAGAGGAATTAGCTGAGTCTCACAGCTTGAGCTCCTGCTGTGCCAGCTCCTCTATGTCTGTGTGCCAGACAAGTGTCTGACAGTTGGGGCTTCTGCCTGTTGCTCCCCAATGAGGTATTTAAAACAGGACATAATTTCCCAAGTATGTGGATAGACAAATTAACAGAGAAAGCGGGGTGGGGTGGCGAGGAACCCAAGCCTCTGCGAGCTCCTCTCCTCTCTCTGTCTCTCTGTCTCTCTGTCTCTCATTAGAAGCAAGAAAAATTAATTTAATTTCTGTTGATCTCATTTTTCAACATTTCTTCCCCAGTTATTAAAGCCTTGACTTTTTTCTTCCCTTCATGCTATTCAGCTAGTTTTGAAAAGACCTAAAATCCTGTCAAGGAGTCCGGGCAAATTCTGAGGGCTTTTGGACTACTTTGGGGCCCTGCTGTGGGGAGCATTGCCATCTTCCACACTAGTATTCTTTTGTATTTTTCCATTGGCAATAATTGCTGCTTTTCATTTTTCTGAATATTGTTTATACTTGGATAGCATTTTTAAAATTTAGGTTTGGTGGCAGAAAAATTGTGTCTTTTGGTCAAGAGGTATGCATTTTCATAACTTTAAAAAAATTTTTACTGGAGTATAGTTGATTTACAATGATGTGTTAGTTTCAGGTGTACAGTAGAGTGAATCAGTTACGCATATATCCACTCTTTTTTAGATTCTTTTCCCATATAGGTCATTACAGAATATTGAGTAGAGTTCCCTGTGCTATACAGTAGGTCGTTATTAGTTATCTGTTTTATATATAGTAGTGTGTATATGTCAATCCCAATCTCCCAATTTACCCCCCCTCCTTTTCCCCACTGGTAACCATAAGTTTGTTTTCTACATTGGTGGCTCTATTTCTGTTTTGTAAATGAGTTCATTTGTACCATTGTTTTTAGATTCCACATATAAGCAATATCTTGTGGTATTTGTCTTTCTCTGTCTGACGTACTTTGCTCAGTACTTTAATGTTAATTTGACAAGTGCACTTAACAAGATTTTAGAGGATTGCATGCTGTGAAAGGAAGTATTTTTGCATTAGTTCAAGATAAGTCTTATATTCTGCTCTATCTCACCTCACCTCTTTTACCAGTTTAATAAGGAGTGTATGAAAGATTAATAGATTGTAATTGTTGCTTTTAAAATTATTTTTGAATGCTATTTTTATTGATAGAATCGTATTCAAGTTTCTGAACTACAGATCTGAATGATTGCTGGCTTTATACATTTCAGTATAAAACTATCATCCTTAAAAATGCATCTGGCCCTCTTCAGTCTCAATCAGCATAGTTTATCTTAATGTGCAAAACCATTTTAGAAACCCTTTGCTAGTCACTTAAATTTCTTTCTTCCATGCTTTAGTTTTGGGGGTGGTGAGGGAGGGTTGCTGGAGAGGGGCAGGAAGAGGGAGATACATTTAGAAATCATATCCTGTTTCCATTGTTGAATACTCGTGCATTGCATACTCTATCCAGTTTGTTTTCCTGGACTGTGACGTTTTGGTGGAAATAGAGGTTGGGGTGGGGATTGCAGGGCATGGGGAGGGGAGAAACAGAAATGACTCAGGTGATCCAGTGTGTCTTCCAGATCTATTTCCTTTCCTGTTGTAGTATTATGCAGAGTACACACACTTTTGTGAGGATAGGCATTTTATTACTTCATATTTGTCTGTGATTCCTTTTCTCCTAAATATTGACTGTATCTGTATATGTCTATCCCTTAGTATATTGGTGTGCAATAATATCTTTCTCTTTTGAAGAGCCTATATTGTGATTTAGTCATGCACAGATTTAGAAAGGTAGAAGACAGTAGTGAGAAAATCTAGTTTGTGTGCTAGATAACAGAAATGATGCTTTAAATCCACCTCTCTACATTTTGCTTTGGGTGGATTGTTTTGTGGATATATTTTTTTGCAATAGAACCTAGGTTTTTCCCCTATTCCTATTGAGGCTGACATTTTAAAGCACCAAAGAGTGTAATCTGTCACATCAGGCTTTCACTGATTGACATCTGGTTATATCTGATGACAATCTTGGAGATGAGTTTTAATGAAGTGTCAGCATAAGGGTCATTAAAAAAAACACATGAAAAGATATTATATTAGTGATCTGAAAATCACTTTTACCATCCTAAATATACAATATGCATATTTTGATGTGCCACGATGAAAGCCCAACATGAAATATTGATATACAGGCACCAGATAAAGTTAGATTCTTTGTTTCGATCATGTAACATAATCACATTGCATGCTTCTAAAGGACATTTCAAAACATATTTTGTTTAAAAAGTCACTTTATATTTTTAGGGTGTACTTATATTAAGAAAAATGGATTTTATCTTATATATAGTGTTTTGTGTATATGTGTGTGTTTGTGCATAGACCTTTACAAAGTCATTTTAATTGGTACTTCAGAACTTCTGTCAACACTGCTTTTGCTCACTGGTTTCCACGTTGTACATATCTAGGAGCTACTCCAGTGCTATTTTGTTGAGGCAAAGAAAATTAGGGGAAATGTTTGACTTAAGTTCTTTGAATGACCTTCCTGTGATTTGGGGAACAATTTTTAATGGTGCCTCACATTGTACGGTGATACTTAGAGGCTACCTTTAGTTAACAAAGGCCATGAACGCTGAAATTGAATTAAGTTATTAAAGGCAAAAATTGTAATTCTGATTATAGTAGGTTAAGATATTGTGCTGCTGGATCAACATTTGATCTATGCCTTTATTTTTAGAAGTCTGCCGAGTTTTGAAATTTAAAACCTTTTAAATAATGTTGAATGAGTGGCGCTGTATAATAGATGTGGATTTATATTTCACCAGAGGTTTGAGAGCCATGTGGTTTGGAAGTAAGTGGGTTTTATCTTTGAAATTGGGAGGTGATGTATTTTAATATTTTGATTGGGTTAGATTTACTTGAGTATTTACTGGTCTTGTTAGAAATGCCAGTGACCATGGAATGGAGACGAAGATCAAAGTCATTTGTGGGAGGAGGTCATTATAGTGATCCTGATATGTCACTCACCTGCAGTCATGCTGTCCTTGATAAACTTTAAAATAAAGACATCTTTCTTGGATAATATAAACCTCTCTATGATATTGCATTTTTATTAATTTACACAGCTGTCTGGAATTTCCTAAATCCTGTAGCACAGTCTTGTGTAATGCATTGTCCGTGAGCTTTGGAAGCTCCAGCTTACCCTCTGGTTTACAAACCTTAGAAAGAATGCTAACAGATGACACCGCATGCCTAGAACAACACCTTAATCTGAAGGAATGGGGTAAGATGAGGGTAAATTGGGGCAGGATCATATAGTTGGAAAAATTAGAGTACGAATAATGGTTAGAGAAAAAGAAGGGTGATGTTAGGGTCTACATAAGAAATTCAGTTTGCCATATTAAGCATACTTAGTAATATTACCACTACAATTAATAACATTATTTCTAATATTTTATTCAAAAACGTTCTAGCAGAGACATAAGAAATAATTGGATATGTTAGTCTATAAGCTTGTAGTTTTACATCATTGTTCTTTAGCTTTACTTTTGAATGAGGAATTAAAGGATTTATATCAATGTGTATTTAGTGCCAGTACTATTTTGGTTAATTTAGGAATCCTGAAATGGCTCAGCTTTCTATTGGGTTTTAAGGATTATTTTGAAAGAAAAGAGAGAAATTAGGTATTTGATACGAAATTATATATTCTCAGCTATGTGGACGTATTTTTTAAGATTTCAAATTTTAGAAGGCAGAAATGATGGAGATGATATTTAGGAATCAAGAAGGGTAAAAACAAAGGATAGGAGGAGACATTGAAAATGCAGTTAGATGAAATTAGAAAATTTTGAAATAAAGATTAAAAATAAGGTGAGATGGATAAATCAAAGTATGAATGGTGAGATAATTTGTTGGGTGAATAATCATTTACTTTTTTGCCTTACTTGATTTTAACGAATAGGGGAAGCTGAGAAACAGATTATACTTATGTCTCTTATAGACACTACATTACTTTTTTTGTCTGAAATATCTACGATAAAGCTCTGAGACCTTTGACTATTATTGTATGGGATTTCACTATTAATGTTGTATATAGAAAAGAATTAAACTGAGATGTTGTATCAGAGTTTTCTTGTAATTATTTTATTGTTACAAAGTTATATATTAGTATAGGAAGTTAATATATTCAATTAGAATATCTGATTAGCTTATCTGATATCTAAAGCAGTTTACATATGGGAAGCCAATATATAGTGAAAAACTGTGTACCATAAATGTATATATTCTTAAAACTTTCTTTTTTAAAAACTTTTAAAACTAACAGTGAAGAATATAGAATAGTATAGTGAACCCTCATGTGTCCATCACACAGACCTAAGGATTATTACGTTCTGTTGTTATTAAAGCTATATAATTTGAAATAATTTGTTTATTGAAATAAACTTGAATCCTATTTTGTTCTACATTGTTCTGAAAAAATTAAGTCTAATGTTAAGAACAGACTCAATGTAGCCTTGAAACAGTGCTTACATTATATTTAAAACAAAGTATTTAAGAGTGGTTGATCTTCATGTTGTTTCTTCTCAGCACAGCATTTGTAAATCAGGAAGTTTGTTCTCATTTATTGGTCAAGTCTTTTGTTTAGTAATTTCCAGGGTCTTCTACTTGAAATCTGACCTATCATTAAAAAAGGGATCAAGCACAAGGGTTGCAGCCCTTGTTTGCAGGATGCAGGAAAACAAGTGTCTTGATATATACCTCCCAGAGGTGAAAGGGATTAATATTTTGTACATCATTCTTTTAATTTGTTTGTGGGTAGATTATATTGCTCTACTTATTCTGTATTGGAGTAACTCCCCAATAACAAACAACTTAATGTTCTAATTTGGAAGAACACCATGTGAAGGAAAGCTTTATCAAAGAATTGACTTGTATTTTAGAACCTGACCCTGTTTGCATGGCAGCTAAGCTTTTGAGTCTGAAGCTGGAGCTGGAGCCTCAAGCCACCTATAGTGAGTGTCTTCTTTCCTTAGGGGCCCAACTTCAGCCTTTCTCCGTTTCTACTTAACTATTCTACGGCCATATTCTTCTGCCCCTTTACTATGTCTGATCTGCACAGCTGACCAAAAGGGGTAGCCAGGATGCTGGAGTAGAGATTAAAGAGGTAAAAAGGTCTGTTGCTAGAGTTAAACATGCTTCCAAATGGCGCAAATATATAGATTCCAGTAGAGACATAATTAGGATGTTTTATTTTAGAAACAGAATTTTTAAGTTGGAACAGACTTTGGAGGTTATCTCGTTTAACTCCCCCAACCCCCATTTATGTGAAAGAAAACGGAGGTTAAGTGACTTGGACATATAACATTTATCAGAGCTGGGGCTGTTGAGCCCTAGGCTCCTCACTCCTCGACCAGTGTTCTTATGGTATATATCATAGCTGGTGAAAACCTTTCCTTGAAGGCAGGCAGCGCAAATGTGCTGCCGTAAGTATTCACTCTACTTGCTTATTTTAGCTAGAGTTTGAGCTCCATATTTTTCCTAGAAAAAGTAAAGTTTTATAATTCTGTATTCAGTATTTCAATAAATATTTTTATTTTTATCATCTTCCAACTATAATTTTTGTATATAGGTCATTATTTAATTGCTTTATTTTAAAATGATATAGAAATGCAATTAAAAATTTTTTCCCAAAATTTTAAATAGGCTGTACGTTAAGGGGAAGTACCATACTTGCTTGTTTTTTTTAAAAAAAAGAAAATAGTAGATTTGTAATCCCTATCGTTCGTATTTTCCCTTGCTGGGTGTTAGTGATAATATGTAATAATTTGATGAGGGTAAGGATGATTCTAATCATCCTAAAGATTGTTGTAAAAATTCATTGAATTTTTAATTATAAAAATTGAAATATTTGTTCCTGTAGGTCACTCTCTTGAGGAGCGAAAGTAAAATTACTGGCAGCTGATATTGGTCATACAAGCTGAGACTTGCCTGGCTGGGATTTAAAGGTGCTGCAGCACTCTTAAGTAAGAGAACCAACGAATGAGAATGTGAAGGGACTGCCCTTTATTCCATAGCAACCAGAAGCAATACCAGCAGTCATGCTATTATATGACTTCTTATTTTCTTAATCTGAGCTTTTGGAAGGATATATTGTTTACTGATTAATAGTATGAGACTGTGGCAGGAATAAGTAATTACCAAGATTTTGTCTTATTTTTCTCTGTGTGTGTTAGAATTGGAAGTAAACCTATGAGGTCATGCTTGAACTTACTTTTGGTATCCTGTTTTGTGATAAAGATGACCTTTATCATTTGAGCACTAACCCTGTTGATTATTTGAAATAATCCACCTCAGAGAGACCAAGAAAATGACAAATAACTGAACTTTCTAGCAGTAATCTGATGCTCTGACCAGCTTCATTTGTGGTACCAAAGGATACATTTATGTAAAACAAGAGTAGGTTTCCTATAGGGGAAAACCATTTGTCTTTCGCTCTTAACAAGGTAAATCCCCATGGACAAACCTTTCTTGTAAAACTGTTCCCCTTGGATTTCTCCTCACCTTCAATAAAAAAGGAACTATGATAAACAAAGGTATGATGAAATATTAGTTAGCTCTTGCATTTTTGCCTAGAAGTTACTCATTCTTAATCTTAATTTTTGTTTGTTTGTTTGTGTTTTATTTATTTGCCTGTGACGGGTCTTAGTTGTGGCATGCAGGATCTTTCGTTGCGGCGCACGGGCTTCTCTCTGGTTGTGGTGCACGGGCTCCATCCAGAGCGTGCGGGCTCAGTAGTTGTGGCACGCGAGGGCTTAGTTGCCCCAGGGCATGTGGGATCTTAGTTCCCCGACCAGGGATCGGACCGGCGTCCCCCGCACTGGAAGATGGATTCTTAACCACTGTACCACCAGGGAAGTCCCAATCTTAATGGTTTTTTTTTTTAATTTAATGAGAATTAAGAGAGAATCAGAATGCAGTGCATTAAATCAATTTTGCTTTTTGTTAACTAAAGAAAAGGGGTTTTGTTTTTGGGCGTGGGTGTGGAGGGATCTGAATCATTTACTTTTAGACTTAACTATATTCCTGATTTGCCAACACACCTACTGGCCCATAAAATGGAACAGAAAATACAAATAATTCAGATGAAAAGAAAATGCTAAATACTCGGAAGCCTAAACTGAGGTTTGAATATAGAGGTTGAGTTACCAGTTACTAAATACTAGACTGCTGTATTTGTTGGGTATAAAGAGGAAGAATCTAAAACATGGTGTGTGGTCTTAATATCTTATGAATTTATAATCTGGATACATTTTTACTAAAACTGTTTCTAAATATGGATTAATAGAATCCTCTAAAAAGAAGGTACTTTGGATGTTTTCAAATAGCCCAGAGTTTTATGTTTTAGGGGTCACCATCTTTCAGGATTCCTTATTGCCTATTCATCAGAATTATTTAAGAAATATTTATTGAGTGACCATAGCCTTTGTTGTTAGGAAGCTTATAGTCTAGGGTACATTTTCAAATTTATATTTCACCATTCTGCTCTGTAACTTCTCTTTTCTGGCCAGCCTGGCTTTTGATATTGTGTAATTGATTAAAAGCATGAACTTCAGAATGAACAACCCTGGGTTTGAATTCCAGTTCTGCTACTGATTAGTAGTTTAACCTTAGGCAGATTACTTAAAATACTGTTTCAAAAAATTAGATTAGATGACATAGGCAAATAGAACTGTGTCTGACATCCAAGTGCTTAGTCAGTGGCAGTTGCTGTTACTTCTCTATAGTCACCTGAATTCTGCCTTGTCCTTTCTCTTCTCTATTACTTGGGTCTCATCGTTTATTCTATTTAAAATGTGTTCCCCACCCTGCTTAAATTCATCTCTCCTAAACTTAGAGTGGTCCCTAACTTGATGGGTTTACTTTTAATGAATTTCTTATTAACACAGCTATTGATAGCTAATTGTGATTTAGATTTATGGCTGTAAATGTTTGATCTTTCCAAATTGTTTGTAAGCTTCCAAAGGGCAAATGACTACACAATAGGTTTTTGAACTCAGCACAAAACCCAGTGGCCTTTCCTAGTAGAAGCAATCAATGAATAATTATTGATTAAGCCTCAGATTGTTTATCTCTAATCAAATTATAGAAAACACATTTAACCATTTTATAACTTTGTCTAGCCCTGATTTTATAATGACCATTTGAGCAATGCAGTTCTATTATTCCAAATGGATTTTTTAACTTCCTGTTTTTTAAAATGGATTTAATGGAATGAATTAAATGATTTCATGAGTTTTTGATATTTCTTCAAATTAGCATCATCTAGCAGGGAGGAGATTTGGGCTGACCTAATCAGGGACTGTTTTCCTCTTACCTTTCAAATGACATTTTGTTACCTAACTCTGTATCTGTATATGCATTTTATACACACACACACACACGTGTGTGTGTGTGTGTGTGTGTGTGTATGAAATTTCAGACTTGCCTGGAATTTCCTTAGTGTCTGACAAGACTAATTTCTTAATTTCAGAACTTGGAGAGTCCCTTTTAGGATTCAGTACCTTCTTCCTATTTTCTGGTTGTGGCAGAGTGTGGAAATTCCTAATGCTACTTAATATGGGAGAGACATGGGGGGCATTATGAGAACTTTTTGGGGGGGCTACTTCAGATACCCCCAAACTCTTTAGTTTCTCCTTTTGTTGCCTACCTTCACTGTTCCTACTGGGATGTCCACAAAGTGCAGAATTAGGGCATGAGTTCCAAGATTATACCAAGGCACTTGGTGGTATCAGAGTGGAATTGTTACAGTAGTCAGATCTGTGGTTGCACTTGTGCTATTCCACCAAGGGTTGCACTATGGAAAGGTAGAACTTGCTTTGATGTCTACTACAGAGACTTTACCCTGAAGAATGTTTTTTTTTTTAATATGGCGCTGTCATCCATAAATCCATAAGCTCTTATTTATTTATTTAAAAAAATTTTTTAAACATCTTTATTGGAGTATAATTGCTTTACAATGGTGTGTTAGTTTTTGCTTTATAACAAAATGAATCAGCTATGCATATACATACATCCCCATATCTCCTCCCTCTTGTGTCTCCCTCCCACCCTCCCTATCCCATTCCTTTAGGTGGGCACAAAGCACTGAGCTGATCTCCCTGTGCTATGCAGCTGCTTCCCACTAGCTATCTATTTTACGTTTGGTAGTGTATATACGTCCATGCCACTCTCTCACTTCGTCCCAGCTTACCCTTCCCCCTCCCCATGTCCTAAGTCCATTCTCTATGTCTGTGTCTTTATTCCTGTCCTGCCCCTAGGTTCTTCAGAACCTTTTTTTTTTTTTTCTAGATTCCATATATATGTGTTAACATACAGTATTTGTTTTTCTCTTTCTGACTTACTTCACTCTGTATAACAGACTCTAGGTCCATCCACCTCACTACCAGTAACTCAATTTCGTTTCTTTTTATGGCTGAGTAATATTCCATTGTATATATGTGCCACATCTTCTTTATCCATTCATCTGTCTATGGACACTTAGGTTGCTTCCATGTCCTGGCTACTGTAAATCGAGCTGCAGTGAACATTGTGGTACATGACTTTTTGAATTATGGTTTTCTCAGGGTATATGCCCAGTAGTGGGATTGCTGGGTCATATGGTAGTTCTATTTTTAGTTTTTTGAGGAACCTCCATACTGTTCTCCATAGTGGCTGTATCAATTTACATTCCCACCAACAGTGCAAGAGGGTTCCCTTTTCTGCACACCCTCTTCAGCATTTATTGTTTGTAGATTTTTTGATGATGGCCATTCTGACCGGTGTGAGGTGGTACCTCACTGTAGTTTTGATTTGCATTTCTCTAATACTTAGTGAAGTTGAGCACCCTTTCATGTGTTTGTTGGCAATCTGTATATCTTCTTTGGAGAAATGTCTATTTAGGTCTTCTGCCGATTTTTGGATTGGGTTGTTTGTTTTTTTGATATTGAGTTGCATGAGCTGATTGTATATTTTGGAGGTTAATCCTTTGTCAGTTGCTTCATTTGCAAATATTTTCTCCCATTATGAGGGTTGTCTTTTCGTCTTGCTTATGGTTTCCTTTGCTGTGCAAAAGTTTTAAGTTTCATTAGGTCCCATTTGTTTATTTTTGTTTTTATTTCCATTTCTCTAGGAGGTGGGTCAAAAAGGATCTTGCTGTGATTTATGTCATGGAGTGTTCTGCCTATGTTTTCCTCTAAGACTTTTATAGTGTCTGGCCTTACATTTAGGTCTTTAATCCATTTTGAGTTTATTTTTGTGTATGGTGTTAGGGAGTGTTCTAATTTCATTCTTTTACATGTAGCTGTCCAGTTTTCCCAGCACCACTTATAGAAGAGGCTGTCTTTTCTCCATTGTATATTCTTGCCTCCTTTATCAAAGATAAGGTGACCGTATGTGCCTGGTTTATCTCTGGGCTTTCTATCCTGTTCCATTGATCTATATTTCTGTTTTTGTGCCAGTACCATACTGTCTTGATTACTGTAGCTTTGTAGTATAGTCTGAAGTCAGGGAGCCTGATTCCTCCAGCTCTGTTTTTCTTTCTGAAGATTGCATAAGGTCTTTTTAAAATCAATGTATTTTCATTCTGTACCATCTCTTGAGGTGAAGTTTGGTGAATTTACTACCAGTTATGAAGTCATCTTGACCTCTCTTCAGACTTAGGGGATTCCCTTCAATTTCTAGAATCAGTTTAGGTGTACAAGTTCGTTATTACTTTTTGTAATAATCTTCAATTATTTATTGAGCAAATATTGGCATCTACAATACGGGCCAAGCAGTGGAATGCTGTGGAGGATACAGCAGTGAACAAAATTGATCAGGTCTCTGCTCTAGAGGAGTTTACATTGAAACAATTGGAGATGAGGGAGAGAGAAAGTAAATGAGTATTATAATAGATGGTTATAAATGCTATGGAGAAAAATAAAGAAAGAAGGGGTATAGAGAGTGTAGGTGATGAGGGTGGAGGAAATTGTAATTTTAAATAGGATAATTAGGAAGAACTTAAAGAGAAGGTGACATTTGAACAAAGTCTGACAGAGGTGAGTTTTGTATATTTCTTCAAATGTGGGTTTATGTATTTATATTGATGCCTTGATTGGTGCTACCCGTCCTTCTGTACTAAAGAGTCCTAATTGTTTACATCTGTCCTTATTTTTCTTTCTGCCTTTCTCTTTGCTGCCTTTTATCATTTTTATATGCCTTTGAACATAGAGCCTTTTCATTTATATATTCTTTTGAAGTGTATTGACTAAAACTATGGTTTTCTATAAGGAAATAGGCAGATTAAGAATCTCTTTCGAAAACTTTTAGCTTAGTTTTGTGTTTTTGTTTTTTTGAGAAGAGAGGGGATATTCATTTCTTCAAGTTCACCCTACCTGCTTACAAGTTAGAGGTTCTTCTGAAACACCTGTAACTATCACTAAAATATATCCTAAAAAATTGGAAAGAATTGATGCATGCATGAAGTGTTAAAAGTAAAAAAAGTCATAATTAATAGACAAATAGAAATTACACTAGCCGAACTGCTGGTTTGTTGGTTATGCTCTCAGTTTGCTTATATGGCTGATTTAAACTGGAGAAAGAATCTTTGCATTTGGTGGTTTCTGTGATTAGAATGCCCTTCAGTGTCTTAGATGTGAAACTAGAATGTCATTGTTTATATAGGATAGATATCTATCATTATCTAGTCATCTTTAATCGTAACTTATCATGGATTTATGAATTGAATTTTCTTGTAAAATTTTGTATATGCAAAAAGACAAGTGAGAGATTATTTAGATAAATAAAAGTTTCTAATGGAGGCAGTGGAGGTCTTGAATTCTGTTATTTTGACAAATAGATTGTCATGCTGATATTTTTAGAATGAGGTTTTCAGTGTACTAATGTCAAAATTGTATTTTCCATTTCAATTCAGTGTCACATATTCAACACTATGTGCCTGTCATCCATTATGAAATGTACAGTTTGACAGTATTTGAGGGTATTGTACTGTATTGGAATACTAAAAAAAGGTACAAAATATGTAATATATATAATATGGGTATGTTTTTAACATGTTTAAGGAAGTAGAAATTGCTGTGGAATCTTTAACTACATTTCTCTGTTTGAATTTATGTAACTATATATATAATATTTATTTCTAATCGTGGTTTCCTCCTTGAAGGCTGGTTAAGTGATTATACTTGAAAATTTGCCCCGGCATTTTTTGTGTCTGAAGTGAGTCAGATGTTACCACATTTTAGCAACCTGTAGTCCAGAGTTTATTGAACTTGAGTACCTGCTATTTTTGCCATTGAAAATATAAATTAAAAAATTAAAGAAGCCAAATTTAGTATCACCACTTTTTTGTACCATCACCGTGTTTATGAAAAAATATGTGAGCTATATAAACAACTTCGGAGAGCAAGTCTGCCCTCATATTTTCCCCCCTAGCTTTTTCATTAAGGGAAAATTTAAAGATATACAAAAATAGAACTGTATGATGAAATAATGAAATGAATTCCTGTGTATCCATCTCTGTGCTTTAATGGTTAGCTTGTGGTTAATCTTATTTCAGCTATACCCCCTCACTCCCCAAATACTCCATTATTGTTCCCCTCACTCTTTACCTATGGAAAGAGATCCAACACAGCTGAGTCGGGCTTGTGCTCAGACTGCCAGTCCTTTACTCTGCTTGGCCGTGTTGTGTCATCTCCCCACCTCCCGGGAATAGAGGGATGGATGAAAAAAAAAATCATGCAAAGAATAAAGGTTAGTTTCCAGACAAGTATCATTTAAAATTTTGAATTGTGAACTTTCATATTTCTGGTCTCAGATTTTGAGTTGGAATTAAATATTATCTTCCAAATTTAGCATAGACTCTACAAAGACAGTTTGTTAGTGCTTTGTGAGAAAGTAACATTTATCTCTTTATAAAGATGGTTTCTTTTATTGTTTTCTAAAGATTTTCTATGTATTTGCTTTCACAAAAAAATTGTGAAATATATGTCTTTGAGGTTTTTGGCATTTCTAATATGATGCAACTGAAATTGTCCCTCAGATTTCTAGAATGTACTTCAAGATGCTTTTTTCATTATCCTCAATTATGTATTTCAAAATTCAGTCGATCCAGTTACTTTTTTTCCATTTATTCAATACCTTTTTTCAAGTTTTTAAATGGTAAAAGTGAGTAGTAGTAGTTAAAAAGTAAAAGTTTTTAAGAGGCTTTAAAACAAGTTTTTAACTGATAGCACCCTTCCAATCAGGTGTTGTATCACATTCCTGTTACAGATTTTAATATTAAAAAAACTCTTCCTTTGTTCATCAACATCCTTTTGACCTTGGCTAAACAAATTATAGAAAAATTTTGAAAAAACATATTTTGGGAAGTATTCTGTCAGTAGGAAGGAGCTGGTAGAAGCAGGAAGAGCCATATATTTAGAGCTCTCATAATGATTTTTTTTCTCTTTATAATTAGTAAGGTATGACTACTAAAAAGAATTCTAACCTGTGAGACATTGGCTACCAACCCTAGATGTGATTTACTAAAGAGCCTATAATTCTTGATACATGCTTATGAAATTTTTAAAAATTCAGAATTCAGTTTTATTCAGCAACTTTTGTTGAGGATCTTTGATTTTGGTGGGGGGTGGTATGTGGAAATGAATGAAGTGTGACAGGGTGTTGCAAATCCAAGCAAACTGGAATGTGCAAAAGAGAGGCCAAATTCCATAAATACATGATTCTCTGTACCTACATGCTCCTGGTTTCTTGTAATGAAGCCACATTTTATAATTATTGCAGCTTTGTAACTTTAAAGACACAAGACCCCAGTAAACAACACTCCTACTAAAATATCTATCCTCATTTAAAAAAAATTTTATTCTTTATTTTGCCCCATTGCCTTTTAGTTAATAGTGCCTGACAGGATCCTAAATATTAACGTAGCCAGTTTAGAACTTTGATTCTTTCAGAGCAGATTCTTCTGGCATTATGTAATACATACTAGTAATTGACCAACTGTTAAATAACTGCTTTATAATTAACACATTTGCCTGACACAGGCCCTGTGAATGGTATTCTCATAAGTAGAAGCTGACTTTAATGACTTTATTGACTACCCTTTGTATATATATGTAGTGTGTGTTTTAATGTTTTGTTCTTGCTTGCAAAAATCAATTTTCATTGCTTAAAAAAGGTTTTCCTATATTAGGTCCTGCGGTTTTAGAATTAAGTTAAATTTTTCTTATCGTAAATGAGAATTGGAAAGTTTTCAAAGTACTTTATTACAAAATTGTTGAATCTTAAAGTTACTAATCGCTTGGTTTTTTACATCACAATTGTTACTGATAATCACTGCATCTTTAAAGAACATTTTCTTTTCTGAGTTGTTGCATGGCTTCTTACAAAGTAAGGATGGATCAAGGAAAATACAATTATTGAATTTAAAATTTTCATATTTGTGTTTCTTCCTCTTTTTCTCAGCTGTAAAATGAATCCTCGTGTTTCTTTCTGCAGATTTTCTTTCAAATCTTCTCTTTCTGTATTCTTGTCTCTCTTTATTATCCTTTCTGTCCACTTTCCCCTTTTGCTCTGTTCTGCTCTGCTTGGCTTTACTTACAGGCTGTTTCAGTTCTAAACCTTCTTAGCCAACCCATTCTCTTCCTGCCTCAACCTCAGTTCTTTGCTCAGATGCTGCCTTTGCACCTCTCAGCGTGCTTCAGCTCTTCTATTATTGAATTCTTTGTCTTTCTTTTTGGGATAGTTGTTCCGCATTCCTCTGTTTATTGTTTCTTGGTACTTTTAGAGAAATAGCTAATTTCTTTTATTTGCTTCCTATGGTATGTAATGAGAAGAAGAAATAAAAACAACAATTGAAGGACAGATGCTCATGGCTCTTTAAAAAAGAATAAGGTAGTGCAGTTGACAGATTATTTTAAAAAGTGTTCCCAGTTCAGAGTAGTTAGATAGAGGGGCTAAGTGTTGCTGTGAATGTAGTTGTTTGGCTTTTTAAAAATTTTATTTTTAACTTTCAGAAGTTACGGGCAATATTAGTATAGCCAAAATATCCTTGGAAAGTTCTGGATAAGATGGTTATTGTAAAATCATATATTATTTTTATTTATCTGTATGGTCTTTGGTATTTTATGGTAGGCCAACATCTATTTTTGTCTTTAAATACTTATGAAAAAGGCCTGTCATACATAGCTAAATAAAAGTCAATACAATTTCTTCTTTTAAAGAAGGTAGAAGTCCTCTTTTCTGCCCACTTTTCAAATTCTGTTTCACATAATTTGTTTAGCAGTATTTTATTGATAGACTACTATTTTTCTCTTTTGTTCTCATTTGCATTCGAGTAGTGCTAATTGTAATGAATGTATGTGAGTAACTTGTTGAGTGTTAATCTTTAAAGTTATAGAATATGCATCTGATAGGATAGAATAGATTTTAGAATTAACAAAAAATTATTACTGACCAAAAGGGATGAAAAAAAATCATCTGGTTTTATAATAAAATGAAATTTAGAATTTCTTCAGTTTCTCAGTGACTTTTTTGTGTGTGTGTAGTGGTGGGCGGGTGCTTTTAGTTTTGCTAACTTCATGACTTCTGGGTTCCTAGGTTTAATTTATTTTTCTACTATTGGAGTTTAGATAAGTACCACAGTCTTTTTTTAAATCAAATTTGAAGGTACTTAATAGTGCTTTTTTTTCTTTCTTGTAACTTTCTCAGTTCATTTATATCCATTATAACCTATTAGGAGACTATGTGGAAATAAAATCTTGGGGATGGTAGGTGGTGTAATTGAAATGTAGGTCATAATCTGTTCTTTGTTTGTTTTACCAAATTAGTTAGGGATTCTGAGGATACATTTTGAATATTTGTGTATGTTTAGCATTTTGTCTCTTTGTTAGAAATCTCTCAGTGTGACTTGTTTTTAATAGGATGTGTCTTGAATTGTAGGCCAATCACTCTTGAAAAGTATTAAGCCCTTTAAACACACTGGTCAGACCCATAGAGGGAAGCCTACAGGTTTATTAGCACTCCTTAGCCTGAAAGCACAGCATACCCTTCTAGGTTGCACAGCAACAGACTCCTAGCAACCATAATAGATTGAATTTCTAAGAGTGACCAGGCCGGATGTAATAATAAAGCAGGAGGTACAAACAGTTGTCATGGTTTTCTTTTCACAGTAAGCTAGTTTGATTTGGGGAAGCTTAGCCTTTCAAAAATGGGCAAACTTCTTATAAAACTACTACTGTTTGTACCTAGGACTTCTGGTATTAAAATAGCAATAATAGTACCAAATTTAAAAAGCTACCGATTAAAAAAATAGTATGCTCAAAATAAAACAAAACAAAAAAGTAAAAGGATTGTCATGTAAAGGAGTTTTCAGGGAAGTATATATTTTTTTTTTTCAGGGAAGTATTTTTTAAAAATACTTATTTTAAATCATAAAACTGAACTGTAGCAAAATAGTTGTAATGAATGCTTTTTAAAAATAAAAATCATAATATTTGTGCTTTCTCTCTTTTGGGGATCCTCTATTTTAATTTTGCAGCAACTCTGTAGTTTTATCTATGCAGTTTAAGTGGATGTGCATATAAAACTGATGCTTATAATAAACTTAAAAATTTATCTAAGAAAACACACTATTTGAACTATATATAAACAGTGTTTTTTGAAATTATGAACTAATAACCAGTGGAGCAGAGAATTTATTGAAGAAGAAAGAATAAAGTAGTAAAATGTACAATCTTACACAGTGACAGTGAAAGTGTTTGTGATATTCCTAAAGGTGTAGTGTTGTGCTATAACTTTGTTAACATTTCTCCTGTGTATCTTTTAGTATGCGTTTGCTTACATAGCCATGAAAAAGAGATTAATTCAGATACATTCACAACCTGAAACAGGATGCCTCCATCAAAAGAAACAGATCCTCATATAGCTGCTGGAGTTGGAGTGGAACTATAGCCTTTGACAGCAATAAGCTGTAAATATACACACATGCTAATACCCTTGATTTGTTCATCTTTTGTGTCAGCATTTGGAAAAGATTGTTAAAGTGGCAGTTGTAGTACATACTGGCAATTACAGTAAAGAGCAGAAATTAGGTATTTGTGACCTATTATATTTCATTAAAAGACTTCCTTATTAAAATGGCACTGCTTACTCTGATTACTTGACAGCTGCCCTAAAAGATTAGAAAATACACAGTTGTAGCTAAAGGTAAAATCAACTGCTTAAGCACATGGCATAGAACAAGTAAATGGTACAGTATAAACTATTTTTTAACAATAAATTTTCTTTGGGTAGAAATGTTTATCAGTGATTAAATGCCATGCATTTTTTGCATTTCTATAATAATAGCTTACCCACAGTGGCATTTTCCCATTGAGATATTTTATTTAATACACTCACCTAATATACTAGCTTCCTATTAGAGGAGGTTATTATGAGGTGCCATAGATCCAGGGATCAGCATGGCATCACCAGAGAAGATTTTTCTGCTAACTGATGAATTAGCATCCTAATTCAATGTAAATACTACCTTTACCAAGCAGAACTAGAATGTTTGGAAATTTTACCACTAGATTGTCAATATCTGAAATATTAGTAACCCACTAGAGCCACAGTGAGTTTAATACTTGAATCTAGGCATCACTTGTACAACATTGAATTGTCTCCTTTTCTAGAGAATAATTTATTATGTGGTTCTTTTTACTGTCAGTGATATTTCTGAAGTTACTATCTCTGTTTTAACATAGTGACTGTATAGCACTTTATAGAACAGTCCTGCCTAAATTCTGAATTGTCGTTAAGCAGTTAGGTAGCCTGCCCTGCCCCACATTCTAATAGTTAATGACTTTATCCTCTTCTACATCATGAAGCATGGGTATGCACTGTAGTTCAGCCTATGAGTATGAAATCACAGCTCACTCTTGAAGACACAAAAAGCAGTTTCAGTATGAAGCAAATCTGTGGGGTGATCACCTCCCTCAGCTAATCTTGAATATAGATTTTTGTCAGGATTGTCCCAGTATTAATAGAAGTCTGTTGTAGTACTTGAATGGAACTGTAAAATTTCCACAAAGACCCAAACTATGTTATGTGAGACACTCACGTGAATTCCACATACACAAATATCCATGACTACTTATGTCTTTAGCTTAAAAAAAAAAAATCTGATGCATGTTGCATGAGCTTTTTCAACTTGCAAAATTGTTAGGGAAAGATGTGAGTCCTAGTCTTTTGAAAAGTAAAATAGACCTGAGTTCAAATCCTGGCTTTATCATTTGCTAGCTAATTATCCTTAAATTCTTTAACTATTTTGAGCTCAGATTTTTTATGTAAATATGGGGATATTATATACTCAGTTGTGTTATAAAATGAAAGTATGGTGAAAGATAAAACAAGATATACCTACAGAGAACATAGAATGAAAGTCTAGAATTAGCACTCAAACTGGTAGCTAGTATTGTCATCTTTCTGGCTAACTCCTTGTGGTAGAATGTGATGAGGGTTTTGCTGGAGAGGGTGGCAGCTGAAAATAGTAACATGGAACTAGATATAATCAGAAACAAAATGGTTTTCAAAGAGGGATATTATGTACTATATATTTTATTAAGTCATTTTCAGTATTAGAAGGAGTTCTTTAAACTTTTTAAAGTAATCCCTCTTGTTCACAGATTCAAATATTGGGGCAGGATCTTTAAAGATTACAGAGCAATAATTGATAAGAGAAATATACACTGAAACAGATGAAATACTAATTAAATTACCCTGACAAAGGGCAGAATATAAAGAAGGCAAATTTATTTATTTTAGTAAATATGTATGGTGATCCTTATATCATTTAAACATTTGACCTCTCTCCAAATTTTTCTTCCATATAAAAAACTGTAAGAGCAGAAGTGAGTAAACTGCCCAGCCTTGTGTTAGCAGCTAACACTGTTGATAAGAGAAAACCGAAAATGTGTATCAGTAGCTTCTGCTGAAAAGTAAAGCAACAGTGGAGTCCCATAAAAATCTGATTACCTTTGGTACTTTTTGGCCTGCCCTTGAAAAAATGTTCAATATGCTCACCCTTGACTTACAAAAATATAGTTTAAATTTTAATATATACTGTTGTTGCTGAAGGGATCACAAAGGCATTTAATTTAATGAGAAGATAATATTTGCAAAAGAATAGACGTGGTTTGAAATATAATAGTTTGAAGTAGTTAGTGGGATTAAACTGGTTTAGGCAATAGCTATCCTATTTCAGTTTTTTGAAGAAGGTAATTCCAGCCTAAGCTTAAGTAAAGGAGAACATACTTAACTTTGCCTTGATATTTTTAAAAGGGAAAAGAATACCAGGCTACAGTGATACTTAGAGCCAAGGGAAAATAGCACTTACTGTTAAGAATATAGTTTGTCAGATAAAACCAACGGGCTATTACCTGTAGTTTTGTAAATTTTAAATTAACAAATTTTTTCTTGAGTATGACTTATGTGCTTATATTGTTAAACTGTTTAACAATACCAGTTTGAAGAAGTATTGCTAAGGGCTTCCCTGGTGGCGCAGTGGTTGGGAGTCTGCCTGCCAATGCAGGGGACACGGGTTCGAGCCCTGGTCTGGGAAGATCCCATATGCCGTGGAGCGACTGGGCCCGTGAGCCACAATTACTGAGCCTGCGCGTCTGGAGCCTGTGCTCCGCAACAAGAGAGGCCGCGATAATGAGAGGCCCGCGCACCGCGATGAAGAGTGGCCCCCACTTGCCGCAACTGGAGAAAGCCCTCGCACAGAAACGAAGACCCAACACAGCCATAAATAATAAATAAATAAATTAAAAAAAAAAAAGAAGTATTGCTACAAACATTAAATTGGGAAATCTAAAATTTAAGAGTTAACCAAAATATAATTCTCTTTTCACAGAAGCTATTTTTTTAAATCAATGAATATGTAATTTATCATCTTGTACATATGCTACCATTGTCCACTTGTGAAAGTGTAGAAGATAATTTTACCTTTTATGCTTAATTGAAGATTATGTCCAGCTCAGTGAAGATTCATACATGAGCTTCATAAATATTCTCTGCATAAAATTTTTTCTCCTGCAAATTAAGTTTTTACTTTATAGTTATCATTTTTTCCTTGATATTCTTAGCAGTTTGAGTTGTTGAATTGGGAAATATAATATGTATGCATATATATTTACATACATATATGTATGTAAATACACACACAAAATAGCATAAACTTTCTTTTCAGTGCAGTCTAAAGTTAGAATTCTTTATATTGAGATAATTGCTAGGTGAGAAAAACTAATTAAACTACCAAACTAGTCCAGACTCTCACTATTGGTAGGGTCTTTTCGCACTAGGGCCTTCTGTGCATAATGTATACTGTATTTGAATGCTGCTCGAAGTGTGAGTGGAGGACCTCAGGGGTCACCAGGAAGTCCTTCCTTTTCAACTAAGTATCTATGTGAGGCTGCATTTACTTCATATATTTCAACCAAAACAGCCAAACAACATATATTTCGGCACCAAAAATTGAGTGCCGAAGTAGACCTGAGAAGCCAATTGTCTTCTATTAACCAATACGTTAAAGAAGTTTCAACTGTAAAACGGTGCCACTCTTCTCATAAAATTGTTTTTTCTTGGAAAATTTAGATATATTTCATAAAATTATGACTATTATAAGATGCAGTGGTTTTATTTCTGTCATTTTCAAATTAGTAAATATTTATTACATTATTTGTTCACGTATAATTGACAGCTAACATGTTAGTTTTAGGTGTACAATATAATGATTTGATATTTGTATACACTGCAGAATTATCAGGACAGTAAGCCTGGTTACCATCCGTCCCATACAAAGTTACAAAAATGTTTTTTCTTTTTTCTCCTTGTGATGAGAACTTTTAAGATTTACTCTCTTGGCAACCTTCAAATATGCACTACTGCATTATTGACTGTAGTCACCATTTGTACATTACATTCCCATGACTTATTTATTCTTTAATTGCAAGTTTGTACCTCTTGACCACTTCACCCATTTGTCCACCTCCAATCCCCTCCCCTTTGGCAACCAACCATCCTGTTTTTTGTATGAGTTTTGCTTGTTCATTTGTTTTGTTTTTTAGATTCCACATATGAGGTCATACAGTATGTCTCTTTCTCTGTCAGACTTATTTCACTTAGCATGATACCCTCAAGGTACATCCATGTTCTTGCAAATGGCAAGATTTCATTCTTTTTTGTGGCCAAGTAGTATTCCACTGTTTATACATACAACATTTTCTTTAGCCATTCATCCACTGATGGACACTTAGGTTGTTTCTGTATCTTGGCTATTGTAAATAACGCTGCAATAAAAATAGGGTGCGTATATCTTTTCAAATTAGTGTTTTTGTTTTTCTCAGATTAAATACTCAGAAGTAGAATTGTTGCATCATATGGTAGTTCTATTTTTAATTTTTTGAGGAACCTCCATACTGTTTTTTATAGTGGCTGCACCCATTTACATTCCCACTAAGAGTACATAAGTGTTCACTTTCCTCCACATCCTTGCCAACAGTTATTTCTTGTCTTGTTGGTAATAGCCATTCTAACAGGTGTGAGGTGATATCTCATTGTGGGTTTGACTTGCACTTCCCTGATGATTAGCAATGTTGAGCATCTTTTCATGTGCCTGTTGGCCATCTGTATGTCTTCTTTGGAAAAATGTATATTCAACCTCTGCCCATTTTAACATTGGATTGATTGTTTTGTGTTTTTTTGTTGTTTGTTTTTTTGTTTTTTTTAAGCTGTTGAGTTGTATGAGTGGTTTATGTATTTTGGACATCAACCCCTTATTGGGTATATGATTTACAAATATTTTCTCCCATTCTGTAGGTTGCCTTTTCGTTTTGTTGATGGTTTCCTTTGCTGTGCAGAATCCTTCCTGTTTATGTAGTCCCGCTTACTTATTTGTGCTTTTGTTGCCTTTGCTTCTGGAGTCAGATCCAAAAAATCATCACCAAGACTGATGTCAAGGAACGTATTGTCCATGTTTTCTTCTAAAAGTTTTATGGTTTCAGGTCTACATTTAAGTTTTTAATCCATTTTGAGTTAATATTTGTGTATGGTGTAAGATAGTAGTCTAGTTTTTGTTCTTTTGCATGTGGCTGTCCAGATTTCCCAACACAGTTTATTAAAGAGACTGTCCTTTCCCCATTGTATATTCTTGCATCCTTTGTTGTAAATTAATTATACATGGGTGGGTTTGTTTCTGGGCTCTCTGTTCTGTTCCATTAAATGATATGTTTGTTTTTATGCCAATACCATACTGTTTGGATTACTATGACTTTGTAATATCGTTTGAAATCAGGGAGCATGATGCCTCCAGCTTTGGTCCTCTTTCTGTAGATTGCTTTGGCTATTCAGGGTCTTTTGTGGTTTCATACAAATCTTCAGATTGTTTGTTCTGTTTCTGCAAGAAATGCTTTTGGTATTTTGATAGGGATTGCATTGAATCTGTACATTGCTTTAGGTAATATGGACATTTTAACAATATTATTTCTTCTAATCTGTTAGCATGAAATATCCTTCCATTTATTTGTACTTCATTCAACTTTTTTCATCAATATCTTATATTGCTAGTTATCAGTGTACCGGCCTTTCAGTTCCTTTCTTGAATTTATTCCTAGGTATTTTATTCTTCTTGATGCAATTGTAAAGGTTTTGTTTTCTTAATTTTCTTTCAGATAGCTCACTGTTAATGTATGGAAATGCAGCACATTTTTGTATGTTGATTTTGTACCCTGCCAGTTTACTGAATTCTTTTAAAATTTATAACAATGTTTTGGTGGAGTCTTTAGACCATATATATATGTATCATGCTGTCCTCAAATAATGACAGTTTTACTTCTTCCTTTTCAACTTGGATGACTTTTATTTATTTTTTTCTTGCCTTAATTGCTCTGGCTAGGACTTCTAATACTATGTTGAATAAAAGTGGTGAGAGTGGGCTTCCTTGTCTTGTTCATTAGAGGAAAAGCTTTCAGCTTTTCTCCCCTGAGTGTGATTTTAGCTGTGGGCTTGTTATATATGGCTTTTATTATGTTGAGATAGACTTCTTCTGTACAACCTTGTTGAGAGTTTTTTTTATCATAAATGGATGTTAAATATTGTCAAAAGCTTTCTTCTACATCTATTGAGATGTTCATATGATTTTTATCCTTCATTTTGTTAACGTGGTGTATCACATTGATTGATTTTCAGAAGTTGAACCATCCTTGCATCCCTGGAATCCCACTTGATGGTGGTGTATGATCTTTTTACTGTATTGTTGAATTCGTTTGGTAAATTTTGTTGAGGATTTTTGCCTCTATGTTCATCAGGGATATTGGCTTATAATTTTCTTTTTTTGTTGTGTCCTTGTTTGGTTTTGGTATCAGGGTAATGTTGGCCTCATGAAATGAGTTTGGAAGGGTTTTTCTTAAGTTTTTTTAAAGAGTTTGAGGAAGATAGTTATTGAATCTTCTTTAAATGATTGATAGAATTCAGCACGGAAGCCATCTAGTCCTGGACTTTTATTTGTTGGGGGATTTTTTATTACTGATTCAATCTTCTTACTGGAAATTGGTCTATTCAGATTTTTTATTTCTTCCTGATTCAGTCTTGGAAGATTCTATGTTTCAAGGAATTTATCCATTTCTTCTAGGTTGTCCAGTTTATTGATGTATAATTGTTCTTAGTAGTCTCTTATGATTCTTTGTATTTCTGTTTATCAGTTGTATCATCTCCTCTTTTATTTCTGATTCTATTTATTTGAGCTGTCTCTTTAAAAAAATATTTATTTATTTATTTATTTATTTATTTATTTGGTTGCGTTGGGTCTTAGTTGCAGCAGGCGGGCTCCTTAGTTGTGAGCCCTCTTTATCTTTCTTGGTAAAGAGAATTCAGCTAACGGTTTGTCAATTTTGGTTATTTTTTCAAAGAACCGGTTTTTAGTTTCATCAATCTCTTTTACTGTCTTTTTAGCTTCTATTTTGTTTATTTCTGCTCTGATCATTGTTATTTCCTTCTTTCAACTCACTCTGGACTTTGTTTGTTCTTCTTTTTCTAGTTCTTTTAGGTGTAAAGTTAGCTTGTTTGAAAATTTTCTTTTTTCTTGAGCTAGACTTGTATCACCATACATCCCTCTTAGAACTGCTTTTGCTGCATCCCATATGTTTTGGTAAGTTGTGTTTCAATTTTTTTTGTCTCAAAGTATTTTTTTTTTTAGATTTTTTTAAATAGATCTTTATTGGAGTATAATTGCTTCACAATACTGTGTTAGTTTCTGTTGTACACCAAAGTGAATCAGCCATATGCATACATATGTCCCCATATCCCCTCCCTCTTGAGCCTCCCTCCCAGCCTCCCTATCCCACCCCTCTAGGTCATTGTAAAACATTGTAAAGCACCAAGCTGATCTCCCTGTGCTATGCTGCTGCTTCCCACTAGCTGACTATTTTACATTCGGTAGTGTATATATGTCGATGCTACTCTCACTTCGCACCAGCTTCCCCCTCCCACCCCTTGTCCTCAAGTCCATTCTCTGTGTCTACATCTTTATTCCTGCCCTGCAACTAGGTTCATCAGTACCATTTTTTTTTTTTTTAGATTCCATATATATGCATTAGCATACGGTATTTGTTTTTCTCTTTCTGACATACTTGACTCTGTATGACAGACTCTAGGTCCATCCACCTCGCTACAAATAACTCACTTTCATTTCTTTTTATGGCTGAGTAATATTCCATTTTATATATGTGCCACATCTTTATCCATTCATCTGTTGATGGACATTTAGGTTGGTTCCAGGTCCTGGCTATTGTAAATAGTGCTTCAGTGAACATTGTGATACATGTCTCTTTTTGAATTATGGTTTTCTCAGGGTATATGCCCAGTAGTGGGATTGCTGGGTAATATGGTAGTTCTATTTTTAGTTTTTTAAGGAGCCTCCATACTGTTTTGCATAGTGTCTGTATCAATTTACATTCCCACCAACAGTGCAGGAGGGTTCCCTTTTCCCCACACCGTTTCCAGTGTTTATTGTTTCTAGATTTTTTGATAATGGCCATTCTGACTGGTGTGAGGTGATACCTCACTGTAGTTTTGATTTGCATTTCTCTAATTATTAGTGATGTTGAGCATCTTTTCATGTGCCTCTTGGCCATCTGTATGTCTTCCTTGGTGAAATGTCTATTTAGGTCTTCTGCCCATTTTTTAATTGGATTGTTTTAAAAATAAATGGAACTTAATTAGAGTTAAAAGCTTTTGCACAGCAAAGGAAACCATAAACAAGACAAAAAGACAACCCTGAGAGTGGGAGAAAATATTTGCGAAAGAAACAACAAAGGATTAATCTCCAAAATATACAAATGTCTCAAGGTATTTTTTGATTTCTCTTTTGATTTCTTCATTGACCCATTGGTTGTTTAGTATCATGGTGTTTAATCTTCACATATTTATGATTTTTTCCAGTTTTCTTCCTGTAATGTTTGTTGATTTTCTGTGTGGATGAAGTATTCATTTATGTAAGTGGGTTATGAGGGTTCTGCACTATTATTGTATTTCCGTCACTTTCACCCTTTAGGTCTGTTAATATTCGTGTTGTATTTTGGTGCTCTTATGTTGGGCGCATATATATTTACAAATATTATGTCTTCTCTTTGGGTTGACCCCTTTATCATTATCCAATGCCCTTCTTTTATTGTAGTAGCTGTTTTAAAGTCTATTTTTTTCTGGTGTAAGTATAGCTGTCCCAGCTTTCTTTTGGTTTCCATTTGCATGGAATATCTTTTTCCATCCCTTCACTTTCTTTGTGTGTGTGTCCTTATATCTGAAGTGAGTCTCTTGTAGGCAGCAGATAGATGGGTCTTGTTTATGTATCCATTCAGCCACTCTATGTCTTTTGACTGGAGCGGTTTAGTTTATTTACATTTTAAGTAGTTATTAATAGGTATGTACTTACTGGCTTCCTGTTAATTGTTTTATAGCTGTTTTGTAGTTCTTCTCTGTTCCTTTCTTTTTCTCTTGCTTTCTTCTCTCTTGAGGTTGGATGACTTTCTTTAGTGTTTTGTTTAGATTCCTTTCTCATTTTTTGGTATCTACCATAGGCTTTTGCTTTGTGGCTACTATGAGGCTCACAAATAACAGCCTATGTAAATAACGTTCTATTTTAAGTTCATAACAACTTTAAGTTTGAATGCATTTTAAAACTACATTTGTTTACCCTCTCCCCCACATTTTATGTTTTTGATGGCACATTTTACATCTTTTTATTTTGTGTTCCTCTTACCTGATTACTATAGTTATATTTATTTTTACTTTTGTTTGTTTTTTAATCTTCATATTAGCCTTATAAGTGATTAATCCACTACCTTTATAATAGATTTACCTTTACCAGTGAGATTTATACTTTCACATGTTTTTGTTGTAGTAGTTGTTACTAATTAATGCGCTTTTTTTCAGTCTGTTTAACATTCCTTGGAAGGCTGCTTTAGTGGTGATAGACTCCTTTAGCTTTTGCTTGTCTGGAAAACATTTCTTCTTCAGTTCTGAATGGTAATCTTGCCACACAGAGTATCCTTGGTTGGAAGTTTTTCTCTTTCAGCACTTTAAAGATATTATGCTACTCCTGGTCTGCAAAGTTTCTGCTGAAAATGTGCCGATAGTCTTATGCAGGTTCCCTTGTACATAACAAGTTGTTTTTCTCTTGCTGCTTTTAAGATTTCCTCTTTAACTTTTGACATTTTAATTGTAATGTTTCTTGGTGTGGATCTTTTTGGGTTCAACTTTTTTAGAACTCTAGGCTTCTTGGACCTGGATTTCTGGTTCCTTCCCCAGGTTAAGGAAGTTTTCAACCTTTTTTTTTTTTTTTTTGATATATGTTTTCTGCCTCTTTCTCTCCTCTCCTTCTGGGATCCCTATACCATGCAAATGGTAGTCTGTTTGATGTTGTCCCATTGGTCCCGTAACCTATTTTCACTTTTTGAAATTCTTTTTCCTTTTGTTGTTCTGTGTGAGTTCCACTGCCCTTTCTTCTAGATCACTCATTCTTTCTTTGCTTCACCTAGTCTATTTGAACCCCTCTAGTATATTTTTCAGTTCAGTTATCCTATTCTTCAGCTCTTTGACTTCTGTTAGGTATTTTCCTATATTTTCCATCTCTTTGTTGAAGTTCTCACTGTGTTTATCCATTCTTCTCCCAAGTTCAGTGGACATCGTTATGGCCATTATCTTTCACTCTTTATCAAGCAAATTACTTATCTCCTTTTCACTAAGGTTTTTTTTTTTGAGGTTTTATGTTGTTCTTTCCTTTCGAACATGTTACTCTGTGTCCTCATTATGCTCGACTCTGTGTTTGTTTCTGTATATTAGGTGAAACAGCTACCTTCCCAGTCTTGAAGGAGTGGCATTGTGTTAGGAGGGGAACCATATCTTTCAACCTCACCCTAGGTCTTGTTTGTCTGTTGAACCTTTGTTATTGTCCAAGCAGCCTGATTTATTCCTGATAGTTCCCAGTTGTTGACGGGGTACCCATTATCTATCAGTGTTCCAAAGGGAAGTATCTTAGTCAGTACCTAGCTTCAGGCTGATGGGAAGCCTGACCCTCAGACAGCTTTTAAAGGAGGCAAATAGATACAGTGTTGTGGGACTGCAATCATAAACCCTGCTGGAGACCTGGAGGTGTCTTTTGGGCAACAGTTGCAAAAATTGGGGCTTCAGTCATGTGTATAAGCTGTTTTCTGGGAGGTAGTAGAGAGCTGTAGCAAGGCCACGGGACAGTACAAAGATGGTGTTTCCCAGCCTATGTTCCCTGAGAGCAGTTTTGTAGTCTCTAGCTCTGTGTAGCAAGCCTCAATTCTGCCACTCAAGATACAATTATAGGACAAGTAAATTGTCCTTTTTCACTGAAAGATCTGGGGTATGTTTCAGTCTGCTGTCTCTTGGCGCCTTGGGGATGGTAGCCTGCCACAACTGTCTTTCCTAGTGTTACAGTCCTGTGGGACCCAAGAATGTAAGCCCCTTGACCACCAGAGCCAGATAGGTGATCAAGGAGTATCCCCTGTGTATACTGCCCATGCCTGCCAGCTTTAATGAGTCAGCAGGAGAGCTCAGGGCTGGGGTGTGCCCACCAGCTTTTTCAGGGCCACAGGAGAGTACAGGGTCAGGGCATACGTGCTAGCATTACCACGGTAGAGGGAGAGCAGAAAACTAACCAGCTTCTCCGCCCCCCCTAGAGAGTTCCAACCGGCCTCTGTCCCTCTGGTGGCTGCTTTAAGACTAGCAAATGAATCTTCTTCACATGTAGTCTAGGCATTTTCATACTGCTGCTTTTGTGCTGGTGTCCAGGGTGAGTGAATCTGGACTCAAGCCCTTTAAGAGAAGTATCTCAGCTCCCTGCAGCCCTATGGGTCTCCTGGATGTGAGCCTCATTGTTTTCAAAGCCAGATGTTTTGGAGGCTTGTCTCTTTGTTGCAGGTCCTAAGGGTTGGGGTGCCTGATACAGGGCATGAACCCCTCGCTCTTCAGGGAGAAGCTCTGAATTTGTGAGATCCCTCCCAGTTGTGGGTTGCCACACTGTGATGAGGTTTTTGGTGAGACTGCCTCTGCTATCTGTCTTGATGTGGCCTTTTTACTGTTTGCCCTTTTACTGTTTGCTGTGCAGAAGTTGTTTGGCTAATTTTTTGGTCTTTTTCATAGGGAATTGTTCCATATGTAGCTGTAGCATTGGTTTATCCATGGGAGGAGGTGAGTTTAGGGTCTTTCTATGCCACCATCTTGGACTTTCTCCTTCCATTTTGTTTTCTAATATGGTAAATGGATAGACATAAGTAGTGACCTACTGAAGCCCATTCTTACCAGCTCGAGAGAGCCAGTGTTGTTAATCTCTTCTTAAATCTTTATTCAGATGTCACATTGCTAGCTTGAAACTAGCCACATTGGGAGTATTTACATCATGGAAATGAGTTGAAACTACAAATTTGGCATTTTTGAGGGTAAAGGAGGGAAAGCTGGCTGTTGAATATCTGCCATTGCACAACTAGATATAATACACATAAACAAAAGTTCTTTGGTGTTCTCAAAAAATTTAAGATCGAAATGGGCTCAGGGACCAAAATGTCTGCTAATCATAAATGAACTGCTGGTAGTTACTTTACTGTACAAGTTCAACAGCAAAGTCTGTGCTAATATATGATCAAGGCGGATTATCAGCCAGGTGCTTTGTCTTTAGAGCCACTTTACCAGTTTCCCCTGTGGTGTCTTCCAACAAGAGGAACTCCACAAAGTGACATGAAGTCATAAGGTATGTCATATCCTTTGTGGTTGACACCCTGCTAAGTTCATAGCTTGCTTACTTGTTGAGCGATCAGAGACTCTCAGTATTATGCGAATATAGAAAATTGGGGATGAGAAAAGATTCTGGGCTTGAGTAGTTAGAGAAGTCTTTAGGGAGGAGGTAAAGCATGAGATGGATCTTAAAAGTTTTTAGGGAGGGGTATTGGCTGAGGGATGTGGAAAAGGGGTTAAGCATGTGGGGAGGTAGAGGCAAGGTATGATTTTGCTGTGAAGAAGTTGAAGAGTTTTTTTAGGAAATAATGAAGCAGATGGAGTTGAAAGAAAAATCAGGCTAAGAATTTGGAACTTAACTGGATAGAGCATAACCAGTAGTGTATATTTTAAAAACTGGATCAAATGTTAAGGTGAAAGAGGTCTTTTACGGAGATTAATCTGGCAGATCTGTGTAGATTAGCAGGGAGTGGTCTGAAGCCAGGTAAACCTGTTTTAATCATCAGAAAGGAAGGATAGGGTGAAGAACCTGGGCTACTAATTCAGAAAGACTTTGGTTAAGATCCTTCTTCTGCCACTCTGTTATTTTCAGCTCATGGATAAGATGAAGATAACTAGCTAGTTGGGTTGTAAGTAACACAAAGGCATGAAAGAGTTTAGTAAAGGTTAGGTGCCTGGTACTATGCTAGGACCTTCAGTGAGAGGTATTATCAATGCTACTTTTGCTACTACTACTTCTACTGCCACTACTTTTATAATCATATTTGATGGGCTATAATGAAGATTGAAACTAGTGAACCATAAGTAGAAATAGGATGTAGAAACCAGGCCCATCCTTAACACTGATGGGTGCAAGAGTACAAATGAAAGTTCACTCATTATATTTCTGAATATTTAAATGCTGCAAATCAGTTAACTGTTAAATAAAATGTGCTCTACCTCCTAATTTGACTGATACGGCTTTGTAATGAGGTGAATGATCATTTAGAATTTGCAGATTTTTTTAGGAGTTCTGTTCTAGAATATAGTGGCCAAAGGAGAATTGGCCTTCTGTCACCTTGTTCTTCTCCTGTAGTCTACCTCCTTTTGCCCATATCCTAGGTTCTTTGCCATAGCATGTCCACATGCCTATTCCCCAGGCAACCTTGCCTCACCCCTTGCAAGCTATCTCTTGACTGCCCCTTGGGCCTAGAGGTGGGTTTGCCTGCATCCCTGTCTGCCCTGGGGACGATACTTCAGGGCTCTGTATATAAATTTGGGATCCTGGGAATCTGCTGTGGTAGAGTGCTGAGGAGTCAGAGAGCATGCCCTGGACTCTGCAGACTTCTCACTTCAAGAAGAAGTACCTGGCCAGGGGGCCAAAGTGCGTTCTCTAAAGTGTAAGGCCCAGGGCAGTGACTCTTTTTGCCTGGGTCTCAGGATGGTGCTGGAAGGGATCATCTGACATGGGTGACCAATCAGCAGGATTTGTTTACTATTAGTTGTGGAGTATGAGAAAATGAGCGTGAAAAAAATGAACACCAGGAGAATTATAAAGCCACTGAGAGAGTTAGCATAGTATGTGGGAGCAGATGAGGTGGGACCTGAATACAAAAAACTGTGTTTTGCTTGGCATTGAATACCTAATCAACTTCTAGCATATTGCCAAGCACATAGTAATGAGTCAATAAATGTTGAAGGGCAAGATGAAGATACTTGGATTATTTGTGCCAGAGATGAGAAGAAAGTCATTGTAGAATATAGAAAGAAACAAGAAAATAAGTTCTTGTGGGGCCAGTGTAGAGTTTTGAGGGAGGGAGCATCTTGCTGTGATTGACATGGTAGTGAGTGAGCTACTTGTGTGTGTGGACCATGTATATTTAATATTTGTATGTGTGGTGCCTAACATAGTTGCAGTTCTTTTTTAAATAAGTAATTGAATAATATTATATGAGAACAGGCTTTAAGAAATGAATTGGATCTTAAAGTTAAAATGATTAATGGCAAAGACAATTTGTATTATTAGTGATCTGATTTGGAGTCTGAGAAACTTGTAATAATTCAAGACATGAAGAGATCCTGAGCAATTGTGTTAGTTTCAGAATGAGGTGGCGAAAGATGTCTTCAAAGAGATTTTACTTGTAACCTGTTTGGAGAGGAGTAGAGGACACAGATAACTGTAGATTAGCTTGAATTTTCTTACTTGATATTCACTCAAGTTAAGTACAGGTGAGGGTGGTTGGAGAAGAGAATCCAAGCTAAAGGGCTTGGTAGAATTATCTTAGAAACATCTGATTATGGGTATGTATAACTCATAGTCATTTTGCTCAAAGTTGTTATGAAGTATTTAGTCACTTAATTTATAATAAATATGTACAGTAATACCTCATGTCAGAAAATATATGTTGTAATGATAATAAGGTAACAGGAAAATCTGATAATAGGGTTAAAATTGCCGAGTTCTTTCTGAGAACTCTGGTGTGTTAATTAGTGTAGATTATTGCATTTTTGCTGTATCTGACTTGTAATCGCCTAAATACACAGCAAACACCTGTGATTACTTTAGTGCTCCTTGTCTTGTCATGTTCAAGTAACCCCGAAAATGTGTATTTAGACTGTTCCCTGTTCATATATACTCAGCTGTGCCTGTTTGCTTTGTTATTTTTCTGAGTTTAATGGACCGACATAAAAATTTATGGCAACTGTCACTTAATGTCACCTTTACCTTTAAAGAAAAAAAGAAAACAAACAAAACTAAATCACGCCAGGCAGCTATGATGCTGTTTACAGTTGACTAAATGATCAGAATACTTTGTACGAAATTTATCTCTGGTACCATGGGCCAAATTTATAGGGCAAAAACGGTATGAACATACATAAACAATATACTTAATTACATTTTTATATGAAAGTGTTACCCTAAATTTAATTTATTACTCAGTAAAAATCATTAGTTTTAAAATAACGTTGCCCATTCGTCTCTGAACCAAAGATTTCTTTTTAAAATTTCCATAAAACTGAATAATCATGTATATCTTATTAATTTTCTCCGGTTTGTGACCTGTTTGTATGTTGTTTCTGCTTGTTTATTTTTAAGAAATAAATCTTATTTAATTATTTTTAAGGAATGAGCAAAGGTATGTCAGCTGCTAATCTATTCTCACTTTTGCTTCTCTATATCAGGCTGTTCTCAGAACTGGCTGGTCTCTCATCTTCACAATTTAAAAGCATAGGTTTTTTCAAAGAATTCTTCTCTTCATTATTTTCTCTCACTTAAATTTTTCCTGATTATTAGATTAATATGCTTACTTGAATTCTAATTCTTTGAAAAGTAGAAGTTCTCTCTCCTTTTCTGTAAAATCAATGCAACATTTTTTTTTTTGGCTAAATAGGAAACTTTAAAAAATATAGTTATGCAAAGAAATACTTTAAAAATAATGCATTTGTATGGTAATTAGTATTTATCCACAAATTCAATAATTTAAAATAATCATATATCTTCTAGATATCAAAGAATTAATTTTTAATGTTAACCTAATTCTTCTTGCTTTTAACATTTTAGGCCACTTGGTCATTCTGGCATTTTATGGTAGAGAATACATTGAGTTTGGCTCATGGAAAGAATATGAGGTAATTGATCCATGTTCTCTATAAATTATGAACTAAATGTACACAAAACATAGAGTATTTTAATATGTCAAATATGGGGTCTCATGTCTGAATTTTTTCAATAACTTTTTAAAATGTGAGATTTTGAGATAGGTTTTTCCTTTCTTGATGGTTGACCATAGCTAATATGGTAAGGAACTTTTACTACTTGTATATGTTTAAGACAAAACAGTATTGGAGCTGTTCTTCACATTATACGGTTACAGTTAATATTTTTAAATGCTTCAGATAGCTTATTAGCTCTCTGTGGGGCTATAAAAACCTCAAGAGAACGCCTCCTTCCTATCCACCTCCCCAGCCCACCCGAAGTAGGATTAAAGGCATGCTGCATTGAAAAGTACTAGCAGCTAGCACAGGAAATAGTGTGAAAGGGCATTGAGGCTCCTATAATGTGAAATTTCTAGGCCCTTCTCAGGGTGGTCTAATGAAAACAAATATGAGCCTCATATGTTAATCTTTTGCTGTCCCTTTGGTACTCTTGTGTCACCCTGCATGATGCCTGACTTGGGCATTCTAAAATGGCACTCAGCTAAGTGCATATGCCACATTCATATCCATAGTTGTTTCATAGATTACCTAGCATCAAACCTGTATCAGAATTAGTTCAAATTAAAGATAGTAAAATATAGCAGCTATCCTTATGCAATTCAGCCAGTGGGAGTGTGAGAATCAGTGGGTACTAACTATTTAGTAGAGTAATTGGCTAACATACTGCTGATGTCATAATTCCCCTACTCAACAATGGGTTGGTTATGTAAGAAGGTGCAGCAGTTTGGTGTGTGAACTTCTGCTTCCACTACAGCAGTACTTTAAAGAGGCTTTCCGTTGGCATTCAGAAAGGTGAAAAGTGCAGAGGTGGTAGTGGGAGGGGCATCAGAGGGATAGGCATAGAGTCTGAGTACATGTAAGCTGTTCATCATCATTGGTCTTGTGAGATTATGCTTGTACCCGAATTGAATTACTTTCTTACCTTCCCACACAGTTGGAATGCAACTGAAATGCAGCCCATTCAAGGTGGTAAAACACTGCTCTTTTAACATTTCTTCAGTCTTCGGCTTCTGTGGGACGATAACCATGCAATTTGCTGTTTAAGAGACTTAACCAAGACTCAAGAGAAATAAGCTGGAGCTATTTCCTCCATTTCAAACCTGTGGTTTTATAAAAGTCCACCACAGGGTGCACCAAAAATTCCCCTAACCACTTTTCAAAAATTTTTATGTATATAAGGTTGCAGGAAAGATAAAGTAAATAGTTTTATGTCTAAGACCTTTGTAACATGATTTATAACAAAAACTATGCATTTATGTATAGGCGTTATAATTAAAGAGCTATAATCTTTATCACTGATAGTATATTTAAAGAGACTCAGTGCCAGCACTTTCAAATAGTTTTCCTAGGAAGTTTTGCAGCTTTATCATATTTATTAAATCATTTGAGTTGTCTGTATCTAACGAATGATATTCTTTTTCCTTATCATTCATTTTTCATGGTTGAGGGCATCTGGTATGGGCATCGATATCATACCTAATAATTGTGAAAGCTCATGTGGGCCTAGAGAAAAGAGTGTCCATAGTGTACTTCAATTAAAAATGCTTGCAAATAATGTTTATTAAAAATAGGTTAGTGGAAATTTAAAATAAAAAACTAGTGGATATTTTGGTGGAGTCCTTCTTTTGGGTAAGTTGTAGGAGATGAACTTAACTTGAATTATCCTGAAAAGCCATAGAAAACAAGTCTATGCCCTTCCCACTTTTTCCTTTTAATCTGACTTTTGGGCTTTCATTTTGATAGCCTTAAACTCCTTTGTTATATGTGAAATAAGTAAGTAGTCTTGGGAAGGGGTGGGGTAGGGAGGGAAAAGTGTTTTTACTTATTGCATAGCATATGGGCTGTTAATTATAATATACTTTATATTTGCATCGTAGATCATACTTTATAAGGTTCTTTTGTATGTACAGCATCTTATCTAACTTTCCTCCTGACCAGTTATATGGGACCATATAATGGATAGGAAAGCCGAGTCCAAGAGAGGTTAAGAAACACCTTTGAAAACTGTTGCACAGCAAGTAGTTGGAAGATCTAGCATGTGCACCCAGATCTTGTGACTCTTAATCCAGTGTTCCTGTCCACTATATTAGTAATTTTCAAATTGTATTTTCCAATCAAAGAAGTTCTTCAGGAGCTGCCTTGGGGAATGTTGGTGGCTGCAGAGCAGGTCCATTTTTGTCTCTTTTTCTTTTGAGGCTCTGAGTAGAAGTTCATTAGAAGTAAGCTTTTAGAGCCACTGCTCTGTACTGTTTTTCTTTGTGCAAGGGCTAAAGAGAAGCAAACTATATCCCTCTAAGTTACAATCAAGGCTGTATACCTCTTGTCCTACTGGCATTGTGGATCTAGAAATAAGAATTAGACTGTTGGCATTTTCCTTACTTCTGTTCCTTGTCAACTAAGTACTTACTGAATATGTACTGAACACAGTATGCAGGATACACAAGTTACTAGCTTTTTACCAGGGCCAATGACAATTGGTTTTAAAATAGTAATATAGTTTTTGTAAAAATTAAAATAGAAACTGTTCATATTAAACATATCTTGGTCATAAAGTGACATTAATAAGCATCACCATTTTTATACAATTTAAAATATTGCTTGTACTTAATAATCCCAAGGCTGGTAGTTAAGCATATTTGTTCTTAAAAGTAATTTTCATAAGCTACTATCTATGTATAGAGTCTTGAAAATTCTAGATTATAGTAGCATTTATGAGTAATGCTAATAGTGTCACAGAATGGTTCCTTCATCATATTACAGAATTCTAGAGTCTTTGATAATAATGGATTCCAAAATACGTTTTCACCTTACCCAAGTATGCATTTAAGCCTTATTGTATTGTAACAATCTATGAAATTACATATCTGCATAGAAAATAAATTCCATCAGTGGTCAACAAAAACATCATGAAATTTAATAATGGTTAAAAGGTTATCACACAAATTCAAGATAAGAGTAATTGTTATGGAAGCAACCTAAGTGCCCATTGACAGATGAATGGATAAAGAAGATGTGGCACATATATACAATGGAATATTACTCAGCCATAAAAAGAAACGAAATTGAGTTATTTGTAGTGAGGTGGATGGACCTAGAGTCTGTCGTACAGAGTGAAGTAAGTCAGGAAGAGAAAAACAAATACCGTATGCTAACACATATATATGGAATCTAAAAAAAAAAAAAAAAAAGGTTCTGAAGAACCTAGGGACAGGACGGGAATAAAGACACAGACGTAGAGAATGGACTTGAGGACCCGGGGAGGGGGAAGGGTAAGCTGGGACGAAATGAGAGAGTGGCATGGACATATATACACTACCAAATGTAAAACAGATAGCTAGTGGGAAGCAGCTGCATAGCACAGGGAGATCAGCTTGGTGCTTTGTGACCACCTAGAGGGGTGGGATAGGGAGGGTGGGAGGGAGACGCAAGAGGGAGAGGATATGGGGATATATGTATATGTATAGCTGATTCACTTTGTTATAAAGCAGAAACTAACACACCATTGTAAAGCAATTATACTCCAATAAAGATGCTAAAATAAAAAGAATAATTGTTAGACTCAAATCATAGCATTGTACACATTTAATGTATCAACAGTTTTGTACTTTTTATTTAAAAATTTTTTTATTGAGATATAGTTGATGTACAATATTATATAAGTAACAGGTGTACAACATTATGATTTGCAATTTTTAAAGGTTATACTCCATTTATAGTTATTATAAAATATTGGCTGTATGCCCTATGTTGTACAATATATCCTTGTATCTTATTTATTTCATACATAGTAGTTTGTACCTTTTAACACCCTTACCCCATTTTGTCCCTCCCCTTCCCTCTCCCCACTGGTAACCACTAGTTTGTTCTCTGTATCTGTGAGTCTGTTTCCTTTTTGTTATATTCACTAGTTGTATATTTTAGATTCCACATAGAGTGACATCATGCAGTATTTGTCTTTCTCTGTCTGACTGACTTCACTTAGCATAATGCCCTCCAAGTCCACCCCTGCTGTTGCAAATGGCAAAACTTCATTCTTTTTTTCTGGAGTATTACTTTTCTTAAACTTAGCCATTGAGCTCTTAGTTTAGAGTGCTAAACTAAACAGTCTAAACTAGTAATGTTTGACTGTTTTCTCCACAGTTCATTCTGAACATGGAACAATTAGAGAGGCACTGGAAAGGGCAGCAAAAATGGATATTGGCAGGAGTGAGGAAGGATTCAAGAAGCGTGGGGGAATCTGTTTGCAAATTTACTTGTATTTCTCTTTATTTTTTATTACAGAATTTCAGCTAAAAATCAGTAAAGCAACAAAATGACAGGTATGTTAGATCCTTAAGTTATCTCCTTGAAAGACAGACCTAAGTAGGATGAGCTTGAATTATAGGAAGGACGATTTTAATTTGTCATAAAGAAGATATTCCCTAAAAGTGAGTGGCAATAGAGGGATATTTGGGATGTCATACTCTATAAAGATCTTTAAGACTGGAATAGTTATCTATTCAACTAAATATATGTTTTATCCTTGCAGTCTCTACCAAGCTGAAGGTTCTTTTAGCTGAAGCTGCTAATTGCTAACTGCTGGAAATTAGCTAATTAATTAGCTAATTAATTAGCTAATTAAGCTGCTAATTGCTTGGAAATGTATGCAATATGTATATACTTCTCTTATAACTAAATATGATATATGTAGTTTATGGAGATCCTTATATTATTTTTCAGAGATAAATTAAGATAAAAATTGCAAGTACATTTCAAATTTGGGATTATAGAAAGAACTAAAGTGCCCTTAATCTGAGAGGTAATATATATTCCATATTATTATGTGTGATTTAAAAATACTTGATAAAAAATGCAGAGGAAGGCAGCCATTAGTTAAAAATGTGAGAATGAAGCCATATTCTTTGGCAAGGTGGTTTAGTGCAAACAGCTAATGCATTTATGAGTTAGTCAAACCTGAGGTCAAATCATGGTTCACCCACTTATTAATTCAATATCCTTATGTAATATGAGGATAATAACTGTTGCCTTGCAGCCTTGTGAAAACTAAATAAGGGATATATGTGAAGTACATAATGCAGTGCTTGGTACATAGTAGTGCTTAATAAATGATACAGGCATGCCTTGGAGATATTGCAGGTTCAGTTCCAGACCATTACAATAAAGTGAACATTGCAGTAAAGTGAGTCACACGAATTTTTTGGTTTTTCAGTGCATATAAAAGTTATGTTTACACTATTCTGTAGTCTATTAAGTATACAATAGCATTATGTCTATAAAAATAATGTACATACCTTAATTTAAAAAAATACTTCATTGCTAAAAAATGCTAACCATTATCTGAGCCTTCAGTGAGTCATAATCTTTTTGCTGGTAGAGCATAGAGGGTCTTGCCTCGATGTTGATTGTTGCTACTGGTCAGGATGGTGGTTGCAAAAGGTTGCGGTGGCTGTGGCCATTTCTTAAAATAAGACAACAGTGAAGTTTACCACCATTGATTGCCTCTTCCTTTCACAAAGGATTTCTCTGTAGCATACAAGGCTGTTTGATAGCATTTTACCCACAGTAGAACTTCTTTCAAAATTGGAGTCAGTTCTTTCAAAACCTGCCATTACTTTATCAACTAAGTTTATATACTGTTCTGAATGCTTAGTTTTGTCATTTCAACTATTTTCCCAGTGTCTTCACCAGGAGTAGATTCCATCTCAAGAAACTACTTTCTCTGCTCATCCATAAGAAGCAACTCCTCATCTGTTCAAGTTTTATCATGAGATTGCAGCAATTCAGCCACATCTTCAGGCATCACTTCTAGTTCTCTTGCTATTTCTGCCACATCTGCATTTAATTCCTCTACTGAAATCTTGAATCCCTCAAAGTCATCCATGAGGGTTGGGATCAACTTCTTCTAAATTCCTGTCAGTGTTGATATTTTGACCTCTTCCCATGAATCATGAATGTTCTTAATGGCATCTAGGATGGTTAGTCCTTTCCAGAAGGTTTTCAGTTGACTTGGACCAGATCCATCAGAGGAATCACTATCTATGGCAGCCATAGCCTTATGAAATACATTTCTTAAATAATAAAACTTGAACGTTGAAATTACTCTTTGATTCATAGGCTGCACAATGGATGTTGTGTTAGGAGGCATGGAAACAACCTTAATCTTGTTGTATATCTCCATCAGAGGTCTTGGGTGAGCAGGTGCATTATCAATGAGCAGTCATATTTTGAAAAGAATCTTTTTTCTGAGCAGTAGGCCGCCACAGTGGGCTTAAAATATTCAGTAAACCATGTTGTAAACAGATGTGCTGTCATCCAGGCTTTGTTGCATTTATAGAGCACAGGCAGAGGAGATTTAGCATAATTCTTAAGGGCTAGGATTTTCAGAATGGTAAATGAGCATTGGCTTCAACAAAGTCACCAGCTGCATTAGCCCCTAACAAGAGAGTCAGCCTGTCCTTTGAAGCTTTGAAGTCAGGCATTGACTTCTCTTCTCTAGCTATGAAAGTCCTAGATGGCATCATCTTTCATTATAAGGGTGTTTTGTCTACACTGAAAATTTTTTGTTTAGTGTAGCCACCCTCTTGAATTATCTTAGCTAGATCTTCTGCATAACCTAATGCAGCTTCCGCATCAGCACTTGCTACTTTGTTCACCTTGCGCTTTTATGTTACTGAGGTGGCTTCTTTCCTTAGGCCTCAGGAACCAACCTCTGCTAGCTTCAAACTTCTCTTCTGCCGCTTCTTCACCTCTCAACTTTCATAGAATTGAAGAGAGTTAGGGCCTTATTCTGGATTAGACTTTGGCTTAAAGGAATGTTGTAGCTGGTTTGATTTTCTCTCCAGACCACTAAAACTTTTTCCATATTAGCATGAAGGCTGTTTCACTTTTAATTTGTGTGTTCCCTTTTAATTTGTGTGTTCACATTTAATTTCCTTCAAGAACTTTTCCTTTGTATTTACCACTTGGCTACTTGTTTGGTGCAAGAGGCCTAGTTTTCGGCCTGTCTTGGCTTTTGACATTCCTTCCTCACTAAGCTTAATCATTTCTAGCTTTTGATTTATTTATCTTTTTAATGACTTTTTTTTGATGAGGACCATTTTTTTAAAGTCTTTATTGAATTTGTTACAATATTGCTTCTGTTTTATGTTTTGGTTTTTTGGCCTCGCGGCATGTGGGATCTTAGCTCCCCGACCAGGGATCGAACCCACACCCCTTACATTGGAAGGCTAAGTCTCAACCACTGGTCCGCCAGGGAAGTCCTGCTAGCTTTTGATTTAAAGCGAGAGATGTGTGACTCTTCCTTTCACATGAATACTTAGAGGCCATTGTAGGGTTATTAACTGGCCTAATTTCAGTATTGTTGTGTCTCAAGAAATAGGGAGGCCCGAGGAGAGGGAGAGAAAGAGATGGCGGAATGGCTGGCTGCTGGAGCAGGCAGAACACACACAAAATTTGTCAGTTAAGTTCACCATCTTGTATGGGTGTGGTTCATGGTGCCCCAAACAATTACAATAGTAACTTCAAAGATCACTGATCGCAGATCACCATAACAAATATAATAATAAAAAAGTTTGAAATATTGTAAGAATTACCAAAATGTGACACAGAGACACAAAGTGAGCACGTGCTGTTGGAAAAATAGCGCCAACAGACTTGCTTGACGCAGGGTTGCCGCAAACCTTCAATTTGTAAAAAACGCAGTATCTCCACATGCAGTAAAGCAAAGCACAATAAAACAAGGTATGCCTGTAGTTCCCTTCATTCCCCCATAAGTCTTAATGTTTGTTTAGGAGTTTGGATCAGGAAAACCAATAGAACAGGGAGGGGATTAAGGGGCAAATTGAACTTCAGTCATTTGGGATATAAGATTCAACATACTTCTTGCATTTACTATTTAACTTCTCAAATTTCGCTTTGTCCTGCGGCGGTCAACAAGAATTTAATTGCTTTATTATATTAAGGAGATACCAGTTTTGGTCCTACCTTGAGCAAAAGCTTCAATATCAGACTCACTCTTAGGAAGAAAGCCATATGGAGTTGTAAGTAGGAAACCACAGGTGAAGCAGAAAATATTAAATGTCTTCAGATTTTAACTTCTGGAAAACTCATTTTTATCGAAAGGAAGTAAATGTTTACTTAAAAGTTCAGTGTGACAGATGCATTAGTTTCTTGGAATTTATGGTCAGTCAACTCTCAGTTTGTTTTAATTAGCATAATTGTCTTAGGTTCCCTTCTGACTACTATTCACCCCTATCCTTCCTGCTCCACCCCCTACTCCCCAGCTATCCTACATTATCTTCACTTCTGAATTTCTAAAGGCTCTGCAAATAGCCAGTTTCCCTAAGTTTGTGGTAAAACTAATTTAGCTGCAAAACCTGAACAAAATGAGGTGAGGTACTTAAGGGTCTTTCTTTACCCCACTCTTTGAACATTCATTCATTTAGCTGCAGAAGTGTTAATGTGAATGATTATGGGTTGCTGCCCCAGATCCATCTGCAGTGTTGTGTATGGTATTGCTTTCTAAAATTAAAACAATTCTGAGTCATGTGACATATCTGAGCCAGTGGCTTCCAGTAGGGGGTTGTGAATCTGTTTCATTATTCCATTTTATAGATGAGAAGACTATGCTAGAAGAAAGTAAATTACCAAGGTTTGAATGGTATATTAAGATGTTAAGTAAATTATTCAGGTAATGCATAGTAAAGCCAAATTTAAACCCAGCAGTCTTATACCAGAGCCCATACTCTTAAACTACAAGGCTGTTTGGCCACCCAGTTGCCAAGGCAAGATTGAGCTTAGTTGGCACCAGTATGCATGTCTTGAGTTGACATAATTACTAATCTTTACTAATATAAGGAGGCATATACCTAAATATCTGTAATGGAAGATAATCTCCTTATAATTTGTATGTGGGTATGGACTATTAAGCTTTTCTACATATTTGGGTATAGATATGTCTGATCATAGATTTCCCCTAGGTATATTGGAGCCCAGCCACAAAGGCTTGTCTCAGGTTGAGGTAGAAAACTGTCTAGTTTCTCCATTGTCCATCCTCATTATTTTATATTATCTATATCTCACTAAGTGCTAGAAATTGTTGTTTTGACTTTTTTCAACAAATTATTAATGCCTCTATGTTGTAGGCTAGAAATACAACGTTGAACAAGAAAATCATGGTCCCTTTCTCAGCAGGGACACTTGTCATTGTGGATGGGACAGTTCTTGGTGGGTTATCCTATGTTGTAGCATGTTTTAGCGACTGTGAACCAAAATGGCATTAGAACCACTTCCCCTCCCCAATCACTGTGACAACAGAATGACCCCAAAGGTTTCCAAAGTCATCAGGTAAGGGATGGTGGGATGGTGTAGTGGTTTATCTTGATGTTATTCATACTCAGCCTTGAGGATAGTAGCTGCCCACTTGTCCATGCACTATCCAAGTTGAATAATTGATTTTAAGCATTTCTTTTTCTAGAATACTGGCTTCATGCAAATAAATAGAGCTGAGAGAGCTACAAAGCAAATAACTAAACTGATTACACTCCGGGTACAATGGCTAAACTGAAAAGCAAGATTAGTTGTGGATAATCTTACCAATGGCTAATTGAGAATTCTCCTTATACTGTAAATAACGAGCGTAAGTTAATAAACTCCCAAGTTAACATACCAAGATGATGCTATATTTTTTTAAGCTATAGAATCTAAGTCTCTAGGACTTTATATATGCAAATTATTTCTTAAAGACATACAGCACATTTATGCTAAGTATATTTTGTAGCACAAACATTTCTGCTTTGCTTTTATTTTTTTAAGAGAAATTTTTAACAAAATTACAAATTTAAATAATTTGTAAATAGAAACAACTATGAAGGATTTATGACTTGAATTTGTCATTTGAAAGAGGAATAAAAATAAATTTTCATTCAGTGTCCATATTAACTGCCTTTTAATCAGTATTTTATATTAAAAGTAATAACATTTGGAAGTTTACAGAGCCTCAGGCTTATGACAGTTGACATTTAAATGACAATAATTTTATTGTATTATGATTACAAAAATTATTTATATGCTATAAAACATTCAGAAAATCCAGAAAGGTACAAAGAAGGGAGTAAAAAAAATTATCATTCTGCTCAAAGCTTACTACACATCTGCTCACAAGATTATTATTATCATCTTCTGAGAATTTCTCTCAGTGAGTATGTGTGTGCTCACTCTGGCATTCTTGGGTGTGCTTCTCTCCACATATGTGCACGCTCCCTCTCCCTTACCAACACAAAAATACATGCACTTTCTCTTAAAAGTTGGGTCATCCAATTTGTTTTTTAAGTTTGACACTCATATCTTTTCATGATGGTAAATAACATTTTATGCATTCTTATTGGCATATCTACTTAAGCAGCTCTCTAGCTAGACATTTAGGTGGTATCCTGTATTTTGGGTTTATGATTAATTATTGTATGTACACCTTGTGCATCATCCAATTATTTTCTTCATATGAGTTTTTAGGAATAGAATTGCTGGGTAGAAGGCTGGGTACATGTTCAGTGTTTTTATCAAACACCAAATTGCTGTCTAGACAGGTCATACCATTCCATACTTCCAACACTAACACTTTAATCTTTTGTTTCTTTGCATGCTCTCTGATACTAGGTGTGATCAGTCTTTGTAATTTTTTTTTGTATTTTTGCCAGTCTGATAGTTGAAAAAAATCTCACTCATATTAGCTTTTCTTTGATAACTAATGGCATATTTTTTTAAAGTATGTTAGCCATTTGTATTTCTTTTGCTGATTGTCCACTTATATCGTTAGCACACTTTCCTATTGGGTAGTGTCTTCTCTTCCTCCTCCTTCCTTCTTTTAAATTTCGAGATTTCTTCATAATATAAAGATGTGAACTTTTATTTGTGATTCATACTCTACGTATTTTGCCATTTAAAGATATTTGCTATTTTTCTCTTTTTGGTTTTGTTTTAGAAATATTTTGCTATGTAAATGTATACCTTTTTTTTCAATTGGTATTCTTACGGTATAATTAGACCATTATAACTCATGATTCAGTAGATGGATTAAAGATTAGATATTTTTAAAAAATGAAGGTACTTTTCTGATTGGAAACCATTTTGCAGATGAGGAAGGTGATGAATTGCTCATGTTAATTAGATATGTTTGCTGTAATTCCAGTTTCAGCTGCATATAAAAAAAGAATTGTGAGAGAGATATTTTGATGTAGTTAGTTGTAGTTACTTTAAAGCCAGATAGTCCTGGCTTTGTTTATTTTTCTTTAATTTAGATGAGAAATCTAAATCAAAGCACCTATTATACATTAAACATTCAAAATGGATTTTCCACTTATTAGCTGTGTGACTGTTGGCAAGTTACTCTAAGTAGTCAATTTCTTGACTCAGTTTATTTATTTGTAAAAGAGTGATAATAACTACTTTGTTGAGTTATTGTAAGGGTTAGTTATAGTTTAGTTGAAGTATTTAGCAGCACCTGACATATAATTAGACAACAATAAATCATTAGTATTATTGTTTTTATTCTTTATAGTAACAATACATAATTTTAGCCCATTACTATATATAATACCATTGCTGTGGTAGTAATTTAGCATATGAGGTAATTAACTATGATTATTATAATTTTATTAATAGAGAGAATGGAGCCTAGCTAGACTGACTATACTTAGGATCCTGTCAGATAAATATTACTTCCTTATATTTGTATAGCAGTTTCGTTTTCAGAGCTCTTTCTCATTTCTTGTTTTATTTGCTCTGTACAGTCTTCCAGTAAGAAAAGCAGGGCCTGTATAATTTTCCATTTTGCAATTGAGGAGCTGAGGCTTGTAGAGAATGACTTGTCCAAGGTCATATGGCTTATAAGTGGTTAATCAGGTTCATTTCCTTCCACCTATAATTAAGATTCTCACTGAACCTAGATTGACCTTCAGTATGGGAAAGAACAGAGAATAGAATCTGACTATAATTGACGAGTCTTCATTTAACTTTAGCCATTTTATAGTTTCTTGTGTTTGCTCCCATTCCAGTCATCTGAACATTGGCTTTAATGTTTTAGTAGTCTATTATGTTGATGGTGGTTACAATGAACCACATCTCTGGGTATTCACACGCTTGTGAAGTCTCTTTCCTTTCAATGTGGACTGGGCCTGTAGCTTATTTTAACAAACAGAATGCAACAGAATTAGAGCTGTCTGAAGTCTGGGCATAAGCCTTAAGAAAGCCAGGTAGCTTTTGCTTTTATGTTTCTGGGAGACCTGAACCATTATGTCAGAAATCTGGCTACCTTTCTAGAGAGACCATGGGGAAATGAGGCCACATGGAGACAGGGAGAGGGAGACAGGAAGAGAGGGAGAGAGAGGGGGAGAGGGGGGGAGAGAGAGAGAGGCTCTGAGGTTACATGGAGACAGAAGCCCAGTCACCCTAATCCTAGTATTCTAGCTGAGCCCAGTTCCTACCTGCCAGCTGAAAGCAATTGTGTGAGTGACCACCAGCAAGATGAGCAGAAGAGCTAGCTGAGCCAGCCCAGGTTGCAGAATTATGAGCAAAAAAAATAGTTTTTGTTTTTGTTTTTGTTTTTTTGAGCAATAAGTTTTGTGGTGGTTTTTTACACAGTAATAGAAAAGCCAGAGAAGCATGACAGTGTACTTGAAAATAAAAGTCTTGCTAAACGGTGTTTCCCTTTCTTGGCCTATTTTGACAGTTTTGGTCTTTTTCTGGTTTGCTAATGTCAGGCAGTGTTGAAGAGAGAGAATAGTAATGAATAATTTTTCCTTTCCAGAAGCTCATCTTACTGAACCTTTAAGTACACAGGTTTGGCTGATACTTGGGTAAACCTGAGGTAAACCCAGTCTCTCTGTGCTGAGTCTCTTCAGAGAAATCTCAGGAGATTGGGCTGCTTCCTATTTTCAGGTCTCTGATTCTTCTTCTCTGTTGAATTTCCTACTCCCAGTCTTTTGTGACTCTCTTTATCCCTCTCAGAGTTGAATTGGATTTGGCCTAGGTTAGCCAGCTAAGAAAAGATGGCATAGTCTTTTTTCCTCTCTTGAACTTGTTTCTGTCATCCACAAAGACTTGGGAGGCCTTTTGGGGCTGAGAGTAAAACTAAGACATGGACTCACCTCAGTTTCTGATCATTTACATATTACTTAACAGGAAAGATATGCTGCAGTGAAACATTACTCGTGCAGTTTATCTTTTCCCTCTCATAGATCAATTTCTTCCTATTTAACTATAAATACTGCATATTTTATTTTCCCATATAATTAAAATTATAAAAATAAAAAAATTGCAAAATGTTTTGTAAGTTTCTGCCAGAGATGAGAACCAGTGAACTAAACCTTATAAGAATAATTTTTTAAAAACAATTTTGTTGTTGTTAAAAATGCTTTTTTGTTTAAAAAAAAATACATGAAGATAGATTTAAAATATTACAAAGCTTGATTGGCTTCCAAATTGCTGGAGTGAGGGCCTCAGTGTACTCCTTCTCCCTCTAACACAACAAAAATGCAAAACAACTAAAATCAACCATTTCAGAATTCTGGCAATTGATCAAAGCCAGGGAATGAACTGAAAATTGTCTATCCAAGAGAAGACTACTGAACCTTGAGATGACAGTGGCATCTAACTTGTGCCCACTCCCATTCTCCCTCCTTCCCCAGCTTGTGGTATAGCAGAAACTGGCAGCATTGCAGACAGTGGAGAGATCTGACCACTTTTGGAGATCCATGAAAAGCACCATCCCTAGATCACAGTTAATATTTTGTCTGAACTTGTATCTCCCTGGGAAAACTCAGTTCTCAGAGAGTGATTGGCTATTGATTTGACTTAGAGCTCAGCTCAGCTGGGGGAAGAAAATGCCTACCCCCTGGGCTTTACTGAAACAATAGCAACTGTTGGCAACATCTCCACTGTTTAAGGCTGTGATTTCAGGTGGGGCAAACAAGAGCCTGGCCAGGAATGTAGAAGGAAATCCTGGAGGATTAGCCAACCATAGGGAACTTTGAAAAGCTCCAACATATTTCTAGATATCTAAAAGATTGCAGATGTGCAAGGCTGTGCATATGCCCAGGAAAGACCTGGGAAAGGAGAGGATCCACTTCTGGCTGACCTTGAGGCTCTGTGCAAGAAGGAAGTGAAAGCTAGGGCTGTCTTACAAGCTACCTGAAGTTTGAAGGTGTGGCTTCTCACGAAGGTTCCTTTGGCTTTGGCAAAGGGTGGAAGATATACAGGCAAGGCATTTAAGGAAGTCTTCTGACCAATCACTGGTTGACCACTAAATTATACTGATCCAGGAAGCCAGGCTTAAAAACAAAAACTTAGAAGAATACTCAGTGGCCACATAATACAGAGACTACAGAATTAGTTCATGAAAGTGCTAAACAAATAAGCAGCACCAAGAAAAAGAAGAGAACTAGCGAGAAAAAATCTTAGTGGGTCAGTGTAGAAGATTCTGCTACCAGAATTGTTAAAATACATTATCTAGATAGCTTGATAACTATCTAGTTAAATAGATAGTTTCAGATGTCTATTTAGATATCCAAATGGATATCTAAAACTATCCAAAAGGTCTAGTTTTCAACACAAAAATTATGAGAAATAGAAAAGTATGCTACATACATGGGAAAAAAGTGAAAAACTAGCTAACAGGAAAGTGTCCCTGTGGGCCTAGATTTGGACTTAATAGACAAAGACTTTAAGTCAGCTATTGTAAATATGTTTAAAGAAGTAAATGAAACCATGTCTAAAGAATTAAAGGAAAGTGTGAAATTGATATCTTACCAAAGAGAATATCAATAAGCATAGAAATTATTTTAAAAGAACCATATAGAAATTTTGGAGTTTAAAAGTATGATAACTAAAGTGAAAAATTTACCAGAGGGGCTCAATAACTTATATGAGTTGGTAGAAGAAAATATTCGTCAACTTGAATGTAACTCAATGGAGATTATCCAGTGTGAGGAGTAGAAAGAAAATGAAAATGAACAGAGCTTCAAGAGACCTATGGGACACCTCAAGTGTACCAACACACACATAATGGGATAATGGGAATCCCAGAAGAAGAGCAAAAAAAAAAAGCAGAAAGAATGTTAAAAGAAATGACAGAAAACTTCCCAAACTTGCTGAAAAAATACTAATTGACGCATTAAAGAAACTTAGTGTACTCCAAGTAGAATAAACCCATCATAGTCAAATCATAGTCGAATTTAGACATCATAGTTAAATTTACGAAAGTGAAAGACAAAGAAATCTTGAAAATATGAAGAGAAAAATAAGATCAATAGCTGACTTCTTCTCAGAAACCATGGACGCTGGAAGACATTTTCAAAGTTGAAGGAAAAAAGCTGTCAACCAGGTATTTTGTATCTAGCTAAAATCTCCTTCAAAGATGAAGGAGAAATTGACACTTACAAATAAACAAAAACTGAGAGAGTCTGTCACTAGCAAATGTGCCCTATAAGAAGTATTAAAGGGAGTCCTTCAAGTTGAAACAAAAAGACACTAGGCAGTAAACTTAAATCCACATGAAATAAAGAACAATGGTAAAGGTAACTACATAGGTATTATGAAAGACATACATATAAAAATACATATAGATGCATTTTTCTTTGTAACTTATCTTCTCATGTTTTAAAAGACAACTGCATAAAGCAATAATAAAACTGTTGATGGGTTTATAACACACAGAGATGTAGTTTGACAATAATAATAAAAAGGAAGGCAAGGGAACAGAGGCATATTGGAGGGAAGTTTTAAATTATTATTGAAATTAGGTTAGTATAGATCCAGACTAGAATGTTTTAAATTAAAATGCTAATTGTAATTTCCAGAGCAACCACTAAGAAAATAAGTCAAAAAATTATAGTGAAGGAAACAACAAGGGAATGAAAAAGATACACTAGAAAATATCTATTTAACACAAAAGAAGGCAGGAAATGAGAAAAAAAAGATATTACAGAGCTCAAATATACCCTTAAAGAGTAGAAGTTACAATGTGTAATTTCCGTGTAAAATAATATGTTTATGTAATCTTTAAGGAATGTTACCAGTAGAGAAAATTGGTCAATGGATCCTCTTTGGGGCTTAATTTTTTGATACTATTGGATACTTATCAATAGATTTTTAAAATATGATATAAGAAAAATGCACCAAAGTGAGGTCAACGTGAAAAGATTCCATTAACCCTGGGTTCTTAAAATGTAGCTTTGTTTCCCTGGAAATGAAACAGTAATGTATGGAAATGAGAGATTCTCTTTATTTTGTTTCTGAAAGTTTGGGTATAGAAAATTTAGTTCTTCCCCTTCCTCTAAATATGGAAAAGAAACGATGAGAAAAATGCTTTGGAGTAGAGAGGAGATCATGGGAAAAAGGCATCTGGAGATAAATGCACATAGGAAAGGGCTGTCAAAAAGAAAAATGTTCTGGACAGAATATTTCAGAAGTCTTGAGAGGTATTTCTGCCTGCATTTTCCATATATTGTTGATTCTGTTCTCCATGGGTGCCCAGCCCAAATGCATGTGTGATCTCATAACAAGGATTGTTCATTGTTCAAGCAGCCACACTTATAATGTCTTACATATGCCTTCAGAAAATAAAACCCATGTTTAGCTTTATAGTGTGAAGAAAGTTTAATTATATCAAACAATACATGTAATCTCCTTATTATAGGAAAAGTGATTAAATTGAATTTTCTTATTACTGATTTAAACTATCATTTAAAAATGCAATTCTCAATCTGTTTTCAGTCCCAGCACAGTTGAAGAATGTAGCACAGTTGCATCAGTAATGATGGCTCACTCAACGGGGAGCATCTCTCTGGGTGAGAATAAGTAATATTTTAAAAGTCCTCCAAGTAATTCTGATATGGTGTACCTCCTTTCCATTATAAGTAACAAATTTAAATCATAGATTCCTAGAATTTTATAGAAATTAGTGTTATTAAGAGATTATGATGATTAAAATTGAATCTAGTAAGATTATTTTGTTTCTTAAGCAAGTTACAGTGAACCTTTTTAGTACTTTTTCTATAAGCTTACCAAAGTTTTCAAGACATTTTTATTCCTATGTTTTTTTCTCTAACCAGGTTAACCATTTTTAACTGTACAGTACAACACGTTAACTATATGCCCATTGTTGTGCAACAGAACTCTAGAACTTTTTCAGCTTGCAAAACTGAAACTTTATACCTGTGAAGAATAATTCTCCTTTCTCCCCTCCCCTCAGCCTCTGGTAACCACCATTCCACTTTCTAGGACTTTTACTATTTTAGATACCTCGTAAACGTAGAATCATGCAGTGTTTGTGTTTTTGTGACTGTCTTATTTCGCTTAGCGTAATGTCGTCAAGGTTTATCCGTGTTGTAGAATATGACAGGACTGCCTTGTTTTTTAAGGCTGAATAATGTTCCATTGTACAGGCATACCTCATTTTATTGTGCTTTGCTTTATTGTACTTCTCAGATATTGCTTTTTTTTTTTTTTTAACAAATTTGAAGATTTGTGGCAACCCTGCATTAAAGTCTGTTGGTGCCATTTTTCCAACAGTATTTGCTCACTTCCTGTCTTTGCATCACATTTTGATAATTCTCCCAATATTTCAAGATTTTTCATTATTATTATATTTGTTATGGTGACTTGATTTTCCTATTGCAAAAGGTTATGACTTGCTGAAGGCTCAGATGATGGTTAGCATTTTTTAGCAATGAAGTTTTTAATTGAGGTTTATGCATTTTTTTAGACATAATACTATTGCACAGTTAATAGACTGTAGTATACTGTAAATGTAACTTTTAGATGTATTGGAAAACCAAAAATTCATGTGACTCACTTTGTTGCAATATTCGATTTATTGAGGTGGTCTGGAACCAAACCCTCAATACCTCCCAGGTATACCGTTTATCCATTTATTTATTTATTTAAAATTTATTTTATTGAAGTATAGTTTTTTTCAGTTCTTTTTTATTGAAGTATAGTTGATTTATAATGTGTTAATTTCTGCTGTACAGCAAAGCGATTCAGTTATACACATATATTCTTTTTCATATTCCTTTCTATTATGGTTTATTACAAGATATTGAGTATAGTTCTCTGTGCTATACAGTAGGACCTTATTGTTTATTCATTCTATATATAATAGTTTGCGTCTGCTAATCCCAAACTCCCAATCCATCCTATCCATTTATTTATTGATGGGCATTTAGGTTGCTTCCACTTCTTGGCTATTTTGAATAATGCTATATTGAACATGGGTGTACAAATATCTCTTCAAGATCCTGTTTTCAATTCTTTTGGATATATACCCAGAAGTGGGATTGCTGGATCATTTGGTAATTCTATATTTAATTTTTTGAGCAACCTCCATACTACTTTTCATAACAATTGCATCATTTTACATTTCCACCAGCAGTGGACAAAGGTTCCAATTTCCCTGCATCCTCACCGACACTTGTTATTTTATGTTTTTTGTTTTGTTTTGTTTTGTTTTATAGTGGCCACCCTAACCACTCCTAGGTTATGTTAGGTCTTTATTTACTCCTAAATCACTTTCTAAAGAAACAGAATAGCTACTTTAGGAGATTTCCTATAATTATTACAAATCTTCACACTGCTCCCTGATCTCAAATACTAGAATACTAATTGGGGCTAGTGTTTTAAACATGTTAGATTGAATGTGTAAAACTGGACATTTGAATTCCTTCATACTTTACCAGATATGATCCTCTTTACTTTTGGAATTCATATGATACTATGTTAGACATCACCACCTTATAAGGCAACGATAAAATGCTTTTGTCACTACCTGTAGTTTCTAAAATGGTAAGCGTGCTTTAATGGCATCATCATAGTGGTGATTGCTGTCACTGGGTGGCTTGCCTGCTCTTGTTTCCAAGCAGTCCATAAATGCCGTATCTTCGGATGCGTTTCTTCAGTGTATACCTAATGTGCTTCTCTGACGCTCTCTGAACATGGTTTTCTCCATTTCACTTACCCTGTTGCATCTGCATGTGAATCTTTCTGTCATCCATTCTCCACAGATTTCTTGCCTAAGTGGGGTTGTGTTGCCAAAAACTTTGCTTCAGTGATGGTAGACCAGCTCTCTTCCAGTGCCCTATATTTGATGAGCTAGCCATTTAATAGTAAGTACAGCTTATGGATGATGCTTATGATCATATTCAAAACAGAAGATATAATGCTCATAATCCATCTAGTCCTCACAGCTGAATAAATTTGGGCATTTTCTATTTTGTGGACATGTGGATTGATTGGGAGCTCAGCGTTGTTTCTAACTTGTCTTTGACTCTTCCAAAGATTATACTTCAATGTTATAAGTTTGGGGAAAAAAAAGCCTCTTTGAATTTGGGGGCAGATCTGTATTCAAGTCTTGACTCTGCCGCTTGGTTGACTACCTTAAGATATGTTTCTTATCCTCTCCGACTCAGAAATCTCATATGTAAATTGCAGATAGTGATACGTAAACTTTTATTTTAAATGCTTCATTGATATAGTAAGCTTGTGTTTTTAGGAAGTTTTTTAACCAATTCTATCACGTTAGAATTTTCCTCTTACAAATAGTGAAGGTGAAGGGATTTTTAGACTGGTAATACTTTTATAACCCGTATCTGACAGGAGATCTCTTCTTATGAGTTTGGTTCTCATAGTTTGTCCATTAATTGAAAAAAGTCAGTTAATACAGATCATAAAAGATGATGCATACATCCCACTAACATTTTAATTCAAAGCATATAAATAGACTGTCTTTTGATTAGGGCCAAGGCCTTTCCTTATAGTATGGGTTTGCTGACTGGAACAACAAGTCTTTCTTAAATCTATATTTATAACAAATCATTTCCAGTTTACATTTTGTTTCTCTAGATTAAAACTATAGAGAATTGAAAAGCAGTGGTTCTCAAAGTGTGGTTCCCAGACCAGCAGCATCAGTATCACATAGGAGTTTCTTAGCATGCAAATTCTTTGGTTTCGCCCCAAACCTACTGAATCAAGCTAAGAAGGTGGGGCTCTGCAATCTGTTCTCACAAGGCCTCCATGCTAAAGTTTGAGAGCCACTATTCTATATTTTATGATTTCCACCAGTTTTTATATTTCTCTTACACTTGCCTATGTCAACAGCACTGTTCTGTAGTGACTTGCCTTTATCAAGTCTTTCAAAGCTTTTGACTTAGTTTTTAAAGATACATTAGCTTTTGTTTTTGCTTTCATTGTTTATCTAATATGTAATTAAATTTGTTAATTACAGTAACAAACTCCCCTAATCAGCAAATACTACTGATTTGGGGAGAAAATATACTCAGCATTAGGGAGCAGAAGTGAGGGGCATACCAGAGAGTAGTCCACATGCCGTGAGATTTCAGCACACCACGGGCATCTGTCCGTATGGTTGCAGAGGAAGTGGAGAGTGTGGGTTCAATTAGCAAGTTGGGTAAATGAGGCTGGTCAAGAGAGCTTCTCATATTTATTTTTCTGTGTAAGCTTACAAATTTCTCTGATCCTTACCTTTGTAGCCCTTAATTCAGTACTTCTGTGTTAGACTTCTGTCTGTTGATCTGTAAGTAGTCTTCTTGCTTGGAACCTGGAGTTTGAAATGTGTTTTTGATAACTCATAAATCTCTTAGGTTGATGTGGAGAAAGCAGAGAACCCACCCAGCAGCTCAAATGGAAGATGTGCACCTATTTTCATTGACACTGAGCAGGAAACTGCATAGCAGCTAATACTTGAAGTAGAAAACAGATAGAAATGTTGTTTCCTAGCCTGAGACTGTAACTTTTGCTCCAGTTTTTAGTGCCTACTTTGATTTGGGAGAAAGCAGTCATGTGTGGGGATAGTTCAATTCAGTACATCACGATGGCCATTCCTGCCGAAGTGCAGGTGAAATATTTGCCCACCATTGAGATACAAAAGGGGTTATGTAAATCAGCCTGGAATCTGGCCTGCTGAACTGAAAACAGTGCTGTTTGGCAACATTCTGGATGGTGTTTTGATTGAGCGGCTTTTCTAACTGTATGTTTTAATTATTTTTATATTTTTAGCCACATTGCTGATTTCACAAAGAGAAAGGGGGTAAAATAGCCTGTCTGTATCACCTCTGGATCGTATTGTTGCTGCAATAGTTGGGTCATAGTACTGCTATGAAACATGATTAGAAAACTACCTAATACAAAGAAAATAACTATCGTATAACAATATCAGGATACTGTGACAGTGGTCCAGTAAAACAGCAGTACTAGTCCCACTGAAGTTCAGATGCAGATTTGATATTCGTTTAGTATTCATTCTTGAGTGACACAGTGACCCAGTCATTCCACTAACAAAACAATTGCTGCTATAAATCTGATTAAAAAAAGAAGTGACTGTTGCTTAAGATAGACTGAAGTTCTGTTAAAGATAGGCTCTAAATCCACATATTTTATGTGCGTAGCATAAATTGTGAGTCTCTATTTAAATTCCACTTTGTTGTCAGGAGAAGGGTTTAATAAAAGCGATGAAACTTTAGTTTCATGCCAAACTAAAGTAAAAGGAGAACAAAAATTAACAGATAATAATTATCGAATAAGTTTTGAATGGTAACTGTAGACTAATGATGTATAACTGTTACATCATTTTATTGTTACAAATATTCCTCTAGAATGTTATTATCTAAGTTTTATAGATGGGTAAAATGGATTAAGAAAACTGGTGCCTTGCCCAAGGCCATGAGCTAGGATTTGAACTGTGGCAAAGCCCAAGCTTTTAAATACTACTTTACACCTTAATATCCGGTGCTTTAATATTCCTGGCCTGCTTTCAAAAACTTCTCTCTTCCTGTCAATTCCAGAGATAACATTCAATAACTTGACAACAGTGACCTTTCTAAACAAATATAGAGTGTTACAGAACTAGGTGGCCCAAGATTATATTTTATTTTTCTGGCTCAAAATAAATTCCCTGCTCTTGGAATGATAAAGTCCAAAAAAGACTCTTCTGTGTCCCAGGACTTCATCAGGCCACATGGCCAGCTAGTGCCCTTTTTCATGAGCCAGTCACGAATACAGAGCCTTATGTCTTTATACTGTAATTTAGATTAGGGCCTAATGAAAGGGCAAGAAGCTGCTTTACTAAATGAGATCATTCTGGCCTTCAGAAATGGCAGTGCATTTGGTTAGAAAGATTCTGAGGAATTAATGACAGAAAGGCAGTACTACTGTCTGGCCTGTTAAGTGGATGTAAGCAAGGAGAAGGCTGATTCATAATTTAACAGACTCCCAAATTAGGCATCTTTTTTTCCATTGGGATTCAAGTAGGATTTTTTTCTAGTATTAGAAACCTTGTTCTTGATCAGTCAAAATCTGGGTGGAAATCTTTTTGACAGTTATAGACAAATATCTTTGGAAAATAAATTCTGTATTGGAAACATAAGTTATGTCATATGGAAGCATAAACATGATGCTTTTATGAGCTCAATTACATTTAGTAGATTGCAGATTTAGAGAGACCAGGTTACACAGGGTAGGCATAGAAATGTTTCAAAGATATATTAAAGCCAACTTGTAACTGACAGTAAAAATTACAGTGACAGACACCGGACGTGGAGTCAGGAGGCCTGGGTTTGAGACTTTTCCGTTACTCTGAAGGATCCTAAAGCAAGTGGTTTAAATTCTCTGTGAGTCTCAGTTTTCTCATTTGTAAAATGAGGCCAGAAGAATATTACCTGCCTTGTTTCATTACAGGGTTGTTCTGAGGACCAAGTGAGGGGGCATGTAACAAAGTTATGGCGATGTATAAAGTTACGGTGCCATCTAGTACATAATGGAAAGTGTCCTCAGTTGTGAGTAGGGCAGGCCTGCATTTGGAATTGCTCTATTAGTAGTTTGGTGATTTGTGCCAAGTCACCACAATCTTGAACCTTATTTCTCTCACCTGTGTACAATAATAATCCATCTCACAGAGTTGTGTTACATTAGTTGTAGATGCTATTTTTAAGTTTTTATAAAATAGTGATCAACTGGGAATTATTATCTTGAACAGATTTCAGAAAGTTAGAAAAGAAATAGCCACAGGCTTCTTATCTGTTCCCAAATATCTTAGCAATATAAGTAATCCAAAGAATATTAGAATGTTAGTGCTAGAAGGACCCTCGAAGGTCACCTATCTTATCCTCCTCATTTTAAGACAAAGGATTGCCTCCTAATCATATTTTTGTCATTTCTGCTGTGTATGTGTGTTTGGATAACACTGTCACCAGCATCATCAATTGTAAAGGATGGCAACCATCACTCAATCGTGATAGATACAGATTTCTAAAAATGTAAAGCCGGAGAAGAATTCTGCTTGGAGGTAGTATTGTGTTATGAAAAGAACCTGGGCTTTGTTGTCCAAAGTTACGATGGAATCTTGATCCTGTCAATTACTAGTTTGGGGACAGTGGAAAATTTACTTAATGTTTGGTGTAGCGTAGCTCCTTAACTATATTATTTCATTACCTATCGCACAGGCCACGTCTGTGTCTATACCTTAGCCATTTCCACATGTGATTCTTGGATCTGAGATGAGTTTGCTTTTTATGCTGTTAACGGTTCTTGACCTTTTTCTTCCTTGGCTCCTACAAATACAATAGTGATTCCTTCAGATGGAAGGGAGGAATTGTAGCAAATCAGAATCTTGGAACTGTGGGTTAGGTGAAGTTAGAAAAGACTTCTCCTTAAGGCTGGTTTAGGAACTTAAACATGAAGCTATTATTTTTAAAACTATAATTCTGTTAGGCCATTTGTCAAATTTTTTCTTACATGATTGAGTTTCAATTGATCTGTGTTGGTTTTGCTTATATTAGGGGTACGTGTGTTTAAAAAATTCATTAGACAGCTAAATGGGCAGTGTTTTAATATGGAATTTTAAAATACTATTAAGTGTATTCCTGTGAGAAGAGTTCTTCAAAAGAAATAACAAGAAAATAATGTTTTATCACTGAAAACTCAGTAAGAGCAAATGTAGAGAATGTTTATGTTCATAATTAAGAATAATGACCTTTGAAAACTTTTAAGAACACACTGTTAAGAGATTCCATAGTTTATATATTGATGATAATAAACTTGGGTTTTTTTTCACTTATTAAGAGTATTCTTTTCATTCTTATTTGATATCCAGGAAATATACAAGTTGATCCTTAAATTTGGAAAAAGAAAATTCAAAACCAATTAGCTGTTCAATTCTAGATTCTAATGGACTAGATTGAAAAATGGAAGATTGGTAGATAAAGACAACATTATACAACATAGAAGCTGGTGATTCACTGTGAATTTTCTGTCATTTATCAGCATTTTAACTTAGGAACGTGTTTTTCTTTCTTTCCTTTTGTTAATTAAATAAATGGCTAAAATTTCTCCTTTGATCATCTTAATGTAATTTCATTGCAACTACTAGTCTGTGGGATTTCAGTTGAATTTTTTTAATATGAATTTATGTAGAGAGGCTTTATATCTTTCTAAATTTTGGCTATGCTAATTAGAGGATGGATATTACAAAAAATTGGCAGTTTTTTGAAATATTAAAATGAATTGGTTAAGAAAAGGGATACAAATGTTTAGTGTTACATTTTTCAGCTTGTTTTTACATTGTCCTTCAGAATGTTTAATATTTTGTAATGAGATTTCTTCTTGCAAAAAGAAAACAATTGGGCAAAAATATGAGAAATGTTTTCAGTTGTCCAAGGCTAATGTTGACTTAAATAGGTCTAGGTCTTCATGGTTGACAGCTGCAGATAATTAGCTTTTCTTTCTTAACAAAGAAAGCAAATGGAGCTGCGAGACATTCATTGCCTTTTCTGTCATCATCATAATAATGTATGTATTTAACTTCTGCAGTTCCTTAAATTGATTTAGTGCTAAGCTGCCTACATTACATACAATAGGAGTGACAAGTGAAAGCTGCAGCACATATTTGCGTGGCAAAAGGGAGCAGTGATTGACAGCAAAGTTCCTCTCTACAAGAATTAGCAGTGTTTTGGAGCTCAGAAAGGGCCAGATACACAATTCTTAAAACTGTAGAGCAGATTCACGAAGTGAATTTTAAGAAGTGATTGCCACTTGGTGTATTTGAGTGTCTGTGTTCTTGGCTCTGGGTGAGGGGCACAGACGGACAGAATCTCACCTGACTGCCGAATGTGAGGAAGTTCTTTTTAAGCATATTAGTATTTGTAATTTAAGATTGATACTTCCAAATTATAGATCAAATTGTGACTCTGTATTCAGTAACTGAAAATTTCCTTCAACTCTTACTGATTCACCTTATTTGAAGAAGTCAAATAATCTATTCAAATGAGGATTTTAAGACTGTAAATCAAGCTGTTCTTCAGTGAAAATATCCATTTTCACATGTTTCTAAAACTTGAGGGATCATTTTTGGAAAGGTAATTGTGTAACGCTTTGTGGTTTCTTTTGACCAGAGAGTGGCTAAGTGTGATCATCTTTCAAAAGTACTCAAAATATCCTGCAGTTCCTTTGTTTGTTCGACAGAAGCCCAGAAGCTGTGGTTGAAAAGACAGTTGGTGATTGCTGTTGAATAATGGTCTGTGAGGAGCCTAGAATGCTGGGCTTCATACAATACCATGGAAATGCTTTTTGTTTTGGTGGCAACACCTTGTATGCCTGTGGGGTGGAGGGGAGCCCTGCATGTCTTTGTACATTGGCAGCCTCTACTGGCCATTGCAAAGTGTAGCATTGACCTCTGTTCTTTCCACTTCGGGTTGCATATGGTTTTATTTGGGCTCAGCTCTCACTTTTTTGTTAATCCCTTTTAAAAACTAGTTTATCTGTTGGATCTCGAGTTACAGTTATTTTAAGAGCTACTAGTCCAATATTGTTGTCTGTAAACTAATATAAAGAATGGAAATTTTTAGAATTTTGGGAGAAGTTATGAATATAACCCTGCCCTGAGAAATAACTTCCATCTAAGAAGTAAGATAGATTTTGAAATACTTTCTCAGTTGCACGCCTTTGATTAGGGATTTACTTGTTACTGGCAAATAACTCTGATCCCCTGAAAGAAAGCCTTGACTCAATGATAGATTTAATTAAACACATGTTCATTTGTTCTGTAGTTTTAGTTGTACCAACTATTTTAGAGGTTTACAGAAAGTGGGTGTAAACTCTTACTGGGCTTTATGATTGTAGGTACCTCTGGGGATTGGTGGAGGGTCTAGACTGTTAAGTATAGACAATTACAAATATCTGTAAATAAAGTATCCAATTGCAGTAAACCCTGGGTTATTCTGGTTTTAGCAGTAAAGACTTATATTTTGTTTGACCTAATATCTTTGTGTTTGGGGAATAATTTGACCACACTAGGTGATTTCCTCAACAAAACCGATCTGTTTATTGATATTTCAGTTTTATGAGTGGCTCTACTGGTCTCCTCATTATTTATTTTTTTTGAAAGACATTCTTTATATGCTCTTTTTTTAAATTTTTATAAATTTATTTATTTTATTTATTTATTTTTGGTTGTGTTGGGTCTTCATTGTTGCGCACAGGCATTCTCATTGCGGCGAGCAGGGGCTACTCTTCGTTGCGGTGCGCGGGCTTCTCATTGTGGTGGGTTCTCTTGTTGCGGAGCACGGGCTCTAGGCATGTGGGCTTCAGTAGTTGCAGCACACGGGCTCAGTAGTTGTGGCTCGCGGGCTCTAGAGCACAGGCTCAGTAGTAGTGGTGCATGGGCTTAGTTGCTCCGCGGCATTTAGTATCTTCCCAGACCGGGGCTCGAACCCTTGTCCCCTGCATTGGCAGGCGGATTCTCAACCACTGCGCCACCAAGGAAGCCCGCTCCTAGTTATTTTTTAGTCTCTTGGCATTTTCTTTTTTCTTTTTTTTTTTTTTTTTAGAGATTTATTTATTGATTGATTGCTATGTTGGGTCTTCGTTTCTGTGCTAGGGCTTTCTCTAGTTGCGGGGGCAAGCGGGGGCCACTCTTCATCGCGGTGCGCGGTCCTCTCACTATCGTGGCCTCTCTTGTTGCGGAGCACAGGCTCCAGACGCGCAGGCTCAGTAATTGTGGCTCACGGGCCCAGTTGCTCCGCAGCATGTGGGATCTTCCCAGACCAGGGCTCGAACCCGTGTCCCCTGCATTAGCAGGCAGATTCTCAACCACTGTGCCACCAGGGAAGCCCCCTCTTGGCATTTTCAAATAAGACACCTCGTTGAACCTTTTTATATAGTCTCATAGATACTGACTTTCATTCCTATTGCTCCCACTTATTCCTGGATTATTATAGTAGAGTACTAGTTGATCTCCTTGCTTCCATGTTCTTTGCCTTCTAATTCAACTGATACAACATGGGCATATGTATTTGACTAAAATACTGCTTTTATCACATCATGCTTTAAAAAAAAATGATTTAGTGTTTTCCTTAGAAAAAGAGCTTAATAGTATAGAGAACAGAGCAGGAAAGGAGCACTGGGCTAGGAGTAGGAAGATCTAGGTTGTTTTTTTTTTTTTTTTTCTCCTCGTCTCTTGCTGTAGTACCTTAAGCATAAAAATATACCTTCCTAAGCCTCTGTTTCCCCATTCTATAAAATCATTTGTTGTGAAGATTGGTTGAGATAATGTATGTGAAATTGCCATGAGCTCTGTACAACTCTATTACTTTCATTGCTACAGAGTAAAAAGACCAAATTCCTAAGACTGGAATTTCTTTCCAAACAGCTCCATTTCTGTACTGTGCCTGACATATAACAGGTACTCAATAAATGTTACTTGGGTAAATGAATCCTATCTTTCCAACCTTATCTTCTACTTCTCTCTAATCTTCCAATTCAGGTAAGTAGTCTCTACTTTCTCCATCGAAAATGTTGTTCACATCTGTGCCAGCCTCATGTTCACTCATCTTTTTCAAACCCATTTTTCAGGAATGATCAAGTCCCTCATACCTCATTCTAGTCCATGTTTGCTTTCTTTTCTACCCTAGCAGTCTTCCTGTCTTTATCACTCATCACTCTATTTTGGCATATATATTATCTTGTATTATTACTAGAAGTGTCCTGTATGTATGCCTTCTCTTCCCAGGTGTACTATAAGCTCCTGCAATACAGGAATGTTAGCTTTGATTTTGAAGTTACTCTTTCAGGATATTTTAATGTGACTTGTAATATATTCAAATTGATATATCAGTAAGTATTGGTTTATATTGTATTTCCCAGGAGATAAAGTTTAGGACTGGCAGGATTGGCAGGTTGTTAGAAGTGAGATACTAAGATGCTGGCAGACCACTGATACTCTGATTTATAGAGTAAAGACTTCAGATTGTAAGGGCTTTGGGAAGGTTCCCCTGTGGGGCACATAATGACCTACATGTTATTAGTTAGAGTCTTCTATTTTAATAAAGTGTCCTTTAAAATATAGATGTCTTGGGGCTTCCCTGGTGGTGCAGTGGTTGAGGATCCACCTGCCAATGCAGGGGATACGGGTTTGATCCCTGGTCCGGGAAGATCCCACATGCCGTGGAGCAACTAAGCCTGTGCACCACAACTACTGAGCCCGTGCTCTAGAGCCCGTGAGCCACAACTACTGAGCCTGCGTGCCGCACCTACTGAAGCCCGCGCACCTAGAGCCCATGCTCTGCAACAAGAGAAGCCACCACGTACAGCAACGTGGTGCTAGAGAAAGCCACGTACAGCAACGAAGACCCAACACAGCCAAAAATAAATAAATAAATTTATTTAAAAAAATATATAGATGTCTTAGTTAGTAAGCAGGTCCTCATGTACTTGTATAGTTTCTTTGCAAATATAAATGAAGTGAAAAAAGGCATAGAAATCATAGGGATGATACAGTGACTGACTTTTCCACTGATAACCTTTTGGGGTTTTTTTTAGCATTTGCATTTTTACTTATTCAAATCAAACAAATTGCATTTATTTCTTGGATAGGTAAGTTACCAGACATTCTCACCAATGTATGTCTTCAGTATATATATATATATATATATATTTTTTTTTTTTAAACATCTTTATTGAAGTATAATTGCTTTACAATGATGTGTTAGTTTCTGCTTTATAACAAAGTGAATCAGTTATACATATACATATGTTCCCATATCTCTTCCCTCTTGCATCTCCCTCCCTCCCACCCTCCCCATCCTACCCCTCTAGGTGGTCACAAAGCACCGAGCTGATCTCCCTGTGCTATGCGGCTGCTTCCCACTAGCTAGCTATTGTACATCTGGTAGTGTATATATGTCCATGACACTCTCTCACCCTGTCATATCTCACCCTTCCCCCTCCCCATATCCTCAAGTCCATTCTCTAGTAGGTCTGTGTCTTTATTCCCGTCTTGCCACTAGGTTCTTCATGGCCTTTTTTTTTTTTTTTTTTTTCCTTAGATTCCATATATATGTGTTAGCATACTGTATTTGTTTTTCTCTTTCTGACTTACTTCACTCTGTATGACAGACTCTAACTCCATCCACCTCATTACAAATACCTCCATTTCATTTCTTTTTATGGCTGAGTAATATTCCATTGTATATATGTGCCACATCTTCTTTATCCATTCATCCGATGATGGACACTTAGGTTGCTTCCAGGTCCTGGCTATTGTAAATAGAGCTGCAATGAACATTTTGGTACATGACTCTTTTTGAACTATGGTTTTCTCAGGGTATATGCCCAGCAGTGGGATTGCTGGGTCATATGGTAGTTCTATTTTCAGTTTTTTAAGGAACCTCCATACTGTTCTCCATAGTGGCTGTATCAATTTACATTCCCACCAACAGTGCAAGAGTGTTCCCTTTTCTCCACACCCTCTCCAGCATTTATTGTTTCTAGATTTTTTGATGATGGCCAATCTGACCGGTGTGAGATGATATCTCATTGTAGTTTTGATTTGCATTTCTCTAATGATTAATGATGTTGAGCATTCTTTCATGTGTCTGTTGGCAATCTGTATATCTTCTTTGGAGAAATGTCTATTTAGGTCTTCTGCCCATTTTTGGATTGGGTTGTTTGTTTTTTTGTTATTGAGCTGCATGAGCTGCTTGTAAATCTTGGAGATTAATCCTTTGTCAGTTGCTTCATTTGCAAATATTTTCTCCCATTCTGAGGGTTGTCTTTTGGTCTTGTTTATGGTTTCCTTTGCTGTGCAAAAGCTTTTAAGTTTCATTAGGTCCCACTTGTTTATTTGTGTTTTTATTTCCATTTCTCTAGGAGCTGGGTCAAAAAGAATCTTGCTGTGATTTATGTCATAGAGCGTTCTGTGCCTATGTTTTCCTCTAAGAGTTTGATAGTGTCTGGCCTTACACTTAGGTCTTTAATCCATTTTGAGCTTATTTTTGTGTATGGTGTCAGGGAGTGTTCTAATTTCATACTTTTACATGTACCTGTCCAATTTTCCCAGCACCACTTATTGAAGAGGCTGTCTTTTCTCCACTGTATATGCTTGCCTCCTTTATCAAAGATAAGGTGACCATATGTGCACGGGTTTATCTCTGGGCTTTCTATCCTGTTCCATTGATCTATATTTCTGCTTTTGTGCCAGTACCAAACTGTCTTGATTACTGTAGCTTTGTAATATAGTCTGAAGTCAGGGAGCCTGATTCCTCCAGCTCCATTTTTCGTTCTCAAGATTGCTTTGGCTATTCGGGGTCTTTTGTGTTTCCATACAAATTGTGAAATTTTTTGTTCTAGTTCTGTGAAAAATGCCAGTGGTAGTTTGATAAGGATTGCATTGAATCTGTAGATTGCTTTGGGTAGTAGAGTCATTTTCACAATGTTGATTCTTCCAATCCAAGAACATGGTATATCTCTCCATCTATTTGTATCATCTTTAATTTCTTTCATCAGTGTCTTATAATTTTCTGCATACAGGTCTTTTGTCTCCTTAGGTAGGTTTATTCCTAGATATTTTATTCTTTTTGTTGCAATGGTAAACGGGAGTGTTTTCTTAATTTCACTTTCAGATTTTTCGTCATTAGTGTATAGAAATGCAAGAGATTTCTGTGCATTAATTTTGTATCCTGCTACTTTACCAAATTCATTGATTAGCTCTAGTAGTTTTCTGGTAGCATCTTTAGGATTCTCTATGTATAGTATCATGTCATCTGCAAACAGTGACAGCTTTACTTCTTCTTTTCCGATTTGGATTCCTTTTATTTCTTTTTCTTCTCTGATTGCTGTGGCTAACACTTCCAAAACTATGTTGAATAATAGTGGTGAGAGTGGGCAACCTTGTCTTGTTCCTGATCTTAGTGGAAATGGTTTCAGTTTTTCACCATTGAGGACAATATTGGCTGTGGGTTTGTCATATATGGCCTTTATTATGTTGAGGAAAGTTCCCTCTATGCCTACTTTCTGCAGGGCTTTTATCATAAATGGGTGTTGAATTTTGTCGAAAGCTTTCTCTGCATCTGTTGAGATGATCATATGGTTTTTCTCTTTCAATTTGTTAATATGGTGTATCACGTTGATTGATTTGCGTATATTGAAGAATCCTTGCATTCCTGGGATAAACCCCACTTGATCATGGTGTATGATCCTTTTAATGTGCTGTTGGATTCTGTTTGCTAGTATTTTGTTGAGGATTTTTGCATCTATGTTCATCAGTGATATTGGCCTGTAGTTTTCTTTCTTTGTGACATCTTTGTCTGGTTTTGGTATCAGGGTGATGGTGGCCTCGTAGAATGAGTTTGGGAGTGTTCCTCCCTCTGCAATATTTTGGAAGAGTTTGAGAAGGATAGGTGTTAGCTCTTCTCTAAATGTTTGATAGAATTCGCCTGTGAAGCCATCTGGTCCTGGGCTTTTGTTTGTTGGAAGATTTTTAATCACAGTTTCAATTGCAGTGCTTGTGATTGGTCTGTTCATATTTTCTATTTCTTCCTGGTTCAGTCTCGGCAGGTTGTGCATTTCTGAGAATCTGTCCATTTCTTCCAGGTTGTCCATTTTATTGGCATAGAGTTGCTTGTAGTAATCTCTCATGATCGTTTGTATTTGGTTTGATCGTTGGTGTCAGTGGTTACTTCTCCTTTTTCATTTCTAATTCTATTGATTTGAGTCTTCTCCCTGTTTCTCTTGATGAGTCTGGCTAATGGTTTATCAATTTTGTTTATCTTCTCAAAGAACCAGCTTGTAGTTTCTTTGATTTTTGCTATCGTTTCCTTCATTTCTTTTTCATTTATTTCTGACCTGATCTTTATGATTTCTTTCCTTCTGCTAGCTTTGGGGTTTTTTTGTTCTCCTTTCTCTAATTGCTTCAGGTGCAAGGTTAGGTTGTTTATTCGAGATGTTTCCTGTTTCTTGATGTAGGCTTGTATTGCTATAAACTTCCCTCTTAGCACTGCTTTTGCTGCGTCCCATAGGTTTTGGGTCGTCGTGTCTCCATTGTCATTTGTTTCTAGGTATTTTTTGATTTCCCCTTTGATTTGTTCAGTGATCACTTCGTTATTAAGTAGTGTATTGTGTAGCCTCCATGTGTTTGTATTTTTTCTTCAGTATATATTTGATTGCTTTTATTTTAATTGGTTTTATTGAGGCATAATTTACCAATTTTTAGTGTACAATTTGATGAGTTTTGACAAATGTGTATGGTGATGTACCACTGTCACATCAATATGTAGAACATTTACATCACCCCAAAAAGCTTGTTCATGACCTTTTATAGTCAATCCTTTACCTCGTCCTCAGGCTCCTGGCAACCATACCTCTGCTCAATGTCATTATTGTCTTGTCTTTTCTAGAATGGAATCATGCAGTATGTAGTTTTTGTACCTGTTTTTTTTTTTTTTAGATTGTACTTGTATCATGTAGTTTGTTCCTTTTTATTGCTGAGACGTAGTTCATTGTATGGCTATGCCACAGTTTGTTTATTCTGTTTACTAGTTGATGGGTATTTGGAGTGTTTCTAGTTTTTGGCTATCATGAATAAAGCTGTTATGTACCTTTGGTACAGGTATTTGTATTAGAATATGTTTTTGTTTCACTTGGGTAAATGAGTAGGAGAAAGATTGCTGAGTCATACGATAAGGAAATACTTTAACGTTGTAAGTAATTGCCAAACTATTTTCTAAACGTACCATTTTGCACCTCCACTGGTAATGCACGAGTTCCAGTTGCCCTGCATCCTTGATAACACATAATATTGACGGTGTTTTTAATTTTAGCTCTAGTTCCAGTGAGTATGTAGTAGTAATTTATTGTAGTTTTAATTTGTATTGCACTAGAATGACTAATGATGTTGAGCATCTTTGCATATGCTTATTGGTCATTTGCATATCCTCTTTTGTAAAGTGTCCAGACCGTTTACCTACTTCTAAAAAATCATGTTTTTTGTCTCCTTATTGAGTTCTTTTTAGATATTTACATATTTTGGATACAAACCCTTTATCAAAAATATATTTTGCAAATTTTCCCCCTCGCATTGATGTGCTTGCATATTCATTCTCTTAAGGGTGTCTTTTCAAAGAACAAAGGTCTTATTTTGATGAAGTTAATTTATCACTTTTTTTCTTTGGGCTTTTTGTGGAGTATTAAAATTTTTGTCTAACCTAATGTTATTTAATTTGTCTCTTTTCTTCTAGGAGTTTATAATCTTCTCTTTAGGTTGTTGATACATTTTGAGTTAATTTTTACATATGGTGTAAAGTAAGTTTCATATCTTTCCATATGAGTATCCAATTTTTTCAGCACCATGTGTTGAAAAGACTAATTTTTTCATTGAATTACCTTGGCATCTTTATTGAAAATCAATTGATGATATTTGTGTGGGTGTATTTGAATTCCAATTTTTTTATTATTTATGTCAGTACCTTATGTTCTTGTTTACTGTAGCTTCATAGTCTTAAAATTAGGTAGTATATGATTCCTCTCATTTTGTCTTGTGTTTCAAAATTGTTCTGGTTATTTTAGGTACTTTGAATTTGCATATAAATTTTAGAATTAGCTTGTCAAATTCCACCAAAAAATTCCTGGGATTTTGATTGGAATTGTATTAACTCTATAGATTGATTTCAGGAAAATTAATATCTTAACCATATTGGGTATTATGATCCATGGACATGACATATCTCTGTTTATTTAGGTCTTCTTTAATTTCTCTTACCAGTGTTTTTTAGTTTTCAGTGTATAATTCTTGCGTATCTTTTTTTCTTAAGTTTCTCTCTAGGTGTATCATATATTTGATACTTTTATGCTAGCATTGCTAGTACTGAAGTATAATATGGCTGGTATTGAAATATATTTGACTTTTTATGTATTGACCATATAGCCTTATAATGTTACTAAATGTACTTATTATTCCTAATCGCCTTTAAAAAAAATCTTTAGGATTTTCTGCATAAGCAATCATGTTGTTGGCAAATACAGTTTTACTCCTACCTTTCCAATTTGTCTGCCTTTTATTAACACATTATTGACTGGGGGATTTTTGCATAAACTAATGCCTGTGGCCAGAGATTTGTTATGTAAGTGAATATTGAAATGTCTCCGGTCAATAACGTTCAGGTAACAAAAGACGTATTGAGATGTCTCGTGAATATTGAAGTGTCTCCTGTCAATAACGTTCAGGTAACAAAAGACGTATTGAGATGTCTCTGGTCAATAAGTTGTTAATCTTTCTTGGCTTATTGCATTGATTAGAACCTACAATGTTGAATGGAAATGGCAAGGGAAAATATCCTCATCCTCTTCCTGATCTTAGAAAGAGAATGTTTTGTCTTTGACCATTAAATATGCTGTTAGCTATAGGTTCTTTTTAGATGCCCTTTATCACCTTGAGGAAGTTCCCTTCTATTCCCAGTTTGCAGAGAGTTTTTACATATGAGTGAAGGTTAAATTGAGGTGATTTTATGCTTTTTCTGTTTTAGCCTGTTAATCTGGTAAATTACACTGATTGATACTGTAATATGAAGCAACTTTTGAATTCTGGGATAATTCCCATTTTATCATGATTTATTACACTTTTTATATGTTACTGGTTTGATTTGTTAGGATTTTGTTACATTCTTCTGTCTGTTTTCTTGAATATTGGTAGTGGTTAAATTTTCTTGTAATATTTTGGTCATTTTTTTAAAAAACTGGAGTAATGCTGGCCTCATAAAATAAGTTGGTGAACTTTCCCCCCTTTTATTTTTGGAAATAGTAATAAACACCAATTGATTTATGAATTGGGTGATACGAAAGGTCACTTATGTTACTCTAACAACCTATTTATTGTCCCTGAAATAAGAAATATTTTAATATATGCTATAGGGCATGTTCTTCCTTTCAGATATTCTCCAAATGGTTATTTGTACCTAAAACCAAAATAAAACACAAATAAAATAGCTTCTGTGGGTGTGTTAATGCAGGTATTTGTAAAATTTGATATGCAAAATAAAAATGTAATAAATTTGGATGTGAATTTAATTTCAATAACCATAAATATATGATAGTATATTTCATAGAGATGTTAATACTTGCATTTCTTGTTGTTGTTTCATTGAAAACATTTTGTAAAGTCTTTTGTACATTCTCAGTAAGTCACACTTTATATATACTTCAACTTCTTAAGACTTGTCAGTGATAATTGTTACATTGCAGTGAATTTGTGAAAAAACTTTGATCTAGCATTATATTGTTCTAACTGTACTTCTTCCTAGCAAGAACCTATTCCTTGAAAGGGCAGTAGTTCTATTTTATCTTTTTAGATGAGAAGACTGGTAGATGTATTCCAATTGCTTAGTCATCGATTTGACTTGACCTTATTGGATGGATGGCTTTTTACATGTTGGTGTTAAAATCATTCTACCTTCATCTAAAGCACATTCTATGAACTTTAGAATGAGGATGACAAATGCAATTTTACTGACTAACACAGTATCTTTTAAAATTGTTTTGGAGGATTGGGAAATTGGATTAAATGAATAAAAATGATGAACTATATTGTTTAATAAAGAAACACAAAACTCAATTTATGTTTTCATGTGATGAAAACAGTTTGTTGCTCTCTTATGTACTTTCAAGAGTATTAAAAATTTAACATTGCTACAAGGTTTAAAAACATTTGCTACTTATATTTGCTATCTAGCTTAGACTGTAAATCCCCTGAGGAGAAACCCTATGCTCTGTAAATCATCTAGCATAATCTTGCCTTTATAAATATCATATAACATTTATTAGAATGATGAGATTTCAAAACTACCTGAAAAGTTTAAATTATATGAAACAGAATTTCCTAAGGTGCTTAAATAGATCCTTTTCCATTTTTCCTCTTAAAACCGTCATGAACTTGAAATTTTTCTCCTGTGTAAATTTGCTAAATGCTTATTTTGCAGTAAATACCACCTACATAATGACATAAGATATAAGAATCAATAGTTATAACTAAATTATTAAGCATATTGTTGATACTTCGCATGATTATATTTTATAAAGTATTCACCCCATGAGTTGCATTTACACTTATTTACTGTATAGAATGACATAAAAAGCCACGTTACAAATTACTCTGTTAAAGGCAGCTGTGGTATTACTACTATACCGTATATTTTAAGTGAGTATTAGTGAAAGAAAGAAAATAAGAAAGAAATAGTAAATCTCAAGGATGTTATAACTCACTGGGAAAAGTTGTATTTTGTAGATTATAATAACCTGTGATTTTACAAGAAAAATATTTTTCTGTGGGAACATTAAATATGTCAAAGTGAGAATATAAAGAAGCATTGGTAGGCGTGTGTAGTTCTCTATTGTACATACAGTAAAATATGTTGCTATTAGGAAATTGATTGGTTAAGTGGTCATCTAAGTATCATTCTTTCTCACTGTAGAAACAGAGGTACGTGTACTTGGAATGGCAAGAAAATAGCAGTGTTTTGGAGCTTTTTTGATAGTGGACATGTGTAGCTTATAACTAACTACTGTCATGTCTTAATGTAATTAGTGATATTGTTTGAAGGGCTTTTTTAGCCCCTAATATTCCTCTCAAGCCTGGGAGGATGAGAAGTAATGTACTAGCTCTGAGATTCTGTGAAATCCCACCTCAGTTTAGGTGTACAAATAATGAGATGACTAAGTGATATGAGTAAACAAGTTTATAAGTTTCAAGTTTAATGTTAAGAAAAGTAAAACTGAACATTAAATGTTATATTGTTGTTTTTTAAATGTTGATTTATCTTACTTATGAGTGTGTAAGATAGAGGAAAGCTTGGCAAGTATCAGGACAATAATCGTTTCATTGAACAAGGACTTTTTCCTAACCATAATGTTAAAATTATTATGTGACATTGTTAATATTAGGTTATTTCATTTCATGCATGGGTAGATTGAGGTGCAAGAGTTTATTTAGCATAAATTGTTGAGGTGCTCACTTAATGTGTCTCATTATAAAAAAAATTGGCATTTTAGTATAATAGAATTTAATTTTAGGGTCCAGACAGATTTAGTGTCTTTTCTAAGTACCTGATATGTAACTTTTAGATTTTCTCAGTCCTTGCCTTCCACTGTTCAGTTTTTCACAGACCCTTTGACAAAGCTAATGACTGTGCATTCGTATCTAAAGTTGGGTTGTAAGCCAGGAAACTGAGAGAAGGCAAGAGGAAGATCCTAGACCAAGGTCCTTTGGTATATATAACCATCTTTTGAAATTGAGAACTTGTTATCATAGTTTTCCCTTATCATGTTGCTACCTAGTTATTTGAAATCGTTCTTCTTGTTTATAAAAGGAACACGTTTTATAAAGAGGAAAGGAACTAGTGCCCATATCTCATTACCCATAGATAATATATTTACCTTCCTTAGGTAATAATATTTAAAAATAAAATTGTATTAGAGTCAGTATTGAAGATGCCCTCCTTTAAATTCCACCTTTTATTGAAGTATACCTTATTCTGAATAGAATGGGTGAGAAGATAGTAGGATGAGATGCTGGATAATTAAGTAGGGGCTGAGATGATACTTGTTGAGAAGGTTCAAGAGGGGAAGGAATCCCTGTCAAATTACTGAAGCACAGACCAAATGGAAAAACAAACATTTGACCGTCATGAACATGTCTGTGGAAATGTAAGGTTATATATAGAGTATTGTTAACCATGTTATATATTATTTATATATATCATTTATAACTTTTAAAATATGTTTTGATTCTGGTTGCTTTTTAGTTAGCTTTCTGCATTCAAATGAAAAACAATGTCTTCACAATAGAGGAACGCCCAATAAGGCTGCCAATTTTGTTTTTAAGTTCTTTATTCTCAAAACTTAATCAGTAGGCTCTTGTCCTGGAACTTCCCAGGTGTGTTTTCCACTTTTCACAGATGTGATTAGAGTAGAAATCATTCCTGTTTATCTGAATGAGAACCCTTTGGTAAAATTCCTTTGATTCTAAGATAACTAGATGAAATGTGTTGCATAAATCATGTCACAGCAAACAGTTGTCACCTGGCACTAGAGCTTGATGAAATTTTAAAATGTTGGCTCATTGCCTGTAGGGTTCAGTTATAGTTCTATAGAAAGTCTGTTTGTACAGATGAAGCAGTTCTTGGTAATGCAAGATTCATCTCTCAAGTGGTAGGGCCTGTATGAGTTTATTACAGAGATCCCTACTCTGAGCTGCCAAGACATACTCAGCAAAGCTTTGTTTTAATTTCTCATTGCTCTCCCTTTGGCACACTTATAAGAAAATGGAACAGACCCTCAGCTTGGTGAAACCCTTAGTATTTATGTAGTTCATTATCTACACAGTACAGGAATGTTTTCAATAAAATTTCCAGAAGATAGTCCAAAAATTTGGGCTTTAAGATACTGCTTTTATTTGCAGCTATGGACTCCCTGTCAAACCTAGTCTTCAGTTTCATCTTTTACCAAGAGCTCTACATTCCTCTTTACTTATTGGCAGTTTAGTCTGATACCTAGCCTTTTCTAACAGAATGATAAAGATCTACTCAGTATGTGCAGAAAAAGGGTGATGAACCCATGCTTTTTGACTCCAAAATAAACTATAGCTACAGGGCTGTATACTTCACACTGGGCCAAACTTTCTTCCTAAAAACCCCATTAGATTTTGCCATTCCCAGACTTTAAAACTTCTGTCACTTGTTAAGTTTTTTCATGTCTTTGGATGTCAAACAGATGCATACACACTTTAAAAAAATTCTTTTGTTTCCATTTCCCACCTTCATTACATTCCCTCTCTGTAGGTAACTACAGTCATATTTTTTTTCTGAATCCTTTTATTTGTATAAACATGTAGCTTTATTTTGTGTGCATACAATACTCAATGTGCATGTATTTTAATTTTGCATTGCTGGTATTATGCTCTAGACATTATTTAGTTTGCCCTCAGCCCTATTTTAAAGATCTGTACATTTTACTGGGTATACATCTTGATTTCTTTTAATTGCTGCCATAGTATTCTGTAGAGAGAATTTGCTTCTTTTTATTTATCCTATGTGTTGGACACCTAAATCACAAGGCCTTTTTATAACTGACTTTATATTTTCAGACTATCTCTTGCACTCCATGCAACTTAAATCCCAGCTACTTGAAGTTAATCACTCTTGTATGAAAACAAGGTATTTTTTATATTACCCTACCTTTGCACATACTTCTAGTCTTTAACGGACTACTTCCTCGCCTCAGGACTCAACTCAGATATCACTTCCTTGATGAAGACTTTAACAGCTATTTCATACTTGAGCTAGTTGCTCTGTACTCTGTTCACACAGCACTTACTTTTATCTTGGTATATAGAAGCCTATTTTTCTTCCCCAAAGTCTGTTTTTTTCCTCTGGATTCCTTAAAGACAGGGATAAGCTCTTAGGTCTCTTTGTATCCTTTGCTCTAGTTTGGTGACTTGCCTATATTTGGCAAGCAATAAAACATTAATTGAATGCATGAAATGTCTGTGGTGAAATACTGGCAACATAAGCACAAGTGATCCTCATACATAAGAAAGGGTTGGAACCCAAATAGAAAAGTAATATAAAAGAGGAGCATACAGGAGCCTGAATCCTAAAATGTTTTGAGGCCTGTAAAGATGCTAAGGACCACAACATATTCTGTTCAGATCGTGAAGGAAAACAAGAAAAAGGATAAACTATTGCTTGGGTCAGATGGTATGTAATAATACTAGATGTTGCAGTTAAAGCAGAGCTGTGGTACTCCTGGGTTGGTTTCAACTTCTCTATCAAAAGAAAATGATATTCGGGTTCAGTAAAGGAGACTAATGATGGTAGCAAGGGAATTAAAGTTTAAGGAAGGTGAGACAGTGATAAGAAAGCACTCAATGCTCTCAACTAGTTAATGTTCTGAGATTAAATGACTTGCATAAATGAATGGTTTGGTGTTCTTTGAGCAATTTATGGTCAGTACCAGAGGTGCCAAAAGACTTCAGATCCTGCAGATACTGCTTTTATTTTCAAAAAAGAGGGGTAAAAATAGGATTCTGAAACTGTGAGATTAGTGGGTTTCATGTCTATCTTTGGGACAGTTCTTTAAGTGATCATTAGACAAATGGTTTGTGAAGACTTAACTAGAAAAGAAGCAGTGCTCTGGAGACCACATGGGTTCACTTGGAATATGTCATATTAAACTAGTGTAATTCTTTTCCTATGTAGGTGGAGTAAGTTGATTTTGGCAAGGCTTTGGACAAAGTGTCTCATGATATGTTTATGAAATAGATGGTCAAATTAGGTGCTGTTTAATGAGGACAGGTAGATTCATAGATGTTTGAAAAAATTTGATGAATGGATTGATGTCAGCTTGGAGAGAGGTATTTCTAGTGACATGACCTGGCTCTTTCCTTCACTCTGTTCTATTAATCATTTTTATCACTGACTTGGATGAAACAGGCCCATCGCATTTGCATATCACATAAAGCTGGAGCAAAAGCTAATAGTTTGGATGAGGGAATCAGGATTGAAAAAAAGCTTAGCCATCTGAAATGATTGGCTAAAATGAAAATGGTCTATAATAGTGATTAATGTAAAATTCTGCATATAGGTTTGTCAAATTACCACACTAGTAAGAATCAAATAGACATGCTTTAAGAGCAATTCATATGAAGAAGACCTGGGAATTTGTGATATAACTGTCACTGTCTCAGGTGTAGATTGTTTTAATAGAAGCACAGTGTTTGGAACAGAAAAGGTGCAGAGTCTCTGGAATGGTGAGAAAATGCCATTGTGTTCCTTTATAGCTTCTAGGTTTTAAGAAGTGTCTGGGAACTTTGTCATAAAAGGAATATTTTAAAGAATCAGAGTGGTTTCCTTAGTAAACCTTAACTTTTGTGCATATATGTATAGAGTGAGGGATCATCAGAATAATAGCTGTTTTCAAATATTTAAAGACTAAAAGAAATATTTGTTCAGCTTTTAAAAGAAAATACCTACTATAGGGCTGGAAATTGTGCTGGGGCATTGGGGATATAATAGTGACTAAAAACAGAAAAAATGACTTCATCTTTACCCTTTGTGGCACTGACAGTCTGGTGGAAAAGTCAGACATTAAGCAAATAATTATATGAGTAAATGTAATTGGAGCTATGATAACTGCAGTGAAGTAGAGGTACATGGCACCCCGGGAGTGAACAGTATGGGCATTTAATTTGGTTACTAAGGGAAGCCTTGCTTGAGGAAGTGATGCTTGAAGTAACAGAGAGTATACATTAACTAGGTGAAAAGGGGAGGAGAGAGGGACCCAAAATGAGTGAGCATGGTGATTACGAAGGACGGAAAGCCTGTCCGATTGACAGAGAATACATTCCAAACCTGAAAATGAAGAAGCGGTCAAGCCCCTCAGACCTTGAAGACCTTACCAAGAAGTTTATTCTGTATCTGGAAACACTGAAAAGCATTTGCTGGTCTTACCTTAAAGACTATCTGATTTAAACTTGGGAAGCTGTCTATGGCTACAGACTGGTGTGAGACCAGAGAGGCCGTGGTAAACCACCTGAGGAAGGATTGCAGGGAGGTGGACAGGGGGCGTCGTGCTTCAAGAAATGGGGCCAGTCAGTGAAAGTGGAATTCAGCTGTGGATATCAGCTGGGAGAGAGTGGAGAGAGCACTGTATTTAGGGCCAGAGGTCTTGGGTATGAATCCCACTTTTGCCGCTTACTAGCTTGGTGGCCTTGTGCAAATCACACTATCTATCCTTGATTGAATGAACTGCACAACATTTGCTTGCAGGTTTTGTAAGGATTCTATGATTTGACATACATGTGAATGACTTACAAACTGTGAAGTGTTACATAAAATGGAAGATTTGAGGGAAAAAAAATCAGTCAACAATGGCCATTATTGGACTGGGTGGTAGTGTAATGGAATGGAATTTCTTAAGTAGTTCCTAGCCTAACCATTTGGAACATGGTTCTTTAAGCTTTTTATCATTATGATTTCAGATTTCCATTCATCTTCCCTTTGTTTTGGAGAATTCACTGATAGGCACAGTCTAAAAATTTATAGTGACTTTCTAGTTAACACATTATTGACCGGAGATGTATTATTGCCACAGGCGTTAGTTTCTGCAAAAATCCTCCGGTCAATAATGAGTTAACAGTCAAGTTGCTCGAGGTGGTTTCACATCTGAGATACATGAGCTGTTTTTCTTATGTGTGATCTCAAAAACAAGAAGGAGTTTTAAGGAATCTTGTAGCAAAACTCTAAAAAAAATTAGGAAGTATGAAAAATTCCTCAAATATATCTTTTGGTAAGGTAGTACTTTCATATCTTAAGTTACGTTCAAGTACATACAGATACATCTACTCTAGAGTGTTGCCCGTGTACATGTATGTAGATGTGTGAATCCACACAAATACACAAAAGGTCCTGTGAGTGGAAATAGACCTATAGTTTTTGAAATGCTTTAATTTAAAACCCATGGTAAAATAGAAATCAGTGTAAAATATGTTGTTTAGCTACTTTTTTGAGACAGATAGGAAAGGAATGGTATTTCTAATTACTCATGGGAAGGAAGATGCATTGGTAACATTATTTATTCGCATATTTATACACTCAAAATTCACTCAACAAATATTCATTGAGCACATAAGATGTTTACATGCATTGCTCTAACCTGTATTTTTATTAAAGTTATTTAAATATGTTACCACTAGTCTCAAAAATCTGTTTCTAGGTAAAATACGACATGCCCCTTTGCAAGTAAACTAAAGCAAAAAGCCAGAATGCAAATATAACCTAAAATTGAAAACTTATGCAATCCTTTGGCAGAATCCCAAAGACGACTTCCAACTGTAGCATTCTGCACATTTAATCAAGTTTTATGTTATTGTCCTTTATTATTTTGTTTTTTTTTTAAAATAATTGTGGTTATTTTTTGATATTGTATGGAAATTCAACAAGTAGTCATTTCTTTTTTTAATTTTATTTTATTTATTTTTATGGCTCTGTTGGGTCTTCGTTTCTGTGCAAGGGCTTTCTCCAGTTGTGGCAAGCGGGGGCCACTCTTCATCGCGGTGCGCGGGCCTCTCACTATCGCGGCCTCTCTTGTTGCGGAGCACAGGCTCTAGACGCACAGGCTCAGTAATTGTGGCTCACGGGCCCAGCTGCTCCGCGGCATGTGGGATCCTCCCAGACCAGGGCTCGAACCCGTGTCCCCTGCATTGGCAGGCAGAGTCTCAACCACTGCGCCACCAGGGAAGCCCTATTTTGTTTTTTTTATGGTTCAAAAGAATTATTCAATTCTAAGCATGTTACCTATAGTGCGTGACTCCTGCATGTTTCTTATGATTGGAGACATTTCTGTGCAGAGAAGGAAATACTGTTCATTCTCGTTATTTAATGCTTTTTCTTTAGGGAACTGGGAATAGTAATTGCTGAAAGCCAATTGCATTTTAGGGGTGTTAAAACTTGGAAGTTGCTTCTGGATCCATAGCTGAGTAGAAGAAACGTCTGAGTGAGAAATCAAATCTTCCCACAGACTTCCATTTATACTGATAAGGGCTGTAATAGATGGACGAGGCACTCTGCTAAGGACTTTACATGTATTTTTGTTTAATCTTTCCAACAACTCTGTGAAGTGTGGGTATTGTTATTCCAGTTTTACAGATGAGGACACTGGGGTTTAGTGAGGTTAAATAACTAGTACATAGGCAGGTCTAGGTTCTATCTCAAGTCACTTTTGATTCCAAGACTGCTATGCCAGTTGAAACAGCTGATTTGGTACAAAATAAGTTGATTGAAATCATTTTAGACTAATCTCCTGGAGCCATGCTTCTTGATTTTTGCTACGGTACTGTATTAAAAGGAGATAACAGCAGATACAAAGGTAGAAACAAGAAACTTACAGTAATCCCTGAGTAGTAATGGATTTCTTGTTGTTGCTTTTGTAATAAGTTTTTAAAATATCTAGTGCTTATGCATAGTAAAAAATAATTCAGGTAGCCCAAGAGTATATACAGTTAAATCATGTCTCCCTCCCACTCCAGCGTCCACATAGAGGCAACTGCTATATCTAATTTCTGGTTATTCTTCCAGAGATAGAATTAACATGGATTGATTTTTTTTTTTAAAAGAATGACATTTGAGCATCCAGTCTAAAGAAACAAACTGGAAGCACCCAGGTCTCGGGCCTGGTTAACATATGAGTGGGCCAAACCAGAGATGGATGCAGATGAGACTCAGCGTTGAGAATGCAGACAGGCCATCGCATTAACCCCCTCCCCATCGGGGTAACAGAAAGCTCACCAAGCAGGCTTGCCCTGTTTTAAAGATGAGGAAATTGGTTATTTCTGTCAAGTGGATAGTTGCATATAGAGCCAAAATCCAATGCAGGACCATGACTCTCATCTTTCCATTCTACTGCAGTGCAAGTGACCTCTGGATTTGAGAGTGTTGTGAAGAATTGTACAATTGAAGTGGTCTAAAATTGACTAGAATTTCTACAGGTAAGCTAGATAGCAAACTTCAGACAGACAAAGGCTGTAGAAGATCTTTCTTTTTTTAACTTTTAAGATACATTTTAAATTTTACAGTAGATTCAGATTTACAGAAAGCTTGTGAAGGTAGCACAGAGAGTTCCCTTATATCTTACATACAGTTTCCTCTCTTATTAACAGATTTCACCATTCTAAAGTTACTCTTTATCCCCTCTTTCCATACTATACTCTTTGAAAGGAGGTTACTACGTGGAGCCCACACTTAAGAAGTCAGGAGTTATGTTGCACCTCTTTGAGGGTAGAGTAGCTTCATAAATTATTTAGAATACTTCTGCACAAGAGATTTGTTTCTCCTCCCCCAATCTGTTTATTTATTTAGCCAATCATTTATTTATGTTAAGTATGGACTCATAGATACTTATTTTATACTTTGGGTTAAAATCCAATACTGTTTTATTTTATTGCTCAAATTGTTCCAGTTTTGGCCATTGGGAACTTTTTAATTGTTCTATGTTAACTCCTGTGTTTTTTTGACATACCCTCATCATTGTGTGTGTGTGTGTGTTTTGTTTTGTTTTGTTTTCTTTTTTGAGCCTTTCCTTTCTGGCATCTCAGGATGCATCAGACTTACCTTTACGTTTCCTCCTTCACTCCTAGAATCAGTCATTTTTCCGGGGAGCCCTGGTTCCTTTTACTTCAAAATGATATTAGAAACCATGATCTGGATGACAGATAGCAGCTCTTTTAAAACCAAATATCGAGTAGAAAAGAAAATTTTAGCCATTGTTCCATGAAGTACTAAATTAGGTCATTGCAGTAATTTGTTTGTTAATATTGTTAGAATATAAAATTTGCCTGAGTGAATTGAATAGAATGATCCTAAGAGTTTTTAAGGTAAAATTCTAAGAAATATAATTATTACTCTTTTCTGTTACTTTAAAAAAAAAAAAAACCTGTCCTTGATGGCACTTTATTTGATATATTTTTTTGTCCTTGACCGGAACCTGAGGCAAAACTTCAAAACATGGTAATTTGAAACAGGTTGGGATTCACACTGGGATTTTGGAAGACTTTATACTCCATTAGGAAAATTACCAAGCATAGAGTCTATGAAAGACATATAATTCATATTTATCTAAAGAATAATGTGTCACTAAACATTTTAAATTTGTGTATCCATCAGGGAGAGAATATTAAGGAAAAGGAAAAAAAAAAAAAGGAGAAAAAAATGACCATTGAGCATAGTTATAGTATCTAGACAGTGTGTCCTAACTGATTTAAGTTATTACAGAGGAATATTCCCTATTAGAGATCTGGTCTTTCTAACACTAGCATTGAGGTTTTTGTTAATCTGAGATATTTGTAGATATATCAGACAACTCTTTGGGTGGGGACGGTTTAAAGGGATTTGTGTGTGTGTATATTTGCAATCTTAGTAGTAGTGATGAACATTTCTTAAAAGCTTATTTCTGAATTTTATTGTTTGACCTGCCTTACTAGGCAAGTATTCTCTTTTGCTCTTCAGCATCTACCATTTTAGTAAGCAAGTTGAATTATTACAACTCATCAAACAACCAGGTCAGAAGAATCACAGGATCTGATAGGTGAAATGCATATTAGTGTATGTTGATTGTGAAAAAAAAAAATTATTTTCCTAGAATTAACCAAATGTTTTTTCCTGGGCTATAGTCATCACTATTTATCCTAATCTATTATATTTTAATTTGCTGTCTCTTAGTTTAACTGTGAGGAGTAGTCTTTTGAGTCAATGAAAATAGAAAAGCGTCGAATTAAACTGATGGTGTGCAATTGCAATTAGTAAGAAACATAGCACTAATGAGGAAAAGAACCAGGCAGGTCAAAACTGTAGCAAAGGTAAATGAAGCACTCTCTAATGAATAAGCAAACGTGACTCAGTGCACAGAAAAACTGAGTGAGGCAGAGATGCCCAGGGAGCCCTAGAATGAAAATAGCCGGCAAACCTCAAAAGGGATGGAGCTGAGTGTAGAGATGGGGAAATAAAAAAGAAAGGGTCTGAGTAAGGGTTACTGGTGAGTCCTGAGGCTGGCAAAGATTGCCAGAGAGAATGTGAGAAACTGAGTATCTTCTTGGTGGTTCTGACAGAAGTGCTAAAGATTATGCTTGAAGAGCCTGGAAACACTGATCTGGGACTTGCTGGAGGGAAACTTAAATGTATTAAGTGTGCACAGTGTGCCAGGTGTATTATGTCATTTAATCCTTACATCAACTCTTTTACTTATTATGTCATTTTATTCTTACATCAACTCTTTAAGGGAGTGTATTGTTAATTACAGTATTACAGATGAAAGAAATGAGGCACAGAGGGGGTTGAGAATATGCTACAAACCACACAGCAACTAATCAGGTAAACTCTGATCAGGGTTTACAATTTTGAATTTTTAATTTCAAAGCAGTTTGGGAGATCAAGATAGAGAGAGAAAATCAATTCAGTGTAGCATATACGCCGACACAGGATCAGGGCAACCATCAATACATTTTTGGAGTTTATGGGTTGTATTGATTAAGAGAAAGGAGTTTAAAATGGTGGCTCTTAGGTGTAGGTAGTTTAGAGCAGTTGAAAAATGAAGGTTGGGGTAGACTGCTGTACTGAAAGGGCCTCAGAATGGACTGAGGACTGGAGATAGCTAAAGGAGCAAGTGCACTTGGGGATCAACTGAAAGGTGGAGATGGGGTTATTTTTGGTCCTTTTAATTATCATTTCACATTCATTTTGATCTTGTCAGGAGTCTTATAGACTAAAGAGAGTGATTTGTGGCTCTCCTTTTGGGCGGAAGATACATTTTAGGGGTTATTCTTAGAGTCTGGCAAACTAGTTGTTAGTATAATAGTCCATTTGTGAATGGGAAAGGAGAAAAATGAAAAACCACTGTGAGTTGTAAGGATGTAATATGTTTTAAATGGTGTGTTTATGTTTACAGAGTAAATCTCAAGAGCAAATTAATTACATGTCTGTAGTTCTTAAGTAGGCTAAGTGGGGAAAAAGCATGATTTAATCTTGCTTTATTGCTGGCCAAATCTCTAGGCTGGCCATTTTTTCCTTTTAATAAAAATCCTTGTGGTTCCTTGTCTTCCCATTAGCTCATAGCTGAGAGCTCTGGTAAGTTGTCTGTGAGACGGAGTGTATTAGGCTTGCCTGATTAAAATTGTTCATGAGAGATCAAGCAGACAAGGGACTTTTAGCATAATTAAAAAAGCACTGCTAGCCTTTAAAGATGAGATTTCAGAGATTTCTGAACTTATATCCACCTGTAGGGAAGTGTGTTTGTGTAATTAGATTCCAGTTCTCTCATGAACCCTTCTTACTTAATTCACACATGGTGTCCTTTCCTTTTATGGAATATCATATTCTCATGTAGGAGACAAGAAATATTGAAAGGAGCGAGAACTTGAATGAACTGAAACATTTCCCTTGAAAGATCACATGTGATAAGTTAAACAATCAGTTACCTCCTTATGTTAACCTGTTTATTTATAAAAGGAAACTCAGGAGCAAAGTTGAAGATAGTAAAGGGAAAAATCAAAACAAATTGCATGTCTTGTGTTTGCAGCCTACTCTGAGAAAATTTACACCAGCTTTTGGAAAATATTCTCCTTTTATTTAATGGACAGCTTAGCCCAAAGTTTTTTGTTTTTGTTTTTTGTCTTTTCATTTTATAGTCCAAATTTTTCAGTGCTGGGATCTGAAATCATTCAGTTATTATCCCCATTTTACTATCATGTTTCAGAAAAAAAAGATGATTACGGTTAATGTGGTTTAAAATGGCTTCTTTCGTCCTTTTAAAGCAAAGTTGATTGCTATATACTGTTTGAGTACTTTATAGAGCACCACAGTTTTCCTCCTATGTGTTTTTTAAAATGCATTTTAATTTTTCAGAAAGGAACCCTTTCTAGCATAAATCAAAATGTTATTGCTATAATGAGGCAGCATTTTAGAAGAAAATTACCAAGGTGTGAGGTTTTTTTTACCTACTTGTATAAGGCGTTTATTTCATAGACTAAGGATTTCTGCACATGTTAATATTTCTTTAGGAAAGGCGTTTTCCTCAGCCGATAACTAATGCTTTGTTTTCACCTGGACGATAGCTTTCGAACATTTCTCTTGTAATTAAAATAATTTTTCCATTAGCTGAGAGTGGTTCTCAAAGCTTCTTGACTCTTTTTTTAGTTCCATCTTATTTTGCATTTTTAAAAAGAATTAGGTCTAGCCTGATTATAACATAAAACACCAGTGTCCAACAGGAACCTAAGCTATTTCCATGTCAGCTCTGTACAAGTGAATAAGATGATAAAAGAAGCCCCCCAAAATGTACCATAAATTATCCCAGTTATATATTAAGACTGATTTTAGGAACTTAATCAAAGATACATTGGCCAGGCATAAAAATATTTTAATTTTAAATCATGAAGAATGGAAGCAAGGAACCTGAAATTTTAAATGGTGGGAGTTTTTTTTTGATGTCATATTATCTGCAGGAGGAGAGCTCTAAACAAGGTTGTATCTTGAAATGGTAAAATCTGTGAATAGTTTTGTTTGTGGGAGGAGGTCACAAAAAGTTTATTCCTCTGGCTTCCTTCTTGACAAGTAATCAGAGTAGTTCACAGATCCCCTGGTTTCCAACCATTTCATATAGTCTTGAGAATTAATTTTTGCATCAAATTATATATACCCTTAGTTTTGATTGAATAAACTGTTTTAATAGGGCTGCACGATCCAATAGGCTAGATAATAATAGTTGCTTCAATTAAGGCATAATTTAGGATGAAATCATATAGAATTAACAAGGTGTAGTGTGTCTGTTATAATTGTGGCAACTAGTATATCTGTCATAGGCAGTACAATTTCTTTTGTATATCAATAAAAAGGGAAGACCCTTATGTTTTCCTTATTCTTGTTTAATTCAAGTTGAGTTTAATTCTTGTTACTGGTTACTATAGCCATTTAATTGCTTATTCATCCACCTGTCCATCATCCATTCATTTAGTCAATAAACATTTATTGAACCTTTCCCGTTATGTCAGGAATTGGGCTTGGGTACTGGTGATTTAGAGATGAATAACTGTTTTTGAGATTTTTTTTTTGCAAGAAACAGAATCGCAAATAATTATTAGTATGAATAGAGTGATGTACATGTAAAAGAAGGTACATCTAATTGTTGCTGGAATGTCAATGAAGATTTCAGTAGAGGAGACAATATTTAAAGTGAGTCTGGAAGGATAAAAGTTTCTTCACCAGGCTGAAAATAAGAGGAAGGGCATGCAGAGACGTGAAAACAGAAAGTACAAATGTACTGCATTTCATAAGACTTGCCAGTATTTTAGTATTTATCTGGAATATACAGGAGAAATAAATGGAAGTGGTGTTGGAAAAGTAGACAGGAAGGTCTCTCATTCACCATGTTGATGAGTTTAGACTTCTAAGGAGAGGAGTTACAAGGCACTGAGGGAAATGAAGCTGGATGAATAACATGAGAAAATTTGTATTTTTGAAAAATAAATTGGGCAGGATTATAGGAAATATTTGGGAAGGGAGGAAAGAGATTACACAGTGACCATCAGATGGTCCCTATTTCTTCAGTGAACTAGGAGGCAATCTTATATCATTGGGTTTTGGAGCCAGACTTGACTTCAGATCCTCAATGTGAAGGTCCCCTTAACTTCCCTCAGCCTATGATTTTTCATTTGTAAAATGGGGATAATAGCTATCTTGCAGTATTGTAAAGTTCATGCGTTCAAAATGCTTTGCTCAAATTTCTAGGCTTCTAATATACAATAAATGGCAGCAATTATTATTAGTTATTGACCTATAAGTACTTAGAATTACATGGTAAACATTGTAAGTGCTCCTTTCCCTCAAGAAATTTATAAAAATTTAGTATGTGCAAAAACAGATGAACAAGATAAATACATATTTTACAAACTATGTTTATTTCTGAAGCCTTCTTTATTGCTTTCCCTGTGTGGATGACCCAGTTGAAGATTGACAAGTGTGTTCATTAACCTTGCTCATATATTCCCAAATACTTTAAACCATTCAAAATATTTGGTGTTGATGGCTTTATGGTCTGATGAATATGATTAAATAAATTTCTCCCCAAGTGGAAACTATTCTGTTTTTATAACTAGTACCTTTAAAGATGAAGAAATACTGTCTCCTATCTCAAGTGGGAATTTCTTCTAGGACCTCACTTAACAGGTGATTGTTTGAGTTTCTGCTTAAACTCCTTTGCGAGGGTGCTTTACCCTACAGAGAAATCCGTGTTTGGACAGCTCGAATTGGAATTGTAGAATATTCTTCTCGTGTATCTGACGCAGCTTCTTTTTCATTTCCACTGCGTGGGTACTAGTTCTCTCTTGAAGCCACGTAGACCAAGTTTAATCAATCTTTCACTTGCTGTGCCATCAGCTGTTTGTCAAAAGCCATCATCCCTTTTTTCAAGCTTCTCATTTCCAGGCTTAGTGTATTTTCAGGTTTTCCAGGTTTTGTGGTTGTTGATTTTTTTAAAAAACAGGTTTGTTGAAGTACATTTGGCATAAAATAAACTGCACGTATGTGAAGTATACAACTTTGATATATGCACATATCTGTGAAACCATAACTGCAATCAAAATAATGGCTATGCAGTCACCCCAATAGTTTCCTTGCGTCTCTTTATATTCTCTTTGTTCCACCACTCCCTGTCCCATCAAGCCCGGTCCCACCCTCCCAACCCCTGCAATCACTCCCCTGTTTCTGTCAATATAAATTAGTTTACATTTCCTGAAGTTTATATAAATGAAATCATACAGTATGCATTCTTTTTTTTTGTCTGGCTTCTTTCAGTCAGCATACTTATTTTGAGATTTATCCATATTGTTGCAGGTAACAATATTTTATTTCCTTTTATTGATGAGTATTGTCCCATCATAAGGATATACCACAGTTGGTTTATCCATTCACCTGTTGATGGACAATTGGGTTATGTCCAGTTATTGAGTATTATGATTAAAGTAATTATGACCATTAATGTTATAAGACTTTGTATGGACATAGGCTTTCTTTTTGGGGGAGGAGGGTAAATACCTAGGAGTAGAATAGTTGGGTTATATGACAGGTAATATGTTTAAATATTTAAGAAACTTCCAAACTTTTCAAACTGATGGTACCTTTTTACATCCCCATCAGCATAGTATGAGAGTTCTAGTTCCTCTGCATCCTTACCAATGCTTGGTAAATCAAGCTCATTCTAATGTGTGTGTAGTGGTTTTTCCTTGTGGTATTAATTTACATCATCCTAAGGTTAATGATTTTGAACATGTGCTCATTTATTATCTTTATATCTTCTCTGGTGTCTGTTTAGATTTTTTGTCCATTTTAAATCAGGTTATTATTGAATTTTAAGAGTTCTTTATACATTATTGATACAAGTCTTGTGCTGGATATATGATTTGCAGATATTTTCTCCTAGTCAGCTTGTCTTTTCATTCCCAAACAGTGTCTTTCAGATAGCAGAAGATTTAATTTTGGTAAAGTCTAATTTATCAATTTTACCTTTTATGGATTATACTGTTGGCATCTTATCTAAAAAATCTTCGCCTAACTCAAAGTCTAAAATATTTTACTACATATTTTGTTATAGAAGTTTTATGGTTTTACTTTTTACATTTATGTCTATAATCCATTTTTATAATAAAATTTTTACTTTGGAATAGTTTTAGACTTGCAGAAAAGTTGCAAAGGTAGTACATAAGAGTTCCTGTATACCACTCATCCACTTTCTCTTATTATTAACATCTTATATAACCATGGTAAATTTGTCAAAACTAAGCAGTCAATATAGGTACATTACTATTAACTACACTTCAGACTTTATTTAGATTTCACCAGTTTTTTTAAACTGTTTTCTGTTTCAGAATTCAGTCCAGAATTTCATATTGTGTTTAGGGCTCATGCCCCCTTAGTCTTCTCTGATCCTTGACAGTTTCTTAGTCTTTCCTTGTTTTTAATGACCATGACCGTCTTGAGCAGTACAGGTCAGATATTTTGTAGAATGTCCCTCAATTTGGGGTTGTCTGATGTTTCTCTTGATTAGATTGGGATGATTTTTGGGAGAAGTGGGCGTGGGTGGACACATGCTATCAACATGCTCTATCACCGGTGCTGCTTAACCATGATTACCCAGCCAGAGTGATATTTGCCAGGTTTCTCCACTGTAAAGTTAATCTTTTTGTTTTTTCTTACCCTTTCCATGCTAAAGCATGGAAGCAAGTCACTTCCACTTTTTTGGAAGCAAGTCACTAAGTATAGCCCATGCTCCAGGGAAGTGGGGGGAGGAATTATGCTTTACTTCCTGGAGATGAGTATCTACATAAATTATTTGGAATCCTTTTGTAAGATCAGTACTATAAATGTTATTTATTATTTGTCTCTTCTCCTCCACTTATTTATTTCTTCAATAATTTATTATACCAGTATGGATTCATGTATATTAGTTTTATACTTTAAGTTATAATCAAGTACTATGTTTTTATTTTGCCACTCAACTTATTCCAGTTCTGGCCATTCCAGCTCCTGTAGGTTGACTCCTGTCCCTTGGACTTACTCTTTTCCTTTTTTTTTCTCTTCTCAGCACTTTGTTTACTGACACTACAAGATGCCTAAGGTCATCGTATATTTTCAGTGCTCCAGCCTTAGAATCAGCCATTTCTCAAAGGAGCCCTAGATACTTTTCTGGGGGTATGTTATTTAGGAACCAAGATGTGGGCACTGGATATGCTGGTTTCTGCTACTTGGGTGTCACTATGTCTAGGTTCTCTCAGCAAGCAGAGCCAGGAAGTATATGTATGTATGCTAACTGATGGATATACACATCTATAATTACTTCTGCATCTATCCATTTTTATCTGTATTAAGCTGAATGTGAATTCGTACTGATGTTGCTCTTTTCCATTACCACGTAATGTTTATCCATAATGTCTCTCTCCAGCAGTGAGAAACATGGTTCTCACCATCCATTTAGTACTTATTTGTTCAACCCCAGTATACATGTAAAGCAGTTTCAGAGTTGTTAACCTGTACCCTGCAATCCATTTTGAGTTACTTTTTGTATATGGTGTGAGATGGATGAGGGTTCACTTTTTAAAAATGTGAATATCCAACTGTTCCAGCAATATTTGTTTATAAGGCTGTCCTTTCTCCACTGAAAAGCCTTTGCATCTTTGTTGAAAACTGGTTGTCCATTTAGGTATGGGTCAATTTTGGAACTGTATTCCATTTGTTGGTGTGTTTGTCTATTTTTACTCCAATAACTTATTGTCTTGATTATTGTAGATTCATAGTACAGTTTGAAATCAGGTAATTTTGTTAGCCCTCTTTTCTTCTTTTTCAAAGTTGTTTGGCTATTCTATGTCATTTGCTTTTTTATATGAATTTTAGAATCGCTTTGTCAATTTCTACCAAAAAAAAACCTATTGGGATTTGGATTTGAATTGCATAGAATATTTAGAACAATTTGGGAAGAACTTAACAATATTGAGTCATATAACCCATGACTAAATAATACCTCTCCATTTATTTATGTCTTTAACTTCTTTCAGAAGTGTTTTATAGTTGTCAGTGTACAGGTCTTACACATCTTTTGTCAGATTTATTCCTAAGTGTTTCATATGTATTGATGCTATTGTAAATGGTATTGCTTTTTAATTGTAACTTCCAATGTTTGGTTATTAGTAAATAGACATATGATTGATTTTTAAAATATTGTCACAACTTATTCCAGCTCTGGCCTTTGGGAGCTCTTTTAGGTTGGGTCTTGTGTCCCTTGGACTTACTTCCATCTTTTTTGTGTGTCTTTTTTTCCTTTTCTCAGCACTTTCTTGTTTTTTGACACTACAAGATGCCTAAGACTCATCTTATATTTTCCGTGCCCAAGCCTTAGAATCAGCAGTTTCTCAAAGGAGCCCTGGTGTCTTGAAACTGTTTAAAACTTAATAGTTCTTGTAGCTATTTTATAGATTCTGTCTGAGTTTCTACGTAGAAGATCATGTTGTTTGTGAATAAAGAAAGTTTTACATCTTCCTTTCTCAATACCTTTCATTTCTTTTTCTTGCCCAATTGCACTGGCTAGAACCTCCAGCACAACATAGAACAGAAGTGATAGGAGCAACCATTTCTATCTTGTTCCTGATCATAGAGGAGAAGCAGTCAGTCTTTCACCATTAAGTACGATGTTAACTATAGGTTTGTCATAGATGCACTTTATCAGGCTAAATAAATGTTCTTTTGTTGTCTCCTCTGCAGAGGGTTTTATCAAAAATGGATGTTGGATTTTGTCAAATATGTTTTTGGTACCTATTTCTTTTTCTATTTTTTATTTATTTATTTTTAAAATACCTTTATTGGAGTATAATTGCTTTAAATGTTGTGTTAGTTTCTGCTGTACAGCAAAGTGAATCAGCTATATGTATACATATATCCCCATATCCCCTGCCTCTTGAGCCTCGCTATCCCACCCCTCTAGGTCGTCACAAAGCATTGAGATGATCTCCCTGTGCTATGCAGCAGCTTCTCACTAGCCGTCCATTTTACATTTGGTAGTGTATATATGTCAGTGCTACTCTCTCAGTTCGTCCCAGCTTCCCCTTACCCCCCGTGTCCTCAAGTCCATTCTCTACGTCTGCGTCTTTATTCCTGCCCTGCCACTAGGTTCATCACTACCATTTTTTTCAGATTCCATATATATGCGTTAGCATCCCGTATGTGTTTTTCTCTTTCTGACTTACTTCACTCTGTATAACAGACTCTAGGTCCATCCACCTCTCTACAAATAACTCAGTTTCGTTTCCTTTTATGGCTGAGTAATATTCCATTGTATATATGTGCCACATCTTTTCTATCCATTCATCTGTTGATGGACATTTAGGTTACTTCCGTGTCCTGGCTATTGTAAATAATGCTGCAGTGAACATTGTGGTACATGTATCTTTTTGAATTATGGTTTTCTCAGGGTATATACCCAGTAGTGGGATTGCTGGGTCATATGGTAGTTCTATTTTTAGTTTTTTAAAGAACCTCCATACTGTTCTCCAAACTGGCTGTATCAATGTACATTCCCACCAACATTGCATGAGGGTTCCCTTTTCTCCACGCCCTCTCCAGCATTTATTGTTTGTAGATTTTTTATCATGGCCATTCTGACTGGTGTGAGGTGATACCTCATTGCAGTTTTGGTTTGCATTTCTCTAATGATTAGTGACGTTGAGTATCTTTTCATATGTTTGTTGGCAATTTGTATGTCTACTTTGGAGGAATGTCTATTTAGGTCTTCTGCCCATTTTTGGATTCGGTTTATTTTTTTGATATTGCACTGCATGAGCTGCTTGTGTATTTTGGAGATTAATCCTTTGTCAGTTGCTTCATTTGCAAATACTTTCTCCCATTCTGAGGGTTGTCTTTTCATCTTGTTTATGGTTTCCTTTGCTGTGCAAAAGATTTTAAGTTTCATTAGGTCCCATTTGTTTATTTTTGTTTTTATTTCCATTGCTCTAGGATAATCTCAATAGGTGCAGAAAAAGCTTTTGACAAAATTCAATACCCATTTATGATAAAAACTCTCCAGAAAGTGGGCATAGAGGGAACCTACCTCAACATAGTAAAAGCCATATTGACAAACCCACAGCCAACGTCATTCTCAGTGGTGAAAAGCTGAAAGCATTTCCTCGAAGATCAGGAACAAGACAAGGGTGCCCACTCTCACCACTGTTATTCAGCATAGTTTTGGAAGTTTTAGCCATGGCAATCAGAGAAGAAAAAGAAATAAAAAGAATCCAAATTGGAAAAGAAGAAGTAAAACTGTCACTGTTTGCAGATGACATGATACTCTACATAGATAATCCTAAAGATGCCACCAGAAAACTACTAGAGCTAATCAATGAATTTGGTAATGTAGCAGGATACAAAATTAATGCACAGAAATCTCTTGCATTCCTATACACTAACAACAAAAAATCAGGAAGAGAAGTCAAGGAAACACTTGCAGTTACCATTGCAACAAAAAGAATAAAATACCTAGGAATAAACCTACCTAAGGAGGGAAAAGACCTGTATGCAGAAAACTATAAGACACTGATGAAAGAAATCAAAGACGATACAAACAGATGGAGAGATATACCATGTTCTTGGATTGGAAGAATCAACATTGTGAAAATGTCTATACTACCCAAAGCAATCTACAGATTCAATGCAATCCCTATCAAACTACCAATGGCATTTTTCACAGAACTAGAACAAAAAATTTTACAATATGTATGGAAACACAAAAGACCCCAAATAGCCAAAGCAATCTTGAGAAAGAAAAAAACGGAGCTGGAGGAATCAGGCGCCCTGACTTCAGACTATACTACAAAGCTACAGTAATCAAGGCAGTATGGTTCTGGTACAAAAACAGAAATATAGATCAATGGAACAGGATAGAAAGCCCAGAGATAAACCCACGCACATATGGTCACCTTATCTTTGATAAAGGAGGCAAGAATATACAATGGAGAAAAGACAGCCTCTTCAGTAAGTGGTGCTGGGAAAACTGGACAGCTACATGTAAAAGAATGAAATCAGAACACTTCCTAACACCATACACAAAAATAAGCTCAAAGTGGATCAAAGACCTAAATGTAAGGCCAGACTCTATAAAACTCTCAGATGAAAACATAGGCAGAACACTCTATGATGTAAATCACAGCAAGATCCTTTTTGGTACCTATTTAGATGATCCTAAGGTTTTCTTTTTTTCTTGACATGGTGAATTACATTTAATTCACCATCCCTGAAACCCTGAACTACCTTTGAAACCAATGATTGACTCCACTTGGTCTTGATATATTATCTTTTATGGATATTGTTAGATTCAGCCTTTTAGAATTTTTATTTATGTTTATGGGGAATATTGGTCTCTAGTTTCCTTTAAAAAATATCTATGTCTGGTTTTGGTATCAGAGTAATGCTGGTCTCAGAGTATAGATTGGAAAGTATTCTTTCCTCTGTAATTTTTGGGAAAATTGTTAGGATTATTCTTCAGTGAAACCATCTGGGCCTGGAATTTTTCTTGTGGGAAGGTTTTTAACTATAAGTTCAATTTCTGTAGTAGATAGAGGTTTACTCACATTATCTATTTCTTCTTGAGTGAGCTTTGGTAATTTGTGTCTTTCAAGGAATTGATTATTTTTTCTAAGTTGTCAAGGTTATTGGTATAAAGTTGTTATAATATTCCCATATGATCTGTAGATTAGTGATGTCACTTCTCTCATTCCTGATATCTTTAATTTCTGATCGGACATGTCTATCTAGACATCTATCAATTTATTGACCATTTTAAAGAATAAGCTTTCTATTTCATTTACTTTTCCTGTTTTACTGTTTTCTACCTCATTGAATTCTGCTATGACCTTTATTATCTACTGTCTTCTGCTTACTTTGGGTTTTATATGCCCCACTTTTTCCTGGTCTTAGGGTAGAAGCTGAAGTCATTGAGTTGAGACCTTTCCTTTTTTCTAATATAGATGTTGTGTACTACAGATCTCCCTCTAAAAACTGCTTTAGCAGCATCCCATAAAGTTTAGTGTGGTGTGTTTTCATTTTTATTCAGTTGAAAATACTTTCTAACTCCACTTTTTGTTTCTTCTTTGACTCTTTGGTTATTTAGAAATGTCTTATTTAATTCTAAAATATTTGGGAGCTTTCCAGAGATCTTTCTGTTATTGTTTTCTAATTTAGTTCATTTGTGAGCAGAGAATATACTTTGTATGACTTGAATTCTTTTAAATTTGAAACTTGTTTTATGGCCAGAATATTCTATATCTTGGTTTCTATCAGTTTTTGTTTCATGTATTTTAAAGCTCTTTATTAGGTACATAAGCATTTAGGATTATTATGTTCTCTTGATGAATTGACCACTTTATTATTATGAAATTATCCTCTGTATTCCTGGTAATAGTTATTTTCTGAAGTCAACTTTTTCTGATATTGGTATAGCCACTCTAGGTTTCTTTTGACTAGTGTTAGTATGGTGTGTCTTTTTCTATCCTTTTGCTTTTACCCTGTTTGTGTCTATATTTAAGGTACATTTTTCAAAGACAACATATTGTTGGGTCTTGCTTTTTTAGGAGTGTGATAATATGTGTCTTTTAACTGGAGTGCTTAGATCATTTACATTTACTATGGTTGTTGATATGGTTCATTGTAAGTGTGTCATCTTACTGTTTGTTCTCTGTTTGTCCCATCTGTTTTTTGTTCCCTGTTTCTCTTTTTCTACCTTCTTTTGTTTATTTGTATACTGTTTCTCTGATGGTTTCTAGACCCTTTAAGCATCCTGGTTGTCATTGTGTGTTAGCTTCAATTTTTTAAAAGATAAATGTAGATTTATTATGTCAAGGTCTCAAAGCCTGAATGTTTAATGTTTTCTAAATGTTTTTGAGTAGGAATTTAAGGGTTTTTTTCTTAATCCTAAAAAAAAATTGCTTACTAATTTTACATTTGCCGTAACACTTAGATGTTAACGTACATCAATGTTTTAGTTGGTGTTGAATGACCTTTTTTAGGATCAACTATTGGCTTCTGTGTTCTTTCCATTCCTTGATGTAAGACTTTTTATAAGGAGGTGACATACTTGGAGCCCGAGGGTGCTTACTCGTGAGGACCAGATGAAGTGGATCTTAGAGAAGCCAGCTTGTATTCCTAGGTTTATCAGTGTTCATCTGTCTTGATTCAGGATCTTTTCTTCCATTTTATTTAGAAAGAGGAGAAAAAGAAGAGAGAGAAATTATTAGTTATTTTCTATATCAGTCTACTCCTTCTTTCCCAAATAAAAGGACTGATGGAATGTACTTTTCAAAAAAAAATGAGAAATATATTCCTATTTAATTTCAAAGAAGCACATCCAATATGTCATGCAACATAGAGAGCGCATTTCATGTCTTGTAATTTCAGTAGAGAAGAGGATGGCATGATGAAGAGAGAAAGGAGAGATGTGCTTAGGTTTGAGTAGTGATATGGTTATTTTATCAGGTTGGAAGTAGGCAGATCAGCACCTGTCTGTCTTGGATCCTAGGAGGTGACAAAGTATGAGCTCTATATGTGGGTTCCCAAGAGGCCTGTGTTTGAAATAGGCCATTCACTCTGGCCTGGAACTGAGAAAAAAGAATTTCTCCAAATTCCTCCTTTCCTGAAGTTGCCTTATCCCTAGAGGTTTTCCTTGAAGTAGCTTTGTCACTAGAGCATTTTTGTTGAAGTAGCTCTAGTTTCTAGAAGATATATAAATCAGGGTATATTTGTCCATTTTGTATTTTAAGTCTAGCTCTTAAAATTTCAAAGAAGCAGAATGTGGTACATCCCTATTAAATGCAGGTGCTTTCTGCCCTGTTTACTTCAGACAGTTGAGTGTCTATAGTGGTTAGAACTGATGATTTGTAAGCCAATGAATGGATGCCAAAAACTAAATGTCTCTCGAGTACAGTGGAGCCTATAGTCTAGTCTCCATGAATATTAGGGCAGTGTGCCAACTACAGCTGGCTTAATTCTGCAAGCAGGAGCCCTTTGCAGAAGGACTCGTGGTAATTAACCAATTCAAAGTGCAATATTTTCCTTTCATTAATTTGGCAGAAAACAACTAAATATCTACAGCATGAATGTTTTTGACATTTTCATTTGCTGCTTGGAAAATAATGGGTACTTTGAATTGTGCTATAAAAGAAAACTGCTAGGATTTTGTCATTTTCATTTTAACTTCTAAATGTGGATTACTCAATTAGGAACTTTTTTTTTTTTTTAATTAAGTAGGAATAGTTGGCTGAAGGGGTGACCAGAATTGACTCATATTTTGAGGTGATTGGCTTGTTGGAGATTCCTAGGGAGTTTATTGGCTTGGACCCATTGCTTTTTACATCTCCTTTCTTATATGTCTGAGTAATAGAATTCCCGTTGGGTGTAATAATTTCCTATCCTTTCTCTCTTCTCAAGTTGATTTCTTTTTTTTTTTCCCCTCAGGTTTATTTCTACTTCAAATATGACTTAGAATTTCTCTCTGTTCTGTTTCTTTTGGATTAAAGAAATATTTGTTATCTCAATCAGCTTGAGATAACAATAATTGTTCTCAATCAATAATTGTTCATTTTTTACTTTAAAAAAATGTAGTTAGGACCAGCCACCTGGAATGAAGTATTTTGAATAATTTTGGAACTAAGGGTCCAGTGATAGCATATTTTTCCCTGGAGGAATTATTGAAATATTTACTTGTTTTAGGATATGTTAATCTTCTTAATATTAATCTGTTATCTTTTGAGAGCATTTATCTTTTTACTAAAAATAAAATTTGTTTAATAATGTTACTCATACCTTTGATTACTGGGGTCTGGTTATTGAAAACTTTATTTTAGTTATTTATTATTTTTATTTATTTGGTTTATTCCTCAACATTTTCTCCTTGTGCAATTTTGACACATATTGGATATTGGCATAACTCTTGAAATCCCAAAGAATAGCCTGGCCTCACAAGGAACTGGATCTCCTCATCGGTAAAGCCATTAGGAACCTAGCTACTAGTAATATTCTCCTCACCTTTTATGTTTGCTTTTATCTACATGTCTCATCGTTCTTCACAGTCTATAAGTTTACTTTCACATGACCAAATATATTGTCACTTTTACGTTTTATTACCACAGTGTTCAATATACAATGAAAATTATTAGACATGCAAAAAACAAACAAGTAACCCAGGAAAATTTTATTCCCTAGTGAAGAAAAAAATAAATAAAACAGACCTTGAGATGGCTTAGATGTTGGATTTAGTTGACAAAGACTTAAGTATGCACACCCATATCAGGACTTAAAAAAAACGAAAAACAGTTACTATGGTCTTAATGAGTGAACAGATAGGATATCTTGGCAAAGAAATGAAAACTATAAAAAGGAGCTAAATGGAAATTCTAGAACTGGAAAGAACAATAACTATAATTAAAATTTTATTGGTTGAGCTTAACAGCATATTGGAAATAGTAGAAAAATCAGTGAACTTGAAGCATATCAATAAAATTTATTCAATATGAAGAACCTAGAAAGAAAAGATTGAAGAAAGATGAACAGAGACTCAAGGACTTAAGGGACAACACCTAATGATTTAGCATATGTGTAATTGGAGTCACAAAAGAAGAGCATGAGAATGGGGCATAAAAATTATTTCAGAAATAATGGTTGAAAATTTTCTGTATTTAAGAAAACATCAATTTACACATCCAGGAAGCTAGGCACATTATAGTTAAACTGCTGAAATATCCAGTGGTCAATATGGTGGTGATAAGGAGACGGTCAAGTGGCTTTAAGTATTCCACCATCATTTTGGAAGGAGCAGTTAACTTTATCCCACATGGGGAAGGATATGGTGCAGGAAGGTAAGGCTGTTTTATACATTTAAAAATATGGAATCATAAGGTCTTTCTACATGCCCAGATCCATTTTAAAATACAGGATTTTACTTTTCATATTATAAAAATAATGCATGCTCATTAGAGGAAATATATGATAATATAGAAATAGAATATAATCTGCCTGTGATCAAATGGCTTTTGGCCCTTTTATTCTACCATGTTTCCTTTTCTTTCTTTTCTTTGTTTTTGCCAAGCAGTAGGAATCCATTTTAAAAAATACAGAAGTTTCTTATTTAAGACATACTGCTTTTTAAAACAATCCTGAAGTCTGATCTCTAGCTAAAGTTTTAACCTTAAATTAAGTTGGGACTGATATTCTTTCTGTGAGAAAAGCTCAGGTTGAATTCCGTCCTCTCTCCTTTCTTCCTCTCTCTCAATTTCTCTCTCTGCCCCACTGTCTCTCTCTCTCTCTTTTAGAGATTAACTGATTGTGGATGAGAAATTATTCACAGAATTGTAGACCATGAAAATCTCTCATAATTTCTGTATTAGGAAGCCTGAATACATTTTTTTTTTCAATTAATAAGACAGTCAACTATGTGACTGAACTTGATATATTTATCTTTTCTCCTCCCACATCTTGGGGAAGATATTGTCTGCCAAAAACTGTCTATAGACACCTATGAATATTTTTTTTTCTGAATCAGGTGATATGTGGACAAAATGAAATTGATTTTTTACCTGAATGTCACCAAAGACAGCTTCCTGTTTCTTGTTTATTTAGATATTTTTTATCAGAGGAACATAGATCGGAATCTGCAATGGTTCTCAAAATTCCAAAGTGGTAAGTGAGACCATTTAAGTCTTTTCTTACCAGTATTAAATTATTATTTTTTTCTGTATAGTTCTTAACAAATATTTTAAACGATGAGTCACATTAATACTGGGGTCCTTTGCTTTTAACAGCAGTTTTCTTTTTAGCAATTTTACCATCTGGTAGCTTTGTACTCTTGTTATTAAAAGTTCTATATGTGTATCCTCAGGGCTCTGATTTATTTGGGACCTGGAACAGGGTTTGAGAGGAATAGTGAGAAACTTTGTGGAGCAGAGGCTACCTTCATGTTGTCCACATTTCCCTCATCCATTTGGAGCTGAATTCCAGAAGTTGATGGCTCTTTGACCCAACTTCTAGTTGATTGTGGCAGATTGAGAATAGAGATGGCACCATCTTGTTTTCACCCCACCAATTCAAGAAATGTAGCCCAGACTCTTTAAGTCTGAGGCTCATGTGGAGGAGGAAGTTAAAATGAATCTAAAAACATTTACAAGTTTTAAAATATGTGCTTATACAAAATATCCACATAGGACAAATAAAAGATGCTCAACAAATGGGGACTTAGATTGTGTTTGTATTTAACACCAGAATTACTTTAGTAATGAATTTGGCTGTAAATTACAAAACCAGTTTCAAAGTCTTATAGATACCTTGTGCATTCTAGTCTTTTCCTTTGGATGAAGTTCCTACCTTCTCAGTTTTTGTTGCAAGTAATAAAAATGATATTTTTTTTAAAAAAATGACTCAATGAATATTGGCCACAAATGAAATACATTAGCTAATGTAACTCAGAAATCCAAAGATAGGGCTACTTTGGGAATGATCTGGTGGCTCCATGACTTCCTTTCTTTATTCTGGCTTCCTGATTTTGGCTTCATTCTGATATTGCTGTCTGGGTTCTGATTTGGCTCCTAAGGCTTATTGCTCCCATATTTACCTCCCCTCGTAAAAACAGTATTTGTCTCAGTATTTCCAACAAAAGTCCTGATATTTATTCTGATTCAGCCTGTGTAGGTCATATTTCACCTCAGAACTAATCACGGTGGCCATAATAGTTGAAAGTTGTAATTGTTGAATCGTGCTGGACTGTGTGTTCCATCCCTGAAGTAAAGGGTTGAGTTAACTTCTTTGGAACCCTTGGATCCCCAAATTAAAGTTCTGTCTTCTGGGAAAAGAAAAGAGGAGAGTAAATGTGAAGGGAGGTGATTAATGTTCACCACATATGCCATCATACTTTACATCTGCCTCACATTTAAGAAGTATTTTAAACTAACCTTTCTCTTATTTCTAACATTAGGGAGCTTTTTTTCCCCCTGAAAAGCAGGAAAAACACAATTTTCCTGGTCAATTATTTTCCATTTATAGGACAGCTTGTTATCTTTTTCTCTGTCAACAGTTTTTGGATCATTAGGTAATTCTTGAAATTTCATCAGAAAGTGAGTCATTCTAAAGTGTATTTTATTTTCCCATACTGTGGAATTTTACCATTAGGTGGCTTATACCAACCAGGAACTCTGCATTGAGTATGTTAGTGATGAACAGCAATATATTTTAAAAAGCAAAGCACAATTTAAAAAATTATTAAATACCAAAATATGAAAGGCATGGTACTAGTAGCAAGTGTAAAGTTCAGTAATTTGAAATCATAAAATTCAGTTCAAGTTTTATAAAAGGGGTAAAATATATTCTAAAAAAAGACTCTTAGAGGGCATCTGCTGTCACACTAATTTCCTTTCCAGTAAGCCTGACAGGAAGAGTTTAGCAATGAGAATTCAATAACTACTTTCTTAGAAGGTTCACATTCCATTGTATCTGGAATATAGTGAATATTCAACAAATGTGATTTGATTTTTAATTTGAGCTCCAATTAAAGTAATTATTGTCTTCTGTATATTGAGGGCAAAATCCCTGTGTTTATAACTTTCACCCAGTAGGTGTCTGGTTCTTCCCCTTAGAGAGTAGTGCTTCATACATATGAGGGCAACTATAGGTCCCTATTTCATCTTGTCACCAGACAAAACATTCAGTCATTTCTCGTATATGATAACATTGCCAACACACTCACCATTCAACTTACCTTCCTCTTAAATTTCTTTCATTTTTAGTTTGCTTTAAGATGTTCACAAAAGTAGACACCATACCCTTGATATGATCTGAACAGTACAGTTCATATAGTGGGGATATTTATTTCCTTGTTCTAAATATGTTACTTCCAAAATGTTGTTTTTAAATCGCCTTAGTTGAAGTACATGTGTTATAAAATGCACAATATCTACATTAAAATATACTCTTTAAAAGTGCTCAGTTGAGTTTTAAAAATTTTATATCCATGTAACCACCACCACCACAATTGATATAGAACATTTCTACACCCCTCAAAACTTCTTGTGCCCACATCTGACTCCCAGCCCCAGGCAATCGCTGATCTGCTTTCTAGAATTCCACATAAGAAATGGAATCGTACAACGTGCACTCGTTTGTGTCTGGCTTATTTTGCTCAGCATAATGTTGCGATTCATCCATACTGTTGTATGAATAGTTCTTTTCTTTTATTGCTGATTAATATTCCATTTAATGACAATACCACGACAGGTCCATTCACCTATTGATGGGCATTTGATTGTTTTCAGTTTTTGACTATAATGAACAAAGTTGCTATGAACATTTGTGTACAAGTCTTTGTTCAGACAAATGTTTTCATTTTTCTTGGATAAATACCTGTGAGTGGAATTGCTGGGTCATATGGTTAGTGTATGTTTAACTTTAGAAGAAACTTCCAAAGTACTTTGTGAAGTGATTGTACGTACCATTTTACATTCCCAATGTCAGTGTAATAATAGCTCCAGTTCATACACATCCACTCATTGTTTTAAAGGTGAGTAGAATTCTTAGCATATGTTTGGATAGTTTTAAATTGATGTTAGGAAAGCAGTCTGTAGTCATCCAGAGTCTCCATTTAGTCTGACTAGTCTGTAGTATAGTTCTAAAATTAGGAAGTAACTTGTTTTCATCTTTTCTCCTCTCAAGATTGCCAGTTTTCTTTCAGATCTTTAGCTTTCTGACAAAAAGTACTATTTTTGTAGAGCTTCTTTTTCTGTATGTTTGTTTTTTAAAATATAGCTCCATTGTGACAGTCCAGTCAGGCATTATACTGAAATCATATTTCTGAAATACATTTCTTCTTTTGAAGTTATTCATGTTTATAAAACCCCTTGCTGCTCAATGTGTCTTATATGTAGCAGATCTTTACACATAGCATGTGCTCAGTCAATGTCTCCTTGTTTCTTGAATACCATGTTTTCACTCCATAATATGTATTATTTGCCTCCTAAGCAAGTAGCTAAATTGGGCAGAACTGTAAATAAATCTGACTTTTTATGGAACCTTCTTAACTAGAATAATGAGTGATTCAAATTGTTGAATTTGATCTGTAAATCAATTAGAAGATCTTTTATTCCCCGTAGCATCAAAGGGTAGAGAAGAGGTGCTTCTGATAAAACAGTGGTTAGTGGGTTTCTCCTTTGCTGTCTAACAATTCAAAATTCATTTATATTGTAAACTCTAAATCCTGTAAGCTGGGACAGATCCACTCCATGCCAGGGCAGAAGAATCATAGTGTTTTTGCCTTTGACTTTAGGTCATTCCTTTTTTAAAATACAGATACACACACATGCACCACCATCACCATTAACAACACAGAAAACCCAAATTTGCTACAGGATCAGTTTGGTAATGTAGGGAAAAGTTTATAAGGCTGAAGCAAGACCAGCTTTCCTCTCACATGAGAGGTACATATGTCAGGATGGTTTAGCTAAAGATCTTTCACCTGGAGTAAATCCCATGAATTGACTTTTGTTCTCCAGCTTCCCGTTTTACTGGTCCTTTCTATAGCCACTTCTGCCCTTTCTTAGGCACCTTTTCTATTCTAAAGAACAAATCAGGTCTCTTTTTCCAAATGCCTCATCCCCTCCCATTTTTTTTTTTTTTCTTTCCTGAAAATTCACTTATAACAAAGCATAGTATTTTTGGCTTTTGAAGTGAATAGTTCCCATCGACAGGACTATAGACTCTGTTAATGGACTCAAGTTACCTGTTGGAGTTAACATTGTGATAGGCTTTCATGTACATTGTGTTGGGGAGAGAAGAGCAGAGAGGCAGAGAAAGAGAAACTGTGTAGAAGGAAATGTGTAAAGGAGACAGCATCATTCTACCAGGGTCACTTTCTGTATTTCATTTATGTCATATCGCATCCCTACAACTACCATAAACAAGTCCCATGCCTTGATTTCCTCCCCTGTGAAATAGGGATGATATCCTTTTTTCCTATGTCATTGGGTCAGTGGGATGCTCAGATGATTTCATATAGGTGAAGGACTTGGAATGCTAAGAGTTTTAATCACCTGCTATTCTTTACAATAATAAGTGCTGGATAGTATTTGTTTTAAAAATGCACACTCCTCCTGTCATATGCTTTCATAAAATAGACTAGAAAAATGTTAACAGTGGTTATCTCTGTGGAGTTGGATGTCTGTAGATTTAAATATTCATTTTATTTTAAGTTTGAGATGAAAGGCAGATATTCAGCTCTTTAGCAACTCCATTTAATCACTAGAGGTTTCTTTTCCATTGTTTTTGCTAGCATCTTCCACTTACTTCGTTTTGACATGCTCCTCAAGACCTTGTAAGCTTTCAGTTCAGAAAGATTGTAAACACTTAATATGATGATCTAGGTAGTTCTTTAGAGGTTCATTAGTATATTATTTTGCTGCTTATTGTGACCTAGTTTATTATTCTCAGTGGTTTTTTCCTAGGTCAGTCACTGAGTGAGGCCAGCCTGCAGGGAACAGGAGATACCATATTGGTCCAGGAGATACTATATTCATTATTTATTGCCTGCCTGCTTTTTATGGCATATTGTAGAAATATTTACGTCTGAGATTTCCACAAATTTCATTATTCCTTAGGTCAGTTTCTCTTATAGCCAGAGAACTTAATAGAAGAGAATCCATAGTTAGTGGTTTCAGGTTTGACCTAGGGATATCTTTGGTTGTGCAGATCAGGATCTAGGGGTTTTAAATGGACAAAATGGTTTCTGTCCATTGGGTCATCTGAATGAAAGAACCAGGAATGAAGGGAGGTAAGGAACAAAGGAAGGAATGGGACTGATGATTAAAGGTAGGTAGGGAAAAATAGTGGTTTATAAGAATAATTGCTCACTTTGTCCAGTATGGAACCTGCTTCCTTCAATTTGCCCCTCTTCCTTTATCTGTGTGGGATACAGCAGTGTATAGCTGGAAGACTGAAATCTGCAGTTAGTTTTTGGAAAAAATAGAAGTTAAGTTCCTGCTCACTTACTAGTTAAAGTGACCTTAAGGAAGTCTCAATTGAACTTCTTCAATTTCTTCACCTGCAAAATATAGTTATTAATAAAAATATCTATACTATATCTTCATATGACTATTGTGAGGATCAAATAAAATAATGTATATAAAAAATACTTTGTAAGTGGTAAAGCTTAGGTAAGTATTTGATGATGATAATAATTGATGACCTCGAACAGCCTTCAAAGCCATCTTAGACTTCTTTCTTTGCTCTGGGCTTCTGTCTTCAGGTTTCTGTTATCTTCTTGGTAGGCATTACTCTCAGTGAACCACAGAATGTTCCATTAATACTCTACTTGTGCATGAGTGTTTTCCTGGCCTCGATCCTCCTCCCAGTGATGAAAGCTACTGGTTGATAATAGTTACAAAAAGCTTGAGGAAGGCAGCCCACATGCTGAGAGTTTCAATCTACATCTGGGTGGCTGAAGGATGGATGGAGGCTGAGAGGCAGCTCAGAGGACAAGCAGCACTGTAGGCATCCACACGCTCTCTGCATCCTCCAGCTAGTCTCACGCACTGCTTTTCTGTGCCATCATGACAAGCTTCCTCATAATTTTGAGTGTGAAGAAAAAGCGCCTGTGTGGTATGAGGAGAGGAGAAAGGTGGTTTACAAATGCTAAGGTTATGGGTGAAATTTTAGTTCTGTTATTAAAGGTATAGAAAGTCTTCTCACCTACTTCTCAAAACGGTAGAATAGAATAAGTCAGACTTTTTTTGATATCCTACTACCATATTGATTCAGGCACATGCTCATTCAGCCCAGCTGAGGAGGCTTTGGTGTCATCGTCAGAAAGACGAAGCACCCATTATATTAATTAATTAATTAATTTTATTTATTTATGGCTGTGTTGGGTCTGCGTTTCTGTGCGAGAACTTTCTCTAGTTGTGGCAAGCGGGGGCCACTCTTCATCGCGGTGCGTGGGCCTCTCACTATCGCGGCCTCTCTTGTTGCGGAGCACAGGCTCCAGACGCGCAGGCTCAGTAGTTGTGGCTCACGGGCCCAGTTGCTCCGCGGCATGTGGGATCTTCCCAGACCAGGGCTCGAACCCATGTCCCCTGCATTGGCAGGCAGACTCTCAACCACTGCGCCACCAGGGAAGCCTGAAGCACCCATTATAAATAGTAGTTGTTATTAAAACATGAAAATTTGGAGCTACTTAATAAAAATATACCTGTTTTACCTGATTCTGTAGAACACATAAGAGACACATGAAATTAATTAAAAAAAAAAAAACTTGTCCTTTTGATATTTGGAAGAAATTATAAAGTATAATTATATCAATTTGGTATTCTTTACAATTTGATAGTACAGCATTTATTTTTGTGCTTTTAGTAATATATGCAGCGTTGAAAGCATTGAAGTTGCATAAAATAAAAAATGTGAAATGTGTTCCACATTTATTTTGTTTTCACCAAATGGAATTTGTTCAAATAATACACTGCTGAATGCTGCGTTTTATCCATTTTAAAACAAATTTAGAAATGAATGTTTTGTCATTTTAAAATTATAATATTTAAATCCATAAATTCTAGTTGAATGGAGCACATTAGAAGGAATAGATTAAGGCAACAGGATAGCCCTTATGTGTAACTTTAGTATCATCTCATATGTTGATAGTATTACATTTGTTGGTCGGTCCAAAAACACTCCATGTAATAATTTTTCATTGGATCATTGTCTCTTGCCTTGAAAAGAAATTGCCCCAGCTTTGTTTTGACATTGGCTTTCAATTAACTTCTGAGCTTTTTTTTTTAACACTTATGAATTGGAAGCAACCCATTTTTCTGTGCTGATATCCTATTTCAATTGATGTCACCTAATTAAAAATAAAGTCATTGTCTTGACTAATAAGCCTCAAGTAATTATAAGTCAGTGCTATATAATAATAGTTGTCATTTATTGAGCTCTTACTATGCATCAGGCACTATTTGAAGCCCACAAAAGGTGTTAACTTATTGAATCCTTATTATCACTTTGGGAGGTAGGAACCTATTCTCATTTTACGGTTTATTCCTGTTTTACAGTTGAAAAAACTGAGGCATGGGTGGTTAAATAACTGGCTTGATATCATGGTTACTAGTTGTGGTAAAGCCAGAGTATGAATTCAGGCAATGTGGACTGAGAATTCAGTACCCTTAATTATTATACTGTGTGTGCAAATATAGAAAATTTACATATAAAGCACAAAATACATTAATCAGACATAGGCACAGAAATGTGCACATCTGTTTTATGAAACCTTTATCTACTTTTATTAGATGAAAATAGGCGTTTAAAGTATTCAGATATTTGTGTAATGTAGCTACTAGCAGAGACTGCTCATTTTAAAGTATTTACTATTATAAATCCTATTAAGCAAATTGTATGCTCTTCCTGGAGCCATTTCCTCTATAAATTTTGTGAGTTTACACATTTTAGAAAGATTTCTAAAATCCTTCCAGTTTCAATATTTTATGAATTCATGATCCTCGTTCTTTTATTCTTAATTCCTGGTTTTGCTTACTTGAAAATCTGACGACTGATTGATTTAACTCTTTTTTCCTTCACTCATATTTATTGAGGGCGTTAAGTCATCTCATAGATGTTGTATTTTCATTTTCATTCAGTTCAAAATACTTCTAATTTGCCTTTTTATTTCTTCTTGGACCCATGGGTTATTTAGAAATATATTACTTAGTTTCAAATTATTTGGTATTTTTCCTAATATTTTTGCTATTGATTCTAATTCTGTTGTGATCAGGCAGCTTACTTTCTAAGATTTGAATCCTTTGAAATGTACAGAGACTTGTTTTGTGATCAGAATATAGTCTGTCTTGTTAATTGTTCTGTATGTACTTGAGAAGGATGTGTATTCTGCTATTGGGTGGAGTATCCTATAAATGTCAGTTAGGTCAAGTTGCTTGATGGTGTTGTTCAAGTTTCTATATCCTTACTGATTTTCTGTCTACTTGTTATATCAAGAATTGAAAGATGGGTTTTAAAATTTCCATCTATGATGGTGCATTTTACTATTTTTTGTTTTTCAGTTCGGCCAGGTTTTGCTTTATGTGTTTTGATGTTCTGATAATAGGTGCATAAACATTTAGCATTGTATCAATAAGTTCTCTTGATGAATTGATTCCTTTATCATTATGAAATATCCCTGTTTATTCCTGGTAATATTTCCTGCTTTGAAATCTACTTTGTCTGGTGTTGATATAGCATTGTATATCTTTTTCAGTCCTTACTTTTAACCTGTCTGTGACATTATATTTAAAATGGATTTCTTATAAAGAACATTTAGCTTGGTCTTTGTTTATTAAATGATTTGACAATCTCTACCTTTCCATTGGTGTGTTTAAAGTACATTTTATGTGATTATTGATAGGTTAGGTTTGAATCTACTATGTTGCTATTGGTTTTCTATTTGTCCTAGCTAATCTTTGGTTTCTTTTTCTTCTTTTCTTGCTTTGTTTTGGATTACTTGAGTAATTTTATGATTCCATCTTATCTTCTTTATTGGCTATTGCCATACCTCTTTGTTTTGTACTTTCAGTGGTTACTGTATGGTTTACAGTATGCTTCTTTAACTTGTCATACTGTACCATCATGTAATATTATACCACCTCCTGTACGGTGTAAGAAAAGCCAGTGGTTCTCAGCAGCAGCTGGGGCAATGGGTTGGAGGACCATACTGGAATCATGTTTGGTGTATATGTGAGAACTTTGAAAAGTGCCTCACTTCAGATGCCCTCCTACTGGCTTGTTGCTCCTCCCATAAGAACATTAATAACACCCTTCCTTTTTGTGGATGAACAAACTGAGGCTCAGTTTAAAGTGACTGCAGTAAATGGCAAAAATAGGCCCAACATAGCATAATGTAAGGAATAGTGGTCTTGAAGTCAGCTAGACCTAGATTCGAATTCTATCACTATTGCTTACTAGATATATGACCCTGGATGAGTTATTTAACCACTCTAATTTTTATGCCCTAAAATATAGATAATAATCACCTCATGGCGTTGTTGTCCTACGTGTCATATAATATTTGTTTTCTATCTTGATTGTCAAAATTAAATGGAATAGCATTTATAAAGTACCTAGTTAATTAAATTGCTTGGCACACTGTAGGACTTCAAATATACTTTCCATATAAGGATCATGGAAGTTATTGCCTGACTCCGAAGTAAGTGCTTTTAGTTTACTTTAGTTTACAGTCAATTATCTCTTCAAACTTTATTCTGTCCTTTAGACCTGGAAACATTTGTTATGTGTGTCAGGGAAGATAAAGTTAATGTAGATGAGGTTACCATGAATGGGTATGATAATTAAACCGAATAGGTTCAGGGTTCATGGGAGATCTAAGTTGTGAATAAGGCTTCAGGAAGGCTAGAGGCTAGAGCAATCAGAGACATTAGCCTCTAAATTCTAGCAGTGGACAGAGAGAGGTGTGGTATGAGAGAGAATATCATCTTGCATCTCATTGTACGGCATTTGCAAAGAGGCAGTTCCTATTAGAATTTAGGTCGATGAGAAGAAGAAGAAGGACAGTAGATTTGAAAGTCATCATAATATACAAGTGAACATTAAGGCTGCAATATTATTCAAGGGACAGTGTGTGCATAGTGGAACACAGAAGGACAAGAACGTATCTTCAGGGAATAGTCTTTGTTAGAGAATAAAAGAGGAGGCAGCCAGGAAAGTTAAGGCTTCCCTAATCTTGCCATGTTTCCAGTATCTAAAAGCAGTGACCTACATTCTACAAGTGGATTTCAAATTTATGGTGCACGTAGGTTGTGAGCATAATTTATTAGTTTATTTTTGTACCTATTAAAATGATATCTAAAATGTGCTTTTTTGGTAAAACCCCAAATATTTTTGGGGGACTTTCAAACTGGTGTGTGTAATGAACACTAAAGAAGGTCATGATGTTTTTAAATTTTTCACTGACTTTGCAGGACCATGATTTTATTCTTAAGAGTGCCATTCTCATAACAGTGAAAATTTCAAATGTGAAACCTAAATTTTGTTTCTATTAACTTGGAAATATGAAAAACAAGCAAAAAATTTCAAGCAGACTGGAGTATGGCAAGAACATAGATTTTATAGTGAGATGGAGTTCCATGTGGGTCCTGGTGTCTTTTACTGGTGGTAAAACTTTGAAAAAGTATTTCTGGACCTCAGTGTCCATTTTTATAAAGTAGAGCACAACATACATTTTTACAAGGTTGTAATGAGAATTAAAGTATTAAATTTAGTGGTAGGCACTCAATAATAAATGGTGGCTTTTTAAAAAAAAATTGAATATAACTGAGGAGCTGAGGTTGGAAGAGAGCAATTCTGATTTATTGGTAGAATCTTCTGGGTACCAAACACCAGCCTTAACTTTCTTCATGTTATCTAGGTGGAGGGTATAATTTGTTTTCTGTTTCCTGATTTATTACTTAGTATTCATCCTCCCACACTGAGATACCATGCAACAAAGCTTAAGAGGTTTTTCGCTTGCAGCCTTACTCACAGTTGCCAGGAGAACTGCTGTATTACAGAACTTAGCTTATATTTGTTCCAACTATCTTGACTCTAAAGGTGTTAAAAAGCAGTGAGCTAGTAGGTTAAATTCCACATTCAGGAAGCACTGGTTTCTTGTCTTCAAAGCAAGAAGAAAAGGAAGCAGGGATGAATTCTTCAAAAAATAGTGTCCAGTCTCTGCAGTAGATAATAAATTATCAGTAGATAATTTTTTTCTATTGAGGTGGGTTTTTTTCCCCCTCAAGTTAAACCTATACATAAAAAAAGCATAATCTAAATGCCGAAGGTGAGCCATTTAAAAATAAAATAAAAGGAAAAGAGTTCACTTCTGAGCAAATCAAACAAATCACAAACTATAATAAAATATCCCTAAAATATTAATTTAACTCATGTATAAAAATAACTTGGTTATATAGTCTTGGGAAGGAACATAAATCACTTAAATTATGAATTGTTAATTATTGTTGAGTGTTATTCATAATATTTAACAAAATAATTTTGGAGTAAATTGAGTGCACTTAAAAAGTTCTACTTGCTGTGTGTTATGTTATGCTTAAACAAATATTTTAATAATGTTCTAAGACTAGGTAGATGTTGGGCAAGTTCTCTTTACGAGAACAGGTTGTAACTGAAAAAAAATTAGATGTTGCTATAAAGTGACAAAGTTTGTAGAAACTTATGTATTTCCCAAGGAAAGAGCTTTTTGGATTTTCTGTTTTTTCTTGTTAAACTGAGATAAATTTTCATGTATATAAAGCCTGTGCTTTAAGAACCAACTTAAGATGTGCCATTTTTAGATTCATCAATATACAACACATTGGAATCTTATTTTTTGATTGCTCTGTTATCTTTGTTGATTTTTATTCAACGCATATTAAACAATAAATAGATTTTTAGCATTGGTGGTAGCTTTATTAATATTCAATTTGGAAGAAAAATGAATTTAACACTAGAATTGCCAGCAATGATAAGTTAAAAAGTAAGAAATTTGTAATTTTTTCCTGGAAGTTCAAAGATAGTCATACATTTCCCTCTCTTTGTAAAGATAACTTTGTAATGGGGTTGGCATGAGTAAAAAATAGACTGCCTCCTGTGTTTTGGAACCAGGTGATAGCTTTTGTTGCAGTCGTGTTACATCTCTGGAAGCCACCTCAGGGACTTGAGTTTCACTAACTTACATGGGTTTGGAGCAACAGCTGTTGAACTTCAGAAATGTCAGCTTTACCCTTTGCACCTTTCTTTTATGACTTTTTACTCAATATATTTACCCTAAGAAAATGGTATTTTTGTTTAGAGTCTTCTCAGGAAGAAAAAAAGCAAAATGAATTAATAAATATTTCCTTATTCAGTTGTTGGAAGCCTTTGCTTCTACTGCGAATTACTATTTATATACTTAAAACCAAAAATAAAGTGGAGCTACCTTGAAGTCACCTTAAGAGCTAAATTCTATAATTCATAATATCCCTGGTCAAGTGGTATGGTAGAGCTTCATTGTGGAGATTCAAACAGATAGACCATGGCCTAGCCTATGACTCAAGGTCTTAACTTGAAGGGCCTGTCTGACCTTAGAGTCTCTGAGCCTACATTGCTCTAAACATAACCACTTAAAGTGGTGCAATGTGACTAGTGTTGACTGTTAGTGGTCTTATTATAAAGTGGTTCTACTGTAGTCTGGAAAGTACAAGCCAGGAGTATTCAGCACTGGTGATCTAATTTCACTGTAAGCTTTGTTTTGAGATACCAAATACTTTGGACATGTGGCTTATCTGTAAGTACTGAAAAATAGTTTAACTGTTACTTTTGATGTCTATAATGATTGAAATGATGTGACTGTAAGATCAAGCCTCTGGAAAATGTCAAAATTAGTTGTTAAGATGTACAAGGACAATTTCAAAAAAAAATGATTGACATAATTAAGCTACATTGCTTACTCAGCTTTAGAGCAATTGGGAGGCGTTATTGTGTGGCTACTATTTAACTATGGGCCTAACTAGGTCCTTATACTTGGGAAAGTAGAGCAGGATGGGTAAAAGGGAAAGAGGCAAGGGAAAAAAGACAAGGAGAAAGGGACATGGGGAGAGAGAGGGAAAGGAAAAGAAAGGGTGAGGAAGAATGATTGTTTAATTAGCCTACATTAAAAAAATTCTACTGTTGTCTTAATGAAAAAAAATATATCATTCAGTGTTGAGTAAACCTTGTAAGGAAAGAGAATGGAGTTTTCATTGTAAATAACCTTTCAGTTGCACTGAGAAAAAAACCATCCTTGTAAATCTGGTTTGTATGAAAAATGACTCCGCAGAACCATGAGAAGTAATCAGCCCATATTTGTATATGGTATTGAATATAATATGTACATATTAGCTTACTATTTTGGTACAACAAGAAAATCATTTATATTACCTTCATAAGAAAGGTGACATAAAAAATGCAGTTTTTGAGCAGGTTATATTGGGAGGTGTTTGCTTTCACCTAGCTTTAATGTCCTTCGATATTGCAGAAGTACTACTGTGTAAATTAGTTGTGGACAATTTATGAGGTCATAAAAACCCAACAGTATGTATCAAAATGTACTTAGTATGTGAGTAAAGAAGTCAAGCAATATGGTTGGTTTTGGAGTTACATTTGTACAAAACAATTTTTAAATTTTTTTAAACGAAAGCATGAACATAATATGTAAAGAAGTAATTGCAAAACATTTTAACATGAATAAATAGCACAAGTTGTGGAAAGCTTGTAAACCTGCCATCTAAAACTGATTACCCTTATGAGCATTTCTTGCTGTTTGACAGTGGAAAGTGCACCTTGTAGAAGCTGTTATACAAGCCATTACATTTAAAAGGTTTCCGTCTCACACCCCAAAATTACACTTATTTGCTGCAAGTGAAAATTCAGAATTTGTTCCTTGTTTATTTTGATGGCAATTACCGTGGTGTTGAATTTTGTTTCTCCCCCTTCTTCCTGGAAAACTAGAAATTAGCCTTTTTTGGTTTCCTTATTTCAGTGTGAACGCAGTTAGTCAGTTTGTGTATTGTAGGTTACATACAGAGATATAGTAATAATAAAATTCAGAGCCTAAAACACTCAGATACTCCATGTAATAATAAAATAGTGAGCCTAGGTCACCAACCATTTTAGTTGGTATCTCCATATACACACGAAGTTTGCCTTACTTGAAATCTTGTTAAATATCCTGAAAGAGTACCTTAATCATTTATGTGAGAAAGAAACTTGAAAATGTCTGAGATCCTCTTATTTTTGGGTTTCATTCTCCACGTTACGAGTATTTCTTTCATTGTGTAATAAGCAGTTTGAGCTTTTGGCAGGCCTTCCTACTTCTTTTTGAGTGCCTTCCTTCTTTCTTCTCTTATACACCATAGTCTGTTACAAAGAGCTACTAACTGGGAATTGGGAATTCTGAGTTCTAATGCCAACTCTGATACTAATGGATCCATTTGATTTATTGGTCTCAGATTCACTGTGAAATGGGGACCTGAACTAGATCTCCTGGATACTTTTTAAGTTTAAATGCTGTGATTTGAGAAGTAGGGCATTTATCTGAAAACCTATTACACCCCCTTCCCCAGTTTTTTTTTACTGAGTGATCATTTACTGAATAGATATTTCTCCTAAAAGCACTTTGCTGAAACATAAATTCACTGAGTGGCAATTTTGTTAAATTTACCAAGTACTCTGATTTATTAGTTGCCTAAGAACTAGTTTTCCAAATTAATCAACTGCCTAAAATATGTTTCTATTAACTACATATAACATTTATCACAAATCACACTGCATTAGTCACAAAATCGTTTGAAATTTTTGGTGGGAAGTATTAATTAGTTTTAATTTGGTTTTAATTTTTCCACAGCAATTTCACCACAGACATTTTGCAACAGAAATATTTATCAGTACAGCCCAGCTGAGTGCCAAATTTGTCATTGATATTTTATATATGGAATTCTTTACAGTTGCTTAAAAGTGAAGCTATATATTTATTTAGTTGTAGTGGTTAACAAATGTGTGAATTAAGAGAAGTATAGAATACATTTAATGGGTGAAAAATGTGTTAAAAGAAATAAACCTTCCCTGTTCTCATTTATAAACTCCATGACATTCAAGACATGCACAGCCCTTTAATTAAAAATAAATGCTCATTCTCAAAAGTCATTGGCCCAGAAAATGGTGAAATTCCAGAATATAGTTATGGGTAGGCTACAGTGTGCTGGCTTGTAGCAAAATTTCAGATAAATTTAAACTTTGAACTCATCAATGTAAGTGTCAAAGAAATCTTCAAAGGCCCTTTAAAACTTTTATTCAATACAAATTATGTCCACAAGATAAATGGTTAAAAGAAACAAATTTTGAATGAATTGGTCAATTTGTCAAATTGGCCATTAGGCAAAATGATTCTTAGCAAGTTGATTTTTTGAAAAGTAAACTTAGTGTTATCATACCCCCATCACCATCTCTACCAGGGGTGGGGGACAGCGAAACTGTAATGGAAGAGTACTACTGCCTTTAGAATTATAGTGTTTTTTCCTCAGCCATGCCCTATAGCCAAAGTTGGAACTATTTGGAAGGTCTTCTGCCTCTGTGTGTATATGCATGTGTGTAATGTACTTACTATGTGTCCAGCATAACTTTTGATGCTAAATATCCATATTGTGTGTGTGTGTGTGTGAGCACACGCACGCGTGCGCCATGGCCACCACAACACAGGCTTTCTGAGACATTGAAGAAGTACAATAAAATGTCTGGGTGAGAACTGAGAAATTTTTAGTTTTCTCTGCTCTTATGATGACCGTAGCAAAATATGTCCCATATGAATGTTTGACTGAAGTAACAAAACAAATAGATCAACGTATATGATGAATCACTTGGCGTATGCCAAGGAAAGGTGGTCCTGTGCTCAAGCAGGAATAGAGATGTTAGCTGGACTAGAGGACTATTCTAGAACATTGGTATGGGGCTTAGTATTTCTGAACACTGCCTTTGGCCTGTAACCTTCCTTAAAACTGTTTGCTTTCCAGTTACTACCCTTGATTGCAGTGCCATTAGGTAGTAGCGTTAAATATATTTTTCTTGGGCTTGCTGAAGGTCATTTGTGAATGTAAAGATCAGGGAACAACAACTCCTGGCACTTGTGCCAAAGACCTTTTGGTTTCACCAAAAATCAATTCTTTTGTGAATTAACTAGTTGAGACAGTCCCTTCTTTTGGCATCTAAGAAGCTGCAGCCAGTCATTCTTACTAATTTAGAAGTGGAATTGATGGTGGGCACCTGAGAGCTCAACTCTTAAGATTTTAGAAGAAAAGATATTGTACTTTTTTTGAACATTTTCTGAGCCCTGATTCAAATTCCAACAAGCCTATTTGTGTTAATGCCTCAGCAGAAGTGATATAGAACGCACGACTCAGCATTTTTAATAGTGTTTGCCGAGATCTACAAAATAGAATAGACAGCCATCTTGTCAGGTACTCAGCATTGCTGGAAATGAAATTAATATTTTTTGGAGGATAACATATGGAACATTAGTAACTGGGTTAAAAAATTACAGCATGTCCAATTTCTATATTGTAGAACATTAAAAATATGGAAAAGACTGCTATTTAGACAGGACTACATAGTAGTTGGTCTGTAGAACATTTAAATTATCATATTATAAGCCTAATACAGCATATTGCTAGGTTAAAAAAAGAAAGAAAAAAAAAACCAATTTTTGCTACCGGAACCTAATAGATGGTGTGGTATATTCAAGTCCTCACTCTGCCCATTTCTAGCTATGTGACCTTGGGGCTCGTAGAGTTGTTTAAGCTTTGGGCCTAAGTTTTATCATCCATAAAAGTGGGATAATAATAGTACCTACCTCACAGGATTTCTGGTTAGATTAAATAAAGCATGTAAAATCCTTACATAAATGTGTTAACTAATTTTAACTAGAGGATTCTTGAAATACCCTTTTTTGTGAAAAGTTTCAATGACTGTTAAGAGAACATAGAAGAATGTCAGTTGAATGTTGCCAAGCTCAAATAAATTTCAAATTGTTAATTAATGATGAAGTTAGAACAATTACTATTAGGCTAATTACTTATTCTTAGCATTTCAGCTATGAAAATTAAAGATCTCTGAGAGCTTCTGTCTCATAAAAACAAAGGAAGCATACCAGGCTACTTTTTCTAAGATGACATGATTAGAGCATTGAATCCACAATTCAGTGAATCAGGTGTACTTATTAAAATAGTAAATGACGTGTCAGGAGGTTCAGAGCAATAGCTGAAGACTTAATTTGCTCATTTGAGTTTATTTAATCCTTATCTTGTTTCTTTATAAAAAAAATTATACACAAAATCTGTCAAGGCTTACAAATATTAGAATATGGGGGTTGTTATAAAATTTTGCCATAATGGGAATTGAAAGTGAAGTCACATTAGAAAATTAGGAGAAAACATTCTTAATGAATAAATTGATTGGAACTGGCTCTAGTAGAAAACTCTATTTTTACACAATTTTTAAGTGTTAAACGCATCTGATATAGCATACTTTAATAGTAATGTTTCAGCAGGGTCTTAAGCTCATCCTCTTTGTAGATTCATCTGTTCATTCAACAAATTGAAGATCCTCTGTGTGTTAGGCACTGTTGCATATTCGTAGGTGAAAAAGATAAGCATAGTCCATGTGCTCGGGGTGTTTATAATCTGGTTGGAGAGACAGTTACACTACAATATGATAATTGCTGCTGGCTGAGTAAAAATAAGATGCTGTAGGAACACTCAGACAAGCACCAGACCCAGACTTATTTAGAAGCAGGGGGGGCAGGGAGAGGGAAGAGTGGTGGTGGTTTGGGAGACTATCTGGGGGAAGTGGAATTTATCCTGAGATCTGAAAGATGAAGCGGAGAAGAGGTGGGAAGGAAAAATTGTTTGAGTCAGCGGGAACTTCTTGTTTCTGATCCATTAAAGTGGGACTGGGGAACTTCCCCCTTCTAGGTTTGGGGAACTGAGAGTAGTTGCATATGGCTGGAGTGTATATAGTACTCTTTGGAAAATTGTAGGCAGGAGCTATATTCTAAAGAGCCTTAAAAGCCCTGTTGAGGGCTTTGCAGTTTATCCTGAGGACACTGGGAACCTGTTGTAGGGAGTGGCCTCAACTCTGTGGAGCCAGAGAGATGAAGATGTGTGAATAGATTTTTAGAGAGATTAGGAAGCAGAAGCATTGGCCTCAGTGATTGATTAGATTTGGGAATTGAGAGGAGAAAGTTTGGTGATAAAAGAAATGATAGGACAGTTACTTTTAATGTATTTTAAGGGATAAAGGAAGAGTTCTCCCCTCTCTTTTAGCCCCCTTGGAAGACCATCAAAGGTTAGGAGGGGGAGGGAGTGTGGAAATAAAACTTATTATGTGAAATTTCACACTTACATAAAACATTACATAATGACAATAGCTTTTAATAATAAAGAACTTATAGGTGATTTTAAGCATATTAATAACCCTAGCTAAGGGGTATTAACCATAGATTTATGAGATAGCCTAAGATAACCCACTTTAGAAGGAAGTATTGTTTTTGGAGCCAAGAAAACACTTTAGAGTGAGTTGGAAGGACAGCCATGTTCAGAGTGCATCACCAATTCCATAAAAGCAGCTCCGAAGGAAGTGTTTTTAGTTCAGTGTAATTGACTTATTTCAAGTTTTACTGATTTTTAGAGAGAAATAAATTTTCTGTTAAGTTTGAGAATGCACAGAGTTAGCTAGAATCTTCAATCTGTTTTAATTTTCATCTTTTAGCCAAACTTTTTTTCCAAGTGTGTACATATGCATTTTATAATGAAAGTCAGTGTAAAAATTTCACTTGATTAATAGCATTATGTTTTAGAGCAATTATTTCCAGAATTTATGTATGTGTGAATATATAGATTTTTTTTCAAGTCCACCCACTCCCATGTTGACTACATTTGCCAAAAAAATGGAAGTAATGAGAATTCAGTTCTTTAAGATACTGTACATTTAAAGTGGGGTATATTATTTCCATTATTAGCAATGCTATTATACAGTATTATTTTCCCCTTTTAGATGTATTGATCTCTTTGAGCCTGTCATTGGAATAGTTAGGAACTGCAAAAGGCTCTATTCTTTACTCTTATAAAAAGAAAAAGAAATAAGAGATAGAAAAAAAACAGAAAAATTTTTTGCGTGGGGAAGAGAATCCAAGAAGAAAGTTGTTATTGGAGCCTTTTTTGGTGTGAAGAAAATTAAGAATTCCTGTTTTACTTCACTCCCTGTAAAATCCAAAGAAAATCCTGTTTGGAAACAACATTACCTGCTTGTTTTCTTTTGTGGCTCTTTAAGTAATGCTGCCTTTTAAGCCAATCTTTGCCCTCTCTTTGCAAAAAATAGTATGGATACTTCCATGTGTGTGGCTAAGACCCCACTAGTAAGTGTAGAGGAAAAAAGATAAAACTTGTGTGTAAAGTTTAGGGTATGTAGAAAGAATAAACAGATGTCACTAGGGCTCGTTTAAAAAGGGGGTACCTGTTTCCTTGGTGGGACTAAACACTTAGATTCACCACGTATATCCTCATCCAGTTTGAGATCTATGGAAGAGGCGCCACTGCTCTTATGAGTTTGAATACAAGGGAGCAGAATTGAAATTCATGTCTTTATTCTAGATTGGACAATAGGTTCTGGCGAGTGTCATAAGGAAAGGATCATATTTGACATTTGGGAATGTGTATTACTGTAGATTTCCTTCTTTCAGCAGAAAATGACACAGATCATGGAACTAGCAATGAATGGATCTGTAGATATAATCTCCAGATAAATTTTTTAAATAGAAACATTGAAAATGTTGTGTTTTAGAGCCCTTTGAGAGTTTTGAGCCACTCAGTGGGAAGGGAGACAGAGCTCTTACCCAGCTACTGAACAGATCAAATACTATACAGGTATTTTGGGGATTAAAAGGGCTGTTTTACAGAATCTAAGACTGACTTTTTGGGATGGCTCCAGGGTGAGATGGGTCTCTGGAGCTCATGTTGCTTTTGACCAGCAAGCCCAAGGTTAGCTTGAGGCCACGCAAAGTTATGATCATTGGTTTGGGAAGGCCCATATTTCGGGAGTCCTTAGGAGTTACACTGATGTTACTGTATACCCTTAAGAATTTTACCAAATCATACAATTTTATATCTGTGAATAAAATTACACTGTAGGCTGCATATTATTTGGCAACCTGCTTTTTATGCTTACAATATTATGAGCATCTTTCCATGCTGACTTTTATAGATCTGTATAGTATTCCGCTATAGGGGTATAGAATTTATTAGGGATAATTATAGGGATATAGTTTATTAGTTCCCCAATTACAGACATTTCAGTTGCTTATTATTGGCTGTTATAAGTAATACTTGAGTGAACATCTTTGTGTTTGTGTATAATATTATGTATAGATACTAACCTAAATGGACCCTCATTTGACTGTTTTTTTTTTAAGACAAATTTAAATTCTTGAAAGTAAATGAATCTCATATTATTTCCTCTTCCTTCCATAAAATATTCTGTGAACACAAGGTTAGTGCAGATCTCTTTTAACCCATGATATGCTTTTCTATATCATAAGCATTATAGCTTTGATGTCATCATAATGATCACATACTAGGTACAGTACGTATTTGCCGTTCACGTGATATTTGTGTCTATTTGTTCAAATTTAGAATTCTTTCTTAGTGCTCAAAGTCTCTATAGACTACTCTATTTCTTTTAAAGTTGATTTCACTAAAATAGCCTCACTGCTGTTGCTGTTTGTGTAGCCGACTAGGATCCAGTGTCAGGGTGCCATTATTGGAGTGAGACAGACCTGGGCTTGAATCCTGGCTTTATTTCTTAATAGTTCTGTGATCCTGGGCAAGTTACTTAATCTCTAAACCTTTCTTTTCTCTGCTATAAAATGGGAATATCTACTTCGTGGTTGAAATTAGGGTTAAATGTATGCAAAGATGTAAAGCATCTATCACATAGTAAATGCTCAGTATATGGTAGCTATTCTTATTACTATAATGAAATGATTGATTTATGATAAAATGCTCTTTGTTCATCATTTTTCAGTTCTAAGTGCTATTATCATTAAATACTCCATCTCATAGGTTCTAGTCACTGTCAGGATTGGATTGACCAATAGTAAGAAACATTTATAGGTTTGCCTCATAGATTTTGGTAAGAATCTTTCTGTATGTTACATCATTTTGTTCTCAGACTCTTCTTCCAGTAAGCAAAATATGTAGGATACTCAGAAATTTTTGTTTGTTGGTTTTCTTTTTCTTTTCTTTTAGCTTTTATGTGAGCACTCCCAGTTTTTAGCTTATGTCATCTAGGTGAGACCAATTTGCCTATTAATTCATGAATGTGAGTGAGAGAAAATGCCAGGATGGCATCAGCAATAGACTGGACAAGCACCTGGTTCTCTTTTCCCCAGAATTACTTCTGTGCCTGATAACAGCTTCTCTTGATAACTAGAAACAATTAACACATAACAAAATTCTTACATCATTTCAGCAGTGTGGCTTCAGTAATATGTTAATAGATTGTTTTATTTTTTAATTAATTCATTAAGATAAAAACTGTTAAAGTAATTTGATTTGTCTTCTCCAAAGAAACAGTTTTTCATTATCTATTCTGAGTCAAAGGAAGAATTAGTTAAGAAAAAACCTTTGTTTGAAAAGTGAAAAAAGTTACCCAGGCAACCTGTATATGTTACTAGTGTGCTGATTAATCATCGCCAACATTTAATCTCTGTCATCAGTTATCACAGGAAGATGACTGCCGAACAGTCTACACTATTATCATTCCATCATTTTTCTACGGATCAATTTAGTATAAAAGATTAATTGTACATAGTCAGGAGGATTACAACACAGACCTAAATAAAGAAGCAGAGCTTTTATAATATAGAAAATCATGAATTTTCCTTTTACATCTCTTCAGTTACCTGATATATTGATTTGATAAAGCCCTGTGTTTTACAATGAATAAACTTTTCACAGAGGTATATTTTAAGTAAAAAAGGCTGACTATAGTTTATAGTTAACCAGTTTCTTTCATTTGTACTCGGTGAAGTGGAAAAAAAGCAAAGTCATAGAGTTTTACATTTGTAGGTAAATTAATCAGCTCAATATATTTTTGTCAATTTCAAAAAACTTATCACATTATTTTTAACCATATATATATAAATTCTAATATGCCCCATTATTTTACATTATATTGTTGACTTTGAAGATGCTTAATATTCTTAATTTTTTTCTAAAGAATTAGAATAATCTTTATATTTTCATCATCTACTCCAGAATAGTCAGAAATGTATACATTTCATACTGATTTTATGTTCAGGAAAGTACATATCAGCTATTTTTTTCCAAAAACCATGACTTATTTTAGTTGTCTAATTTTAATAAATAGAGGTTTCAATTGCTGTGAGTATTATATATGCTAGTATTTATTTTCTAACATTTATTCAAGAATGCTGATGCTTAATCAGAGTATTAGTAATAAAATCTTATGCTATAAAACTTCTATTATGATTTGGGATCTTTCTCTGTGAAAGCACACTGATGTTAAACTCCTTGTTGTGTATTTTAAAAGTAGTAATTTTAGATTATGACAATTTTTTTCTGTAAATAGCGTTCCTCTGCTCTTACATTGAACCAGGTTTCTAAGTAAATAACTTATTCTTTAATGTCACATTTTAGGTGTGATTTATTTTCACTATACAAATAAGTGACTATCATAATAATACTGGTTGATTTGGTTCAAATAGGAATTGGAATTACCATCTTTTGTTTTTCTGTACTAAGGAAAAAGGAAGGAAGTTCTCTGTTGTACTTGAAAATTAAATTACAGGTTTTTATTTTCTATACTGGATTAAAACCTGTTACATTCCTCAGTGTAAAAAAACAATATAGTCAGTCAGTGGAGTGGAACCAAACTTTGCAGACTTTGCTTTTTTTTGGAAAGCAAATTATTTCAGGAAGAAAAACCCCAATAAAAATTAGATGATACTACCTATTTTTAAGCGAGCCCAGTTATATAGTTCTGTTTGATAAGTAATTGATTAGGTCAGACTATTTAAGCATTTAATCTGGCATGTACATTGTGTGTGATGAAAGGAATCCAGCTGTGAATTTGAGTGTATTAAATAATCTTCAGGAAGTTTCACAAAGAACATTTGAATGCCTTGAAACTTGCAATAATGCATGTTTGTTCCAAACACATTTGCTTTGCCTAGGTTTTGCCCATCAGGTTGAAGAAACGGTAATCTTTTTGCATTCAGCAGCTGGGTTTTTGCAATATTCTTTTCCTTCTTCTAGGGGTTAATTAGCCTTCTTTCAAAATGTGGCCTATTTAGCTGTAGATTCGCATGATTCAGCCAGAGCTGGCTATACAAAGCAGAACCGTTAACAGGCGGGTGTGTCCAACTGCTTAATTAGCCAGAATAAAAAGGTCCTTTGTCAAACAAGCATCTGTTGCTCTTGACACACCTGACAGCCACATTAGGCAAGGATGACTAGACTGAAATCGTGCATGTCTCTCCTTCAAGAATATACAACTCATTTACATATAGGCTGCATCATGGACAAACTGCAGGGGTTTATTTAGCTTATCAAAATGGATTAATGTGACTGCATTTGTGGCTGATAAACAAATATCACTTGAAAGGAGGCTGTGAAGGAACTAAACTAACCAAATTACTCCCAAACATAAACAAAGCACCAGAAACCACTGCTAGATGAATGGGAACACCTCACATGTACGCACAAACCTTTATACTGGATCTAAAACAAAACCTACAAATGAAGCATGCTAATACACTGCCCTCATGTGATGATCCCTGCTTTGAAGAAATTTTGGAAAGCTACCAGAATACTCTAAATGTGTCAGTGGGTTTAAATGATCTGTTTAGGAAAATTTGGCAGGAAGGTTACACTCCTCAACATGCTTTAACATTCAAATTGATCTGCTATTAAATCAGGTCTTTGGAATTAATCAGTTAAAATGCCTCTGGAAAAAATACTTACTAGTTGGGTTTTATTATGGCCTCAGTAGAAAGAGAGAGAATACTTGCTAATTTCAATGTCAGAGCCAGAAGAGATGTCTCACTGTTGTTATTCGAAGTGTAGATCAATAGGATAGATTGAGAATCCCAAAGATTTGCTGTTCAGACCAACAATCTCTAGCTTTCCATTTGGAAGCCTTTCATCATGATTTTGCAAAGTAATATACATAGTGGTAACATCATGGGCTTTAGAGTCAGGCAAACCTGGATTTGAATTTAGGCTCTTACTCTTACCATCTGTGTGGCTTTTAGCAAGTTATTTAATCCGTTTGTGCTTCAGTTTCCTCATTCGTTAAGTGGAAATAACAACATTTCCATTATGGGGTTTTTTTGAGGATTAAATGAAAAGATGTATTTCAAGCACTTAGCATATTGTGTGGCACCTGGAAAAGACTTGTTAAATGAGAGACCTAATTATGGTTATGACTTTTTTTTTGTTATGACTTTTCAGCCAGTCTCTGGCAGGGATGTGATTGAGATCCTCTCAAGGCCTGAGGCCTCGGCAAAGAGAGCCTCTTCTTCAAACTTGAGGAAGACAATGAAATCAGAGGAGAATGAAGTTGTGTCTATTAAGAAAAGATGGAGACCAAACTGAGAGACTATGTTCTTATCCCAATTGGCATGACCCTGTAATCCAGGGGCCAAGGAGATTGGATGATGAACAGTAACTTGGAAGTAAACAGAAGTTGTTCTGGGACAGTTATTGGTTGTTCTGGATTAGGCTTTCTGTGCTGGTTTTGATGTGGTATGTACATAGAGCCAGAGGTTGGATGGAAAGTTCTCTGTGACTCTCTAAGTTATATAAGCCATCATTTTCTATCCATCTGCTTTTCCCCACTCTATTCTGTAAAGGTTGCTCCTATTAAATAGTTGGGATCTTTTTCCTTCTTTCTCATTCTAAAAGTTCACCAGTTTGCTTTTCTTTACTCCCTTCACTTCTGTCTATTCAGTGTCTCTGATGAAATTCAAGACTTCCAACTTCGTCTGGTAGTTTAGTGCATGCCCTTTAGTGTTATGTCCAAACTCTCTTTTCCCACTTTCCTACTTCCCACAGTTTGACCTTGGTTAAGTGACTTAACATCTCTGGGCCTCAGTTGACTCAGTCTGTAAAATGAGGAAGATCTTAGTTCCAATCATCTAGTTACACATTTCTATTAGTAAAGTAGTCAAAGCTTAGGTATTGCTCTTATGCCTCAAATGCCTATAAAGGCCAAGCCAGTGAATATGTATTGCCATATAAATAATTTGCATATAAAACACATAATATGGGCTCACCTTTTCTAGATTTTCAGGTTTTTCAAGAGAATCTGGAAATTTGGTTTTTAACACAAAATTTTCTGATTTTTAAAGGTTGACAATTAAGAATTTTAATTTGTAGTTACTCTGTGCCAAAGCCTATCGATGGAGTCTAATGTGGTCCATAGGAAGCCAGTTTCCAAATCTATGCCTTTTATCTTCAGATAAGCCCTCTCAGGTGATTTATTGAGGAATTGCTGTAAAAATACATTTAATTTTTTAGACATTCATTATGTATATTCTTATGTGTATTTGGTCTAAAACAGTGGATGTCATATTATGGGTCATATACCAAAAAGGTGTGTGGGCTGGTCTGCAGTACAGACCCCTGGACACACGAGAGAGCCTCGATAAAGTTCCCAGCCAACACTGGGATAAACAGGAGGGTGTTTTAGTTTGAGTTACTTAACTGTAAGAATCTCATCCACCCCTTGACTGAACAGCTTAAACAAGAACCCATAATTGGCAACTCTGTCTTCCTCATTTGTGTACTAAACTGACAAAGGCCTGTCTTGGAGTTGGGAAGAGAAGCTAAGAAAAACTCACTGAATATGATATCTAAAATCTGGTTCGGTCCTCATTCCCTGCAGAAAGGCATCACCTCACTCTCACTAATAGCCCTCTGCTGTAGCACAAATGGCATCAATTGTCTATAAGTATAACATGTAACGAATCGAAGGACACTGGCATTTGCTTTCTTTTGGGGGAGGGTATTTTTTTCCCTCTACAATGGAATAAAGAAGAAGAGGCACAGATAGGGTTCCTAATGTGTGTATCCCCTCTCCTAATTTCGAGAACTATTAGTCCTCCAGTAATCTTAATTAGGCAAGAGTTTTATGTAGTGAATACTGTCATTTTCAAACATTTTCAGGCATATCCGTGGTCTTAATACTAGTACAAAGGGCTGTGTGTGTGTGTGTGTGTGTGTGTGTGTGTGTGTCTTTGGAGATCAGTGCTACATTTTTTATTAATTAGCCACCATCTTGAGAGATTTCACATAAAAATCTTCTTTTGGAAAATTGGAAAAACTGGCAACTACAGTTTATCCTTCCCATAAATTCACAATTTCCTTGAGCTAAACATTAGCTGGCCCAAATAAATGGGGTGGTAGCCACAGTCTCCATCACTTTCCTTCTGTTTTTTAAGCCCCTAGCTACCTTCACTCTTTGTGCCTGAGGTTCCTCATCTGTAAATGTAGATTATAATCATACAAACCACATTGGGTTGTTACATGGAGTGATTTATTTATGAATTAACACGTAAAGCATTTAGAAGAGGACATAGCGTGTGTTAAATACTCTTATCGATGTTAGCTTTACTGCTGTATCTTTTGTATGCTCTAAGTTTTATTGTGTTGCTTTAGGGGTTTGACTAACAAAGGAATAAGAATAGTCAATCACGTAAAGTGATACCAATGTCAAGGTCTAGAAAGTAAAGAAAGCATAGATTCAAAGTGAAAAGGCCTAGTCCTTTCTCTAGTCCTATCACCTTGAGCGAGTCTCTTAACCTCTCTGGGCTTTAGTTTTCTCATTTATGAAATAAGTGTAGATTAGATGTCTTCAGAGGTCTGTTTCTAAAATTGAATGAGATGATAGAAAAGGTTTGGGGAAAAATTGGAAGAGGTCATGCTGTGACAAAAGATGTTGAGGGGGTTAATTTTCTACTTGAAAGACCTGAATACTCTTTCAGAATTTTCTTAGGGAAAATTAATGTTCACCATACTGTTCACAGATTTAAACCATGATACAGTATTTTTCTTAGGCTACCAATTAAATATTGTTTTTCCCCCCAGGATCCCTGCGCAATAGCAAAGAAATTAACATTTATTATATTGACTGCATAAGTAACAAAAGGGAATATCAAGGTCTAAGGAACCATACTTGTTAGAGTGCACACCGTGAAATTTAATCCTGTGTTAGTAGGACAGGCACATGAGAACTGAAAAATGTGCCATGTTGAACTGTGAATGAGAGAAGGTAAAATTTCATGTCTTTGTTTACAAATCTCACTTATATAATAGTGATCCTTCTTACCTTTCAAAATATTAAACATTATTGCTGTTTGGCTGTCTTTGTGTAAGAGTATAATTAAACTTTAATTTTAGTACCATATCATCTCACAGCCAAGAGAATTAGTGAGCTTGATCCTTTGGCTAAATTTAGGGTATATCAGTTGGTTTTTGGATATACATTAATTTTTAAAAATCAGTGAATAGTAAGTTTGAAAGCCGGAAAGGACCTTAGAAACAATTTATTCTAAATTGTACACCTCCAGTGACGTCCTGTAGTTTATAAAAGTGTCTAGAAAGTACAGTTTATGACGTATTTGCATCCAGTTAGGATTTGTGTTCTGAGAATTGTCTTGACATAATTTATAATATGACTAGTTTATATTGTGCTTGAAACAATTTATAATAGATGAGGCCTAAGGAAGGTAGATTTCAATGAAGTTCAACCTTTATAGCCTCAAAATAAGAGGTACTAATGGAGATTTTTTAAATGTAGATTAGTAATTTTCTATATTTATTTTAAAAGTGGTCAACATGACTATGAACATGCATGGAATATCATGAGTATGTTGGGTGGAGTAAGAGGTATTCTGGGAGTAGAAAGTTAGTCTCAGTATAGGATATTAAGAACAAATGTAATGCAGCTAGTCATATAAGGAGAGCATTTTAAACTTTCTTTCTATTTTAATAAATTTCAGAGACCATCATGCAGACATCAGAGACCGGGTCGGACACAGGTTCGACAGTGACTTTACAGACATCTGTGGCTAGTCAAGCAGCAGTGCCTACACAGGTGGTACAGCAAGTACCAGTACAACAACAGGTAAGGAGCTGCTGTTCCCAGAGAAGATGCTGTGCCTTTCCTTGTGCTGCCTCTCCAACATAGCTGTGTCTAAAAAATGATTCGGATAATACTTTCTGGCACAATGGATGCCAAAATAGGCCTCGTTCGATTCTTAGATTAAGTCAGCAAATGTTTCTTGAGCATTTCCTGGATGTGCCACGTTCTTTCTGTGCTAGGCTGTAGGGATAAAAAGATAAATACTCAAACTATAATCTTTATTCCAAAAGAGTCTCTTAAGTCCTAAAGAGAGCATTTGTTTCTAACTTGGCTACCCTAACTGGGTTTTCTTCTCCTCTTCTCCCCTCCTTATTCTTTATCACATCTTCCTATTTCTTTCATATTGAAATGTCAGCAATCATATTTTTATATAATTGGCTCACAGTAGTACTTAATAAAGGAGAGGATGTGTGTACCTTACAGGCAGGGATTTTGCCTTTGTGATATTTTGGAAAGTGCTTGGGCGTTATGGGGACTGATAAATAGTGTTTAATGAAAATTAAATTATCTTAAAGGTCTGAAAATCTGACTCATCCCATTTAAAAAACTGAGAATGAATTCATCATCACATGTTTACTACAGGGCTTATTCATACTTGGGACGCTTAGCTTGTTTTGGAAAGATACTGACAAAATAGTGCTATTTTGTGCCAGTTAATAGTCCTCCTTTGGATTGTGAACACATTGGCCTGTCATTTCTTCTAAAGAGTGGTGAGAAAATATGCGGGAAGGATCATGTCATAAAGCATTATCTTGAGACTTGAGATTTACCTGTAATTTCTCAGTATCAGAGAAAATGTTGCTTTTACAGTTTAGCAAATGTTGCTTTTACAATTATAAATAAGTCATTAGGGAGAGGGAATAACTTTTCCTAAGTTATAGACAGAGGGACTCAAGGTTATATTCTTAGGAGATAGAAGTGGGATGGGCAGGGAGAGTGCTAGAATCATGGAGAAGGGTCTTTGACTCTCAGGGTAAATAAAGACATCTGAAATAATTAAATCTTAAGGCACACTCTTCTTTCTGTTCTCTACAACACACTGGTATTACTGATCACCAGTTTCATCACCAATTTCAAGACTGAACATTATTCAGAAAAGGGTAGTTTATGGCATATCATCCAAAGAGCAAGTAGAGAACTATTGGGACAGTGTTATATATAATTTTAAAAAGATAACTCAACAATCGAACAATATTAAGCACATATTGAACAGTTACGCTCACTCTGGTTTGGTTTTTGTCTCATTTGTGGAAGAAGAATGGCCTTGAGAGTGCCTGTCTCTAACAGTAGTGCAGTGGAGATCCTGTTCCTGTCTCCAGAAAGTGCCCCCTTGAGACCTTAAAATGTCTGTGTTAAGTGTATCTGGCCCTCTCTCATGGACTCTGTGTCTTTTCTTACTCCCTCCTTCCTTTCCTTTCCCTTTCTTCCTTTTTGCCTTCCTTCCTTCTTTTCTTTTTAAAAAACATTTTCTTTTTATTGAATTTATACGTCATTAGATGTCTACTACAGGTCTTATATAGTGTATATAGTAGTGTAAAGAGTCAAATAGTTCAGCAAGTTCGTTATTTAAAAAAAAAAAAAGTAGTCCTCATCCTCTCTCTACTCCTCCTCAGAGGCAACTAATTTTGCCTCTGTTTACCTATTATTCTGATATTTACCTCTATGTCTTCACAAACAGTGTTTATTTTCTTTTTTTAAAAAATTTTTATTGGAGTACAGTTGATTTACAATGTTGTGTTAGTTTCAGGTGTACAGCACAGTGAATCAGTTATGCATGTATCCACTCTTTTTTTTTTTTTTTAGATTCTTTTCCCATATAGGCCATTACAGAGTATTGAGTAGAGTTCCCTGTGCTATACAGCAGGTTCTTATTAGTCATATATTTTATATATAGTAGTATTTTCTTGATTTTTTTAGTTTTAAGCATTTTCTTACCACACTCCTCTTTCTAGCTCTTAATATGTGCATACGTGTGCACACACGCACGCACAAACACAGACTTTTTCCATCCCATATGCTTCTGATATACTAGGTTGAACTATATGCATTTTTTTCCCTTTGCCATCATTCTGGGATTTCCCTCTTCTCTCCTATGTTGGCTTTCCTGTTTCTCAGATCAGTGTCTTAAACTCTTTCTTGATTTGCTCAAGCACAACTTGCAGTAACTTCCTAAGAATTGGTAGATTTTGAGCTCTTGTGCGTCTGAGAGGGAATTTATTCTACTACCTTCACAGTTGTTTGGTAGTTGGATGGGTACAGAGTTTGGGGTTGGATATCCTTTTCTTCAGAATTTTGAAGGAATTGCTCCATTGTCTTCCAGTTTGCAGAATTGCTATGGAAAAGTCAAACACTGTTCTGATTTCTGATCCTTTGTATGTGATCTATGTGATTATTTTTTCCTCTCATGTTTTAAATCCCAGTTTCTTGAAATTTCATGTTGATGCGGACCTATTTTCATACATTGTGCTAGAACCTTGATGGGCCTTTTCAATCTGGACATTCGTGTTCTCCAGTACTGGGAAATTTTATTCAATTTTTTCATTTATGATAATCTCCCTTCTTTTTTCTCCTTTTTCACTTTTTGGACTTTTTGGTTCTACTTTAAGTTTCATCTTCCAGCCCATCTATTACTTTTAATTTCTGCTATCATAGTTTTAATTTCCAAGAGCTTTTAAAAAATTCCTTTTATGTTCCTTTTTATAACATCATGTTTTATTTCCTGATTATAATATCTTTTTTCTCTCTCTCAAGATAATAATTTTTTAAGTTGTTGGAGTTTTCTTCTCTTTATATAGTCTCTTTCTTTCAAGCTATTTTTCTTTTTTTTTTTTTGGTCTGTCTTTCATATTAGAAGCTTTTCTCAGATGTCTGATAATCTTTGGGTGTTTATTCATATTTAAAAATGTGGCGATAAAAGGCTGATTTGAATGCATAAGTGAGTTTTGTTGACTTCAATATAGGATCATCTGACTGGGCTTTTTAACTGGGGACCTTCTGATGTTCAGTATTTTTGTTTTTCCTCTTGGGCTGGTCATATTTTTAAAGAAGACTTCTCCAGCTTCCTGCCTGGTGGGTGAATGCTTAGTTGCCTAGGAAGCTGAGTATGGGAAGATAGTTGAGTATTTCTTGCACTAATTCACTGAATCCTTCTCCTTTTCAATATGGTATCACTCACACTTGATGTTCCTCAGTGCAGAGATTAAACCAAAGAATAAACCTTCAAATTTTCACCATAGTTAAGAAAGGCCAGTCACCTCATTGCACAGAGTTGGTAGAGGAGATCTGATTGCTTCTTAAATAGCATCACTTTTTATATTAAATATATATAAAACCAAAAAAACTAAGTTCCTATTAGAAGTGGAAAATCAGTATCACCAGCCATAGACAGAAAATTACACATACACACTGTGTGTATACACACTGTGTTCATGTCCTTACAAAAAATAATCTCATGTACACACATAACACACTTTGGAAAACTTTGTGGTATGCCACATGGCTCGTTCCCAACAGGCATATTTTTCAGTCCCGCAAGTTAGCTCTTTCCTCTAGGACGTTCAAGGCAGTCGACGACTTGGTCCCCTTTCACCAAGCAAAGAAGTTGAGAACTTTCATTTTCTTTTTGTCAACTAAGTGTTTTATTTCACAGAGTGGATTAGTGTGATATATGCCTGGAAATGCCTGTTATGTTGTCCTTCCAGGCTTATCTTATTTGGAAGGATTTTTTCTCTTCTGTCATTTTCTTCCTTCCTAGCTTCCTTCCTCCATTCTTCCCTTCCTTTCTTCCCTCCTTCCTTCCTCCCCTCCTTTTTCCTCTCCTCTTCTCCCCCTCCTCCCCTCCCCTCCCTTCCCCTCTCCTTTCCTCTCCTCTAGAACGGTGACATATTTGAAGATTTCTAACAGTGTCCCTGTGGATATAGATTGTCTGTAACTGATAAGATAGGTGCTATAGTAACTTCTTATTGCTCTAACATACCTATAATCTTTGTATTGTTAATATGCTGATGTCGTCTTGAGTTTTCAGACTTTGGTAGGATGCCTTTAAAATCTTGCAGCTCTTGTCACTGACCCATGATAGATACTGAAATCATGGCATTGACATCACATCAAAGATAGTTACTTCTATTGATTCAACTTTTCATTGTGTCCTTGCTCTGACCATTTTGATGTAAAAAGAACGCCTATAGCTAAATTTTTAAATTTTGAGACATGTAATATTGTATGTATTGGCATGTTGAGAAACCAGAAAATTTTAAGATTGTAATATATATTTTTATTTCTTCAAAGCCCTAAGCGTTCTAATTTCACTATTTCACTATGTAATAAGTACCAAAAAAAAATGTTGTTTCTAAAATTATTTCTGTGGTTTTTCATTTATTCTGTATGATCTCAAGAATCAATTTGTCACCTTTCCTTGAACAATCTGATTCAGGAATGGAGAATTCCGAGCAAAGATTGCAAGATCTTATTATATAATTCTTTATCAAATTTCCTATCTTTTGCAATTTTTCATTATTTCACAAAACACCGTAGAGTCTCAGCTTACAAATACAGACATAGTTGCCCAATTCAGTAAAATCTATAAAAATATTCAGGTTCAGTATATTGATTAGAAACTAAAAAATTAATATTATTTATTCTTATCATATTTGTAAAAAGACTTTTTGAACTGATGGGTCTCTATCGAATATGACTACAAAGAAATGTGCTGTTCTCCCTTCCCCTCCCCCTTCCTTGAGTGATTTGTTAGAGTTTTTGTAGATAATTCTTCAAGTTGGTCATTTTATGCCTAAATCTGAGAGGTCTTCTAACTCTGCTTGCCCTAGAACTGAATTAAAAATCCAGGATAGGGGAAAAGGAAAATGTATTCCTACTATTGCATTCTCCTCCATAGCCAGCCAGTTTAGATTCTTTTCAAGGTAGAACCTAGTCAAAAGTCAGAACTTTTATTCCTGTTCTAATCTTGGGATCCAGGTATTTCACAAATGCTGCTGACATCGAGGATAATTCCTAAACCATCCTAAATCTTGAATCAGGGCTCCAAGAATATTTTCTCCCATTCAAGCTTCCCAAGTTTTAACTGGTCTCCCAACTATATTTCTTCCTGTCTTTACTGTCTCTGTCTGTCTTCCCTTTTCCTTAGAAAGGGACATACATCTTTTCTGTCACAGTGGGCAAGTGTGTTGTCTCTATATTGCTCCTTCTAAACATAACATCCCAGGTACAATTGAGCTCTGGGGTTGAGGGGCTTCTATTTGAGTTCAAAGACGTACATTTTTTTTTTTCAAAGATGCTGTCAACTTTGTTCAAATTCTTTTTTTATCAGAGAATGTGGGTCTTGACCTTTTTCTGCCCAGGGACAGTTTGTTTCTTGTGGGTCTTTGGTATGTAACTGTGACACTGAAACTTCTTTTTATGTGATAAAAGCTCATTTCAAGATTATATTCAGATAAGGATATATATATTCTTACAAAGAGATATTTTAAAAAATACATGTATAAATAAATCACCGATTTAGGCACTGACTCTTTGTTCATAATCTGAGTTATCAGAATGAATGTAATAGCTATGTGGCTATATTGTTTCTTTTTGGTTAGTATCAATATATCACATATTTAGCATTTCTACATAAGTTATGGTACATCCTGGAGAGTAAGTGTATTATCCCTGTGGTCAAAAAGATAAATGACATTTTGTGTGGGAAACAGATCCAACCGGAACTGTCAATTAGGTTTTAGGCAAAGGGCAATCTTCAAGAAGGGTAAGTTTTAAATGAATCTTCTCCAATAGATCTATTTATTATGGATATCTTTAAAATGATGCCTCAACCTTTAGGAGATGAATTTTAGGAATTGAAATTAGATATGAATGCTCATGACTTCCCCACATTAGGCCATAGCTTAAACAGTGGGTTATTTTTGTCCTCACTTCTGTTTGCCATATTCCTGTGTGTAGTAAATCATCACAACCAGAAGGAAGCTGTGATAATTAGCAATACACCCATGAGAAAGTTCTTCTGATGGAAGCAATAAATAGTGATTAAGGGGAAGAAATGATTGCCTATAGAATGTTAAATCCATAACAGAATGTTCTATTGGATCAAAACTTGATCAGTAGTATTTTAAATGGGACCCTGTGCTAGGCTGGAGAGCTAAGCCTGAGGTAGTGCACTCCATCGTTCTTGTCTTTATCTTTCCTCTGCTCAGGGTCCAGAGGTTTGCTTCTTGTGCATCCTAGCTTCGATGGACATGAAAAGAATTCTTTTCATTTCAGACCATTATCTGATATAATCAACAGAAACAGAGACATTTTTCTCTGGTTTGCTCTTATTCAGGACTAGATTCTCATTGGCTTAGTTCCCTAAGGGAACGGTGTTTTCATAATTAAGACTGTGGCAGACATCCTAAAAGATGGGGTTATATTTTTAAATGAATTCCAGTTGAATGTCTTTTGTGAAAATAATTTCTTTAAAAGACAATAATTTTAGTTCTTGAAGAACATATTTATTTTTGGAATCAGAACTGCTAATTTTTAGTATCCAATATAAAAAAGTAAGGTGTTTTGAAGGAACATGCTGATTTACAATTGAAATAAATTTTACTGTGCCAATCCAATATGAAGGCTCTTTAGTTGACCATCTGTATATTATTAAAAATAAGAACTACTGTTTAAATAGTAGGGTAGTAATAGTCTTTGATTCTCTTTTAAGTGATTTTTAAAATATTTTCTCAACTAGAGTTAAAAAATTATGATCAGTTCTGGATACTATATTTTAAGAGGAATATGCCAGGCACTGTGTTAAATACTGGGGTTTAAAAGGTAATTCAGTTTGGTACCCGACTGTAGAAAACCAACTTTTGATGGAGATAGACTTGTTATAGAATTAGATACAAAGTTCCTTAGGCGTAAAGATGGAAATTGTTCTTGGGAATGAGAGTCAGTGATGTCTTCACCAAGAATGTGACCTTTGAGCTGTGTGCTGAAGGAAAAGTTGGAGTTCACAAGAAAAGCAAACTGGAAAAGGGCATTTCTTGTAGAGAGAAGCATGGAAGAGCTCAAGTGAAATCAAGGAGTTGTATAAGGAGGTGAGGGGCTAGGAATTGAGGGCTGCGGAACAATGCTGCATAAGAACCTCTTGTGGGAGGTTGAGTCTGATGACCTATTTATGGTGTCCTTACATGTATCCCCTCCCTAGTATTTTCCCACTTCATTTGACATATTTCTTTATGTATTCCCTCACTGCTGATTTTCTTGAAAGAGACATCTGCAGTTATCTAACCACTTCTTAATCCTATGAAATTTGGGTGCCACCCATACAACTATGGATACTGTGCACTTTGGACAGAGCCAAATCCAGTAATTTTCTCTAGGGTGTTTCTGGATTTTCCTTTGACATTTGATACTGTTGACTATCACATATTTCTTTTTTTGCATGGATTTTGGTTTTCCCCTTTTATTTCTTTGAGGGCTATTTCATCAAGTAAATCAGGTTTTGTAGAGCTTAAGAGAGTGAGATTCATACTTAGAAGGGATGGATTTAAATCCTGGCTCTAGCTCTTTCTAGTTATATGACTTTGGACAAATAAAATTAAGTTTCTGAGACTCAATATCCTAATGTATAAAATAAGAAGAATAATGTCTAGCTTATACTTAAAGTATTAAATAACATTTATTAAATAATTTAGAATAGTACCTGATATATAATAAACCTTTAATAAATTTTCTATTTTACTATTATTATTTTCATTGTTGTTATCATTATCAGTAGTACTGGTAATGTTATCTGACTCCTCTAATGGAAAATTGGAGGGGGGGGATTTGACCTCCTTTTCTATAAGAGTCGGTCTTTGGCCCTCTCTCTTTGCCCTCACTGTCAAGTGACTTATCCTCTGCAGCTATTTTAGTCTTAAAACCAGCTGCTTCCATTTTCTTTACTAAGCAAGAACCTCTGGTCCTTCCTTGTATTGCTCTGGATTGTGAATTATGGAATCTCAGGCTCTAGGTCAGAATGGATACCAGCTTGGTCTGAGGCAGGATCAGTAATGGTGTCCTTCACCCTGGATGGCCTGTCACCCGGTGCAGTCACCATAGTGATTAGAGAAATGCCAGGTTTTTCAATAGAATTCAGGAACACCTCCAGTATTTTATTCAGTTCATAAAATATAATAATTTTGAACCAAGTTTGTTGCTGTGGTATGATATAAGACTTTAAAAGATTAAGGTGAGAACAATATATTAATATTCTAACTAGCTTGACTAGAATTTGGCTTTCTAGTTAGAAGAGGCTTACACCATTCATTTAATGCAACTATTCCAAAGGACCTCCCAAAGTTGAATTGCAGAAAATTTTCTTTTTCAACAAATCACTTAGTTATAGACTTATTTTAGTTGATTCCATAATTTTGTTCTTAGAGATATATAATGTTTCCTATGACTATTGAATTTGCTTATCAAACTATCAATTTCAACATAAGTACTTTTTGTTTGTTTGGAAAGTTCAATTTGTCCTATAAAATTTTTCATATGAGTAGAAAGTAGAAAACTTTACAATAACTGGCACTTCTGTTTACATATAATTTGAACAAATTGAAACACAATTTAAACAGAGCACGTGCCCTCTTTGCCAAAGTAAATCAGAGGAATTCTTTACGTGGGCTAAAAATACATTGTCAGTATAATAGATCTCAATATATAGCTGAGCCTCTTTGACATCAGTATCTGAAAGAAAAGAAACGTTAAGGTCCAAATAAAAATTGTTATTTGTAGTCTCAGCTGGTCAAGGAAGTCTTTCTAGAGGAAGTGATGTTTAAGCTAAGATTTAAAGAATAGAGATGACCAGTGAGGGAATAAAAAGAAGTGTTTTCTGAGGGAAGTGTGTTTGTGAAGAGCTGGCGTGAACGTGGTGGGTTTGTGGAACTGAATCAGGGTTGAAATGGGTGGAGGAGAGGGTGGGAGAGCTGAGTGGTGAGAGATGAGGTGGAGCGCTAGGTATCTACTGGTTGAGTAATATAAGCTATTTAGGTTTTCAATAATAACTCTCATTTTGAAGTCATCCACCATTCTGCTTTGTCAGAAACCCAGTTGCAACAATGTATCATAATGATAGTATGCCATCTATGGAGCACCTATTGTGTGCTGTTCCCTGTGCTTGATGCTTGGCTCATTATTTCTAAAGCTTATAACAACTCCGCAAGGTAGGTGGTATTATTACAGGTGAGGAAACTGAGGCTCAAAGAATTTAAATAACTTGCTTTGGATTACAGTTATTTGGCCTTGACAGCCTGTGCTTACATTTGAGAAGTATACTCTGAGATGGTAATTACAAAATGTATGTGTGTGGGATTGATGTTGTATTTCTTTCGAGAGTGGGATATATTTGTATTGTCATTTAACAAATAATTATTTTTGAAAGTCTTCTTTCATGGGAACTGTAAATGCTGAGCAAGTAGGTACTCAGTTTGTATTGAAGGAATATACTAAATAGTACAATAGCTTGAGCTCTTCAGACTGAATCGTTGTGTGAGGAGGGGAAAGGACTTGGGTCTTGTCCACATCTCCTGCCCCTAACAGCAGCTCCTGAGATGCCTTTGTGGAACCTCTAGGGATATATGGTACACAAGTTGAGCATCATCTCCTCTCCTGGACTCTTTCATAGCCAGGTGAATTGTCCGTTAAAGTTCTTCAAGCTCGATGCCTGTATTAAACCAGCATACCATAAGGTTAATTCCATGGAGCACTTAACATACCTTTTCTATCCACGAAAAATGATCGTTCTCCCCTTTCTTTTATCCAGGGCTGATTTTAGAAATAGACACACATTGAATGGCTCTTTATTTTCTTTAAAAACTTGTGTTGATATCACTCAAAGCCATTTCTGCTGAGACACTGATGTTTCATTTTTCTTACAGCCCTTACAAACTGATAGACTTCCTACTGAGAGGAAATCGCAGCCACCCTCTTTGTCCTGGCTGCCTAGTAGCTCAGTGCTGAATCCTAAACCTGATGTTTAACTAATATACCTTCCTTCAGCCATGATATTTTTAGCTGAGAGTCAAACCCAAGATATCTGACTTCAGAACCTGAGCTCCTAAGCCACACCCTACAGAAGTAAAGCAGTCAGATGAGTTATAACAAGATAAATGGTATAAGCCCACTGACATAGCAGTACTAAACATGGGCAGTCTCATGGTGAAGAACATGATACACTTTATGTCAAGAAGGATTAATTTTAATTCTATGAATCAATCACAGAACATTTTTGAAGATCCCACAAGCAAAGCTAGTGAAGCAGCTACATCCGGGGTATAAAGGGCTGCTTGAGCAAGATAACTAGCAAATAAAAGAATTTAAATCTTGGGAATTCCCTGGTGGCGCAGTGGTTAAGAATCCGCCTGCTAATGCAGGGGACACAGGTTCGATCCCTGGTCCAGGAAGACCCCACATGCCGCCGAGCAACTAAGCCTGTGCGCCACAATTACTGAGCCTGTGCTCTAGAGCCCGGGAGCCACAACTACTGAGCCCATGTGCTGCAACTACTGCAGCCCGCGCGCCTAGAGCCCATGCTCCACAATAAGAGAAGCCACTGCAATGAGAAGCCCGCGCACCGCAACGAAGAGTAGCCCCTGCTCGCCGCAACTAGAGAAAGCCCGCATGCAGCAACGAAGACCCAACGCAGCCAAAAATAAATAAATAAATTTATTTATTTAAAAAAAAAATTATAAACCTTGAACTTCCTAAAGTCCTCCCTAAACTCAGACCCTAAGTATGAACATCAGTAAATATAGTACCTTTAAAAAAAAAGAGGGGAAACATGATAAAATCAATGTAATAAAATGTTGTTATTTAGATAATCTGGAGAAAGGATAACTTGGGAACATTTTGTATGACTCCTGCAACTTTTCTAGCAGTCTGGAGTTATATAAAAAAATTTTGAAATGAATAACTTTACCAATCGGAGGTAAGTTTGGTAAGTGATAATTTAAGCTACTAATCATAATATTGTGTTCAATAGACATGGGCACTTACTATTTTATCTTTAAATAAATAAAACCTGAAAGTTTTCCTTATACATATGCTAAGCAAAAAGAGTTCTTCTAAAAAGTACCCTAAATTTAAACTACTCTTGTCTCATCTCAATGGATCAGTGTTTTAAAAGAGGAAAATCAGTTCTGAGCTTTTTGCCCAGTTCTCTCTATATTCACCATCAACTCCCCAGTCTTGATGATTACCACCAAGAAAATAAATAAATAAATAAGCAAGCCTGAATAACACATAAAACGATCAATAAGAAACAAAATTGGTGATACTTTTAAGACTCTTTTAAAAACAGATGTGTATAATGAATTGGTGGTACAATTGAGCGTTGCTTTAAAAATCTGGTTGCTAGAAAATGCAAACAAAATTATTCTCAAGAAAGAAGACAAAAGTATTAGGAAGTAGGAATTAGGTACTAAACTCAAAAAACGATAATTAGCCAGTTTGCGGCTTTGATTTTTGTTTTATTTCGTAGCAGTATAGATATGGATAGTATGAAGGCCCAGACAGCCATTCCCATTCCAGCCTGTGAGGAAAACCAGATTCATCAAATCAATTGATTAGCAGCCTTTAAAAAAGTTAAACTCACCCAAATTTATATTACAATTGATATATTAATTATTGAATAGGGGAAGAGGTGGAATATAGTTTTTTTATTAAATAAAAAGGTATAATTTTTCATCTTCTTATAATTGTAATATTTAAAGATTGTTTAAAAGATTATCTTTTATATCTGTAAGGTATAATTTTAATGGGTGATTAAAAGGTGGCCTCAAAACTGAAAATTATAAGAAGAGAAACCAAATAAGAAAAATTATACATTAGAAAAGAGAGCACTTGAAATGTAAGAAGAAAGGTGATTCTTAAATTAAAATGCTTATTAGTATAATAGGGATTAGAGAGGCACTGTCCCATTTGTAAATCTCAAAGTAACTTTGTAACTCATCACTAGCAGAAGTAAACTATAATACAGACTAACTTGAGGTTTTGTGGTTTTTTTGTAAATGGAACTATAAATGGAATAACTGAGCAAAATTATTTCTGAAGTTTTGGAAGAGTGATAGTAAGCAAGTTAATTTTACTTTGAATAAATGTAAACTTTAGTTCCCTGTAATAACTTTTTTCTGAGATTCTTTTGAGACTGAGCAGACCATTGATTATAGTCCTGTTTATGATCCTTGGTAACATAATTATTCTATGCAAAGCCTTTTTTACCAATAACTTTTCTTTTTTGTTATTGTGCTGATTTTCAAGGCTTTGCTTTGACATTGAGGTTCACTAAGGTGTTTGTTGCCTGTGGTTCATTGATCTGGTAGGTAGTTATACAGTTAAAACTCATGATTACTCTTAATTTTTTCCAGGGATTTCATAAATTGATTTCAGAGAAATTGTTTCTTTAGTTTATTTTAATTAGATACTAAAAATAACAAAGCAAAAGAGCATCAGGGAACTAACTCCGTCTAGGAAAAAAATATATGACCTAGAGAAGCTAGTGTAATAAGCAAACCCCATACTCTTTTGTCAGTATAAAAATAGATTCCTGACCGTGTTAACTGATCTCAGTAGACAGTTTATTTCACAGGTGGAAAATGTTTTTGATGTTTGGGCTTAAATTATATTCATATCTATGTTTTGGTTCGTAATACTTTAGTATTGAAAGAATGCAGTTTTTGTTCTTCTGCTTCCTATGAAGCAGTAATATTGCCCAAAATATTAAGGATATGGACTAAAGGAACAGTGACTTGAATTTGATCTCAGGAGGTGTGAGTGAGTCGGAGTTCTAGGTCTGCCAAAATAAGCTACGTGGTATTGAGCTCATTTTAACCTCCCTGTCCTTTAGTCTCCATAACTGTATTACAGGAGCTCACTGGGCATTGATTGAACATCTGTTATGTGCTACTGGCTTATAAAGAACTTTAAGATTAGGTCAAAGAGACAGACAGGTGAACAGAAAATGACACAGAGAATGGTGATGCCTGAAGTATAATATAGAGAGCTATGCTATAGGAGCAAAAAAACACATAATAATTTAGAGGTGAATCAGTTGATGGAAGTGGGCAATTGTGGGAAACTTCCTGAAGAAAAACTACCTTGAAGAAGTACCACCCGGCCTTAGTTTCCTTATCTTTGAAATAGATAATTCACCCAGAATTGTTGTTAGGATCAAATGAGAAAATCTTTGTAATGGGCTTTGTGAACTACAAAGCATTTTGCAGATACGAGGACAAATTACTGATACATATACCAGACACTGCTAGGAACTGGAGGTAGGAGAAGGATTGCAAAGAGCAGTGTTTCTCAGAGTGTGATATGTGGATGTTTTCTTAGGAATCCACTCTATGTGTGTATGTGTTTATTTAGATGATCTTTATAATGAAACTATGAACATATTCTAGATTATCTTAATTAATGCATTAGAACTGAGACTGCCATTCAACTTCAGTGTGTTTTCATATGTGTTTAAAATAGCTTTGGTGCCAGGAGGTTGAACTACTACAATTTTGGGGGCTAATGAGGAGGAATAGAGCCAGCCTTAATATGAACTTGATCAAGGCTAAATGATACCACAGATAGATTGGATGCAAGAGAAACTTCGTATAATAGTTGGCCCCACAGCTATCATTGTTTGCACCTTGGTTTATGTTTGCATGTTTTAATAATATTTTATTGAACCCTGAAGGTCAGTAGTCATCATCCCGGGGAAGCATGATTGATTCCCCAAACCACTGTGAAATTAAGTCTTTATGTTATGCACTCTCTTAGACCTGTGTACCTTTCCCTCACAGACCATTTCATTGCTATGGTTTTAACTGATTTATGTGATCAGTGTCTTTCCCCAAAACTATATCGTAAGTTGATGATCCAGACACCATGTCTTCTTTTGTTTACATTATAGTACAACCTAATAGGTGTACATAATAGGTGCTCAATAATGTTGAATTAATGAGTGAACTAGGTAATACTGAAGTGCCTTCTAAATTAATAGTGATTGAAAATAGTTAATAACAGGTTTAGTGTTAAACGTGCACATGCACATACTCCATATTTTTAAACCCTGTAATTTTTGAATAGTACAAATTATCACTCTCAGATGTCTCCAAAGCAGAACTTCTACAGCCTATATTTGTGCAAGATTTATTAGAGTAAGAAAAAGATATGTTAGAATATCTATTTATATTTTTTATTAAAAATGGGAAATATAGCAAAGATATAATTACTTATATATCACATGTATAAATGAGGCATACTGAAGGAAGAGGGGTTAATGGTAGCCCCCTCACCTTTGAAAAATGTTTTATTTATTTATTTTTATTTAATTTTTCTTGAAGTATAGTTGATGTGCAATATTATGCTATTTTCAAGTGTACAACATAGTGACTTGACATTTAAGTACATTACAAAATGATCACCATAATAAGTCTAGTAGCCATCTGTCACCATACAAAGTTATTATCATATTATACACTATACTCGCTAAGCTGTATGTTACATCCCCAATGCCTTATTTATTTTGTAACTGGAAGTTTGCCCCTCTTAATCTCCTTCACCTATTTCACCCATCTACCCACCCCCCCTTTTGCAACCACCATTTTTTCTCTGTATCTATGAGTCTGTTTCTGTTTTGTTTTGTTTGCTTGTTTGCTTTGTGTTTTATATTGATTTTATTCATTCATTCATATATTCAGGCCGTGCAGTGCGCATGCGAGATCTTAGTTCCCTGATCAGGGACCAGGGATCGAACCCATGACCCATGTAGTGGAAGCACAAAGTTCCACTTAGCATAATACCCTATAGATAGATCCATGTTGTTGCAAATGTCAAGATTTCATTTGTTTTATGGCTAATATACCATTTTATAAATAGATAGATAGATAGATAGATAGATAGATAGATAGATAGATAGATAGATAGATAGATACACACACATATACATATATACACACCACATCTTCTTTATCCACTCATTTATCAATGGACACTTAGGTTGCTTCCATATCTTGGCTACTGTAAATAATGCTGCAGTTAGCATAGGAGTTTTTGTTTTCTTCATATAAATGCCCAGAAGTAGAGGAACCTCCATACTATTTCCCATTGTGGCTGCACCAGTTTACATTCCCACCAACAGTGCACCACCATTCCTTTTCTCTACAGCCTCACCAACATTTGTTATTTGTTGTCTTTTTGATGATAGCCATTCTAACAGGCGTGAGGTGATATCTCATTGTGGTTTTGATTTGAATTTCCCTGATAATTAGTGATGTTGAGCATCCTTTCATGTTATTGGCCATCTGTATGCTTTCTTTAGAAAAATGTCTATTCAGATCCTCTGCTGATTTTTTTAACTGGATTTTTTTTTTTGATATTGAGCTGTATGAGTTCTTTATATATTTTAGATATTAACTTTTTATGGGATATATCATTTGAAAATACCTTCTCCCATTTAGTAGGTTGCCTTTTCATTTTGTTGATGGTTTCCTTCATTGTGCAAAACCTTTTTTGTTTGATATAGTCCCATTTGTTTAATTTTGCTTTTGTTGCTCTTGCCTGAAAAGGGAGATCCAAAAAAATGTTACAAAGACTGATGTCAAAGAGTTTACTGCCTGTATTTTCTTCTAGGACTTTTATGGTTTCAGGTCTTACATTTAAATCTTTAATCCATTTTGAGTTTATTATTGTATATGGTGTGGGAAAATAGTCCAGTTTGATTCTTCTGCATGGTGCTGTCCAGTTTTTCCCAACACCATTTATTGAACAGACTATTCCTTCCCTATTGTGTATTCTTGGTTGCTCTTGTCAAGGATTAGGTGACCATATAAGCATGGATTTATTTCTGGGCTCTGTTCCATTGATCTATGTGTCTGTTTTTGTGCCAGTACCATACTATTTTGATTACTATAGATTTATAGTATAGATTTGAATCAGGATGCATGATACCTCCAGCTTTGTTTTCTTTCTCAAGATTGCTTTGGCTATTCGGGGTCTTTTGTGGTTCCATACAAAATTTAAGAATATTTGTTCCATTTCTATGAAAAATGCCATTGGTATTTTGATAGGGATTGCATTGAATCTATAGATTGCTTTGGGTGGTATGGACATTTTAACAGTGTTAATTCTTCCATTTGGTTAGATGGTATATCCTTCCATTTCTTTGTGTCTTCTTTAGTTTCTCTCATCAGTATCTTATAAATTCCAGAGTATAGGTCTTTCACCATCTTGGTTAAGTTTATTTTTAGAAATTTTATTCTTTTTGATGTAACTGTAAGTGGGATTGTTTTCTTTCTTTTTCTGATAGATTATTATTGATATATAGAAATGCAACAGATTTCTGTATATTAATTTTATATCCTGCAACTTTACTGAATACATCTATTAGTTCCAATAGTTTATTGGTGGAGTCTTTTGGGTTTTCTAGTTAAGTTTCTATATATAGTATCCATGGGAGGAGGCAAGCCCAGGATCTTCCTACTCCACCACCTTGTCCCCCTCTCACCGCCCCCTCACTTATTTTTTGCATTTTCTGCTTCCGGTAAGGTGGATTAATAGATTATGTAGTCTAGATTTAATTAAACTAACTTCATGATATGGAAAAGCAGCTTAAAATTTTTCTAACATATAGCCTACGGATTGAAGATAGCACTAATATTGCAAGGAGAATCAAGATGACAGAATGAGCACTCCTCTAATTCTCTGACAGTCACATAGAAAATGTCTGTTTAGACAGTCACTGTCTAAATGATAAGAAGTTAGCTTCACAAGTTCTACATACTGAGAATATTTTTGACATACAGATTTATGTCCATTATCTTCAGTGATGCACCTCTCACCTAAGTACATTTTATGACATTAGATTAAATAATGAAGTTGCATCAATTAACAGGACATTTCATTATTTGATCTTTAGCTCTTTATAATTCCTACTTTTCTATATGTTTTGTAGAGTGTATACTTCTAAACATGTATGTAATTTGTAAGTAATTTTTTTAAGTAAGAGAGGAAAATGATTTAAAAAGTTTGCAAACTACTGAACTAATATGCTGCTTAATTACCATACTATCACTTTCTATGAAGAAGGTGCTATTTACATACAATAAAATCCATTTAAGTGTACCGTTTGGGACTTCCCTGGCGGTCCAGTGGTTAAGACTTCACCTTCCAATGCAGAGGGTGCAGGTTCGATCCCTGGTCAGGGAGCAGATCCCACATGCCTCATGGCCAAAACACCAAAACATAAAGCGGAAGCAACATTGTAACAAATTTAATAAAGACTTTAAAAGTGGTCCACATCAAAAAAATCTTAAAAAAAAAAAAAAGTGTACCGTTTAATGAGTTTTGGCAAATGTGTATACTTGTATAAACACCATCACAATCAAAATATTGAACATTTTCATCACCCCAAATAATTTCTTCATGCCTCTTTGCTCTCAGTTCCTCCCCTCCCCCATTTCCAGCTCCAGGGAAATACTGATTTGCTATCATTTAGTTTGTTGTGTGTTTTCTAGAGTTTCAAATAAATAAAATCATGCAACATATAGTCTTTTGTGTTGGGCTTCTTTTACTCAACGTAGTGATTTGGAGGTTCATCCATGATTTTATGTCTCTCAGTGGTTCATTCCTTTTCATTTGTGAATAACATTCCATTTTAACGATATATCAGAGTTTATTTATCCACTCACCTATTGTTGAACATTTGGCTTGTTTTCAGTTTTGAACATTCATATGTTAAGTCTTTGTGTGAACATATGTTTTTATTTTTCTTACATAAATACCTAGGGGTGGACTTGCTGGGTCATGTGGTATGTGCTTGTTTAACCTTGTAGCAACTGCCATACTACTTTCCAAAGTGGTTATATCATTTTATATTCCTACCAGCACTGTATGAGAGTTCTATTTTCTTGACATCCTTACCGAACTTGGAATTATAAGTGGCTTTAATTTTAACCATGCTAGTGATTTATGTAGTGGTATTTCATTGTAGTTTTAGTTTGCATTTCTCTGATAACTAATGATGTTAAGCATCTTTTGTGCTTATTGGCCAACAATATATATCTTAATAATTTAGTAACACTGATAGTTTAATTTTCTTCCATTTATACTTTTACTTAAATCAGTAATTTGTGTCTAATTAAATAGATTTTTAAAATACACTTATATGAGTTCAAGTAATATTTTTAAATTCTATGTTAAAACCCAGGAGAATAAGGAAAGAGAAAATTTTTAAATGATAAATGAACTTAGGTCAGGTTTATGTTTTCAGTAAAAAATAAATAAAATTATACAATAAAAAGACAGGAGATCTTTTATTTAATTTAATTTTATTTATTTTTTTAACATCTTTATTGGAGTATAATTGCTTTACAATGTTGTGTTAGTTTCTGCTGTGTAACAAAGTGAATCAGCTGTACATATACATATATCCCCATATCCCCTCCCTCTTGCATCTCCCTCCCACCCTCCCTATCCCACCCCTCTAGGTGGGAGATCAGGGAGCTGATCTCCCCGTGCTATGCGGCTGCTTCCCACTAGCTATCTGTTTTACATTTGGCAGTGTATATATGTCAATGCCACTCTCTCACTTTGTCCCAGCTTACCCTTCCCCCTCCCCGTGTCCTCAAGTCCATTCTATACATCTTCGTCTTTATTCCTGTCCCGCCCCTAGGTTCTTCAGAACAATTTTTTTTTTTTAAGATTCCATATATATGTGTTAGCATAAGGTATTTGTTTTTCTCTTTCTGACTTACTTCACTCTGTATGACAGACTCTAGGTCCTTCCACCTCACTACAAATAACTTAATTCTGTTTCTTTTTATGGCTGAGGAATATTCCATTGTATATATGTGCCACATCTTCTTTATCCACTTATCTGTCAATGGACACTTAGGTTGCTTCCATGTCCTGGCTATTGTAAATAGTTCTGCAATGAACATTGTGGTACATGTCTCTTTTTGAATTATGGTTTTCTCAGGGTATATGCCCAGTAGTGGGATTGCTGGGTCGTATGGTAGTTCTATTTTTAGTTTTTTAAGGAACCTCTATACTGTTCTCCATAGTGGCTGTATCAATTTACATTCCCACCAACAGTGCAAGAGGGTTCCCTTTTCTGCACACCCTCTCCAGCATTTATTGTTTGTAGATTTTTTGATGATGGCCATTCTGATTGGTGTGAGGTGATACCTCATTGCAGTTTTGATTTGCATTTCTCTAATGATGAGTGATGTTGAGCATCCTTTCATGTGTTTGTTGGCAATCTGTGTATCTTCTTTGGAGAAATGTCTATTTAGGTCTTCTGCCTATTTTTGGATTGAGTTGTTTGGTTTTTTTTTGATATTGAGCTGCACGAGCTGCTTGTATATTTTGGAGATTAATCCTTTGTCAGTTGCTTCGTTTGCAAATATTTTCTCCCATTCTGAGGGTTGTCTTTTTGTCTTGTTTATGGTTTCCTTTGCTGTGCAAAAGCTTTTAAGTTTCATTAGGTCCCATTTGTTTACTTTTGTTTTTGTTTCCATTTCTCAAAAATATGGGACGCTTCACGAATTTGCGTGTCATCCTTGTGCAGGGGCCATGCTAATCTTCTCCGTATAGTTCCAATTTTTAGTATATGTGCTGCCAAAGCGAGCACTTATTTAATTTTAGATATCATCTTGTCAGCTTGTATTAAGAAACATTAAGAAACTTGAGAACTTATGAGTAAATGGTGTGCTAATTCTAATAAGTACGGTGTGGTTGCAGTGTGCTATGGACACAGCTAGACAAGATCAGTAAGCTACTGCGTGGTAAGGTCTTACTCACTGGGACTCAGAATCAAGGTAGAACGGCAGTCATGTGCAGTTCATCCTGACACAGGATTGACCATGAGAGTGTGCTAATGTTACTCTGTGCGAGCAGAGAAGAAACTGCCTTTCAATCTGACTGGGCTTTAATGGCATTCAAAGTGGAGGTGACAGGTTTGAAGAAAGATTAATAGTAACCTTAAATTTGCAGAACTTTCTATTTGGCCATAAGAGTTCTTAACATTTAGGTAATATTTTAGTGACTCTCTGTAGAGAGCATGAATAAGTATTAGTCACTGAAGCTCATTGCGTGGATCATAAGTATTAGTTACTGAAGCTCATTGCTTGGATCATAGAGATTAATGGTTATAATACACATACTGCAAATATTGTGGATAATATATATGGGATAAATAACTTTTTTGTTTTAATTTTGTTCATGAAACTTGTATCATGACCATGATAAACTACATAATTGTTGTTAATGCTAATTCAAAGGCTGTGGAGCTGAAAGAGATCTTAAATGTCATATAGTCCCATGGTAACCTGTATTTTTTAAAAATTTAATTCATGATAAAATAAATGTAACGTAAAATTTACCATCATAACCATTTTAAGGGTACAGTTCAATCATGTTAAGTAGATTCACATTGTTGTGCAACCAGCCTCAAGAACTCTTTTCATCTTGCAAAACTGAAACTCTATACCCATTAAACAGCAACTCCTCATTTCCACTGGTAACCTCTATTCTACTTTCTGTCTCTATGAATTTGACTACTCTAGGCACCTCATGTAAGTGGAATCATATACTATTTGCCTTTTTGTGGTTGGCTTATTTCACTTAGCGTAATGTCCTCAAGGTTCATCTATGATGTAGCATGTGTCAGAATTCCTTCCTTCTTAAGGCTAGTATTCCATTGTATGTATACACATTTTGTGGATCCATTCATCTGTTGCGACACTTGAGTTGCTTCCAGCTTCTGCCTGTTGTGAATAGTGCTGCTGTGAACATGAGGATACAAGTGTTTCTCTGAGACCCTGCTTTCAATTCCTTTTGGGTATATAACCAGGAATGAAATTGCTGGGTCATATGGTATATTCTATTTTTAACTTTCTTGAGGAACTGCCATACTCGTTTCCACACCGGCTGCACCATTTTACATTCCTACCAACAGTACACAAAGGTTCCAATTTCTCCACATCCTCATCAACACTTGTTATCTTCTTTTTCTTTTCAGTAGTAGCCATTCTAATAAGTGGAAGGTGGTACCTGTATTTTTAAAGTCCGTTTCCTTCCTGTTTCTTTCTCTCCTCCTAACCTTTCTCCTCCCCCTCCCTCTCCTTCTTTCCTCTTCACCTACTCCTCCCTCTCTTTCTCTCTCCTGTCTCCGCCTGATCTTCCCAGAACTGCTTTGAAGGAATGGGATTAAGAAACCTACAGCTTCACCTTTGCTCACTCCTTTTGTTACTGAAGTGGCGAGGAGAACAGAAAAGAGAAAACGTGGACCTATTTGACTTTTTTATTTTAAGGTTGAGGAAACTGAGGTCCAGAAAAATGAAGTGACTTGGCCACAGCCACACAAAAAATTAAGACTAGAATTTCTAACTCTCTGTTTAATAGTTTCTGAAACTATATAGAGGTCAAAGAAATCTTGAGAGATCTCTATTAATTTTTTTCTGAGAAAGACTGTGAATTAGCTTTCTCAGGTTTATCTATTCTGTAGTGTAATATTTTCTAAAGTGTGGAATGTATATTCCATTGGGATGTGAAGTGATTTTAAATGGTCCAAGATGGTAAGATGGACTTCAGGTGGTTATGGGAAAGAGATTTAAGAAAACATTGAATCACAGAGTGAGGAAATTACTCCTTCTTCCATTCTCTGTCACTCAAATTAATCAACATGGTCAGTTTGGTGCAGCATATCTGTAATGCCTCACAAATATTTGCTAATCTTCCCCCACTCCCATGTACACACTTAAAAAAAAAAGCAGGATTCAGACTCAGAGATAATAGGCAGCAATAGCTGGCTAGTATTAAATAACTGTTTTGATATCATTTATTTTTAGTGTATTGTAATAATGAAAGTTGGACGGTATTAGTTTTCTAGTTCTTGTGTTATAAAAGTTTTTCAAGAAATTTTATAATTGGGGAATTTAAAGAAACTGTTAAGGGGCTTCCCTGGTGGCGCAGTGGTTGAGAATCTGCCTGCCAATGCAGGGGACACGGGTTCGAGCCCGGGTCTGGGAAGATCCCACATGCCGCGGAGCAACTGGGCCCGTGAGCCACAATTACTGAGCCTGCGCGTCTGGAGCCTGTCCTCCGCAACAAGAGAGGCCGCGATAATGAGAGGCCCGCGCACCGCGATGAAGAGTGGCCCCCACTTGCCGCAACTAGAGAAAGCCCTCGCACAGAAACGAGGACCCAACACAGCCATAAATAAATAAATAAATAAATAAATAAATATAAAGAAACTGTTAAGTATATGAAAAGACAGGTGGTACAATGAAATGGCATGTGTGTTGTCTTAGTGTAGGTAGTTAAAAAGCAAACTTGGATATGAAGATTTCAGTGCAAGTAGTTTATTCGGGGGATGATCCCAGGAAATGCCAGTAGGTTATTGGGAAAGTGAGACAGGGAAGGGATTTTTTTTTTTTTTTTTTTTAAGAAACAGATGATCAAGTGTTTATAAATTTATTTATTTATTTATTTATTTTTGGCTGTGTTGGGTCTTTGTTGCTGTGCGAGGGCTTTCTCCAGTTGCGGCAAGTGGGGGCCACACTTCATCGCGGTGCGCGGGCCTCTCACTATCGCGGTCTCTCTTGTTGCGGAGCACAGGCTCCAGACGCGCAGGCTCAGCAATTGTGGCTCATGGGCCCAGCCGCTCCGCGGCATGTGGGATCCTCCCAGACCAGGGCTCGAACCCGTGTCCCCCGCACCGGGGGGCGGACTCTCAACCACTGCGCCACCAGGGAAGCCCCAGGGAAGGGATTTTATCTAACAGAGATCATATTATTATACAAGTTACAACTGTGGCTAATCGGAGATGGATCACATTGGGGCAGTCTGGGAGCCAGTGTTATGCCACATCTCAGAGTTATTTCACCTGAGGGCAAAGGAAGCCTAGGGTATTTATATAGACTCCTGTCAGTCATTGGCCACTCACAGGTCGGGGTTAATTTCCTGACATTTCTAGCTGAAATGCAGGTGGGCAAAGAGGGTGCTAAGGGTCTGATAAATCTCTCAGATGCTGTAGTGTAAAGCTAGACCAGTGTATGTTGAAGTGGTAAGGGTGAGTGTGTATGGCCATGGGGTACACAACATTTGCTACCTAATGCTACATATGTGTTAGAGGAATGACTACGTTTGGTAATTTCTATTGTGCCCAAACAATTTCAGAGAAAATGGATTTTATAGCCATCTTTGTAATTAGGCTCTAAAGTCTTGAAACTGAAAAGGAAACTTTTGTTGGTATTAAACATAGCCCTTCTAGTTGCTACTTAGGTTTACCTTCTTAGATCCTTTTCTCAATGGGCAGAGTACTGAAGGTCTATTTGTATAGTATTACTTTATCTAGTTGAATAAAGACTGTTATTAATTCCACCCCAGTAGTCTGTTCCCTACTAACCCACATTATTTTAGGCTTTCTTTGTTAAGTCATTTCCCAGTCATTTAGTAATTTATATTACTTGTTCCTGGACTTTCTCCAGCTTCTCTTCATCTTACTTAAGTTGATGAGCCTATTTTCCATAACTGCTTTTTCAAGATAATACATTTATCGAAGTCTTATATAATTTACATTTCTGGCCACATGTAAAACTTCATAGTTTATTAATAATTCATCATCATTTGAGTGGTAATTTAAATTTTAGTTATACAGATTACTGAAATTATCCCCAAAGCCATAGCATATCTATATCAATTATTTGATAGTTATTATAATGTATTTTGGAGCCATGTAAGTGGAAACACTGATATAATCCTAAGTACTTTGTGCTAATATAAAGTTAAAATTAAACAATAGGAATTAACTGTGCTGCAAAAGAAATTGAATTGATTATATTATTTTGTAAGTATCTAAATTCATTTGCTTTATCTTCTTAACTCCATTGGCAGAAGAAAAAAAGTACTGTACTGCTGGTATTATAAATAGAAACATCTGAAAAATGAAAGCCACTGTAGATTGTAAATAGGCAACTCTGATGTTTAGAGAACTCACCCTTGATAGCAACTAACAATGTCCCATTTCAGTGATATATATACAATAGCAAATAAATTGAATGACTTTACTTCTGATCAGTTTTTCCCTTAAGCAGAGTGAAATAATTCAGTAGTTATTTTGCTTCATTTAAAAAAGGATTTATTTTATGTTAATACACAGTAATTTGAAGAATCTTTGTTTAATTATGTTCTTGGTCATCATTCCCACAGATGTTTTATGATGCTGTTGTGGCCACATATCATTATGAAAACTTAATAAATTACTGCTTCATTTTTCTGGGGGAAACACCTACTCCTCCCCCTAAATTACACACACTCACACACACACACAGAGGCATCTATTCTCAGTTTGGAATTAATTACATTCTGTAATTGTGTTTTCATTATAGTCAAGAAATATTTTATATACATTTATTTTTTTGCCATTTAGTTTTTGGTGAGCTGCAATTTATTTACAGTGAAATACATGGATCTTGGGTGACACTATTCAGTGTGCTGTGAGAAGTGATTTTATCCCTATACCCATACTTTGTTCAGGATATGGGATATTTTTGTCATGCCAGAAAGTTTTCTGTGCCTCTTCCCAGTCCATCTCTGCCCTCCTCTCCCCTCAGATCAATCCAATTGTGTCTTAGGCACTTCTCATTTATAGATTATATATTATTAAGTTTTGTTTCATTTTTTAAAAGCCATGTACCTCACAGAAGAATTTGAAGTTAAAGAGTTAACAATTTATTGAATACTGTTTTGAACTATTGATTAGGTAAGGACTGAATATTGATGTTATGATTCTATAAAGCTCCAAGATAGATCACATGCTAGTCCACAAAACAAGCCTCAGTAAATTTAAGAAAATTGAAATCATATCAAGCATCTGTTCTGACCACAATGCTGTGGGACTAGAAATCAACTACAAGAGAAAAACTGCAAAAAACACAAACAGGTGGAGGCTAAACAGTATGTCCTGAACAACCAGTGGATCACTGAAGAAATCAAAGAGGAAATGAAAAAATACCTGGAAACAAGGAAAATGAAAACACAATGATCCAAAACCTATGGGATGCACCAAAGCAGTACTAAGAGCAGTACTATCATTTATAGCGATACAAGCTTACCTCAAGAAACAAGAAAAATCTCAAGTAAATAACCTAACCTTACACCTAAAGAAGCTAGAAAAATAAGAACAAACAAAACCCAAAGTTAGTAGAAAGGAAAGAAATCATGATCAGAGCAGAATTAAATGAAACAGAGTCTAAAAATCAATAGAAAAGATCAATGAAACTAAGACCTGGTTCTTTAAAAAGATACACAAAATTGATTAACCTTTAGCTAGACTTATTAAGAAAAAAAGAGAATTATTTAACATAGTTTTGGAAGTTTTAGCCACAGCAATCAGAAAAGAAAAAAGAAATAAAAGGAATCCAAATTGGAAAAGAAGAAGTAAAGCTGTCACTGTTTGCAAATGACATGATACTATACATAGAGAATCCTAAAGATGCTACCAGAAAACTACTAGAGCTAAACCATGAATTTGGTAAAGTAGCAGGATACAAAATTAATGCACAGAAATCTCTTGCATACCTATATACTAATGATGAAAAATCTGAAAAAGAAATTAAGGAAACACTCCCATTTACCATTGCAACAGAAAGAGTAAAATACCTAGGAATAAACCTACCTAAGGAGACAAAAGACCTGTATGCAGAAAACTATAAGACACTGATGAAAGAAATTAAAGATGATACAAACAGATGGAGAGATATACCATGTTCTTGGATTGGAAGAATCAATATTGTGAAAATGACTCTACTACCCAAAGCAATCTACAGATTCAATGCAATCCCTATCAAACTACCAAAGGCAGTTTTCACAGAACTAGAATAAAAAATTTCACAATTTGTATGGAAACATAAAAGACCCTGAATAGCCAAAGCAATCTTGAGAAAGAAAAACAGAGCTGGAGGAATCAGGCTCCCGGACTTCAGACTATACTACAAGGCTACAGTAATCAAGACAGTATGGTACTGGCACAAAAACAGAAATATAGATCAATGGAACAGAATAGAAAGCCCAGAGATAAATCCATGCACATATGGTCACCTTATCTTTGATAAAGGAGGCAAGAGTATACAATGCAGAAAAGATAGTCTCTTCAACAAGTGGTACTGGGAAAACTGGACAGCTACATGTTAAAGAATGAAATTAGAACACTCCCTAATACCATATACAAAAATAAACTCAAAATGGATTAAAGACCTAAATGTAAGACCAGACACTATCAAACTCTTAGAAGAAGACATAGGCGGAACACTCTATTACATAAATCACAGCAAGATCCTTTTTGACCCACCTCCTGGAGAAATGGAATTAAAAACAAAAATAAACAAATGGGACCTAATGAAACTTAAAAACTTTTGCACAGCAAAGGAAACCATAAACAAGACCAAAAGACAACCCTCAGAATGGGAGAAAATATTTGCAAACAAAGCAACTGACAAAGGATTAATCTCCAAAATATACAAGCAGCTCAATATCAAAAAAACAAACAACCCAATCCAAAAATGGGCAGAAGACCTAAATAGACATTTCTCCAAAGAAGATATACAGATTGCCAACAAACACATGAAAGGATGCTCAACATCACTCATCATTAGAGAAATGCAAATCAAAACTACAGTGAGGTATCACCTCACACCAATCAGAATGGCCATCATCAAAAAATCTACAAGCGATAAATGCTGGAGAGCGTGTGGAGAAAAGGGATCTCTCTTGCACTGTTGGTGGGAATGTAAATTGATACAGCCACTATGGAGAACAGTATGGAGATTCCTCAAAAAACTGAAAATAGAACTACCATACGACCCAGCAATCCCACTACTGGGCATATACCCTGAGAAAACCATAATTCAAAAAGAGTCATGTACCACAATGTTCATTGCAGCACTATTTACAATAGCCAGGACATGGAAGCAACCTAAGTGTCCATTGACAGATGAATGGATAAAGAAGATCTGGCACATATATACAATGGAATATTCCTCAGCCATAAAAAGAAACGAAATTGAGTTATTTTTAGTGAGGTGGATGGATCTAGAGTCTGTCATACAGAGTGAAGTAAGTCAGAAAGAGAAAAACAAATACCGTATGCTAACACATATATATGGAATCTTTAAAAAAAAAAATGGTTTGAAGAACCTAGGAGCAGGACAGGAATAAAGATGCAGACACAGAGAATGGACTTGAGGACACGGGGAGGAGGAAGGGTGAGCTGGGACAAAGTGAGAGAGTGGCATTGACATATATACACTACCAAATGTAAAATAGATAGCTAGTGGGAAGCAGCCACATAGCACAGGGAGTTCAGCTCGGTGCTTTGTGAGCACCCGGAGGGGTGGGATAGGGAGGGTGGGAGGGAGACGCAAGAGGGAGGAGGTATGGGGATATATGAATATGTATAGCTGATTCACTTTGTTATAAAGCAGAAACTAACACACCATTGTAAAGCAATTATACTCCAATAAAAATGTTGAAAAAAAAAAAAAAGAAAAAAAGAGAGAGCCCAAGTCAATAAAATCGGAAGTGAAGAAGGACAAGTTACAACTGATACCACATAAATATGAAGGATCATAAGAAACTACCACTAACAATTATATGCCTATAAATTGGGCAACCTAGAAGAAATGGACAGATTTCTCGAAACATACAACCTTCTAAGACTGAACCAGGAAGAAAGAGAAAATATGAACAGACCACTTACCAGTAATGGAAAAATATGTAGTATAATTTTTAAGAGTAATTTTTAATACTCGTACTTTTTGACTTTATAAATATTTTACAATTTGGATTAATATGGAATTGAACCCTATATATAGTTTACATGTACTCATTTGATAACTTTCTGGAGATCATTTAAAATGTTTTTGACTATTTCAAGTGCCCTAAGTGGCCATGTATAAAAATTTTTTAAATTTATTTAAAATTAAAAAAAATAAAATTTGTCTGTAGACCTAATTGGTCATTGATTCAGCACCAGATTAGTCATCAACCATTTTTTTGACCCATATCTTTAGTCATTTATCTTTGGCTTCAAAACATTTTTACTTTTGCTAATGTAAAAGTATTCTTCACCTAAATAGTTATCTAATGTAATATGTTGTCAGTGCTTACAAGGCCCCATCTTTTTACTTCTTTGGAAGCAGCCTTTCATGGTAGAATGTTTTTTCCTACCATTCCAATGGATTTTATTCTTTAAAGTAGCATATGGGTGGAGCTATTAAATGAGAAAGTCATGAAGTAAAGAAAAATAAGGGCTTCCCTGGTGGCGCAGTGGTTGAGAGTCTGCCTGCCGATGCAGGGGACACGGGTTCGAGCCCTGGTCCGGGAAGATCCCACATGCCGCGGAGCAACTAAGCCCGTGAGCCACAACTACTGAGCCTGCGCGTCTGGAGCCTGTGCTCCGCAACGAGAGGCCGCCACAGTGAGAGGCCCGCGCACCGCGATGAAGAGTGGCCCCCGCTCGCCACAACTGGAGAAAGCCCTCGCACAGAAACGAAGACCCAACACAGCCAAAAATAAATAAATAAAAAAAAAAAAAGAAAGAAAAATAAAATGTATTTATTTAGGAATAGTATGAGAACTGAACTTTCTTACTCCCTTCGTTATCACCTTCTTCTTTTTGCTGTTTTTCTCCCCTAATGTACCATTTGCCTGTGTGGTTTTTTTTTTTCTTGTTGTTCATTGGCAACTCAGAGCTATTTGTTGAATTTCAGTTTGTGCTTGCCTCCTCTCCTTCATCAAATCCTCATTGAGGGTGTACTATGTTCCAGGCATTGTGATAGAGGATAAAGAAGAAACAGGTACTGTTCCTGCCTTCATGGGGCTTACATACAAAACACAATTCTCTCTCTCTCCTCTACATCAGAACTAGACTTGTTTTTGCAGGGAAGTTACTTGTACTAAGATGTAAATGGATGGCAAAATATGAAATTTAAATTATCAACTACAGTGCTTAGGATTGGGCAAAGCATTAGCTCAAAGGTATCATTCTCCCTTGTGAGGTTGCATGCAAATCATCAGGCAAATGGTAAGTAGAGTTTAGATGTGCTTTCCCAACAACTGTTAAATTGACTGCAATATGTGCTACCAACATGCAGGGACAACTTGGTGGTTAGATCAGTAATACCTTTTGTTTACTGAGTGAAAAACCATGGAGACATCAAAGAAAATCAATTAAGGAAATAAGATCCCTGTCCATCGTCCTGATAAGACCATATGTTAAAATTTCGAGAAGGATAATGGTTCCTTAGTCTGTCACTACAATTCTCTTATTTGTATTTCATAGAAATTGGCATTTTGAGGAGAGCAGTACTGGAGAAGTCAATAATTTTAAAAATCATTTTTGACTAAGAAACAACTTTAAAATTTATTTTAGACAATGGATGAGTTTTCTTTTTAATTAACTCTCATAACATTGTTTTAATAGTTCTAACAAGTAGCTAACCATTATTCCATGTTATAGTATTTTCTTTAAATTCTTTCTACTCTATTTTTACTTCCCTCTAATTTGTTTTCAGATTCTAAAACTTAATGTTTCTCTCAATTCCATCAAAAATAAAATTGTGATCTTTCATATTCACTAAACTTTTTTCTTTTTTTATTTATTCCTTTGTTTTAAAAATTTTACCCAAGAACTATATGCAACACGTTTTGTTAAAAAGGATTGAAATAGTATAGAAGCATGCAGACAGAATAAGTGAAGCTTATTTTATTGTCAGTCTTGTCATTGAGTACCATTATAATTTTCTTTCAACATATCTTCTGAAAAATTATATAATTCAGCCATACACCAGTTCAAAATTCTCTAAGCATAGCACAGGGAGATCAGCTCAGTGCTCTGTGATGACCTACAGGGGTCGGATAGGGAGGGTGGGAGGGAGACTCCAGAGGGAGGGGATATGGAGGCATGTATGCATATGGCTGATTCACTTTGGTGTACAACAGAAACTAACACAGTATTGTGAAGCAATTATACTCCAATAAATATCTATTAAAAAAAATTCTCTAAGCTGATTTCAGAGTATGAATAATTCAGTATTTCTTAAGAGTATGAAGAGTTTTAGAAATTTAACCTACTATGTAATAAATTGCATTTTCACTTAAAGGCAAAGGTAAATAGTGCAATAATTTATACCAGTGGATTGACAGTGTTGATTAATTACTATTTTACTAAAATATTGTATTCGCCTTTAAACATTGTAGTCACTATAGATAATTACTGAAAGAAACTTGGTTATTGTATATATCCTGGCCTCTTGTGAAATAGATTTTGGATTCTAAGGTTTGATAACAGTATTCTCCTAATTTTCATTAGGTGATTTACCCAATGACTTTTGAGGTTCTTATTTGTCCTTTGATATTTTTCTTTTTGACTTACTGTGTACCTTAAATATTCAAACTTTTACAGGAAGAATTAGCCTTTTATTTCCCCAAAGTCTTAAAATTTAGCAGGAAATTAAAGATTTTGGTTGGCATATATGTCTTAATTAGGGACTATTAATGCGAATACAGGTGAGGAAGGGGGAAGTGGTTCTGAGTGTATTTTCTTTTCCCTGGGAATCCTGAAAACCCATGGAGGGGGAAAGTGGTAATAACAATTGCTTTGGAGTCTATCTGGATTAGTTTCCTATTGCTGTGTAACAAATTACAACAAATTTAGTGGCTTAAAACAACACCATTTATTATCTCATAATTTCTATAAATCAGAAGTCTGAGTGGACTCAACTGGGTTCTCTGTTCTAGGTCTGAGAAGACTGAAGTTAAGGTGTCTGTCACACTGGGCTTTTATGTAGTGGTCCTGGGGAAGAATTCACTTTCAAGCTCTTTCAGGTTGTTGGGGAGAATTCATTTCCTTCCTTTCAGTTCTAGAGGACTGAGGTTTCTGTTTTCTTGCTGGCTGTCAGCTGGGGTGTGCTCTCTGCTCCTAGAGGCTGCCCATCTCACTTCTCACATGGCCTCTCCTTCTGCAAACGTGCATGTTGAAGCGTTCTCTGCTTTAACTCTTTCACCTCCTCTTCTGCCACCAGCCAGAGAAGCACTCTAATTTGAAAGGCTTATGAGGCTGGGTCAGTCCCAATTTTAAGCTCAATTGTGCCATGTAACACAATCACGGAAGAGATTTCTCATCGCTTTCGTAGGTTACAGGGATGCAGGTTTGGAATCTAAGAGATTTTTAGAATTCTGCCTACGATATCACTTCAAAAAATAGCATCAGTCTTCATAATAGGTCACTCATAACCAGTGAGCTAGGGGGAAGCATATAACTCACATATGAAAGGCCATTAAGGAGGCCTAAATTTTAAAATGAGATTTTTGCTGCAAAGGATATATGGTGAGATTACTGTGTTTGGGCAGTCTGGATGGGCAGACTCAGTGTTATACAGAATTCATTTCTCTCCCAAACAAATGCATAATTTCAATATAATCCAATCAAAACATCAAACAGGGTTTTCTTAAAAGTTGAAAAGCTAATTCTAAAGTTCATGGAAGAGAATATAGAAAAGAAGAGCTGTGAAGGACTTGTTCTACCAATCTTATAAAATACTACAAAGCTATAGTAATAAAAACTGAATGGTAACAGACCAGGAGTAAATAAACAGATCTATGTATAAATGAGAACTTAGTTCAGGATAAATATACCCTTTCAAATTAAAAAAAAGATAATGCAGTAAATGGTGTTGAGAAAAATTGGTTATCTGTTTAGAAAAAAATAAAGGTATACCTTTATCTTAATACCCAAAATAGATTGTAGAACTAATCAGTTTTAAAACTGCAAAACCAATAGAAACAAAATCAGGAGAATATTTTTTCATAATCTTAAAAAGGGGAAGATCATCTTACGTAGAATATAAAGCATCACAAGGCTTATAGGAAAGGCGTTGATGTATTTGGCCAAGTAATAGTTAATAAACACCATAAACAGACTTAAAGGAAAAATATATATTAAATACATTGGAGTAAAAATTTCATCATGTTTAACAAGATCCTGTAAATCATTAAGGGAAGACAAGCAATGCAATAGATAAATGGACATAGGATATGAACAGGCTATTCACACAACATGAGAAACCAATGGCCAGTAAACATATGGAGAGGATCAACTCTATAGAATGTTTGATTAAAAACTAGATGTATTCCTTCTTTATAGCACTTTTTTTATAATAGAAAAAAAGTAGCCTGAATATTCATAAATAGTGGAATGGTTAAGTAAGTTTTATCTATACTATAGCATACTATGAAACCAATAAAAATAGTTGTACATGCATGTACACACAGACACACAAGATGTGTCTCCAAGATGTATTGTTAAGTGAAGAAAAGTAAGTAGCAGGAAAACACATTATCTGTCACCTGGTTCATATATGTACTATTGAACAAAAAGGTATTTTATCAGATACATAAAATGTTCAGCTGTGTATTTTCCCTTATATTTAGGTTGGGCCCTGTGGCATATTCTGGATAGTAGTTTGTGAGTGTATTATTTATGAGTCAAGGCATTTAGGAGCTATGATGCCACCTCTACAATCTTTAGCTCCTCTAAGGCTATATCAGGATGACACAGCTACAAAATGGTAGAGCCTTGTTAATCAGAGTCTCTAAAGTGACCATGTGGATCAGGACCTCCTGTGTACCCTCCGTTAGATGAGTAACTTAGGAGTTAAAGCACTGAGATTTGGGGGCTGTCTGTTGTTGCAGTTAGTGCTAACTCTTCTGCTCCTGGCTAGTACAGAGACAAAAATGCACATGAAGGTGAATTTATTGGTAGGACGTTGGAGGACTGCATGCTGTCCTACGGTTGGTTAATCAGGTTGGTTAGTCATTATGTCCAGGAACAGGAATAGCTGGAATGAGTGTGAGCATAAAGCAGGAGGCAATCACATTTTACTGTGATTATTTCTTTTTGTTTGAATCTTATGCAACTGTATTTATGTATAAATTTTATTATGAAAATATTAGGATAAGTAAAATAAAATATTGCTAAAAAGTAGGTGATATTGCCAAGTTTGCTTCAAAATTAACTTGACCCTTGCTATGGTAGTATTACGGCTACTACTCATTTTCTTTAGGAGTTTAGGTAACTAATAAGTTGATACAACGAAGAAACTAGTTGTTTTAATTCATGTATGAAATAAGTTTTCTAAAGTGGAAAGTCTTTTGGTGAGACTCTCATTATTAGGGTATGATTTATAGCATATGATATGTAGTATAGTATTCTTAATTTTCAGTCCTTTGCAGATTGCTTAACGATTTTGCTTTTTCCAAAGTCCACTTTATAGTTATTTTTTACTTACTAGTTTTCTGTAAAATTACTTAAATGAATTCATTTAATAAGGAGAACCTTATATTTCTACCAGAAATGAAAAACTAGTATCCCTTGACATAAATGGAAGATAAACATAAAATTAAATACAGTAAAAATGAAATAATATTACATGATTTGGCTAACTGCTTTTGCTTGACAACACCCAACACTGGGGCCTACTTTCCTTTAAAAAGTGAGATTGTTAGCCTCAGAGGTGGTAAAGACTGAGACCTTCTCCTTGACATATCAGAATGCTTTAAAAATAATTGAAAATGGAACAAATTCTTAGGATATGGTTCATAGTTATTTACTGTCTTGCCTATGTATCACCAATGTCATTAATCCCACATTTGGGGAAACACTGGTATTGTAGAAGGAACTCTAGGATTGGATTCAGAATACCTAGAATCATTGCTACCTGTCACTTACCATGTCTTTGGGTTGTCACTATGTCTTTGTACTTATGTCACTGTTTATAAAATGGGAGCAAAAATGCCTACCATCTTTAATTCATCTCAGAATTTTTGTGAGGAACAAATGAAATAATATTGTATATCACTATTAATAATAGTTTTAGTACTAGTTTAACAATCGTATATAACTAAGGAATTCTGTTATTTTAAGTTACAGTGCTTTGACTACCAACACATAAGTTTAATAATTCATTCTCTTAGTTCCGTGTACTCCACCCCAAGGGAGTCGGCATCTCTCTTGCAAATATGTTTCATTACCATAGACACTGGGAGCACGTATGAATCTGCATTTATGCCTTCTCACCAGGGAAGACATTTAAAGTGCATACTCTGATGGTCAGTCTAGAGTTGCAAAATGTATTTTATGCATAGCTAGATCTTCTGATGTGCTGCTTACATTTATTGGTATTCTAAGTTTCTATAGTTTGATTTATTACTAGAGAGACTAGAGAAGCCTCCTATTCTAAAGACTTGTCCTAATACTGCAGCAAGATTGGTATACCGAGCTCATTTGCTCTTTCTGGTCACCAGAGTGTTGTTTAGTAAATTTCTTCCCCCAGAAATTATTACTTAGTTTAGTAGAATCTTAGTATTGGTCTGTCCTGCTGGACCCCAAGGGGAATAATGTTTAAGACAGTGTTGTAATCATGACAAAAAATGTTCCTCACTTGTAGGAAGTAGTTGTAACTTTGTTCTTTTTGACTCACAAAAATGGCTTTATATATATTTTATGTAATATCTATCAAATTTGTCATTGAGAAATCCTTATAAACTAAATCTATTCTGAGTCACATCCCTGCTACCAAAAACACTTCCCCTCTTGCCTTTGGAAACTTGCTTCACCTTTTCCAGGTAGCTCCTGCTCTTTGATGTTAATCAGGTATTTTTTGGGAGATAGATGGTAGGCAGGTAGGGATGATTTATTGAACTAATACACTCCCAATTGATTCCCTTGTTTTCATATGGTCAGAAGTGCAAGAGAATGAGCCAGGACCTTAATCACTGCATTATTAGCCTTCATATGACTCTACTTGAAGTCCAAGTGTAGCAGTAATGTTTACACTTTCATAATAACTTCTAGTTGCCTATAGCAATCACATAGTTTTAGTAAATAATTCCTATACCTTTCATGTTTACCTCTAGCCCTGTTGAAGAAGCAGACTTTGTGATATTTGTTGGATTTGAATGTGCTAGAAGCATCATTTATTTACATAAAGTCTACTATGAGAAAAGTATATCCAAAAATCTGAGTGTTTCTGGAAAAAAAAAAATGGGAGAGCTACATAGTTTATAAGTGAGAGAGTTAACTAACACAGGGACAGTGAGTGAATTTACAATGTAAATGAACAAATTCCTTTTTTACATAAAATGAACTCTGTCATTTCAATGAACAATACCCTGTTTTCCAACAGTTGACATTCATCACATTCTTTGAAGTGGAGGGCTACCAGTCTTAGAAGATTAAACAGGAATTTTGTAGTTATCACTGCATATCCCAGGAAGAACTTTGTAAATTAACATTAAAGATCTAGGGAAACATCTTGTTCTTTCTTAGCAAACACAAGGAGAGACTTTAAGTAACATTTTTTTCTAACCTGTCCTGTCACTTAACCATGCTCTTTGTTCACTGTGATCTTGTGATCATAATGTATAAACATCCGGTACCTGCAAATAACTTTCAGCATTCAAAATATTTGTAGGATTCTTTGTTGGCAAGATTTATTAAACAGTATTGTAATGTATAATTTACTTTACTTTTAACCAAGACTAAAAAAATGGCTTTAGGTTTTTGATTTCTGTTCCCATAACCGTGCCTGTAAAGGAAATTAGTTTTCCCCTTATGCTCTTTTCTTTTGTTGCATCTTTTCTTCTAGCAACGAGTACTCACACTGTACTCATTGAACTTTTTGACTTATCTTTCCTCAATCCCTTCAATTCCCTACGGTTTTACTGGTCCAGAAATATTGAATTAGTTCCGTTCCTTCTCTTTTCTCACAAGGTGGCTTTTCTAATTAACTCTCTGCTGCTACTCTGGATGTCTTACTTCCCCCCTGCCCTTTTATTAATAGCTGCTCCAGTGTAGATCCTTTTCCTTCTGCTTCACTTTTGGTCAGTCCCATAGCAGCCTCTAACATAGCTGTTCTAATATCCCATGTTTTTAATCTGCTAAGAGCTCTTTCATGTCTCTTGTGGGTCTATTAAAGTCATCTTAATGCAGTTTTTGACAGTTCTCAGTACTAAGGTTTGAAATGTTTTGTGCCAACCACGTGTGTAAGGAATGCTTTTATACAAGAAAGGCAATGAAGATCTTGACATAATAAAGACATTTTTACAAAGAGATTAGTATTGTTCTTAGCTGACTAATAAGCTTAACAATTATAAATGATTTCATTTACTATTGAAAAGGATTTCTGTTTTGAAGTGTGATTCATTTTATTTTTCTTGAAGCACATCCAAAACAACATATTGTATAAATTTGTCCTGAAAATCTAACTGATTCTGTTGAACTAGCACATTTTCCTGTGGTACGTAGTTTGTTTTGGTATTCACTTCTTTTTATAAATAATAAGAATTATAAAAATTCACAAAAATAAGCAAATGCATTTGTAATACTACATTTGAATAGGAATAAGAGGTGCTTCCATTTAAATATGTATTAGTAAGACAGTGTTAAGTTGCTTAATTCATCTAGTGTATGAATGTAAATACATTGTTGCATATATTTATACTGGGGGATTTTTTTTTCCTTCATATGACAGAGAATGGATAAATTTCTTGTACAGAATGTTGTTATGGTTTGACTTCATTACCACCAACATTCTGTTATGTACTAGGTAGCCTTTTAGAAATTAGCCCAAGGTCATTTTTATTAAATGAACAGTTAATTGTAGAAGTTGTTGATTATTTCTGTTAATTCCACCTTTGTCCGTCTCTTTTCAGTTCATATTTTCACCACTTTGTTGTTTATTAAAATTCAAGTGGTGAAAAATATTTGTTCATTCTCTTAGGAAACACTTTTGAGAATTTATCCTGGGAAAGACAATGAAATTAAGAGAAAATTAATTTCCTATAGAGTTTATTTAATCATCTCCTTCCTTTCCCCTGAGGACTTGGATAGGGTAAGCAGTAAAATGTGACAGTTTATAGATTTCACAAAGATGGATGGAAAATACAGTTATTGGGAATAGTAATGACATGCCTACAGGACGCTAGTTTCCCCATATCTTTCAGCATTGCTAACCCCAGCAGTTCCTGCACTGCAGTATGGCAAATAAAATAAAAAATAAACTTTTCAAAGATAACTATTTAGTAAATATTTGAATAGAAATTAATATTTAACATAAGGACAGTATAGAATAATATCTGAACAAATTTGAACCACAGTTAATTATTTTAGGAAAGAGAAAATAGCATGCAACTTCCTTTTAAATTTTTACCTTTGGTCTTTAATGATACATTAAAGGGCATTAAAAGTAATCACATCAGTTCACTTTGGAATAATAAGCATGCCTTCATTTTTGTTTTTGTTTTTGCTTTTTAATGAATACACATCCACATTTAGAAGATACTATAAACTTCACAAATATTCACTGGGCATTTCCTTTGCTAGGTGCAGGGCATTATTTAATATTGAGCGATAAATATAGTGTGTTTACACTGTGTTGGGTCTTTGAGAATATATCACAATATAAAAAAATGCTCTACATGTGCACTTCCATCCTGTGACTGGATTTGTAAGTCTCAATAAAGTTATTCTGTATACATAGCTCTCTTCCTGGATCCGAATAATTTTAATTTGAGGTAGAAAGGAGCATTTCTGTGGCTCTCCAATGCACGTTTACTAATAATAGAGCCCCACTGTCCCCTCCCCCCCACAAAGGAAAGAAAATCAAATAACCCTCAACTAAAAACGAAATAAAACACTTTGAAGGACCTTAACTTTTCATTGGTGAAATGAGACATGTATACATAAGGTAGTTATTTTTCCTTTCTCCTTTCTTTTTCTTTTTTACCCCTCTTTTACTTCCTTCACTATCATTATACCCTTGAAAGAATACTTTCTCAAACTACAGGCAATTCCATCTCTCATCACTAAATTCTTTCAAAGGCCTCTTTGGCCCAGTTTCTAATGATTAGTCAACAAACCATACTTACTGGATAATAATGAAAATTGTGTTACCTCCAAAATATGCTATAGTTCAGTATTTTTAGTGTTTTTCTAGTTTCTATTTAAGTAAATAGGTCTTCTATTTACTTCATCAGTTCCTTAACTTGGTAGATAATGCAAAGAATTATGCCCTATTTTTATGCTGTACTGTAAAGTCTCAGTGTAATCAAGAGACGTATTTATATATTGATGTCCTAGATGAGTTAGCCAGCATCTATCCAGAATTCTTTTCCAAGATTCTTGACACTTTCTGAGTTTCATTTCTACTTTAATTACAGAATCTCATGATTTGAAGGAACCCTTGATGAACGTTTATTGTGCATATTTATTGCTGAAGCCAAGTGGGATATAAAGATGAAAATTACACAGATGTAGAAGACAAGATTCATATTTTGAAGTATTTAAGAATGTCTCTCATTATTCAAGATGTATTATAATTATCATATATGCCTATGCCATGCTTTGTATTTATGTTTAATAGTTTTGGATTCTAACAAAAATTCTTTATGATAGAGTAGATACAATTTTTATTTTACACACAAAGAAATTATTACTTAAAGAAGTGAATTGACTATCCCAATATATAAACAGCAATTGTCAGCATAAAGACTTAAAATCGGTTCTCCTATTTCCAAATCGACTGAATATGCCACCACACCATATTGGCCCCCATGAAGGAAACCAATTAAGGACATTTGATTCTTTCAGTCTTTGCTTCATGTATTTTGAAACTGTTCTTAGATGCAAAGACATATAAGATATATTATTTATTCTTGATAATTTTCTTGATGAAATTTCCCTCTTTGGTAATATCGGTTATCTTGAAGTCTACTTTGACTGATATTAATATAACCAGTCTTTCTTGTGATTGGTGTTTGCAAAAGCCTGTCTTTTTATATCCTTTTATTTTTAACCTGTCTTTGTATATTTAAAATGTGTTCTGGTGGAGAGTATATAGTTAGAGTTTACATTTTTACCCATTATGACAGTCAAGATTTAAATTGAGTATAATTATAGATATGGTTGCATTTAATTCTAGCTTCTTGTTATTTTCTGTTTGTTCCATTTGTTCTTCTTTTATTTCCTCTATTTCTGCCTTCTATTGGATATACTGAGTGTTTTCTAGTATTGCATTTTATCTCCTCTATTGACTATCCTATTTTTTAATATGGTGTTTATATCTTTAATTGATCACAGCGTGTGTTCAAGTAATACTACACTACTTAACATATAAGAATATTACAAAAGTGTGCTTTCATTTCCCTCTCCCCTCTTTTGTGCTATTTTTGTCATACATACATTTCATTTCTACATATGTGGTAAATAAACCCTGTTATACACATATTGTTATTTTTGCTTTACATAGGCAATTATCTTTTATAGAAATTAAAAGATGAGAAAACAAACAAAAAACGCTTTACCTACGAAGTTACCATTTCTAGTGCTCCTCATTTCTTTGTATAGGTCCAGTTTTCCATCTGGTATTATTTTTCTTCGGTCCAAAGAGCTTCCTTTGTGGCTGCCTTCACTGGACGTCTGCTAGAGCAGGATGAATTCTCTCAGTTTTTGTCTGAGAAAGGATTTCCTCTTTATTTTTGAAGATATTTCACTGGTTGTAGGATTCTTGATTGAAATTTTCCTCTCACTGTTTTAAATATGTTGTTTGATTGTCTTAGGCTTGCATTATTTTTGACTGGGAAGTTTTCAATCATGCTAAATACCTGTTGCCTTGTACATAATGAGTCTGTTTTCTGTCTTGCTTAAAAATTTTTCTCCTTAATATGGGTTTTTAGCACTCTAATTATGATGCACTTTGGTGTGGTTTTCTTTTTCTATACATTGGCATATGTTAAGCTTCTTACAGTGTTTATAGTTTTAATAAAATTTGGATGTTTCTACCACTCTTTCTTCAAATATATTTTCTGTTCTTCCTCTTCTTCTGGGACTATAGTTATACTGTTTTATACTACTTGATATTGTTCCATAGTTCATTGGTTCTCTATTCTTCATTATTTCCTTTTTTTTCTCTGTTCTTCAGATAGTTTTTACTGCTAGGTTTTCAACTTGACTTTTCTTCTGCATTATGTAATCTGCTCTAAATTCCATTCAGCAAATTTTTCATTTCAGATACTGTATTTTTCAACTCTACAAATTTGACTTGGTTCGTTATAGCTTCTTTTTTTCTCATCATGTTTGTGTTTTCCTTTAAATCTTAAGTCTATTTAGAACAGCTGTTTTAATGTCTCTGTCTGCCACTTCATGTCTTCCATTTCTAGATTTGTTTCTATTGATTGATTTTCTTCCTGGTTATATATCACATTTTTCTGCTTCTTCATGTGTCTAATAATTTTTTTAGAATGCTGGACATTATGGTTCTTATGGTTTTAAATGTCTGGATTTTGATGTCTTCCTTTAAAAGTGTTAAATGTAGTTCTGTATAGGCAGTTACTTGTGGATATTATCAAGGCTTTTCTTTCAGATTTGTTAGGACGGACCTAAAGTAGTCTTTATTCTAGACCTAATTTAGCCCTTCTGCTAAGGCTCACTCTGCCCTTCTGTTGTTTCTACAGAATGCCCTAGGTGTTCAATAAGGTCATGTCACTGTGGATGGTCAGAACTTGAGCATCTCTGCCCCCTACACACGTGCAGCTTGTATTCAACATCAGACTCAAGGGGATCTCTGTGAACATTTCTGGATCTATTTCTCTGCTTAACTTCCTTTCTGATACTGCCCCCAAACTTCAGGTGACTCTGCTTTCCCAAATTCAGTATCTGTCTCCTCACCTCAGTGAGATCATGATGCTCTGCTTCGTTTCTCCATTCTTGCTCTGCACTCTGATTACATCCAGGTCAAAAGCTAAGATCATTATAGGGTTCACATTATTTGTTTTCCTTCTTTTAAAGAACACAATCTTACGATACATTTTGTTGAATGACTGAAAACATTGTTTTACATATTTTGTCTACTTATCTACTTGTTTAGTGGGGGGGAGGGCGTTTCCAGTAGTATTACTCCATCATGGCCAGAAGTGGAAGTCCTTCCGTATATCGAGATATATATTTGATATAATAGATACAAGATATGAATTCATAAAGGATGTTAGTCACATCATCTCTTCCATCTCATTTTTTTTTAATAAATTTATTTATTTATTTGTGTTTATTTTTGGCTGTGTTGGGTCTTCATTGCTGTGGGAGGGATTTCTCTAGCCGCAGAGAGCAGGGACTACTCTTCGTTGTGGTGCGCGGGCTTCTCATTGCGGTGGCTTCTCTTGTTGCGGAGCACGGGCTCCAGGCACGCAGGCTCAGTAGTTGTGGCACACGGGCTTAGTTGCTCTGCGGCATGTGGGACCTTCCCAGACCAGGGATTGACCCGTGTCCCCTGCATTGGCAGGCGGATTCTTAACCACTGCACCACCAGGGAAGCCCTCTTCCATCTCATTTAATGTCGCTCAGCAAAGTAACCATTTTTAGAAGTTTGGTGTGCATCCTTCTATTTTCCTTTATATATTTAAGTACATTTGTATGCACATGTGCCCATGTATGCAGATATATACATAAATCAAATTACACTGTAGGTATTTTTCAGCAACATACTTTTTCACTTAGAATATGTTTTAGAGATCTTGCTATTAAAGTATGTATCAGTCTTACTTTATTCTTTTAACATCAACCATATATTCTACAGAATGGTTTCCTATATTTATTTAATTACTCTGCTTTTCACAGTCATTAAGGCTTTTCCTTCTAACTTCTTGCTCTTATAAACTGTATTTTTAAAAATAATATTGTACAGCAACTCTTCAGATGGTGAATACTTCTGTAGAAGAAATCACAAAGATGTCAAATAGTTTGCCTGATGGTAAATTGCTTTCCCAAACAGTTTTTACATATTTATATTACTCCTAAATAATAAGACCCAGTGATTTTTTAAGAAATAGTTGATTTCAGATCTAGGACAGGAAATACAAGAGGTAGGTCTGGTCCATCTTATAACAGAAAGCATGGGAGTTAGAGAAAGATTACTGTAGTCATGTCAAAAGACACAGGATACAGTTTGAAGGGTCTATCATTTGTCAAAGATGGGACAATTTTAGGGGAAAAAAAGACTGCTGTGTTAAAAAAAAATCGAATACAGTATGTTCAAAAGTTAAAAATCATAAGGATACAAGCAAAATCAAACTAAAAGCCACATTGGTCACCTTGGGGAGGGAGCTAGGGGAAAAAAATCATTATTCTGAGTACTGGTAAATAATGAATCATGCATTTATCCTATTCTTCCTGTACAAACCTTATTTCAGAGTAAGCAAATACTAATAAGAGGAATTCCTTTATAGAATTCTACTAATAAATGAAGAGGGAATAACAGAATCAGATTACCATAAGATTGCAGTCTCTTATTAACTGAAATAATCCCTCGAGAAAATGATCATCAATGACTAGTGATATCCTCAGGTAAAACATAGCTAGGAAACATTATAATCAATGTATCCAGCTGACAACACCTGAACCCCCTGATCAAATAATATTGCAGAATGAGAGACAACCAGCTGTTCTATGGCAACCTATATGATGCAATAAGAAGTACACAGCTTTTTAAAAATTGAATCTATTCAAGGTCCTTGATCTAACTACCCATTTATAGGAAATACGAAGATAGAGGAATTTATTAAATGACATCTCAGGGATGCTATCAGCCAAATTTAGCATTCTAGAAATTCTACTAGATAAATGATCCAGTTTTTTCAATAACTAATAGTCAAGATATAAAAAGGATGGGAAACTGTTAGAGATTAAAAGAGAAAGATAGGAAATATCAACCAGATGTAACATGTAGACCTTGTTTGGATCTGATTTGAACAAGCCAACTCTAAGAAGACATTGGAATAATTAGAGAAATTTGAACAATCACTGGGGTTTATATGATATTAAGGAATTGTTTATGTTTTATTTCTGATGTTAGTATTGTGTTCATGTTAAAAGTAGCTCTTTTCTCTTAGGAAAAAAGTGAAATATTACCAGTGAAATGATGCAAGTTCTGTACTTACTTTTAAATAATCCTGTGAGGGACTAAAGGGGAAGGTCTGGTGACAGTTATTTATCTTGGATGATGATTACATGGGGTTTATTATAGTATTTTTTCTATGTATAAGTGTTTGAACTTTTCCATTGTGAATTTCTTAATTAAAAAATAAATGTAGCATTCACAAGCCAGGTGAAGAGAATTTCATAAATCATCAAAATAAGTGCGGAGCTTTCAGAATTTCACCCTAAACACTTGAAGTGTGTATATACATATATACCTGCAAGAATGTTACAGAATTTATTTGCATAAATGCTACAGTTGATTTGGACCCAACATGCACTTATCTTGAAATTAGCATGAACCTAACAGTTTTCATCATAAAACATTCTCATGTTTATCAACACCCTAGAGAAATCTTTGAGGAAATCTAATGCTGTATATTCATTCTATTGTATCTACCCCTCACCAAAGTCCTAATATTTGCTTTCCAGGTGCAGCAGGTACAGACTGTGCAGCAGGTACAGCATGTCTATCCAGCTCAGGTGCAGTACGTGGAAGGAAGCGACACTGTCTATACCAATGGAGCAATGTAAGTTTATGTATGGGAGTTGTATTCATTCTCCCGCTCCCTCGGTTAGAGAAAAGTAAGGTACTTTCTGACACCTTCCACTCGTCCCAAATTGTTTCCTTGTTTTCACAGTAATTTTTTACTAGAGTAGGGTTATTAACTTAAACTGATGTTTGAGCTTAAACTGATGTATGTTCACTAAGAATATATGGTCATTTTCCTCTCACTTAACCTTAATAGAATATTTTAAATTATTAACATTGCTATGCCCTTTAATGGTTTTCACTAGGTTGAGAAAAACATATCCCTTGTTGGTGATTTCCATATTATAATAATACCTTCTAAAACCTATGCTTTTTGTTTTTACCAATAAGGTGAATTTTTGTGTATGTGTTTTCTGTAAACTAATATAAAACTACTATATTAGGAGGGTTTTTTGCATTTATTAAATGAGGTACTTACTTTACGTAAAAGTGCCTGATACTCAATAAATCTTATTTTCCTGTCTGAACTTCTCCTCCCCCTAAAACTCCCAACCCATCTCCTTTGCATCAACAGTAATGTCAATTTTGTACATTTATTTCATTTGAGTTTTTCAGACACTTTGGGTTAAGATTCAGGATGTTATTATAAATAAAGGGACTAATAACTATTATAAGTCACCAGGTTTGTTTTCATTTACCACAGGTTTTTGTTTGCAATCTGTTGGATCTCTAAGTTCTAAAATGAATTCAAATTCTCTCATTGACTCTTCTGTGTGCCCTAGGTTGATAACCTCTGCTTTCTTTATTCTTACTGCACCTTGGGTGATTTCATAGATTCCCATGACACCAACCACGAGGGCAGGGATTTTTGTCCAGTTTTTGTTGTTGTTTTTGTTTTTGTTCCACTGCAATAAGTCTAACACCAGAAGAGTGTATGGTATGTAGAAAATGCATTTATTGTTACCTATTATTATAACTAAACAACTTAAAATCCTGGTTTAACTATCTATTAGTTGTATAATCATGGTCAAAGTACTTAACTATTCTGAGCTTTTATTACTCTTTCCTGGGAAGTGGGAGGGTAATTGCCTTACTCTTTCTGGATTGTTGTGAGGATTTAAGGCTATGTATGTAAAGCAACTAGCACAGGGCCTGGTATATAGTAGATGATACAAAACTGAAAACTCTTCATTGATCTTGACTGTCTCTCTTTTCTCATTGCTTTTGGTCACAGAATCTGCCTAAATCACCACTGCCTTTAAACCTCCATTACCTATAAAATAAAGTGGAACTCTCCACCTTGGCATTCTCCCCCTTCCTACCTCTCTAGCTTCATCTTCCACCTGTTCTAGGAACAACCAACTTTGTGCATGTTTCCCCAAGTACTCTCCTTTCACACCTCTGTATTTTTGGACATGTGGTTTGTTTTCTCTGCTGGAGTATCATTCTGTGCCTTTTCTCTTTCCTTCCAAAACTGCTACCCCCAGTATAGCGATATCTTTATAGACTAACACATCACCCCCTCTCTTGAGACGTGGACCCTGGCTCTCCTCTGCAGTTAACTTATTTGTCCCCTGTACGGTAAAGACAGCACTATACCCAGACTTCCACTTCCACATGGTGCTATGAATGTTTATTTATATTTAGCATACTAAGAAGAACTCTCCCTGAATGGGAACTGTTGTCATTTTGTTATTTTATTTACATTTATTTAGGTGATTGACACATAATAAAGGGTCAATACATTTCTGTTACTCTAGTGAATCTATAATACTTTACATATTTTAGACATACTGAATATTTTTTACCTCTTTGTTGTGTAAGGCCAGGGCATCCTGGAGCCTGCTTTTGGAATCTCTACCATAAATCCAAACTCCTGTTGGCGTTTATCCCGAAAAAAAATAGGGATGCCTGCCACTTGGTCCTTTATGCTATCAGGGAAAATAAATGGGTTTCTAGACACTGCTAGAGGTCACTGAATTGTATTGTCGTTTCATCCTTGCCTGTGGTAGATCTGTCACAACTACCTCAGAGTAAAGTCATTATATACTCTACCTTTGTTCAAGCAGGTACCATTTCCTACCTAGTGTGTTCTCCTAGTTCAAAGACATCCTAGGTAAAGCCTTACCAGACCCCGCTGGAGGGCTAAGTTATCATTCTGCCATTCCATAACATTTTATCTTACATTTATTACAGCATTCTGTCAGCTAAGAAACCAAGAAAATCTGACAAAAAGAGGTTTAAACAAATTAGGACTTTGATTTTTGTCAGGTAATAAGAAATCCAGAGGTAGCATATTGTGCAAATAACTGGCACCATGTGGTGCAAATATAAAATAAACCTTAATGGAGAAAATCTTACAAGCTGGCATAAATCACATCCCTCTAGTTAGACTGGATTGCACCATGGAAATTGCTCCAGTAGAAGATCTCTGGCCTCACAGAGTGCTACATATTTCTAGAGATCAGGGCAGTAGACATTAACTGGTTATGTAGTAGAAAAAAAATGGCTTTCTTATCTAGGGAGGAGTGGGGGCCTCTGAAGCTTAGTTCCATCAGCCTGTTCTTCCATTAGGATTAACTTAGACCAGCTGAGCCAGCTTAGTGCTAAGCTAACCAAAGATGACAGGAAATGAGCCTGTAGAAACATCCACAATTGTACTTCCTCTTAGTCTGTGGCTGACATTAGTTTAGCAGCTCAAGGATATCAGGGCCAAGATTTGCTGGTACGGTAGTAAATTTGCTTTGGTTACAGCCATCACATCTGTATTCCAGACAGCAAGAAGAGGGAAGGTGGAAGAAGAGGATATGTTACATATGCTATATACGTACATATATATATATGTGTACACACACACACAGGCTTTCCCAGAAACTCCCAGCTCCATTTTGCTTATATCTCATTGGCCATAACTGTGTAACAAAGTAGTAGTTAGGGGACTTCTGTGGTGGTGCAGTGGTTAAGAATCCGCCTGCCAATGCAGGGGACACAGGTTTGAGCCCTGGTCCGGGAAGATCCCACATGCCACAGAGCAACTAAGCCTGTGCACCACAACTACTGAGCCCACGTGCTGCAACTACTGAAGCCCGAGCACCTAGAGCCCATGCTCCACAACAAGAAAAGCCACAGCAATAAGAAGCCCACGCACCGCAACGAAGAGTAGCCCCCGCTCACCGCAGATAGAGAAAGCCTGCGCGCAGCAACAAAGACCCAACGCAGCCAAAAATAATTAATTTAAAAAAAAAAAAGTAGTAGCTAGCTGCAGAGGAATCTAGGAATGCAGGTTTGTAGCTTTCATGTCTATATGGTAGATGGCAGCAAGGGAAAAGGATAGTTGACATGCGTGTTGAGAGAGTTAACTCCGTAGTATCTATCACGGTCATTTATCATTGACCCAAGGTAGAGGAGAGTGATTACTAGTGTGTGACTTTGTGAAAGATACACAGCCTGCTTCACTTTCTTCATTTATGAAATATGGAGATAGCTTATCAAAAGTATTTTGTGTAGCTTCTGAGAAATTGTAAACACTCAATAAACATTAATTATCACCATACAATTATGTGCTCTAGTTTTTTTTTTTTTACATTTTCCTCTCCTATTTATGGTTCTGAATTCTGCATATTGCCTTGTGCCTTTTAAAACTACCCCACCACTGACATTAGGGTCTTCCATATAATAGGTAAATGTGAGATTGGTGAGTTCATTCATTCACAAAACCTTGGAAAATCAGCATCTCTAAAGTTGGCTCTTTAAAATTATATGCCCCATTTAAGTGCAGAAATAATTCAAAGTAAACATCTCGTGCCAACATGAATTTTCTATGGCCCGCAAACTCAGTTGGTTAGATCATGACTAATGAGGTCTAGGTCATGAGTTCATTTGCCACAAAGTCCAATTAGTTTTGATCCAGTCTGTGTGGGCCCAGACTGCATCCTCAACTCCAGCTAATTATGTCACAAATGTGCACCGTTGGTCAAGATAGAGAAGATGCATCTTTAAAAACCTTTCATTACAATTTCAATTTCAGTACAACTTTTGACTAAAGATTCTGTAGCACCATTTTCATATTTACTAAAGAAACATTGTGTTGCCATGAATTACACTCAAAATTTTAGTAGTTAGAGGACTATGAACATCTTTTTTCAAATATAACCAAAAAAAATTTTCAGCCTAAGCTATTCCAATCTTTCTGTAATTTTGTAGTGCTGACATTTAACTATGTACAATTTTTGTCTCTAAAGTTCATTTTAAAGTCTTTATACTCCCTGTTTTTATTTGATACACTTCCATGTGTGTTAGGAGAGAGTATTTCATATTCTTCTGTTCCACCATATTAAATTAATAGCCAACTAGTGTTTGGTCCCTGACTTGGATCATAGTGAGATTCCCACTTCTTTGTGATAATAAATGCTTTTTGCTAATGAAACTCGCAGAAGATAGGGATGCCGATCTTTATCATGAACTTTCAAGCACCCAGTACATGGCCCTGCGGCCTGTGCATGGTTAGTAAGTACTGGTTCACTGTTGCTCCTGTCACCAGCAGCCCCATGCCAAGTAGCCATAATGCAAGGGGTCTCACTCAAGAGGTGATGATAGCCCTCACAGATATGTGTCATCACTTATGAAAATGTGTAATCATTATAATTTGACAATACTAAAGTATTTACTGGTTCTCTCTATGACTATGGACGTTACTGGTAGCGTAACAGGATTTAACAGTATGAGTCAGTGAGTGAGGATGTATTTCAAGTGAACAACTGAGACTGCTTTATAGTGGTGTGTTGGAGTAGAATAGCTTTTTACTCAAGGGAGAAGGTAACCTAACTCTTGTTCCTGCTTATCATTGCTTCTGTAGGAGCCCACATTTGTGTATTTCCTTGCAATAGTTTTCCCAAGAATATTTTTTACTGGGCTGGATCATAGTCTTGTCCATTGTTATGGATTCTTACAATTTATGATATCTAATAATTCAGTAGATTGTAATTAAAACAGCTGGAAAACAGTGCATACCACGTAGAGAGAGTCCAATTCAATTGAAATTTCTTGATGTAGCTGAGAAATCAATTTTTTTAAATAATGATTTTTTTTCTTTCCCCCACTCCTTTTTTGACTCATACTTCCCCACTTACTCCTCCATCATATTAGTCAAAGTGGAAATAAAGACATCATACTATATCTTGTCCAAATTAAGAAATCTTTTTTGAAAAAACTTTTTTAATTTTAAAGGATTTTCTTATATCAAGTGGTCTTTGAAGCTTATCCGCTGTTTAGAGATGATTAGTGTTTTAAAATGTCAAGGTGTTCATTGTAATGGGTATCTATTGCAATAAGACTTGACTGGTAGAAAGCATTCTCATAATCTTCCTGTTTAAATTACAGATTTCTCATCAAACCCAACAGAGAATTTACCAAACTGTGTTTCATAAAATGTCCCATTAAAAAGTTCTGTGGTTTCACAAGCAGGAAAACACTGCATGAACTTCTTTTGTGGACTCTAAATTTCTGTTAGTTTTTTAAAGGCTCTGAGAAATCCTCTAGGAAAGAAATGTCGTGTTTTAAAAACTGACCACAGAACTCTTATCTGAATAATATTTAATAACATCACATAGTATACTTTAGGAGGTGATACATTATTAATATATTGACATTGACTAGATTTATTCAAAATCCATTGGACTCACCTTTATTTGAAAATCATATAGGTAGTGCGTTTTCTGAAGCCATCCAATTATCCTTTCCATATGCTTTTAAAATAATTAATAAAAAACCTTAATAGGGATACTCTTCAAGTTTCTATTTTGTCTTTCAGTGAAATAGTAAGTTTTAGGATTTTGCAGGTAAAATTATGCTTTATTATTATCATTTAAATGTTCTCTGCTTAGAAGAAATGGTTGTATGGTATTTCTGTAATTGAGATGAAGAGGCTACTTTCTTTATGCTTCTACTGATATATACATTCAAATCGGTGTAGGATCTGGTTAATGAATCCACTTGCCACTTGGATTTCAGTAAGTATATGGCTGATTACTTAGAAAGCTCTTGGAGACAGAACTACCATTTTGTGTAAAAAAGAGCACTGAGGTCCTCTACATTTAGAGAAGAGCCTGTTTCATTCATCTCCAAAAATGGAAGGATTTATTTATTTTTTTTAGGTTTATTTTTTGTTGTTATTCAATTTTATTTTATTATATTTATTTTTTAAAATTTTTATTGGAGTATAGTTGATTTACAATGTTGTGTTATTTTCAGGTGTACAGCAAAGTGAATCAGTTATAAATATACATATATCCACTCTTTTTTAGATTCTTTTCCCATATAGGCCATTACAGAGTACTGAGTAGAGTTCCCTGTGCTATATATAGTAGGTCCTTATTAGTTACCTATTTTATATATAGTAGTGTGTATGTGTCAATCCCAATCTTCCAATTTATCCCTCCCCTCCTTACCCCCTGGTAACCATAAGTTTGTTTTCTACATCTGTAACTCTATTTCTGTTTTGTAGATAATTTTATTTGTACCCTTTTTTTAGATTCCACGTATAAGCAATATCATATGATATTTGTTTTTCTCTGTCTGACTTAGACTGACTTCACTCAGTATGACAATCTCTAGGTCTATCCACATTGCTGCAAATGGCATTATTTCGTTCTTTTCTATGGCTAACGTTCCATTGCATATGTGTACCACATCTTCTTTATCCATTCTTCTGTCGATGGACATTTAGATTGCTTCCATGTCCTGGCTATTGTAAATAGTGCTGCAATGAACATCTTTTCAAATTATGATTTTCTCTGGATATATGCCAAGGAGTGGGACTGCTGGATCATATGGTAGCTCTAGTTTTAGTTTCTTAAGGAACCTCAATACCATTCTCCACAGTGGCTGTACCAGTTTACATTGCCACCAACAGTGTAGGAGAGTTCTCTTTTCTCCACACCCTCTCCAGCATTTATTGTTTGTAGATTTTTTGATGATTGCCATTCTGACCTGTGTGAGTGATACCTCATTGTAGTTTTGATTTGTATTTCCCTAATAATTAATGATGTTGAGCATCTTTTCATGTGCTTTTTAGCCATCTGTATGTCTTCTTTGGAGAAATGTCTATTTAGATCTTATGCCCATTTTTTGATTGGGTTGTTTGTTTTTTTGATATTGAGTTTCATGAGCTGTTTGTATATTTTGGAGATTAGTCCCTTGTTGGTTGCTTCGTTTGCAAATATTTTCTTCCATTCTGAGGGTTGTCTTTCGTTTTGTTTATGGTTTCCTTTGCTGTGCAAAAGCTTTTAAGTTTAATTAGGTCCCATATGTTTATTTTGGATAGAAAGTCCAGAGATAAACCCACACACCCATGGTCACCTAATCTATAACAAAGGAGGCAAGAATATACAATGGAGAAAAGAGAGTCTCTTCAACAAGTGGTGCTGGGAAAACTAGACAGCTACATGTAAAAGAATGAAATTAGATCACTCCCTAACACCGTGCACAAAAATAAACTCAAAATGAATTAAAGACCTAAATGTAAACCCGGATACTGTAAAACTCTTAGAGGAAAACATAGGCAGAACACGCTGACATAAATCACAGCAAGATGTTTTTCAATCTGCCTCCTAGAGTAATGGAAGGCTTTCAAATATGGCTTCTCAGAATATCAGAGTTGTGAAGGTCGTGGAGATCATTTATTCTAATCTTTCCACTTTACAGGTGGGAAAACTGAGGCCCAGAGAGGTGCAATAATTTGTACCTCTAGTTAGGTAGTATTTAGAGTTCATATTTTCTGACCTTCAACACATGTTCCTTTCCAGTGATCTGTAGGTAGAGGTCTTTTGATCATGAGTTATTTGGAGGTTTGGGGGGAAGGGTTGGCCAATCATAAAAAAATTTTTTAGTAAATTTTATACATTATGCTATTGTATTATTGTATATCTTATTGTAGATAATAAACTCGTGGGGTTTTTTATGACTGATGACTCTTTAAGACTAAGAGTCTGTTGTTGTTCGTATGAATCATTGTATGTTTTTTTTAATCCCATCTTATACTTTTATAGTTAAATTTATTTTGTGAATATAGGATGTTCTTTGGATATTCATTAAATATATAGAAAAGTCCATATTTACTAATTTTTCAACATCGAATGTTATAGTTAAACAGCTTCAGAAGAAAACGCTATTATTTGACTGCCCTGGCTGTATTCCTTTTTAATATTTCTCATTCGTAGAATTAATTGATGCACATTAAGGGCAATTTGCTCTGTGATATTTTCATATCCAGTAGCATAATGTCCAGAATAATTCTGCATTGTAACACTTGGAAAAGTTTAGACCTGTAAATTTTCTCTTCCTCTCCTCCTCCCTCCTTTTTTTTTTTTTTTTTTTTTTTAAAAAAAAGGTGAAAATGAAGGAAATCCACATGTGCTTTTTTAGGTTTAGAACCAACTTGTATTATTTTCTTAAATGAACTTCAGAGACCCAAGTTCAAGTATCATTTCTCTTACTGACTACAGTATAACATCAGGCAAATAACACATTTGCACCTAGATTTCCTAATTTGTGAAATGAGGATTAATAGTTAAAAGCATTAATTACTAACCAGGTCAGGTTCAGGATGGGGAGGGTGTAATGAGAGCAGGAAATGGGGTTATTTGTATTGTCTGAAAAAACGTATTCACTTTTAGTATAGTTACTCTTATAAAACTAACTGCAAAAGAAGTTAAACTTATAAAAATCTCTGCGTGAACAAATATTTGGAAGCTAGAGTGAGAACTCTTTGTTTGGGAGTATGCATTGGAAAAGGTTGGGAAACACTGTATTGTGCTTCACAAGAGACTACAGTCTTGTAGATCCCCCAGCTATACAGAGTAGATCCCCCAGCTATACAGAGTTGAAGGCTGGTTCACAAAGGTTGAGCTTTGTAATGGCCAGAAGGTTTTGGAGGGGACAAATCCAACAAATCTTAGTCTGGCCCTCAGAAGGAGTCAGACGAATAGACTTGCCTCCAGGGAATGCTCCGAGGTCCCAAACTGCCTGAGTCCAGCAGTGTGCCTGACTTTGGGTATGGGGCATACCACATGTTTGCCTGGACTTAGCACCTGGGTTGGCCTCAACAACATACACACATGCTTTAGCTGCGTTCATCCATTTTTGAAAGTCCCACTTGACAACATACCCATCTCTAACAAGTACCTGGTTTCTCTGTTCCTCTTTATAGTGAATCCTCTTAGGATTGACCTCATATTCTTCATTCTCTTCCAAGCTGGCTTTTTTCTCCACATTACAATGAAGTTGCTCTTATCAAAGTCATTGATGACCTCCATTTGTTAAATCTAATAGACATTCTTCTAGATTAACTTTTCTAAATCTCCAGCAATCAACTAGTCAGCTACTCTATCCTTGATTCTTTGTCTTCTTTGACTTTATATTCTTCTGTTTTCTTCCTTTGTTATTGGATCCTCTTCAGTCTTATTATTGGCCAAACAGTTTTTCTGTGCCTAAGTTTCCTTATTGTTTCTAACAGAGACATTTCTTCCACAACACTTATGACTATCTGTCATTCTCCACTATCTACTTTTAACTTATCTAATATCTGTCTTTTCCCCACTAGAATGTAACTGTCATGTGGGCCCAGTGCCTTGTTTGTTTGCTCCCCATTCTCTCTCTCATACCTACAACGGTCGTATATGATAGGTGCTCAATCTGTATTTGTTGAATGAATTGAATAAAGAATAGCATTTGATGACAGGTGAGACACAAGAGCAGATTACTTGGTAGTTTTAAATATACAAGGAAAAATGAATGGAACTGAATTGAGATGCTGCTAACATAGTATTAACACACCTTTTTTTTCTTTTTTTTCAGTTTTTTTTTTCTAGTACAATTTTTTTGAGCTTATGTGCATGTATATGGTTGCTCAGTGCTTTTCTTTTTTTTTCAAGTATACAATACAGTATTATTAACTATAGTCACTAAGCTGTACGTTAGATCCCCAGAACTTATTCGTCTTATAACGAAAGTTTGTACCCTTTGACCAATATCTCCCCATTTCTCCCACCTCCCAGCCCCTGTACCATTCTGCTCTCTGTTTCAATGAATTTGATTTTTTTTTAATTGGGTTATAGTTACTTTACAATGTTGTGTTAGTTTCTGCTGTACAACGAAGTGAATCAGCTGTATGTATACATATATCCCCTCCCTCTTGGACCTCCCTCCCACCCCCCCCACCCCCATTCTACCCCTCTAGGTCACCACAGAGCACCGAGCTGAGCTCCCTGCACTATACAGCAGGTTCCCACTAGCTGTCTGTTTTACACATGGTAGTGTATTTATGTCAATCCCAATTTCTCAATTCATCCCACCCCCCACGACCCCCCGCCCCCGTGTCCACACGTTCATTCTCTACATCTGCGTCTCTGTTCCTGCCCTGCAAATAAGTTCATCTGTACCACTTTTCTAGATTCCACATATATGGATTAATAAACGATATTTGTTTTTCTCTTTCTGACTTGCTTCACCAATGAGTTTGATTTTTAATATTCCACATATAAGTGATATCATACAATACTTGTCTTTCTCTATCTGACTTACTTCACTTAGCATAATGCCCTCAAGGTTCATCCATGTTGTTGCAAATGGCTGAATAAGAAGTAAGTGTTGGAGAGAATGTGGAGAAAAAGAAACTCTTGTGCACGATTGGTGGGAATGTAAGTTAGTACAGGCATTATGAAAAACAGTATGGAAGTGCTTCAAAAAATTAAAAATAGAACTACCATATGATCCAGCCCAGTTTTTCTTATTTGTAAATTTAGACCAGTAACTCTGGATCAAAATCTTTTATGATGTCATTCCTGCCAAAGTTGATTTAAGTCTATATCTACTTCCCTGACTTCTGTTGTCAGGGCAGATGACCTGTATATGTACTTATTATGTGCACCTTTTTGGTATGCTTCAAAAACCATTATAGCAGTGAACAGAAATTTTGGTAATGGCTTTCATGGATAACTGCCACAGAATATAAAACTTCTTTTATAACTGTGGACTTTGACTTTTTAAAAAACTCAAATAAACTAAAAGCACTAATAGTTGTGAAATAGCACTTTTTTTCCTTACTCCTGTGAAAGTTGGTCTTCACATTTTTATTATCCTCTAGTACAGTGGTTCTCTAAGTGTGTTCCTCAGATCAGCAGCATGTACCTCATCTGAGAAACGCCAGCCTTGTTAGAAATGCCAGTTTTGGTTCCCTAGCCCTGTTCTACTGAATCAGGAATTCGGGTAATGGAGCCTAGCAATCTGTGTTTTAACAAACCCTTCAGGTGTTCTGATGTGCACTAAAGTGTGAGAACCACTACTTTACGATATACAAATGAAGAATTGAAATGCACAGTAAAGTGTACATGTCCAGATATCTTTATGTAATGATAATTTAAAGTTATGATTTCAGTACTCTGCACATTATCAAAATATATAATATTAAAAATACTACATATGAATGAAAAAGCTCAATTAGTTATTGCAAGGATTATTATTGCATTTTAATAATTCATTCTTGCATTTCCTCTGTAGCTGTTGTGGCAACAGCTCGATAAATGCTTTTATTTTTTACCTATTGTTTTAGCAGTTGAAATTAGCAGAAATGAGTATATCTTCTGAATTTAAATCAAGTGTTTCATTAGTGATTCTAGTATTTTATTACTTTATATTTAATTTATTGTTTTTTATTCTTAGGTAATAGTGTCTTATATTAGGTCACTTGAATTCCTTTCTGAATTACTGTTTTCCCCTTTGGTGTCCTGCACAAAATGGACATGTCACCTCTCTGATGTACCTTCTGCCTTCAGTCTGACTTAGAGCATTCAAGAAATGATCTATGTCAAAACTCAAAAAAGGGGCTTCCCTGGTGGCGCAGTGGTTGAGAATCTGCCTGCTAAGGCAGGGGACACGGGTTCGAGCCCTGGTCTGGGAAGATCCCACATGCCGCGGAGCAACTAGGCCCGTGAGCCACAACTACTGAGCCTGCGCGTCTGGAGCCTGTGCTCCGCAACAAGAGAGGCTGCGATAGTGAGAGGCCCGTGCACCGCAATGAAGAGTGGCCCCCGCTTGCCACAACTGGAGAAAGCTCTTGCACAGAAACGAAGACCCAGCACAGCCAAAAAATAAATAAATAAATAAATTAATTAATTAATTAAAAAAAAAAACTCAAAAAAGTAGTGCATGTTAGCCAACCAGATATTACATACCACGAGACTGCAATTTGTTGAAGATTCCAAATAATCTAGCTACTTCTATGCAGGGCTTTGGTGACTCCCATAAAAACTTCACAATGAAAAACTGTTTAAGAGTTCTTGGTTTCAAGCAGCAGAAACCAAGTCTGGCTTATTTAAGCAAAACAAAGAATTTATTGAAAGATATTTGTGACTCAGAATTTCTAGGAAGTCTGAAGAATCAAGCTGAAAAAAGACAGGTACAAGCATTGTTAGACAGCAGCCAGACCAAAGGCAAAAACACACCCCAGAAGTTGTCCAGTAAGGACACCACACGACCACAATCATCTCAAACGCTGTTGGCCATTGCTGCCGCTATCTCTAACAACAGTTCTCCCAGTTCCCAAATTCTCCTAGCTCCCAAACTTTTTGAAAATATTTAAAACTGATTCATTCTGGCTGCCTTTAGTTACTTATATCCTCAGTCAAGTCCAATCAGACATATATTTGCTAGCACTACATGGAAACACCTTACAATAAGATTATGTCCTCTCATTATATCTAATGAACATGTTTCAGAATCATCTTACATGGCTTATCTGTAGCAGTGTGCCCTGTTTGCTACTCCCTTTTCTCATGGTTTCCTGTTACCTCTCTGACCTCAGGCCTTTCTTTAGGTTGTTTCTCTGGCTGGAACATTCCCTTGCCTCCCCGTACCTTAGCTTCCTTAAACTCCTGTCCCAGCTTAAAATAACATCCAAACTTCTTGCCATAGTCCATAATGATGTCTTTAAGCCTTTTAAACAACCATCCACATTGAGAAAATTAGATGTACATTTTTATACTCAGATAAATATACACATGCACACACACACCATATATGCATATGACAGAAACAAAGTTTCTCAAGATAATTCTTATCCTTACTAGGTGTGATATGTTCTAATGTTGTCTAGTCTACTATAGTCTCTTTCTTTTTTTAATGCTAGTGTGACCCATTAAATTGTGGATCATGACCCACGGTTTAAAAAATTTGTTTACACTACTTACGTGTTTAGTTTTTATCTACTTTTTAAACCTCATTTGTTTCTAATGTCCTTCTCATTCTTTTTAACCAACCATTCTAGACTTCTAGTTCCTTCCTAAATACCAGGATCTTTCCTGTGTCATGGCTTTTGCACATGTCACACTATATCTTCCTGATATATTTTTCTTCCTGTTTTCCATAGGACTGACTTCTTTTTATCCTTCAGTTTCAACCTAAATATCTCTTCTTCAGAGGTAACATTCCTTGACTAGTTGATCTAATATGCACCCTCCCATTTATTACACTTTAATATTCTATTTTTCTCTTTCATAGATTTAAGAAAATGTCTAATGATCTTATTTCCTTTCTTATTTTTGACCACCTGCCCCTTATGTTATGCAGCCCTTATGACAGTAGAGGTCATGTTCCTTTTTTCCCAGGTGCCAGAATAGATGCTCAGTAAATATTTGTTAAAAGAATGTGTACAGAGTAGCCTGAAAGCAATAAAGCATTGTACCAATGTAAGATATTATAATGATCAACATTACTATATTCTACCTTCATAATAAATTTTATGGTGTGAAATTTGCAAGGTATTTTATTTTCTTAATTTGCCATTTTCATACCATTGCTTGATTTTGTAGTTGACTAGCTTATTGGTGAGAGGATATTCAAGACTTAGGTAAAATACAAAACACATAATTTAGAGATATTATATATCTGGACTTGTGGATAAGACACCTGAAGATAAAGAAAACAGAAAGATTGGTTATAACTAAAATAAATTGACATACATAATCATCCTAGTGAATAAGCAAGCAGGGAATATTCAGGGTCATGCTTAGTCAAGGTATATGCTAAGGCATGATGGGATGCAAACAGCACTAATTTACTGAATTCAATGGATCAGAGTCCTGACATTTACATAGAACCTGATAATAGAGTCAGCTATGAAGAAGCGTCTGTCAGCAAGTATGCACATATCTATGTGTTTACATTCATTACTGGATACATATGCAGAACAATGGAAAGATTTCTCTTCTGCTATAGAATAATGTGACACATTATTTTCATAACGGTCTGAGGCAATCAATAAAGAACAAACAGGGCTTCCCTGGTGGCGCAGTGGTTGAGAATCTGCCTGCTAATGCAGGGGACACGGGTTCGAGCCCTGGTCTGGGAAGATCCCACATGCCGCAGAGCAGTTAGGCCCGTGAGCCACAATTACTGAGCCTGCGCGTCTGGAGCCTGTGCTCCGCAACAAGAGAGGCCGCGATAGTGAGAAGCCCGCGGACCGCGATGAAGAGTGGCCCCCACTTGCCGCAACTAGAGAAAGCCCTCGCACAGAAACGAAGACCCAACACAGCCGTAAATAAATAAATAAATAAATAAATAAAAATTTGAAGAACAAACAAAAGGAACACAGCAGCATCTTTCAAGTGTGCACAGAATTGCTTGGGAATTTAGCTGTTTCAGTAGTGTACAGTGCGGAAATAGTTAGCTGCTTTCAATCTGATATGCCAAAAATTGAGTACTTTTCTCAAACGTATGTCTTGGAAATTTCTCGGGAAATAGTGTGCAAGCAATATCTCATTTGTATTCGTTTTAGCAGTATGAAAGACAAGTTGATCCTAGGTATCAGAATTAAAGAGTTATTATTTCTAGTACCTAGAAAGAAAGAAGTGTTTGTTTTTGTTGGTGGTGCCTTTTTTTTTAAACAAAATTTCTCCAGTATTTACTCAGGAGCTTAGAACATTTAGAACTGAAAAGACGTTTAGGAATTATCTGTGCCTGACTCTGGCTCTGGCTCCAGACAGGCCTCCAACAAATGCGTTAATGCTTATCATCTTACCCTTGAAGAACAGTGACTAAGGATATTATGGTCTGCCTCTATTACCCAATCCAGTGTTTAAAAGTCTCCTCTCTTCCCCACTGCAAGTGTATAAGTGTCAGAGACAAATTCAGCAACAATTTGTGACACTTCATTTCCTAATATAATTGTGTCTTTTTTCCCCTAGAAATTACCAGTCTTTACCCCAGTGTGTGTTTATGCAAGCCTTCTCCTCAGTCCCATGGGTTATGATTGAGTAATGAGCATAATTTATGGATTAGGCATACTCTTTAGTGACTTTCACTCTTATCCTGTTCTTTGCTCATTTTTTAGCTAATGAATCATCTCCAACTAGGGGGAAGTATGGAAATCAAAGCTCTTTGCTGCCATATTTTTATGCTGACTTGAGGGCTATAGATACAGATTTTATATATCTGTGATGCATTTGTTTACATTACTATTGTTCACTGAGGACTAATTATATAAAGGAGTCATACCCCAAAGGTGGAGTGATTTAAACCCCGTGGAATGTTTCTCTTATAATAGAGTTGCAACTTCCATGATCATAGAACTTCTGAAATCTAAGTGTGCAATGGTAAGTATCCTCCAAAATAGTCTCGCCTTTTGCATCTCTTATTTCTTTACCATTGCAAGTACATCTTCTGCAGATTCCATTCTGAGTAAGAGAGGAGAGTAGTGGGGTGTTAGTAAACAGTTAACTAAGGTGTAAGGAACTCCCAAATAGCAACAGAAAGTCCATATGTTCCCTATACCAGCTTTTGGGACTGTTCCTCAATAGTCATTCACACATATCATTGACATATGTAAAAAGTTAAGTTCTTTTTATGTGACAGAATGGTTGAGAGCATGGGCTAAGTGCAAATTCCAAATTCATTTTTTACCAGCTGTGTGCTTTGGATAAAGCTATTTAACCTATCCAAACTTCAAGTATTCACCTTGTCTGTGGAAATAGAAATTATAACAGTACCCATCTCATAAAGTTGTAATGAAGATTAAATTAGTTAATACCTGAAAAGTACATAAAATGGTGCCTGTTGTGTAGTAAATGGTCAGTAAATATTAGCTATCAATAGCCATTATTACATGATTTATTTATAAAATCAACTTACTACTGGGGAGCATGCTTAAGCATTTTGTTTGGACTATGGAAAGGAAAGCTGGCACCATTTCCTGCCTGTCGAAGTACTTATTTATTGCCCTATATCTATGTGTACACCTTACTTGGTTATACTTAAATACTAACATCAGATTGTGTTATTTTAAGCACAGCTAAATAGGGTCACTATCATATTTAGCAGACAAATTAAAATGACCTCACTTTTCACCTAAATTTGAAATCAACATGGCTGTTTTATTTTATTAAATAAATATATAATGAAAGAAATACATAAATGAGGTATCCAGCTGGGAAATACAACAATAATGAGAAGAACTGTGTATTTTAAATGGCATTTTTCTATCTATAAAAAAAACGTTCTCTATGGAGTTGTTTCTGTCACCACCCCGAACTAAAATTTGTACGTCGATCTGTGGTGGCTCTTTCTGGAAAGCAGTAACTTTACCCAGTGTGGAATACTTTTGGAGCACTCTAATTATTTTACTAAAATTTACATTAGAAATTACATTACAAATTAATTTGTAATGGGTTAAAATGACCTGTTTTAAATAATACAGAAACGTCTTGGAATAGTTTAGCACAATTTCTCAGTTGTGCTAACCAATTTGTTTGGTTTAACAAAACAAAAGAAGGATTTATGTTTTAGAAATTTACGGAAGTCACCATTATGTCAAATGTACTTTCAAACAGAATCATATTCTATTTGTTGGTTAGTGTGCCCACTGTGTAGCTGCAACTGTGTTAAGTGTTGAGGGTACATATGGGAATAAAACATAATTTCATGGGAGTATGAATACATGAGGAAATTAACAGTGTATGGAGAGCTGTATTTCAGGTATGCACAAGGTGTTAGGAAAGTACAGAGAACAAAACATAACAGGCCTGTGAGGAGTGGCCACAGAGGGCAAAGGGTGCAGAAAAGTAATTTTGAGATAAGGTGATGCTTGAACTGAGAGTTTAAGGGTGATTTAGACGAAAGAAGAGAGCTGAAGAAAAATGTAAAGGCCTTCTAGACAGAGGAAAACATGAGATATAGCAGGGAGGCAAGAGAAGATGGCACGTTACAGGGACCAGCAAAAAGGTCAGTGTGGTGTAGGCGAAGAAAGCACTTGAGGACATGACTGATATCAAGTCCAGAGATCATGCAGGCATCGGCTCTGATGGTTCTTATAAGGCAGGTCAAGGGTTGTGAATTACTTCCGAAGGCAAGAGAGAATCATGGAAAGTTTTTTAAGAAAAGCTTTATTTTCATATTTACATTTTAGAAAAATTCCCCTGGCAGCAAAGTGAAGATAGATTGGAAAAGAGCCCGAATAGAGGAAGGAAAACTAATTAGAAGGCAGTTATAATGGAGAACATTATGAGTTAAGGCAAGTGAGTACAAGAATGGAAAGGAGAATTGGAGAATTATTTAGAAGGTAAAATTAGTAGGATTTAGTGACTGATGTCAATCTGAGCACGGAAAGTCAGCAATAATTTCCGAAGCTGAGGGTTGTGGTGCTGCCCTCTGCTGAGAGGCGGAATATAGGAAAAAGAGCGAGAGAGAGAAAGAATTCCCTGTTAGGCATATGTTCAATTTTACATTTGAGACTTCCCATATATCATGGGGTTCCCTAACAGAGATAACCAGGTGGCTGTTAGAAACCTAGATTTAAAACTCTTAAAGTATAACTAGAAAGTGGAGATATCAACTTACGAGCATGTATATGGTCATGTAGTATATGATAAAGGTATATGGTCTGAACAAATGTGAGAAAAAAATAAGAGCTGAAAATGGAGACCTCAGAAATTACCAGTATTTAATGTGCCAGAAAAATGGAGCCTCCAAAAGCTCTCGAAACATAGTGGTTAAAAAAAGTAAAAGGTGAAAAAAAAATGTCATAGAAACTAATGAACAAGAGAGGTTAAAACAGAAAGACCTTGCACATAGAAAATGTCTGCAAATATCTACACCGAATTGTCAGTACTGCCTAGCTCTGGAATGTGGTGTTGAAGAGAATGACCAAAACACTGGGAATTTTAATTTGATGTTTAAGTTTTTAAATAAAGTATTTTATACCTCTTTACTATTTTTGCAACTTCTTGTGAGCTTATACTAATTGCAAGTAAAAATAAAAGTTATGTTAAAATGTAAGTTATAGTCAATTGAATATTAAAAATAAATCAGTCGAACAAGCTCCTTAATCAGAACAGAACAAGGAGGGAAAGGGCAACATGGCGTGGTCAACAATATTATACTGCAGATAGGTCAAGAAAGATGAGGACTGACAGCAGCCTTTTAGCTTGGTATTTAGATGTGGTCACAAGTGACCTTATTAAAAGCACTTTCAGTGAAAGGCTAAGGGCAGAAGCTTGACCGCAGTTGTTGGGAAGCGGAAAGTGAGGGCATGAGGTGGCATAGTCATCACATCAAGGAGAAACTTGAGTGTAAAGAAAAAGAAAGAGTTAGGGATTTAGGGCCCATGGTAAGTGAAATCTTTGCTCAAGATCCTTATGGTGGCGAGAAAAAAGATCCATGCTAGCTACCTTAGTCATGGAGGTTTACTGCAAGTCACCCAGGAGGGTGAAATAGCGTGGGGAGCTGACTTGCAGCCCCCAGTCATTCTGGATCCCAGCTTTCCTAAAACTTGGATTCGCAGGAAGTTTTGTAAGAAATGTAAGAAGTCACGCAGCAGGATTTCTTGGAGGGAAGCAACCTGAGCTTATTTATATGCTGGAGGTAGGCACCAGTAGAAGCAAAAGCTCTAAAGTACAGAAAAGTGTTAAGGTACTTATAAAGAAATGTACCTTTAGTTTGGAAAGTAAAGCCAACTATATCTGGGAATGAAGTTTCATATAAAATACAAAAACTCACCATGTTCCAAAGGCTAAGCTGATATGTTTTAAACATATATTCACACTAGAAAAAAATAAATAAGATGATATAAATAAATTTCTTTCTTTTTTCTTCTTCTTCTAAAGCCGAACAACAACTTATCCTTACACAGAAACGCAGATGTACAGCCAAAACACTGGAGGGAATTACTTTGATACTCAAGGGAGTTCTGCACAGGTGACTACCGTGGTCTCATCCCACAGTATGGTGGGCACTGGTGGGATTCAGATGGGCGTCACGGGAGGACAACTCATCAGCAGCTCTGGAGGAACCTATCTGATTGGCAATTCAATGGAGAATTCTGGTCACTCAGTGACACATACCACTCGGGCTTCCCCAGCGACAGTAAGTATTTGAGTTTTTATTTGTTTAATTTAGGTTCTTGATAGCCTCTATTGTACATTTTTCTCTTTAGACAGAAAAAATCCAAAACACTGGGCTGGGACAACAATGTGTTGAGCAGTTTTAGTGTGTAATTTTTTCTAATGTATGTTAAAATCCGTACTTAAATAGTAAAATTAAAAATGTTTACCCATATGCCATATGTAAAGTCATTTTGCATTCTACCAGAGGGACACTTCGGGAAGCACTGATCTAGGTGATTCCAATGAAAAACATTTATATTGGCTCTGATCATAGGTATGAGCAAATAATATCTTAGGAACACAACTACGTATTTGAGTTTTCAAGTTGTTAATATTTAATAAATATATTTATTTTGACCCAAGATATCTTAATATGCTAAAATGCTATAATAGAAATAGTAATAAGAACCTATGCAGAATTTGATATCCTCAAACTCTGTAACCTGGCCTTTCCATTTTTACCTCAACTAAGCATAGGGAGAATAATCATTTAGAACCACCTAGCTAAAGTAGAAATGGAATTGATTTTCTAGATGTTTCATATAAAAGGGGCCTGGGGATTTGAATTAAGTGCATGTACCCCTTTTCCATAATCCTACCATATAGTTTGTTCTTATAATTAAATAGAAACAAATTGGGTAGAAAATAATTATATGAGAGGCTTTACATTTTTCATTTTGTGGATTTTCTTCACGATATAATATGTGCTTGGTAAGTATTTTGTATATACTTTTTTCTGTTTGTAATGATTACATGTGTTCATACTTTGATCATTTAGTATCTTTTCCCTAATCCATTTTTTCAAGCCCTTTCTTTTTAATTCACTATTTTCTGGTAACATCAGAACAGATAACTAACCGTTCTAAGTGGAGAGTTCTCTTTTTGTCATTTTTTCTTTGTATTTTTGAAGCATTTCTAATGCCCATTTCTCTCTTGCTTTTGATAACACTAAATACAGCATTTCTAAACCTTTTAGTCACACCAGTATATTTATGTAGATTAGAAACTAAATCAAAGCTTCTCTGGACCTCAGTTCCCCTGTCAATAAAATAAGGGGTTAGTTAGACTAAATGATTTCCTAATTTCCTCTCAGCTTTAAAATCATAATATTTACGAAGGAATTGTAAAATGTTCTAGATGTAAAATAACTGTATCTTTACCATAAAAGGAAAAGAGGTAGATTAGGTACCAGTACTGTATAATGCTCCTGATACAGGCCATCCGGAAAGTGATTTTCAGTGGAAAGGGAAGTACTTGCCACTTACCAAGGCCTTAGGAAAACTGGAAAGAATGGGGAGGAAGAGTCCTTTCCCACTTTCGTTTCATCTACCCTCTCTCATGCTGGGTTACCAGCGCTCCATCCCCACGCCTCTCCTGCTTCACCTTCCCCAGGCACTGCTACTTGCCTTCACATTGAATTTTAGCTATCTGTTAAACATCCTCATGAGCTAGATATGGGTTTACTAAATTTACTAGTGCTATCACTGAGTTAACTAAATTGATTATTCCAGGTCATGTATATATAGGTACAAACATTAGCAGGATGAATTTTATGGCTTGATTTTTTTGTTTGTTTTTCTGTATAGAGTGTGAAAAATGACATGACTCCTTAAGTTATCCATTACACAAATTTGGTGCAATTTTTATTATATTAATTGGTAAATTAACACAAAATAACTGACTTATAACAGCTGAGAATAGTGGGAAAACTATTTTTAAAAAATCAATTCCTAGTGTCAGTTGCACATATTAATTTACACTTTTAAAAAGGCATTAGTATTTAAGGTTATGTTAAGGATGGTTTTTTGTTTTCATTTTTACAAGAAAATTTCCTTTTTAGCAAAAGGAGTTTAAAAGTTAAATAAAGAGAGAACTTTTGCATGGAAAAATCATAAGGTGTCCTCATCAAAGCACATGATAGTGACATATGATAGATACATATTATCTAAATATACATCTGCTAGTAATTATTACCTTACATTTATTACCACAGTTTATGTTTGATTTAGATCCCCCCTCAATCGTGCTGAAGATCTTCATCTGCTTCATTCACAGTGAGGTGGTGATTCTGTACACAATTTCACATCTGTTCCTATCGTAAAGTTAACAAAGTTTAAGTGCTGTGACACCTATTTAAGATTTCCTCCCATCCTCCTCTTGCCAAATGCTAGAAAATTTGTGCTATGTATTATAGTTGTTTAGACTCCTAAAACTCTAGATGTTTTGGTAGGTGCCATGTCATTAAAGGAGATTTGCTTATTTTCATGTACCTTTTTCATTCACTGTAGAACCATACAAAGAATGTCTATGAGCACAGTCTTTAAGAACCTGTTAGTCGAGATGCAAGCCATTTCTTTCCAATCATTGAGCCAGACTGTGCTATATAAATTCAGTTTTTCTGACTGTTCTTTAGTGTTCAACCTATCACCCATAACATGCCTGATGCAGCTAACTGGGTAGGAGTAGCCTCTACTATTGCCAGAATTCCTGACAGTAGTAGTCAGTTGGGCTGTTCCTTAAGAGCCTGGAATAAGTGGAATGTATAGTCAGTTAATTCAGTTGATGTGAAACTAGTTAAATTTGAGGGCTTGGGAACAGCACAAACCTAATACCTTTACCGGTTCCTCGTTACCAAGGTTTCCTGCTCTGGTTCCCAGAATAATTGCCTTAGCTGTCTCTTACATTTGACCTCTGTCTATATAGAAATACTTTCACTTAAATTTATTAGGAATCACTTTCTGCCACAAAGAGGGTTACTCCAATGTGCAAACCAACTTCTCAGGATAAATCAGTAAAAAGAGATGATTTGAAATTGAAGCCACTACTAAGAAAAATAAATGATCAGCACTTGAAATATTTTGTTACCTGGTCTAATAGGGAATATAAAACCATCTTTCTTATAATAGAAGGATCTTTACATTAATGGAGAATTTTTATTTGAGCATATGATTTACTTTAGCTTTATAACCTTAAGTGAAAAAATATTTTACATAAACATGGTTTAGTATTTCATTTTTGCTATGCATTGTAAAATGTTTCAGTTTTCAAGGTACATAGAAATTTCAGAATTTTTCAAAAGATTATTATGGTAACATATTAAATTTTATTTGATGAATATACTATGGTACAAACTACCAATATTCAGATTTTGTCAAAATACTTTTTCTCCTTTTACTGTCCTCTTTTATTTGGTCAATGGAGTCCATGTGTATAAATTATTAAATATGTATGTATGTATATATTTTTACTTATTTAAATATAAGTATAAACTTACACACATTTAAAAGGCATTTCCTGCTGATAGTATTAAATAAGAATTTTTAAAAAGATTATGTAACATTTTTTATTGGAACATCACTGGGTATGACTTCAGCTAAGTTACTACTTGAGTAAACGTTTTACATTTCATTAAATTAATGCTAGGGATCTATTTATTGTTGACATTTCAGGAGAACATGGACATTAAGGTAGAAGAGTTGACTACAGTCATATCTGAACTCATTATGCCTTGATCTTCCTTCTAAATACATCTCCATAGTGTTTCCTTATGTGTCTTTATGCATTTTAAACTCTAATTTATTTTTCATCATTATTTTTTATATAACCGTATTTTTTTTAGAATTTTAGAATTTTGGAACCGGAACACATTTTGCATTTGAGAATCAAAAATTTGTGATTGTAGTTAGTGATATTTTTGTATTTATCACAACATAGTTTATCTTATACCAGACTATATAATAATAAGCAATTTGCTGTAAGAAGCTTAATTTATTCATTCCTCCATAAAATAACATTTGAATTCTTTTAATGAGATGGTTATTTATGGAGTTGTTTTTTCTTCTTGATAAGAAAACTAACTAAATTAGATTACATTAATCATTTTTGAGACTGTGATATGAAAGCTAATTTTCTACTTTTCTGTATATACATTTAGTAATTATATATGTTAAATGGCTCTTGCTAAAATTAGATCCCACCAAAGGGCACAAGGAAAATGTGTTGAAGCTAATATTGTTCATATCTCTACCTTTTTTGATTAATGAAAAATACTGTAATTTCTTTCAATTGTTTGGAGGAAAATTTGAATGTCCATCTACTGCTATATAAGTAAAAGTTTGGCCTATCTTATATAATTTATAGAAAGTTAAGAATTCATTCAAGAATTGTAGATGCTTTTATTTCTTTATCCTTGGGTTTGCATGTAAAGTTTTTATGAATTTATTTATGTGAATTAGTTATACATTCTTAAGGTGCACAATTCAAAAGATAAAAGAAAGTGCATAATGCAGTGTCCCCCTCACTCCTGTTCCTCAGTTCTTCTCCTTAGAGGCAATCAAAGTTATCAAGTTCTTTGAGTATCACTCTGGAGATATTCTCTGAATGTACAAGCAGAATGTCTCTCTTTCCCTCCCTTTAGCATTTTTTTTTTTTACGAATAGTAACAAAAATACTGAATCTTGCTTTTTTTTCCACCTAACGGTGTGTGTCAGAAATTTTTTAATATCAACACTTGAAGGGCTTCTTTATATTCATGGGGAAATGGCTATATTAGAAGGAGCTGAACTGCCCATTCTTTTTACCAAAGGGTAAAAAATGTTAAAATAATGTTGGATTACTTGTTATGGCTATATAGAGATAGAAAAGCAACATAGTCACATGAGACGAAAGTTTCTCTTTAATTGTCATATATAAAGATATGCTTGGAAGAAACTTTTTGTTAGAAATGTGATGTTATGCATAAATCACAGTTATTTTATATATTACATATTACAGAAATAATAAATTCCTATTTTAAATAATTTTCTTAGTTTTACAGTTAGCCTGAATGATTTAAAAATGAAAGTCAAGCAAAACTACTTTCTCCACTTATTTTGGCAGAAGAATGTATGTCCATTATGATCTTAGTATTTTCTGTGTCCCATTTTCCCTAGGCCAACCTGAGCTCTCAGATAAAACTCCTCAGAGAGAGTACCACGAATCTTCTGCTTTCTGCACTAAATCCTAAATTGACTGACGGTTCTGGTACCTCATTTTCAAAGCACTTAATAAAATGGGACTTTGAATGACTCATAGTCTCCATTGCTTCATCTATATTCCATTCAGCTGTCAGTCAGTTTCACACTGCTCCAGCCTTGAAGCTGATAAGATCTAGAGGCGGTAATTTTATGGTTAAGGCTGTAAGACATTCTACTCCTAGAAATCTTGATAAACTAGAAGGTTAAGACAAACAGAATGACAGGGGCCTTCAGCTCCTCCTGAGCATAGCTGATGGATTCCCTTCTAAAGCAAAATACAATGAGTTATTTTAATTTTTAGCTATTTCATACTGAAACAGCATTTCAGAACCACAGGTGTGTTGCAACGTGCCAGAAATGGCTAGATTCTATTTCATCCAAAATCTAGATTAGGAAGGTTTAATGATGTTTGTAAATTCTACTTACAAATATGGAAGTAAACTATGTTCCAGGTGACCTGTTGTATAACTTTAACTTGATCCTTATATTTATAAATCAAATTGCAAGTTAATTTACTAGTTTGAAACTACTGTACATTTTGAAGGAAAAAAATCACTAATGTTTCGTTTATGGAGACTAGGTGACCCAGATAAAATATGAAATGTATTGGTGGCAAATTAAAATATACTGTCATCTGTGAGTTACATATGAGTCAGTATTAGACCCATAAAATTTTAATACTGCCTGTTCCACTGGCCCATGTCTTTTATTTTAATGAGGGAAAATTCAAAATGATGCCTATGACCAATTATCAATTCTCAAATGAAAGGGAGTTTCTCCATGTTCCCATGTTTATGAGTTCATCCTCCAAAAGCATGTGATTTGGTTACCACTTTCTCAGTATGCATAACTACAGTTGTATTTATTGGCTATGGAATTATTTGGTTTCTCTTAAAATCTAGATTTTAAAAAATTATAACTGTTTATAGCCCCAATATTTCATGGGCTAGGGATTTTGTAATCTATCTGTAGAATGTTAAAATAATTTAACTCATTTATTTTAAATTTACCCCCTATAAGTTTTAGTAACTTTTCCCATCTGCCTTGTGAGAAAGGAAGATGTGATTTTTAGTTGTGCTTTCAAAATTATAGGAAACATGCAGTTAGACAAGAGAAGGAAATATAAAATTAGGAAGGAGGTAAAGAGGTCAGAATTCACAGATGATGTGATTGTGTACCTGATAAAAATCATAGAGAATCAAATGAAAAACTGTAACAAATAATAAGAGAATTTAGTAAAGTGACTCAGTACAAAATTAATATACAAAGAAATCAATACCTTTTCTAAATACAAATGACAGTAGCTAGAAAATAATATAAGCAAAGATCTCATTTATAATAAACTCAAAATATACCAGGCAGTAAGCTAACAATATATGTGCAAGATCCAGCTGCTGAATAAAGCTTTTTAAAGTTCCTAAGGGACACAAAAAGAAGCTTGAATAATTGAAAGAGAAGTTTCAGTGTCAAACATTTTGAATCTCCCTAAATTAACTTAAAAATTTTGATATGATCCTAATCAAGATACCAATAGATTTTTTTCTTTTATAAGAAAGGCTGTTTACATAAATAAACATGCAAAATAGTGAAGAAAGTTGTATAAAAAGAAAAATAATGATGCGTGGTGTGGGACACAAACAGCCCTACCAGTTATTCAAACGTATATAAAATTAATAATTAAAACAGAATTGTCTAGGCACATGAATAGACCAGTATAGGCCAGTAGTAGACTAAAGACCATAAATAGGCCAAATGCATATAAGAATATAACATATGACAAATGTGGCATTGCCTGTCAATAGAGAAATGATGAATTATTGATAAATGATGCTTGGGACAACTGGATAACTATTTTTAAAAGAAAATTAGATTGGTTCCATACATTACTCCTTATATAAAAATTAATTTCACTTGGATGGAAAAACTTTTTTATTATTATTCTGTTGTAGTGGGGAAACATGATGTAAAATTCAGATCCTACAAAAAAATACATTGATGTGATCAACTACATAAAAGTAAAAACATTCCATATGACAGAAACCACAGCAACAAAAGGCAACAGTGAAACAACAACCTCGCATAAAGTTTTGAAATGTTATATTCAAAGCATGAATTCGTTTAATATATAGACCACTCATAGAAATCCTTCAGAAAAAAAAAGAGACCAAAATGAGGAAGGCATTTGAAGAAGCAGTTCACTGAAAAGGAAATGAAAAATAAACTACAAAGAGATACCATTTTTCATCTCTCACACAGGCAAAGTTAAAAAGTTAGTAAACCTTGGCAAAGGTGTAAAGAAACAGGCAGTCTCATTGTTCATAGTAATCTAAATTGGTACAGGATTGGAGAGTAATAAGGAAATTTTTATTAAGATTGAAAATACACATAACCACTGACTCAGAGAGTACTTCTAGGAATTTAATCCACTGATGATACTCTTACATATGTGAAATGCTGCATAAACAACTATATTCACTGTAGAGTTATTTGTATTAGAAAAAGATTGGAAGAAGCCTAATTGTCTATCAGCAGAGAAATAGTTAAGTACATTTTAGTGCATTTGTCCATTCAGTGGAATTTTATATGACCATTAAAAAGAGTAAGGCAGTGTGTGTATGTGTTTACATATGTGTAGATAGAGAGGTAGATAGATGTGGAAAGATCTCCAAATATATTGTTAAATGAAAAAGCAAGGAGTAATGTGTGTGTGTGTGGCGTACGTGTGCATTTAAATAGAAATATACATTTCTATATGCTTGTGTAAGTACAAAGATATCTCTAGAAGAAGAAATGAAGGAAAAAAAGGTGGGAGGCATGTGAATATATTTTCTATTCAAAAAAAGTGATTTATTATTTTTAAAAATCTTAGGCAAGCTCTTAATGATTATAAAGTGTATCTATTTGGTCATGCTACCCAAATGCATGTAACTGAAACAACCCTTTCTTTATGTGCCCAGTATAAAGATTGTCTATGAGGTATCATGATTCAAGTTAAACCTTGATTCGAGGTTTCAGAAAAAGTCCTTTATTAGACTGTTGAAAGTTTAGAGAATGAAAACGTGCATTAAATTTAGTAAAGATTTCTAGAGCCATTCTTATTCAATATTTTGGAGTGAAGGTGAATGTTTGGTATATTCATGTACTTAGAGTCTGGATTATTCTCTTTAATCACTCACTCTCTCAAACATTTATTGAGCAATCACTATTGACCAGCCACTGTGCTTCTGTGAATATAAAGGTTTACAATATGAGTAATGGAGCTAATTTCATCACTGAAAGGTACCTAATCCTCCAAGGCAAAAATAGAAATCCACAAATAGCCCCCAAACTTCTTTTAAGTGGTTAGTTTCATTTTCTTTCTCATCACATTATTTTTTAAATCACAAATGTTAATATGTTGTAAATTGATTAATTTTAGATTCACGAAAATTGTGCGTATCTTCTGATTATGTTACTAATATAAATTGCAAAATTGTCTAAATGCTGGGTAGGATTGGATAGCAAGAGAATGAAAAGGGGCAAAAATCCAAATAATACTTAAACTTTAAAACCACCCTTTAAACAGAGTTAGCAAGGGCCATTTTAGGAATGCCTGTTAACCTCCCTACTTATTCTCCCTGAAGTATTAATTGCAGTCTGACCCTGGCAAAGAAAATAAATTTGATTATGTTTTAGTGCAGTGTTCTCAAACTTGAGTGTACATTATGTGTGGAGCATTGATTAAATGCATGGCTGGACCCCACCCCCAAGGCTTTTGATTCAGTGTGGAGAAGGACCCAAGATGTGCATTTCTTATAAGCACCTGGTGACTCTGGTAATGCTGATCCAGAATTACACTTTGAGAAAACCTCTGTTTTAGTGATTATATGAACTAAATACAAAGTGAAAATGTTCTTAGTACTCAGAATAATCTGCAAAAGGCAGATTTGAAATCTTAAATTTGAAAATATCAACTTGGCCTTAAATCCTATCACTTAATCCTAACCCAGCAGATTCCTGAAGGGTAATTGTAGCCCTGAGTGCTTATACAGTTGGTATCTCAAAATTAGTTTTATTGTCACACATCAGTAATGCCAGTTTCACAAAGTCCTGGTGAGGGTGGAGGGATGTAGGCTTTACAGAATAATCAGTGGAAGCCCAATACAACAGTCTTGGTTTCCGTTCACCTAGTTAAACCAAATGTTCTCCGAACACATTCAGTTCATGCAAGTATCTTCTCTATATGTTTTTTCTTATCAATATTTCAAAATAGCTTTAGGTGGTATAAAATTGCCAAAACTTCCGGCTGAAAGCATAATGATTAAAATTTTTTTCTCTAGATGTCATAAAATTATCAGTGAGTAAAAAATATTTCATGTAGTTAAGCATTTACAAGACCTACGTAAGGCTTCTTTGCTCTAAATGCTTAGTGTATAAGATTAAGATTTTCTCTTAGCTTTTATTCAAGAGGAGATGAAAAGCAAAGCTGGCTAGGTGTGTTTTCTGGGCATTTTTAATTTTTTTAAGAGTTAAAAGAACAACTTGTCCTGAATCTCTGAGTTAAGCTTCTTTTTAATATTGCTGTGGAGTAATATATTCATATGTTGATTTCTGTATCACTTGAATATACAACTTACAGAGCGGTATCATATTCACAGCTTTAGCCTCAGTGAACTGTTTCTATCTGCACTGCAGGGACACGTGGGCCCAAGAGACACCTGTAGATCCTTAGAAGGGATCCAATTACTAGAAGGGAACTGATTTAACTGCTTCGTGCAGGGCATTCAAAGTTTGGGGGCCACAATCTACAATGAGAAATACCTTTACTTTGTGGCCCAGTACTCATACACATACATACATGCATACATTCATGAGTATACATCTATATATACACACATGACTATTATATACATATATATATTCATAGACAGAGGACTGAAACCAAAGTTCCAGGAAACAATACTTATCTGTACTGTGTGCCAGGACATTTGAGTATTTTCTACTCTATTTGATTTCTTTAATTTTTAAAAAATGCTGGTCAGGATAATTGATTTCATAACCTACTAATGGGTTACACCTTACTTTCTGAAAAGCGCTGCTTTGGACAAATTGAAGAAGAGATCAAACCATTAGCAATACAGATATGAGCCACCAGAATGCAGTGTCCATTCTTTTTTTTGGTTTTTAGTTGTTGTTGTTTTGCATTGCTAACAAGTGCCCAGATAATTCTAACAAGTGTCTAGGACCACTCTTGGATAAAAACCTGGGTTGTGATTATATAGACTACATGTAAAGTGAAAGGGTTTGTCTCCTTTGTGTTCCTGGTTGAAGTGCTTGCTGTAGAAGTCCCCCGCCACCCAACACACACTTATACACACCAGAAGGTGGTCATTTCTAACAGGTATAAGGGCGGTGGTCACATGCTCATGTCAGCAATCACAGATACTTTTTCTGAACAAGCCACCAAGTAGAAATTGTTTCTGTCTTACTTGATCTCAAATGCAAACAAAATGTCAAGTCTTACAGTTCAGGAGAAAAATTACCCCAAAGGAAATTTCCAGTCTTAAGTGTATTCTCTTCATTGGGTTTCTCTAAAGAATTTACTATTCTTTCACAAGGAAACAAAAATGCTGTTTCTCTAAGAAAGTGTTAACTAGTGAGGTTAACAGAACAACCTGTATTAACAAGAAAATTCAATCATTATATAACTGTTTTTATGATGAGTAAAATTTAACTATCCATTCAAAAGTTTTTGTTCCTTCGTAACTTGATCACTTTGAAATCATTTTCAAGTAATGCTTATTACTCATATGTAAACCCTTTCCTATTGGAAAGTAAATCTTGTTAACTGTAAATCATTTAGCAAATTTTAATTTTACAAGCCACTCCTCAGAAGATAGTTTCATTAAAAACAGTGATATTTCCTCTTGATTTATATTCTTGTTATATTTGTATAAAATGGAAATACTGTTGAACTTAGAGTGATAAACCTTGGATTCCAGTCTCATAGTTAATACCTATGTAATCTCAAGAAAGTCCCTCAATCCCAGAGAACCTCAATTTTCTGATCTGTGAAAAGGAGATAATATTGCTTGCCTTTGCTATTTCACAAAGTTGTGAAGATCAAATGAGAATTAATGTAAAAAGGCTTTATAAATCATAAAGCATTATAGTATTACTTCTATTTTTAAATCACTTTCTTAAACAGTTCTAGAAAGGAAATAATTTCTACCATGAGACCAATTTTAATTATAGTGGTAGTTGAATATATCAATCTTGACCTTCAGTCTTTAAAAAAGATTAAAAAGCCATTTCAGAGTCAAGAGAATATGCCTTGACCTATAAAGACAATGAATAAGATGATATAATTGTTCTTTTTCCTTCTGTCTTATTGGCACATAATTGAATGACTGGCTGATGTCTACATTAAGACAAAGTCCTAATTGTCCACATATATCATATTCTATTTGGGCCATTGAATAGATGTGCATAATGTGTATATAAATCACATGTACAGGGAATCCTCTTTTTTGCCCCATGCAACTCATGCAAAAGACTCAGCACCCCTCACTTTGAGATCAGTCTTCCTATTCCTTTTTACTGAGGGTGATTGGCATTCCCCAACATTGATGTATCCTGACGTTTGAAATAAGGTTAGCTCTAAAACAATTGTTTCCAAAGTTACTTAAAAGTAAATAACTCTTTCTGTTAGAAGTAAATAATGGTGATGATAAAATTAATATCAACAATTTTAAAAAGGCTCCGAACCTCTCCACATTTCCCTGCATTTGAAACTGAGGTTTACCTTTTTGACATCATCAACTGCCCCTAAATGAACCCTGTGCTCCAGCCAGTCTTGATTACTTGTACCTGAAGTATCTGTGAGTGGCATCAATTTTACTGAAGATGTTGTAGAGGAAAGAGCTGAGGTTTAGCATCACACTCTCCAGAGCACAGGCCCTCAAAGCCTCTCTGCACCACCTGTCCCCCCAAGTCTGTCCATTCATTCTACCAATGAGCATTCACCGCCAGTGTGCCCAGATCCCCGTCTCCTCAAATCTCTCAACCCTTCAGCAGAGCACTTAAACCTGATACTAACTCTGCAAAACAAGGGGCCATCCTGTGATAAGGATTCTCCTTCCTTAAAAGGCAATGGGGAGCTATAAATACCAATAATAAATAACGATGGGGAATTATAAATGGGGAAATGCTTTTTTTTCTTTTTACATTGTTCTCTTTAAAAGTATTTGCTGCCTTAAGGAACAATAAACAAGATGAAAAGACAACCCTCAGAATGGGAGAAAATATTTGCAAACGAAGCAACTGACAAAGGGTTAATGTCCAAAATATACAAGCAGCTCATGCAGCTCAGTATCAACAAACAACCCAATCCAAAAATGGGTGGAAGACCTAAATAGAGATTTCTCCAAAGAAGACGTACAGATTGCCAACAAACACATGAAAGAATGCTCAACATCACTAATCATTAGAGAAATGCAAATCAAAACCACAATGAGGTATCACCTCACACCAGTCAGAATGGCCATCATCAAAAAATCTACAAACAATAAATGCTGAAGAGGGTGTGCAGAAAAGGGAACCCTCTTGCACTGTTGGTGGGAATGTAAATTGATACAGCCACTATGGAGAACAGTATGGAGGTTCCTCAAAAAACTAAAAATAGAGCTACCATACGACCCAGCAATCCCCCTACTGGGCATATACCCTGAGAAGACCATAATTCAAAAAGAGACATGTACCACAATGTTCATTGCAGCACTATTTACAATAGCCAGAACATGGAAGCAACCTAAGTGTCCATCGACAGATGAATGGATAAAGAAGATGTGGCACATATATACAATGGAATATTACTCAGCCATAAAAAGAAACGAAATTGAGTTATTTGTAATGAGGTGGATGGACCTAGAGTCTGTCATACAAAGTGAAGTAAGTCAGGAGAAAAACAAATACCGTATGCTAACACATATATATGGAATCTTAAGAAAAAAAATGGTTCTGATGAACCTAGGGGCAGGACAGGAATAAAGACGCAGATGTGAGAATGGACTTGAGGACACGGAGGGGAGGGGGAAAGGTAAGCTGGGACAAAGTGAGAGAGTAGCACTGACATATATACACTACCAGATGTAAAATAGATAGCTAGTGGGAAGCAGCTGCATAGCACAGTGAGATCAGCTCGGTGCTTTGCGACCACCTAGAGGGGTGGGATAGGGAGGGTGGGAGGGAGGCACAAGAGGGAGGGGATATGGGGGTATATGTATACGTACAGCTGATTCACTTTGACATGCAGCGGAAAGTAACACAACATTGCAAAGCAATTATACTCCAATGAAGATGTTTAAATAAATAAATAAATTATGAAAAAAAGTATTTGCTGCCTTAGTAAAAGTACAATATTGATCTCTTCTTTGAGCTTGGGAAAGGAGAATATAAACAGAATATTTACTGTACATCCAGACATCATTTGACCCCTCTTCTCTGCTCTCCCAACCTCTTTTCCTAAGGGCTTAGGTGTGACTTTTCTCTGTTGTCCTTTTCAGGACACTGATTCTTGGGTGGATATCTTACAAGCCTCAAGTGACCTTGGGTGCTTAGAGACTCTCCACCTGTCCCTGGATTCCAACAAGGCAGCATTAGCATTTGAGTGACTGGAAAAGAGTTTGCAGCCTGTGTTTTAGGCCACACGTTTATCATACTGTGTATCTATCCCCCATCAGGTTAATAGGTGCCCTGTCCCCTTCAGGTCCTTCTTAGAGGGTTTGCTGTATCTTTGTAGGAGCTCCACTGAGCTTTATTTTTTTTCCTCCTGGATGTGAAGTACAGCTTCTCCCTGTTCCTACTGATTTCTATTCCTAATTCCTGAGAAATCATGGAAGAATTTCTTCACTGGTGCAGTCTGCAACAGACATGCATACTTTCTATATTCCAAACAAATAGGGGTTTCTTCTGCCTTACAGAGCCCAGGTATTTTTTTCGTTGAATCTACCACACAAGAACTAAGGTCTTCCTGTTGCCATGTGGTCATATTTTTATCACATTTGTGACCATGGCACTCTGTATTTCAGAAGAAAAAATAGTTGTCATAGTCTTTAACTAGCACTCCATTCTTAGTATGGAGGGAAACCACTTTTGCCCAAATGAGGGAAACCACTTACACCATTCCCTGGGATTCTGTCTTTTGAGGATTCAGTGTTTGGTTGGGGAAGCTGAGTCACACCTGTATTTACTTGAATTCTGCAGTTCCTAACTGGTGACACAAGCTCAGACATCGTTTTCTCATAGCAACTAGTATTGCCTTCCTCTCTTTCTTCGCCCAAATTAAGCTTCACTCACAGCAAAACTCATGGGTGTCCCTGCACTCTCTGATGAAAGTCTGTTTTCCTGGATCGTCTTCACTGTGAACTACTCTCAGCAGGTGCTCAAACCAGGTCTGATTTTTCGAATTATGCTCTGTAGCGCCTTGTCATGGGATACACTGCAAAGAGGTCTTTCATCTTTCTGCTAATGTGCGGTCAGAAAGAAACCTGGCCTATGCATGTAGGAAGCTGTCCACATTACCTGAGCTCTGACTCTTCAGGCTTTGTCAGGCATTCTGTTGGGGTAGCGTCTGAGGCTGGTGGTCTCACACTTATAATTCCTATGGCTGGAAGACTTTTCATTGATCTCTATCACTTTTCTGCCCCAGAAGCCTGCCAGTCCTCTAATATTTCAGTGGCGTGTCTAAACACAGTGCAGAATCCTCTTCTCCAGTTCCTGAAAGTGTTTCTGCAGTAGCACTGGACCAAGGGTTTCTGTCTTTGACTGATAACCACCCTCAGAGTAGATTCCCATTCTCATGGGAATCCTGTTTTAGTTGGCGAACCTGGAGGGTTTTAATTCATCCCTAGTATATTGCTAACGATCTTTTTTTAATCTTCCAGAAAAGACTGATTTTTCTAAGAATTCATGTGCTCATTGTGGCTGGAATGGTTATCAGTTTCTTACCTGCTCTTTCACATAGGGAGTTGTCTCACCCACTCCAGTAATGGCACTTAATGCTCTGTAAGCCTGTCTTTCCATGCTGAACATCTCATCTCAAATGGAACATCCCACCATTTGATCTCAGAGGAGTTGCCATAGCTTCTTATCCGATTATGAGGCAATAGTTCAGGATCATCATGAACCAGTCTAAACTGCCAATCACCATGTATCCTAGCATTAGACAATCGTGGAGAAGAAATGTGCACTATTGGCGATTCAGTCCTAGGATGATTATTCAGTAAGAGATACAACTGGGCACTGTACCTTAGTTCAGAGAATTGATTTTTCAAAAAAAAGCTAAGGTATACTCATAGTCTAAAGCTTAATTAGTTTAGGGAAGAAATGGAAAAGGTTTATTTACCATATTTAGTTTTTAATTGTCAAAAACAACCACAAATCCTTTAGTCATAAAGAAATTAAAATTGCTGTTAACAAAACCAGATGTGGATTTCTCCCTCATTATTGCTCAGCTATTATATTTTTGATAATTTTTACCTTTCACTTAAACCTATAAAATCACAAGATACAGATCATTTTATTTTTAAGTAGACCAAAATCTAACGTCAAATTTTCCACACTCAAACTTTAAAGAAAATGTAGGCATTTTAGCAAATTCGAATTTTGAGCAAATTCTTCCTAGAAGTGATTTACAGTCACGTGAGGATGAGGCTTTTCAGCTGTCTTTTTATATATGTTTTTTTGGTTTTTTTTTTTTTTTTGGTTGTTTTTGTTTGTTTAGTTTTTTTTCATATGGGCCATTTTTAAAGTCTTTATTGAATTTGTTACAATATTGCTTCAGTTGTTTTTTATGTTTTGGTTTTTTGGCCGTGAGGCATGTGGGATCTTAGCTCCTGGACCAGGGATCGAACCCACATCCTCTGCATTGGAAGGCGAAGTCTTAACCACTGGACCGCCAGGGAAGTCCCGATATATGTTTTCTCTCTGAAAACAAGAGCACTTATTGATGCCCTTTTAAGAGATGTAATACTGAGGTCCTTTATGGTTTTAGTTTAACATTTTGGTAAAATGTTTGTTTACTCATTACATTTACATTAGTCTTTCTGTAATTTTTTTTTGGTTTGTACAATATCATTTTCTTCAGTTTATTTTCAAGTATAATGATGAACTACATTAACATTCCATCTGGCAAAGAGTGTTTCAGAAGCCAGTTTACTTAATTTTGTGATTAAAAAATAATTTAATAATATAAAAATTGTATTATATCATCTTATGAATTATTATATACTTTAAGAGTATTTTATCTATAATTTCTACCTAACATTCTTTTCTGTATTACATTTTATTAACTCTAGGGAAGAAGAACAAGTAACTTGGGGAAATAACATAAAATTAAAGCTACTAATTCCTAAGAAAATTAAATTTAATGTTGACATAATTGAGACTGAACATTCTGTGTATAAAGTATTCCACCATAAAGCAGTTGTAAACTTGATGGGAAAAAAAAGACTTTGCTTTGCTATGGATTTTGCCATCCATCTTTTTTTTTTTTTTTTTTTTGGTAGGGGGAGGCAGTATGTTTAAATTTCAAGGCATCATTAATTTTCATAGCCAATGTAAAGTATGTTATCTACATTTGAAAGCATGAAATATTTTTTATAACTGCTTATAGGGATGTTGATTTGATCAGATAGCAAAAATAAAAATAATCATTTCTTTCCTATATAGTGTGATTTTTAATTTAACTGTAGTTAATATTGTTAATAGAATCCAGTAATCAAATACAGGGTGTTTGGAACCTGATCTTACAGTAAGTGCTATAGTGCTAGGAGCTGACAGATAGTGATCTTTAAATATGAGGTTATCAAGAGTGCATTTCACTTATTATTGGCACCTGCTACTTAATTAAGGTGTTATGATTGCTCATGGTGTGCTGAGATTACACGGAATAAAACTGTTTCTGTGATTGTCCCTTTTCTTTGTTGGCTCTGAATTATCTTCTCTTCTACATTCCATTTCTGCTATCATTTCTAATAGCTCTGACTCACCACCACATCCTAAACTATGATGTAGGGACCATGATTACATCTAAATGTGTTCATACTAATGACCCTCCACTTCCAAATTTTAATACAGGGTTTAGAGAAGAATGGATAGATTTAGAAGCTTTTGAACATTGATGAAGGTGTCTTTGCACATTTGCATTAAAATACTAATGCATATTAATAAAACACAAATCTGCAGTAGTTTTCTTTTGTGACAGAATGGAACAAATATTAAATACTCTTTGGGTGGGAGACTATTTAGAAAGAGAGTGGTTACTCTCTCACGTGTTGAACTACGAAAGTCAAGAATATTTTAACTAGCACAGTCCTCTGGGGTTCCTGCTTCTCAGGTCTCCCTTCTTATTATAATTATGGAATATTCAAAAAGGTTTACTTTTGTGATTGAGCTTATTATTAGTGTGCCTATTTTTATGTTATTCTCTGGGATTGGGGGGAGGAAGGAGGAAATACACATTTAGTGAGAGCTATTCATTAGCCACCATTGAAGAAGAAATTGAACTTTAAAGAATCTATCAAAAATTCTCTGGTGAGCCTTTTATTACTATCTTGTCTTGAGCCCTTTTTTTAATGACATCTATTATCAGATTGAAATGGCGATTGAGACGCTGCAAAAGTCTGACGGTCTGTCCACTCACAGAAGCTCTCTTCTCAACAGCCATGTAAGTTGCCTCTTCTTCATGTAAACTAATCTCTTGCTTGTTCTGCATGTGTTGCTTGCTTCTAAATGCTTGTTTTATTTATTTACTTATTTATTTTGCTTCTTAACCTTCCTTTCTCAGCCCCTTATGATCTCTGTATCACTTAATGGCAATTTTGCACAGTGGAATATCTAAAAATAGAGCCCCCAATATACTTCACTAGGTTTTTGTACTGTTTTGGTACAGATATATTTCCAAGTTAATAACAAGCTACCAAATATTGGTAAAAAGTAACTGATGATTTAAATTTTTCTAGTGTGATATTTATTTACTGTGAAGCAAATGTTTGTAATCTGCATCTTCGAGTCTGAGACAGAGAAATGGTCGTGTCTATTTGTATGACCAGTAATATTCTTTAAGTGGAAAAAAGATTGTTAATGCCAAACCCAATGATAAACTGTTTGAAATTATTTATTTACCAGTAAGACTATAGAAAATGAGCAGGAAACAGCTACCTAGATGAGCTCAGGTCCTAAGACCTAAAGAAAAATGAATCTGGGCCAAAAGAACAAGTGAGATTCTAGATAAGCCATAAACTGCTAATAATACAGATAAAACAGGATTATTGTTACTATTTCTTAAAGCTTTTAACTGTTATCAGATGCAGCATCACTACAACACCGGTGAGTGTAAGAAGAATGATGACGATTTGTGAAACTATAAACATTTTCATCAAATGTTCAAATTTTGGGGACTCAATGAAAATGTTGGTTAAAAATTATTTTGTTATCATGATTTCTGAATATATGGGAAAAAGTAAATAGACCTATGATTTAAATCTGTCTAGACAGTTCTTCTACTAAATTAATGTCAGTAACAATATAGTAAGAATTAGAGTTTTCCCTCCCAGCTGACAATGTATTCTTAAATTTGGAGATAAAATTATTATTTTTAATTCTTCCCTATATTTTGTGACTGAAAAGTCCAAAATTGGATCACCCAAGTGAAATAAAATATCATTATTTTTTTCAATAAACCTTAAACATTTAGCTCATAGAAAATGTTTCACTGTGCTTTTTAAATATTTGAATTTTCAAACATTTAAATTTTATATTCCAACATAACACAAAATACTTCCTTATGTTCTTACACATTTATTTTTAGATGAAGTGGTTTGTTTCTTTTTCAAAGGGAAGTATATCATGACAAATGAAAACAAGTTAACCTACTTGGAGAATGACTACAATTTTGGTGAAAATTATAGATTCTAAATTATAAAACAATATATACCTTGGCCCTTCTTTTGAAAGTTTAAGGAATATGATTTTTCCCCTTTCTGAAAGTTTGTATGCAGTATATCACTCTTTTATATGTTTCATAGGTATATTCCTGCTGTGCTAGCATGAGTCTGTGGTTGTGTGTAGAGGCTGATTTACTATATACTTTTAGGATGTATGTTTTGGGGAGGGGGTGAGGACCATCTGGTGTTTTGTTTTGAAAATGACAAGTGAAAATGTTGTTCATTTTTAGTTGAAAATGTGCAGGGATATAAGAAAAAGAATCCTGAAATTTCCAGTTACCTTTTTTGAAATTTCAGACTTCTATGAAGTTGTGCTTTGATATTCAAGTCACATCTCATTGTCATTTGAGATATATACTTTAGTAAAATATGTGATATGTTTAATTTTAACTTGAATTACCCATCTTAATTAGCATATTTATGAACAATAATGTGGATATAAGAACATTTTTGTATATTTTTATTTGTTGATTTTTTGAAACTTTTCAAATATGTTTTTTTCATTGTTATTCTCTTGTAAAATTCATGAAGTAGTATTTAATGTTAATGAATGTGTGAATTAAGCTGCATAAACAACAGATACATGTTTGTTACTCTATGGCTTTGTACTTTTTATTACATGGCATGGCAACTCTTCCATACTGTTTATAACTGCCAGAGGCATTTCAGTATATAGAGAGTGGGCATAAATGTTGCTAATGTAGTGATAATCTTTCTCTAAATATCCTGATTCACTTTTATTACACCTCTGAGGTACAGTTAAGTTTATTTAAAAACAACACATTTATAGTCAAGTCTCTGGAAATACAAATGATTCTACAGATGGTTATAAACAGTGGAGAAGGGATCAGTGTTTTCTGCTGACCAGTCAGGTTTTGTTTCCACCTGAATCCATTAGAAGATCATGCTGTCTTTCTGTCCTTGGAAAATTAACGATGCTCCTAATTTTTGTTAGATTTATCCAAACAACTGGCATAAGCTACTACATGCATTCCAGTTAATAGTCACCTGCTAAGGGTATTTTAAATTCTGTTAACCTAATTGATGATTTTCAGTTGTGTAGAAAAATTTTAGTGGCGAGGTTTTTTTTTAATTTAAATATGGCTTACAACTTAAATGTTAATAAGCTGAAAGTTATCTTTATCCCTTCCTATATAGCACATAATATAGAATCATTTGAGGTTTGTGGGATTCTTTGAAGTGGACATAAATTCAACCTTATGATAATAGTTCCCTGACATCAATTTCTACAAAGGATCAATTTCATTAGGCAAAATTTAGGAGAAATTATCAATAATTTGTGTCCCATACTTACTAGTTTCCAAAGAGGGATCTTAGTCATGATTTTTGAGCTGAAAGTCTGTTGTCATTCTATTTTGCAATATGGAATAGATGGATTTTCTATTTTCTCTTTATATGTTCGATTATTCACAATAATTTGGAAAATTCCTATTAGGATCAAATCAAATAAATAATCCCCTGTCGGTATAATCCAACTTGATTGCTTTGTTTTTCACCTCTCTTTCTACACATTAGAAGATTTAGTGAGGTATTAAATTTTATATCCCTTTTTCAACATATTCTTAAGAGTATTTTGTACTGCTGCTCTGTTTTTATCATCATCATGCTCTTATCATCCAGGTCAAAATGCATGTATAACTTGCCTATTTCATACCCAACATAGTGCCTCATCTGTGAGTGAGTGCAGTTACACTGAGTGCCATGTTCCCCTCTATTAACATTATTAACATAATGGCACTTATTCCAGTAGTAGCATTATATAGGCAGACAGTAAATATTTATTGACAAGTGAAAATTCCAAGACAGTAAGGATTTTATATGTTTTATCCACTGATGCACCCCTGGTGCCTAGAACAGTGCCGGGTACATAGTAGGTGCTCACTAAATATTTGCTAAGTGAATAAATGTAAGAGACAAGTAATAGAAGGGAACAGACCTTATTTTGCCTTCAGTATTCTAAGTACCTTTGCCAATCATGTGTGCATTTATTTGGGGACTCACACGTGCATTCTTTGTTACCAAGCATGCTTCAATTAGGTGTATGTGTGAGTATTGTTGATAAGACAGTGGTCTCCCTGCACACCATTTGAGTGAAAGAATGTATGGCCGAGCTATCATTTCCTCATGTACAACCTTTAGTTTTTTTTATTTAAATATTTTTATTTCTAAATTTTTTGGCATGTGAAGATGTTATGGGTAAATGATGTGTAGTCTGCCTAAATCAAATTAGAATATCTTAATTTTCTTCATTGCAGACTTAAGTTTATTTTATACTTCTTCTCAGTTGTAAATAATATAAATTGGCATTTAATGGCTATATTGTATCAAATTTGGGATATTTTAGATTATAAATTTAAATACAGAAACATTCTTAAATTAATTGTTCCCAAATTTCACATAATGTTTTTCAGCTTGTGCATTTTTAAAATTCCATTTAAAGTATATGAAAAACTTTAGGCATTTATTTTATATACCTTTCACTATCTAGCAAATAATCGTTTCATGATTTTTGCTGGCTTTAGCTACTGAAATATATTCAGCTCAAAGCAAAACCTTGTTTTATGCTTACTTTCTCTTGACTTGGCTGTGCTGTAAATATAAGTTATGATGGAAATAAGACCTGTCAAAATGCAAATCATCAGTGAACTGAACTTAAAATGAATCCTAATGGATAATAATCCATCTGGGGAAAAATGCCAAATGTTACATTTAGATGTTAATTGGGGAATGCAATAATGTATTTTTTTTTAATTTGTCAATCAGTATTTCCCTTTGGGAAAAATAGAAACTGTTCATCTTCCTTAATCTACCCTGATAAATATAGATTAAATGCAAAGGTTGAAAGATGCAATTATCTTGGTTTCTACCCTTACATGAATTTACGTTAGTTCATTAGTAGAATAATCAGGTTTTAAAGATAAAGGTTAAAAGTTCCTATGGTATTTCATGGGCTTTTAAGATCATAAATATAAACAAATATTTTATAAGACATCTTATAAAAGAGCAAAAGAAATAGCAATAGTTATTTCTAAATTACTAAATGTTAAGGGTATTGAATTAGTGTCCAAATACATTTTATAAAAGAGGAAATCCAAGGAAACAATATATCTTATAATAGGCATGAACTTCCCTGGGGCAGCACATGGAGTGTATACCTTCAGGTTACACTTAACTGCCAAGTTTCTCTTATAATAAAAATTAATCCTTTCTTATACTATGTTTTAGACTCAAAGATCTGACAGAATTTTATCACCGTGTCAAAACTCTAAGGTTAAATACTGACATGTAGAATGCAGATTAATCCCCAGCTAAATCTCAAAATCTTATCTGAGATTTCCACTTACACAGTCAATTTCTGGGAGCACTACTCGTGGGTGTGCAGTTATTGGCTGGCTTCCTAGTTGGAGCAGTCATGGCTGCAGCAGAGCCACCTCCATCCTTCAGGGCTTTTACCTCCACTTGACCTCCTGCCCTTCCCAAGTGATCTCCAGGCTTCTGGGAAGGAATAAGAGTTCTTCCTCCTGCAAGCAAAGGACAGGGAACAAAGTGTAGCTTTGCTAGTGTAAAAGTGATAGTCACTAGAATACCTGCATACCCACTCTTGTGGAATTTTTCAAACCAACTAATGATTTTATTTATTTTTTTATATATATATATATATATATAAATATATAATATACATATGTATGTAAATATGTATACACATGTGTGTGTACACACACATAGACACACAAATACATATTACAAATAAACTCAGATTTTTAAAAACTGGATTAGAAATGAAGAAAAATCTTTAAGAATGTAAAATTATGTAAGAAGAACAATCAGTTTGCGAAAGAGCCAGTCCAGATTCTGTGACTTGCTTAGCCACTTCAGAGGACCACGTGGCCAATTCAATAAAAGCTTCGTTTTCTCCAGGTTATTCACTGGGGGCTTGAGTAATATTATTCAGGCTTATGAGTATTTTAAGTCAACCTTTGCTGTAATTATCTCACTATTTCTGTGCAAAGTTTTCTTTGATTAAGAATGGTCTGATTAATATTTTTATATATGTAAACATACTTTTGGACTAAAATATTTTATATTGAACTTCAATATTTGCACAAGTTTTCACTTTTACAAAAGGCAATTTACAATAGTACCCTTCAAATATTTTATTTTGGATTTGCTTTTCCAAATTCTTTTATAAAATTTATCTATAGGACAATTTTCTGGATCATGAGATATTAATGAACTCTCATTTTTAGATATTTGTCTTTACTTTTAAGTAATTAAATATTGCAAGGTAAACAGTTAAGGCAGTTTACAGAAATTTTTAAGTTGTATCTGATTAATTAAACAAATTATTTTCATTTCATTTATATCTTATTAAAAGTATTTTACATCAGATTTATTTTTATGATTTGTATACTTTTGGTTATAAAGTTCACATTATGAAATTAATTATTTTTCCATTTCTGAAAAAAGAGCCCTTTAAATTAACGTTTCCTATATAGATATATGTTCTGTTCATTAGCAAAGGAAGAAATATTTGATTTTTTTTATTTTTATTTTTTGTTAAGAAATCATACCATTTTGGCTTTGACAATATGCATTATTATTTGAGGATACATAGACATACATACAGACATATCTGTGACATTTGTAACTTACTGGCATTGTTCGATGCTTGTGGATGTGGGCACTTCATTAGTTCAGTTGCAAAATATTACTGTTTTTCAAAAAATACTTATAGTTTTTATATGCTTGCCCGTTTTATGGTGTTTTAAAAAAATATTCCTTGATCTCAAGGGATTAAATTCCTCATAGAATATTCCTTTCTATATTCTGTATTTCAATATTCTTTATTTCTATATTCTTTATATATTTAGAATACCAATGGAAGGCTCTATCTAGTATATGTACACAAAACAAGAGCCATCACTTGTGTGCAGTATGGTTCACTAGAGCTGCCCTAACACCATTCAAGTGAGGAAACAATGCTTTCAGATCCCAGTCATCTTACTGAGGCACGTGGATGAAATATGTGAGGCAGGTTTGCTTTGCCACATTTTATGTGTCGTCTCTGTCAGTTGTTTCATAATCAACAAAGTCTTAAAATTTCAAAAGGAACACTAAAGAGACATACTGACCCACTGTTGTAGGCAAAATACTAGTCTGAGCCTTTATAACTGGATTTCCCAATCAGTTTGCCTCCTCTCTTTACACTAAATGAATATGTATACGTGAACTTATTCTATGTGTCTTGTAGAGTACTCAGAAATCATGTGTGACTGCCTCTGGAAAACTTGTTTACTGACAGTAAGGTTACGGATGATTCATATGAAAAGAATTTTTTTTATCTGTAAATTTTTTGGCCATTATAAAAATGAATGTTTATTTTGTGTAATCTTTTAAAAATTCCATAGGGGAGGGTTGTATATGTTCAGAGGCAATAGGTATATTTAAATGTATTCATATGCACATGTGGTTCATAGAGAACCTAAAGGCTTCCTGACCAGAACATTAATTTTATTTTTATTTTTAAAGCTACTCTGCTCTGCCTTATAGGCTTGGTGGCCATATTTTCTAAACCAACATCAAGTATGGGTTTAATGACATGTTTAATTACATAAATACCATGTAGGAATATTTGAAATTAAAATTGTTCTGGAAAATTCAGCTGTCATGGTTAAAGAAAATAATTCTGACAATATTTTTAATGGATTATCTTATTAAGAGTCTGAAAGTGTAGGTTCTAAGCTTGATCACAAATCTTAAAATATGTAAGCAAAATGGAGAAATGCTTTAGTTTGAGTGTTCTTATTATCATTTTTAGTATGTGATTGTAAATTCCTGGAGGACAGGAGTGAGGTCACATTCATTTTTACATCCATAGGAGCCTAGCACATTGCCTGGTTGATAGTTGATGGTCAGTAAAGGAATTCTTTTCCTTCCATAACTTATATTTAATTTGAATTGCATGTAGAATATCAGCTTTTTATCACACCTTCTATATATGGCATGGAAGTTTGGTTGAGACAAGTAATGTGACATATATGCTGCTTTTGTAGAAATAATAACTGGCATACAAATAATCAGGAAAGTGTGTTGGAAATCAGATCAAGCACTGAGACAGTGTATGTATGGCCTTAAGAAAGTCATTTAAACCTATTTCAGTTCTCCTTTTATAAATAAATAATGAACAGATTGATAATTTGATTTTTCTAATGTTGAAACTCAGTACTATATACATAAATTAGATTTTTCTAAAAATTTCTTGCACATTATGTACTTTACAGATTATTTTTTAAAAATATAGACGAGTCAACATAAAACTTTAAAATGTGAACTATAGACTGAGAAAACATTGCTTTACCAACTACCATTGTAGTATGTCTTCCAAAATTATGAAAAAACATAGCTTTGAGGTAGAAAAACTCAAATGATTGTAGTAAATTATTCCTTTTCATTACACATATTTTTTTAAACCAGTCTCTAGGGAGTTTCTTTCTTTCTGGGGAAGAAAAGACTGAAATTTTTCCTTACTGCTTATAGAATTTGTCCCAGTGGATAATACCGTTATTGTATTATCTTGTGTAAGTAAATTGGATAAATAAATTAGAATTCTATAAAAATGAATAGAACCTTAGTGTAAATAATTATACAAGGCAGCCTGCTGTTCATGTGTTGTAACAAACCAACACTAAAGACATATTATGTGCCACGCTGCCAGGCTTGGTAACATCTTTTTTTTCTGTAGCAATTATAAATTATATTTATAACCAGTTAATGGGATTATTTGAGTTCCTTGAAGAGGTATTTGTCTCCAGAATATCTAAGGAAAATTAGTATGTCTTTATATGTGCTTGAATGTTTGAAGGAATGGACATGGTCTGAGGTCAATAAATGACGGTCAGCTATTTACACTTCTGAGAGTTTTCAAAGTCAGATTACACAGTCCTCTGAATTACAACAGTTTACCTATTACATGGCTTGAGGAAGATCTTCTAAGTGTTTCTGTGTATTACAGTTGCAGTGTCTTAGAGACATTTTGGTGAATGATTTGGTTTCTCTGTGTTTACCCTGTCTTGTGTATACTAGCTCCAGTGGCTGTTGGACAATTACGAGACAGCAGAAGGAGTGAGCCTTCCCAGAAGCACTCTTTACAACCACTACCTACGACACTGTCAGGAACACAAACTGGACCCAGTCAATGCTGCTTCTTTTGGAAAACTTATAAGGTCAATTTTTATGGGGCTACGAACCAGGAGATTGGGAACCAGGTTAGTACTAAAAATAATATCATAAACTAATCTCTCTTTTTAAAACTATAGCTTTAAACAATATAGTTCAGTATATTGTTTGGGCAAAAGTACTTGATTACAGATAACATATAAAGAAAAACTAAAGAATTAGTTCAGTTTATAAAATCCCCCAGGAAAAGGAAAGGTCATTATTCACTGAAAACTGCCATTCCAGTATGATGCATTGTCCTACTAAACATCAACAGAGCAAACAAAGCTTTGAGAAAAACTGATTCTCAAATCACATAGAAATGAGCAGACCAAGCTATTAATGGAATATTTATATATGATACTTTAAAAATTAGTATATGTCACTATCTTCTCTTTTGAAGAATAACTGTACTAAAGATGATGAGTAAAGTGACACAGTGGAAAACTATGTATCTCTTGACTTGCAAAATTACATTGAAATGTCTTTATAAATAACTCCTCTATTTGAATAGAGTAAAAATTAAAGCTGAGTTTTTCATTTCATTTCTGGAGACCAATTAAAAATAATTTAGCGAACTTGCAGATTTGAGGTGTTTGAAGCTCTCAGTTAATGACCTGGTCCTATTTAACTTCTTATTAGCCTTTTTTAAACTCTTGATTGTGAAGCCATGCATCTATGGAAGTAAAAATATAGTATAGTTCCATTGCAGAGAAACCAGTAATGTGAAGAAGACTCTTGCTTTCTCTGTTCCCTTCCTTTGTAAATAGATATGAGTGTTTTTACTAATCAAAATATGCTGAAAATAATACTTAGAACTGTAGAGCTTCATTTTTGCCTTTCTATAATTTTTACAAGTTATCATAACAAATATTTTGAATAGCTGAGCAGAATGATATGGATGTTTTTGATTTCCTAAATCTTATAAAATCCATATTTAGAAGTATAAAACTAAAGATCCTATACTGTATATGACAGATGATATACCTTCAATGAGTTATAAGTCACAGCCTCATAGTATTCTAGTAAAGTGTTTTTAATATTCTTAATAAAATAAACAGAGCCTCAGTAATTGACTTCACTTTAAATTTATACAAAAAAAAAGGAGTGTGGCCGTTTTATGATATTTACAAGGTCTGTATGTAGTCAAAGTGTGAATTATTCCTTTCTGTTGCATTTTAAGTGATTGTACAGCTTTCAGATTGCTGGAGGTTCGGTTCTCTCATAAATGTATTTTCTTCTATCTGTACTTCAAAGGATAGTATATTTTAAACTGAAGAATATGACTGTTTATTTGGAGTAAAGGAACTAGCTTCCAGTTCCTTGAAAAAACCTTCTTGTTTCGCTAGTATTTTTTTCCCAGGACCAGGAAAATCATTATTTGGGGACCTAGCCTACTATATCCTAGCTGATGGCTCAGTAGTTATGCATACTGTGCCAATATTTTGAATCTCTAGGCTTTATTCAGCATTGTAATAGCTCTATTGTTGTGCCTCTTCTGTTACTGAAAGGGATTTCAATGGATCCTATTTTGAGGCTCCATTCAAACCTTGAAACACATCTTTAAAATAGAAAGGGACAAAATTGGGGTTGTTTGGGTTTGTGAATGAGTAGAATCCATACTCTATGCTCTATAAGTACATATTACAATATTGCAGCTTTTTCTTTCTGATGTTCTTTACTTTCCCCTCTCACTATGTAACAGTTGTGTCTCCTGTTCCTTTTAAAATTGTATGTAGTCTTTGTAATTAGAGATGGAAAACAAAGCCTAGAAGAATAAGGAGAAAAGAAATCCTAGGGAGAAAGTTTTAACAAATGCTGTGTTATGAAGCTAGCAGAACTCTAATGTAGAAAAACTGACAATGGTAGGGGTGAAGTGCCAGAGGTTCTTTCTACCATGGAAACTGTTTTAGCATTCATTCTACTCCTAACCCAGGGAACAGAAAGAAAATCAGTATAAATCCTGAGGCAAACCAACTCAGATTTTGTTTTTTTAAGCAAACCATATGTGAACTGTTATTTATCCATCAATAAAATTATCTGGTGAATTCATTAAAACCAGAACCAGACTTTTGCTCAAGTTTCTGGAGCTAAATAAAAGGTAAGTAATATCACCATGTTTCTAAACAAAGGTAAATCAAAAGGTAGCTTTTGTTACATCCCATCTCCAAATTAAGTTTAAACAAAGAAGACCATGGAACATACTGATTTCCCCCAACCATCTTCAGTGGAATAGAAAGAACCACCTCTCCAACAGCCCATCCAAGATTCCAATTTATAGGAAACTTTAGAGAAACTAGTTACTTCGTGTATTTTGGGGTCTCACAAGAGAGATGTGATTTTACTTTGTATCTTTGTCATTGGCTACTCCCTCCTGTTCTCCAGTTTGTATGGGAGAAGAGGGCTGATTGAGTTTCTGGTATTTTTTGTTTTTGTTTTTTGCTGTATTCTACAGTGGATCTTGGAGGCAAGATCTAATGTCTGCAAGTGGAAGGCATTAAGTTTTCATACTGGTTTATTTTGCTGAAACTATGTAGGTATTCAAATGCCCTATGTTTTTTAAACTAGCAATATTATTTATATAATAAGATTTTAATGTCTTTTCAAATATATGGGATTCATCTAATGTGTGTTCTTCAATCTTGGAAGTAAAATTCTGTTTTATTTTTATATAAAATATTGAATCCACACTCCACTTGCATTTCTTTTTGTAAATGAAAGAAAAAGTTGGAAAGAACACTGATGTCTTGCTATATATAGACTTGAGAAAAACTACTATTTTCTCTTTGCAAAAATTTACATGTTTAAAATGTTATTTTTGCAAGAATTTGCAAATTTCATTCAGAGTAAAACTTTGTCATTTCTAATAACAAATATGGTCTTTCTCATGAACATGAGGAAGTTGTGACATTTTTTATCTAGGTGGAAATTTGCCATTTTCACAGAGAAATTTCCCCATGTCTGTTGTGACACATCTTATTCAGTTTGAAAAACTGATATGAATCCACAAAAACAGACTAATAAAATATGTTTTGAAATCAATAGATTAAATGCCTGCTTCTTTTTAGGTTTCAAAATACTAAATAATAGACTTCACAACATCTTGTATCAATGAAGTTATCTTAATCATCCCTGCAGTAATAGAACTAGAAAAATACAGGACTTCTCCAAGACAGTAGAATTAAGATTTTTTTTCTCTTTGTTCTGCATAACCACTTGATAATAAATTCCTAGTTAGTGTGCAACCCTTTATTCTGTTAATGAATATCCTGTTAACCTAATCTTCTAAATTATAGTTAAAATATAAAGTTGAAAATAAAATGTAACTTAAATCGAGCAAATGGATTCTGACTAATATTTAAGCAAAAGTTTATGAGGAAAGATTTTTCTTAGGGCCTTGAATTGATTGATTCAGAATCTTATTTTGATTCTTCAAATGTGGCCACCATAAAAATATACAGGTGTCCAGAACAGGTAAATCATAAATATATAACATTAATATTTTGCCTGTATCTAATTTTTCCAAATATGAAATTAAATGGACATTCTATATGATTAATATTGACTTGACTGACTTTTTGTGTCTCTGTTTATTGTTCTTTTATGAAGAGGAAACTCCAAGTACCATTACTATGGGATTCGTGTCAAGCCAGATTCCCCTCTTAATCGTCTGCAAGAAGACATGCAGTATATGGCTATGAGACAACAACCCATGCAACAGAAACAAAGGTAGACTCTGGAATTATCATTGACATGTCAAACCTATGTATTTCTTTAGATGTTCCATCTCCTTTTTTCTGAACAAGTAGAACAAATACCTAAGTGTGCAAGAATGTCGCTATTGTTGATATGCTTTCACTACAGACAGTTCTCAAATATGATTTAGAATTTCATTCTATTTTCCAAATCTTTTAAAATTACTTATCAGACAGCATGTTTGTCACCTTTAAGTAAATGTGACATCCCAAACTATTCAGATAAGGAAACTAAACACAAACTGTAAGGAGCATCTGGAGAAATTTGTCAGTATTCATGAGCTTCTTACTTGTTAATCTGCATATCCGTCAGGTCATTCTTTTTGACAGTATAAATTCTTGCAGAATGTTTGGGACGTCTTACATTTTCTTTGACTCCAACTTTCCTAGATGTATAATTGTAGATATTAGAGCTGTAAGAGATCTTAAGCATTCATGAATGGATGGATGGATGAATGGATGGATGAATAGAATCATAGATCTTAGAATTGAAAAATACATCAGTCTAGTCTGGCCCCTCAGCCTTGTGGCAGTCAAAGCATGAAGACCCCTGTTTTTTCAGATAAATCCCAGAGAGGTTAAATGATTTGTACAAGCCCATAATGCTGCTACGTAGCCAAGGGCCTTCTGTCTCATGTGACTTATATCACAGTTTGGAGTAAAGTGAAAAATCTTTCCCCCTTTACCAGTATAGCTCAACCATGACAGTAGCTACAGTTTTTCTTTTCAATTGAACATGCGAAATTAGGTAGGAGAAAGGAGGACTGCACCTGGTGCAGTTGGCCTAATCCATTGATCAGTCTCCCTAAGCCATTGATCTGGGATGGTGAGTCACCGTGGTGAGATCTCCTCCACATCATACTAGCTTAATGAGAAGCCTTAGTTCCAAGTAGCTGCTGGAGAAAAAAGTATATCACGCCATAGTCCTTTATCTATTTAGTCAGCAAGCACCAATTGAGTCTCTACCATGTGCTAGGCCCTGTGTGCAGAGATAAGACATAGTCCTTACCTTTGAGGAGTTAAGAAATTAGATGAGAAGGCACGTGGGAATTTTTTTTTTAAGTAGTGCAACCTAAGAAATGCTAAAACAAAGCTTTGATCAAGGAACTATTGGAGTACTTTGCTGAACAATTTCAGCAAAGTCTGGGAGAGGGAGGATTGGGAAGTTTCACAGAGAAAGTGCTATTTGAGTAGGGAATTAGAGGGATCAGAAAAAGAGAGGAACATTCAGACAGAGGGAGTAATGTAAACAAAATCACCACCGAGAGGTAAAGTCCATGACGTCTTTGGTGAAGGCACTCTGATCTGGTGAGGTTGATATTGCAGGAGAAGAATTGAGAAGAAGATTGGGTACTTTAATGGGAGATGAGATTTTAAAAGTAGTTTGGATCATAGATGAAGGAATTTGGTTGTATATGAAGCTAATGAGTTTGTTCTTTGTGCTTAGATACTGTGCAAGTCTTCAAAAACTTGCTTCCAAGCAAAACAATGACACTTTCAAATGTTTTCTAGAGAGATTACTTTTTGATTTGGGGCAAGAAATATTTAGTGGGAAGAGACTGGCAGTAAAGACACTTGTCAAGTGGATTTAACACAGTCATAATTTCTAGTGCGAGTATTCAAGACTGAAGAGTCAGTTCAAGATTGGCTATTATATAAATTATTATGTTTTCTCAAACTTATTTTTTAAATTGCTTATTCCTGTTTTTTGAGGTATAGTCAGTGAAATATACTAAGAAGGGCTCTGGGGAAAAAAAGCCATAAAACAGTCCCTTGTATAGTTGGAGACAGAGTTTGTGTGAAGTGGAATAAACTGTTGTTGTCGTGAGTTACCATTATTGTTTCCTCCTGTTAGTGGCAATACCATAGCTTTTACTTTCTGGTGTGGTCTCTGCGCTCATGCATAGCAGCACTACACATTGGAGATGTTGGTGCAATAAAGAAAAAAAAGATTAATTCAAAAATAATATATACTCAAACTTAAATATGAACAATACCTTGGTAAATTGCACCCAAGACAGCTGAAACTTACTTTGTCCAGTGATTTCACTGCAAAGAATCCTAGCAAGTTTTCATGGAAATGGAAGCCTTCAAGGGACATTCTTTATACAAAGCCTGGGTTAGGTAAGCAAGACCAAGGAATTACAAAGGTCTCCTTATGAAACAAATTTCAGAGCTATAAAGATTAATGAGCCATGAAAACCCTGCAATATAAGTATAGTAATTATTGCTTTTAGAATTAGACATAATATGGTTGTATTTAAGAAGTGATATAAAATTCTCAGTAATATTCGTAAATTGTACCAACTTTAGTTTCTTATAGTGTTTGCTTTCTTATGAAATAAGAATGTTAGAGAACCAAAGAAGTACTGAAACTTCCTTTAATTTGTGGTTGTTGTTTTTTAATGGTACAAGTTTTGGATTATGGACAGTTGCTCTTGGAATGGTGTCTTGGATAACTGCTTGCATTGTTAGTGTTATCAACTTCACCAACCCCTCACTGGGGTTAGGACAGAGGGAGGTTTCTGTTGTCTCTCTGAAGGATTATATCACTGGCAACATTGATAGGCCTTAAGTGAAGCCAGTTACCGCATTTAGAGGAAAATGGACAGGAGAGGTAAAGTGTCTCTTCCTGATTCTGGATGCAAGGGTTAAGAGTATTTGTTGAAAACAATGAAAAAGGGACTTATTGTACTGTTTGTTTTATGGCTTATAAAATAAGGTGATTCCAAAACTCAAATGATTCTACTGAATATATTAAATTTCACATAAGAAGAGACTGCCATTCTCCTGTTAAAGTACAAGTGACATTTGAAAGGTTTAAAATATTTTATACTAGTATTTAATATTTTGGAATATTCAAATTATTTAAATGCCTCAAGGTTTTTTGTATGCATCTATATGTGCACATCTTCCATAGTATAAATGTACATGCTTCACCTGTTCCTATAGTAAGAAAATTCAATTATATGCAGTGATTATTTTATCAAATAAAAATTTGTACATTTTTTCTGATAAGTTTGGAATCATTGTAGTTGTAGCATTAATGATGGTTATTGTTTTGCATAGCTTTATAATTTTTAGAGCTCCTTTACATATGATATCTCATTTGAAGCTTTGATAGGGTAGTAGAGGAAATTTCCCCTTATCTACAAATCAGATTCCCAGCAACACCACCATATGGGAACATAACCATGAGTCTGGAAATAAATGGAAGCAGCTTCTGACTGTAAAACAGATGTCACAGAGCCCTTAGTTTAGCTTAATTGAAAAGATGAAGCCATCCTAAAGTCATTTACCTAAAATAAAGGAGCAGATTAGAGCCCACTTGATTCATAGGCAATCATGAGATATAACAGCTGGCAAGAGGAAATATAAGTAGACAAGGGTCTTCGATTCACTTTTGGGTTACTCAACTCAGCAGTCTGTACACATTCATTGGAGGGACACATAGACCTAGGCATTCCAGTAGGCCCTTTAAGTATCCCTATAGTGGCTAAAATCTAGTCTAACACAGTGTAATAACTATTTGGCATGTTGATGACATTATAGGTAATCAAGAAGAGGTTAACTACCCTGGTTAAGGAAACAGGAGAATGTGTAATAGTTGGTTTCTTTTAATACCTTCTGTTGAAAATATTTCATGTGAAAATAACTTCTGCACTTAAATGAGGTAGTCTTCAGTTTTCAAGGAAATTCACTCATGGACTAATTTGCTTACCCTAATTTAGACAATAAGTAAATTAGGTTATTATAGAGCAAAAAGGAGATGAGTAATTTTCAGCTTTACAAACTAAGTAAAAATGTTTGCTGCAGTTTATTTCTAATATTTAAAAGAAGCACTCAGAGAGTGTTGGCCCATGTATGTCACCTATTCTTCCAAATCCTAGTAGCAAAAGTGGTGGAATAAAGCCAAGTGTGTTTGACAATGTGCTTGGCTGTGTTTGATCCCAGTAGCCATTCTCAAAGTATTAAACTGCATATATCATTCCTTCAACAAATACATAACAATCAATGGTTGCATATAGAATATGTCCATCACATCTAAAAGAGAATTCACAGAATCATAGAAAGTTAGAGCTGGAAGGGAGAGGTCACCTAGCGCACCTCATCCTCTTGATGAGAAAACTGAAGTCCATAAAGGGTAGATAATGTATCCACGATCATATAGAAACCAGGACAAAAACCCAGTCCTCTTGTCTTTGTTCTTATAAGAATTCCGTCCTTGAAGAGGTAATATAACCCAAAGAGAAACGTGCACATGTAATAAAATTTAAGGGGAAAATCACACTTGAGTATATCCTAAATAAGTGAGGAAATGTGCCACTTTCTGCCTCTGTGAATGGTCTTTTCATAGGAATTGGATTCTGTGAAAGAAGAAATCTTTGTGGCACTGAGGAGAGGAAAATAGAGGCCAATTGGAAAGATGGGACAGCAAGGATAGTTGGCGGTAGACAGATGTGAAAGCACGCGTGTTCCTAAGGAGGGAGGACAAGAACCTTTGTCATTTGAAGACCTTTCTTAATATAGTTTCATAGATTAGTGGAATGAACCTTATATTTAAAGGTGGGAAATAGGGATTTGAATACAGGCTGCTTTGGCACTTCAGTGTGTGTGACTGAACTTCACTGAACCTCAGTTTCTTCATCTGCAAAATGGAAATAATAATAGACTACCTCAAAGATTATTTTGAAGTTCAAGTGGAAAAAAGTATATAAAGGGCTTTATAACTGGAAATATCCAAGTGATAGGATAAAATAATAATTATTATCATTATTATACTATATGCACTAGACAAAATATTTCTTTAGAAAATATTTCTTTAAGAATAAGGCTGTTTTGGAGAAGAATAAAGCCTGGCAATTGGGCAAGTTTGGCTTCCATTTCTTTATACCTCCAGGCCTGTGGTTTCCAACTGTGATTGATGTTAATAGTTAACAATTCCTCTCCTGGCCATAAATTCCCTGGGGTCATTACAGAGATAAACATCTAGGGCTGGTAAATTGCTCTGAGGCAGCTGAGGGTGGCAGGAAGGCAGGAGTCTTTAGTGGGAGGATGATCAGGTATCTGCATTTGGCTTTTAGGAGACAAACAAGGAATCTTGGCACTGAGGTATTTGATGTTCACTGCCACTGCAGCAAGTCCTTGCTGTAAATATATTTTCCATTGAAGATGGGAGAATCATAAATAATCACATTCAGTAATTATTAAGTATAGTCATTCATGTAAAGTTTGTTAATACTAACAGTCACCACTTATCCTTCTGATGAACATTTATTGAACCTTGTAAATTGTTCATCAATAAGCACTTTATGTGCAAGATCTCATTTGGCAATTATATCATTATCTACTGTTAAGGAAACTGAGGCTCATTTAATTTTACTGTATGCAAGAAGCTCACTAATTTATTTTTTCCTAGATAGAGCTTCAGATGCCCTTTCTCGTTTTTGTTGCTGTCTTGACATCAGGTGGAGTCAGGTTGTCATTCTCCAAATAAAGGAAGAGTGAGAGCATTCCTGTAGGATCAGTTTAACAGAAAGGACCAGCTGTAGATAAAAGAAGTATCCTAAAGGTGTCATACATATTTGTAGCAAGAATATATCAGCTCTATACAGTTAACCCTAAATTACCTACGCTAGGGGAACTCAATGAAGAAATTCATGAGATAAGGGAATCTTATTTGCCTCTTTCAACATTGCATTTTCAGCACCTAGGAGAGCAGTGAGCACATTGTCATTTGTGAAATGAATGAATGATCCATAGACTTTTATTTCAGCCAGCAGCTTCAACCTCTTCCCTTCCCTACCTCTCCCACATTTCCTACTAAAACTGATGCAATTAATACAAATACCCCCATTTGAATTTAATTTTTCTTCCTATCCTTTCCCAATTATAGATGTAGAGCTAATGACAAGACAAATACTATGAGAGCCACCAACAAGGATTGAAGAGATGTAATAACTATCATTAACCAGTAGGGTTGATGTTAGAAGTTGTTTAGATATAGAAGTACTCAGTGTGACATCAAGGAGTTCATTACTATTCTGAAAAGATGGCACTCAACATTATTTTCTTCTGATCTGTTCATGTTTATATCATTTAGTTCATTTCAGACCTCAAATCATCTAAAAATTTTCTGGGACAATTTTTCCAAAGAGAATCTCAAGATTCCAGTAGAAAATTTTAGCCTTTTGTCCTGATTGTCATGCAAATCAAATGATTGTGTACCTTCTAGACTTATAAACATAATAATGATTCTAAATGCCTATACAGCTCAGATTTTGCATCTTTCTTGTGCATTTTTCACCTGATTCAAAGGTAGTTTTCCAAATGTTTCATTTAGTCTGTTGAAAATCCTTCCACCTGGTACTGTTAGTTGAATGTGATGGTAACTATATACCATTCTTTGCCTTCCATTGGACTCCTTCAGTGTCTTTATGTGTGAGATTATTGACAGAATTAGATATTATTTTACAGTAGAGTTACAGCTGTCCAAGTTCTAAATAACAGCTATGACTAACCCCATGGGGGAAGATTCCTAATAATTTTCCAAGTTCCTGTGTTAGTGACAGGTTTCAGGCATACGCTCAGCTATTAAAGTATTAGAGTTTCTTTGATTTCTTAATCATTAACAACTTTAGCTTTGATTGCCCAGGGAGTTGCAAGCTGTTAAAATTATCATTTGCCTCTTACTAATTTTGAAACCAAGAGCTGTTTCTTCATTTGATGTAGTACAGGTCTTTCTCAGAGCGCACACTGCTCAAGAGCACTAAGAATCTACTATAAGAAAACCTATTCTAAAACAATGAATTTGTAAAATAAATGGGCGTAAAAGCAGAGAATTCTTAAATACTAAAGAGTTCAGTTTTTTAAAAGATTCAACAAAGAATTTTTTTCAGTAGAAAACATATCTTTTTTTTACAATTTAGTATTTAAATAGTGATTATTTTCTGTTAAAAAAGAGAGAGATAGGAAATCTGAAAGCTGTGTTTCAATGTTAAAAAGTCACTTGAAATTCAATCAGAGTTAAGATAATGTTGGATTATCATGTAAGTCAATGGAATATTAAAAAACATCCTGGAAAAATTCTATTTATACACAGCCTTTTCAAAGTCATGCCCCTAAATACTTTACCCATAGTAAATACTCAATAAATATTTGTTAAATAGATTTGCTATATGTTAAGATCAATTGATGGTGTGATAAAATGAAATGTTACCTTGAGCATTCATTCATACATTCATTCATTCATCCACCATCCATTCAGAGATAGGTATTTACATTCCAAATGTAGTTTATTGAAAAATTGAGAAATGATGACTTATTTTATAAAAAATGACTTTTCTCTAATGTTATAATTGTATTTCTACAACATTGGGCTGAAGGAATTTATTATTGGTCTGAGAAGCTCCTGTGGTCTAGTTCTGTGCAGGCTACTTAAGTAGTACATGAGAAGCTAGTTAAAATAATAAATTCCTAATCCCCATTCTCAAAGATTTTGTTCAGTAGATCTAGGGTGAGCCTAGCATTTGAATTTTTTTTTGAAAGCTACCCAGATACTGATATACAATTAGGTTGCAAAACCTAATATAATATCATCTAGAACTGTTTCTTCCAAAAGAGTCAGTTACCACAATTATTTGCTTAGCTTATTTATAATGTGCCTGTTCAACTTCCTGTTAAACTCCCTCCTTCTCTGGGAAGCCCCAGCCCTCTGAGGTGATGGCAGGGATAGGATGTTTTCCTTAGGACATCAGGAAAAGGAACATCTAGCTTTCCTCAATTCAGTATTTCTAATTTCTGGTGATTCCTTCTAAGTATCAATACAGTGCCAGGCAATACACTATGGATATGCCACTACTTAAAGCAGGAAAAGCAAAAGTCAACACTACCTGGAAGCTCTCTCATACTTATAGGCCCACACTAATACTGTTCTTTATATGAGCCCTATCCCTGCCCTTTCTTTATTTTAAGATTTTTTTTTTTTAAATAAATTTATTTATTTATTTTTAGCTGTGTTGGGTCTTCATTTCTGTGCGAGGGCTTTCTCCAGTTGCGGCGAGCAGGGGCCACTCTTCATTGCAGTGCGCGGGCCTTTCACTATCGCGGCCTCTTCTGCTGCGGAGCACAGGCTCCAGACGCGCAGGCTCAGCAGCTGTGGCTCACGAGCCCAGTTGCTCCGCGGCATGTGGGATCTTCCCAGACCAGGGCTCGAACCCGTGCCTCCTGCGTTGGCAGGCAGATTCCCAAGCACTGCGCCACCAGGGACTATCCCTGCCCTTTCTGATGTCATTCTTTATGTCACAAAGCCCTCCCAAACTTGTCTTCACACCTTTCTCTAAAGAGATAGAATGGAAGGTTCTGGCTTATAGAGGTCCTATTCTTGCTAACCCAGGCAAGCAAGAATGGATACACATAGTGCGTCTTCGCCCAATCCGTTCAATCTACCTTTCACTTTCTGACCCTTACTCTGCGCTTAGAATTAGACCTCTCATTTTACAATTCTGACTGTATTTTCTTTTTTTCTTTTTTCTTCACCTCTCCTAAGTAAGATTTGTTCTTAAGTACTGACCTGTACAGTTTCTCCAGAATTAATCAACTTATTTCCTTTTTGTCTACAAGCTAATCTTGATGTATTTTCCATCTCCTGTATAATAGAATGTACCTCTAATCAGTCCTTCCCACTCAATATCATTATTATTAAGCATAATCATACATTAATTTTAATGTATTGTGACTTTGAGTGCTTATTAAAAAAATCTCTTTCTCGTTTGGAACTGCTGCTGTCTACATCTTTCTAAGGAAGCAGATAATTTTGCTTGCAGACTACAGGCTTGCTAAGCACTATGTGCAAGTAGATAGTGACATAGCATCTGTAAGATGTCTATATGTCAGTCTAAGATGAATATATGTCATATCCTTTTACAGTCCTTGATACTTGTGCCTATTAAACATCTGTAGTATATTAGATGCTGTGCAGGATAAAGCATAGCTGGGCAAAGTCTAATAATTACCGTCTCATCCTATACTGAAAGTTAATATAATTGAAGACTATAGGAAATACTTCCATTTTTCTCTTCTCCAGAGTAAATAATTCAAATCCCTTTAACCACTTTTGTTTATTAACTCCATGAACCACAAACTCCATTAACGTAAATGAAGAAACATGTTTAAACAATTTTAGCCTATTTTATTAGCGATATAAAACTTCACAGCTGAAAAAGGGAGGCTAAAATCAAATGAAACCTGGAATGGATCAATGAGGACAAAAGCGTCCCTAAATACATTCCCTAAAGATAAAATCACTCAAGTCTTCTAGAACAGAATGGTTAGCAACTGCTGCCCCACACAAGTACCCCAAGTTCTTGCCTCACAAAGGATTTTTTTTTTTTTTTTTTGCCTCTCTAAGATGATTCTTTAAGGAGGAAAAAAGAATCAGAAAAACATTCAATTTTTTATAAATGGCACTTCTAGCACATCACAATACTAACCCTTGTGTTACCTCTTGGTGTGGCCCCAATTGAAGAGTACTTCCAGATTTTTTTTCCATTAATGAAAAGAATAGGTTTGAGTTATTTTATATCATTAGAAAATAACAACCAACATTTTGGTGGTACAGGGTCATCACTAAAATGATAACAAGAATGAGTGTGTTGTACCCTTTTTTCACCCTGTTCATCTTCTGACTTTATTTTTGCTTTTCATATAGTCCTTTGTGAGATGCTATCACATAAGAAGTACATGTAAATGTCATTATGAGTGACTTTGCAGTTTTTCGTGGAAATTTCATTTATCTAAGTCATAATTAATAACATTCAAGATGGAATCATTTCCTAAGGCAACCTCAACGTTAGTTCGTGCAGTGTTTCACCAGGTCCGTTCATTTCCTGTCTGTTGTCAAGAGTGCAGGCATCTTTGAGTGTATCTTGTTCATGTAGTGGGGACCTTGTTACTCACAGTAACTTCATATTAATGATACAGTTAACTTATGGTATCAGTGTACGAGTCAAGTATCTGGGTGGTGAGAATATTAGGTGGTTCTGTTTATAAATATAATTAGAAATGGGAAAAAATGGAAGGACAAACAACATAAAGTGCATGATGATATCTCTAGGTAATAAGCTCATTGTAGATTTTAACTTTTTCTTGCGTTTATCTGTTTTTTTAAATTTCTAAAATGAAGAAAAATATATGAAATCTTAGAGAAAGAAGAAATGATAGTTGCTGCTTATTTCTTACTTTGTATTTGCTTATCCTAGGAGACTTACCTATGCATTTTTTGTATGTGGTATTTCTCTCCCAAGCAGTCTTTCCTTCTTGCCCATGCTGCTGAAGCATCTTTTCTCTATTTTAGCAGTATGGAAAGTTCATGAGTTTGTGTAACGAGGACCTAAATATAAATACATAATTGTAGCTGACTTTGATTCTTTTTATTTTTTAAATTTGATAACCTAGGTTTGTAGATGGATTTTTGCATGCATTTTGCTGCAAGCTGATGCTTATGGTCTTTGTATTTGCAGATGTGGACAGGAGTCAGAGGAGATGAATGTGTTGATATGCATGGGAGGCTTTAGGTGATATGAAAAACAGTATGGTAGAGTTTGTAGGCTGAATCATATTTTGGAGATATTAATTAAATGAAAGCCATTCATTAACATTTCTCAGGCCCAATGTCCTAGATCTTAATTCAGATTAACATCCCAATGTATTTAACATGTTTCTCCCTTGATCCATTGGCCATTAAAAGTTATGTTCAAACTGTGTATTAAAACTATAATCATGGACATCTTTGCTACTGCTGTCCAAAGAAATACCTCCTAACACTTTCATTCTTAGCTAAATTTCTGAATTTTCGAAAATGGGTCCCCTTCCTGAGCCCCTCCCCTTCTTTTTCCTTTTTACAATTTCAAAAATTTCTTCATCCTAACTTTATGAGACTGTCAAGGAAGAAAATCTTACAACTATCATAAGACATTAAAGAAGACAGAACAAAATTGAATGCCTTGGGAGTTTTGTGTAGTACAAAAAAGCAAGGAATAATTTGGTTTATTTGTTTCTTCCCATCTAATATTTTTAGGTACAAGCCTATGCAGAAAGTGGATGGGGTTGCAGATGGTTTCACAGGAAGTGGTCAACAGACAGGCACATCTGTTGAGCAAACTGTAATTGCCCAAAGTCAACATCATCAACAGTTTTTAGGTATGTTAAGGTGTAATGCATATTAGTTGCTATCAGGATTTTGAAAACAAGAGAACAACTGGCAGTGTTTTCTCCAAGTACAATGTCTATTACAGATGTTAATTACATAGTTTTTTTTGTGTGCTGAAACTATGCACATTATATGATAGTTCTAGTTCATTTCTACTTTTTCGTAGAAAAAGAGCTTATTTTTAAAAATCTCAAGCTATGTAGAACTTTTAAATGCATATGAATTAAAAGCTCATTTCTATGAAATTGTTTTCCAGAATTTGTATTAATTGGGCATTTATGATCAAAATTGTGTGGTAGTTTCAGTAGTAACTTGAAGTGCCAAAAAGAATTCTCATTTCCTGCGTATAAAGTTGCATATGCATATAGTCTCAGATTAGAAAAAATTATTATAAACTTTTAAAAAGTAATTTATTCTTTTAAATTGATCACAGTATTTCCTACTTTTGTAATTTTATAGATGGTATACATGTTTCTTGTTATTTAAAGAGTTAAGGAAGTGGAACTTGAACATTTTGCATATTCCTGTCATAGCTAAAGGTGCAAAAATGGCACTTTAATTGACAGCTCTTCTAGAGATGAACATGCATAGTTTCGGTACAACAGATCAAGATAAGTAGAAGCTCTCAGAGAGTGCGTGTGTGTATGTGTCTGTGTGTGTGTATATGTGTCTATGTGCACTTCCTGACAAAGACAACTGAAATGTACTCTGGGGTCAGAAGGGCTACTGAAGTTGAAAGCATTATGGCAGCATTCCCAAGCTAGAGTCCTCAAGTATATTCTTGTAGACCCTTGAGCTCTCAGCAAGAATCTTTATGTTTTTTATTTTGTGTCCTTATTTCAATTATAATCTTAAAAAAAAATAAAAGCATATTCTGGATTACCTGGAAGACTAGAACGAATGCTGTTCTGCAATTTTAGTTTCCGCATTTGTATTTGAATTTATCATAAGGTTGGCACCAAAGTGTATTACATTAATTGTCCAGAGCCAATGAGAAAAGAACAGAGAGAGACTTACTATGTGAATTGCTCCTTCATGCCAAGGGAAGGCTAAATGATGTCCCCGTGCTCCGTGTATAGGAAAGTTTCACAGCTCATTTGAATATAGAAGCATAATGGGAGAACCAGCCATCATGAAGTATGTGTTGGTATAGGGCTATCAAACTCAAAAGATCCTGCGCTGCAGCAGTCAATACCATATTCATGTTGCAAGAGGTAATTTAGTTACAGGACAACAGCATCATCTATCATATCAAATTAATGTTGTTAAGTTTAATGTTATTTTTTTAGGTTTCTTTGTACTTATTTTGTAGGTCTTTTAGTTTATGATTATATGAGAGGTATAAGCATAATAAGTTTAAAGCTAGATTTATTTTTATATACCTAAGTAATATAATGATAAAAATAACTAAAATTGATACTGGCCAGCTCTAGGTATTTTTCTTATCATAGGGGTCCTATAGTGAGAGACACTGAGATATGTTATTTCCAATATAATCATAGTGAAAATTTAGTTTCTCCAAAATTTTAAAAGTATCCTCTCTATTCTTTTGTGCTGCTAAGTTTTGTTTATAAAATACTAATATGAAAAGTCCTTGCTTTTTGGACCGCTGACCTTTAAATTTTTTTCCTTTTTAGTCTTCTTAAATTTGCCCTCATTAATCTGTAATTGGCACCATCCACAATAACTGTTTTTCTGTTGTGTTGTCATGGTAACAGATGCATCTCGAGCACTTCCAGAGTTTGGAGAAGTTGAAATCTCTTCTCTGCCAGATGGTACTACCTTTGAGGATATCAAGTCACTGCAGAGTCTTTATCGAGAGCACTGTGAGGTAAGTCTTTTCAAACATAGTCGGACACGTGCTAGGTTTTGCCAGGCAACTTGCTAAAGCAAAATAATCAAACATATTCCTAGAGGACAGATAAAGTTACTTCATATTTCTTTGAGCACTAATAAGTTATCTTTTCTTCATGTCTCAGGGAGAATAAATTTTACTTTCCATCTTCTTAGCCTATTCTAATACGAATCCTTTGATGAAGCAATTCCACTTCTAGGTACTCATTCTAGAAAAATGCTTACATGTAGGGGAAGAGATAAGTGTACAGGGAACTTGTTGCATTATGGTTTTTAATGAAAAAGATTGCTTATAACTTCAATATCTAACAGGGAACTGAATAAATAAAATATGGTATGATCTATAGAGTAGAATGCTATGCAGCCATTAAAAAGAACAGGCAACTCTAAATGTACTTTTTGGAACAAGCTCCAGGATTTATTTTTAAGGGAAAAAGCAAGATGTAAAACAGCGAGTATAATATACTATCATTCGAGTGAAAAAGAACCTGTTATATACATCTCTCCAGAAGAAAGAACAAAATATTAATGCTGGTTGCCTTTGGGAACAAAACTTAGTGACTGGGAGTCAGGGGAAAGAGACTTAATTTTTCAATATACTCTTTTTACCTTTTGAATTTTACACCATGAGTGTGTATTTCTATCAAAACTATTTTCTAGAAATGTTTTATAAAGCACTTGAGGTGTTCCTTCCAGGGGTCATTGAGGCTCTAGTTTTGTTTTGTTTTCATGGTTAATTGAGTTTTCTCTTAGTGTTTTCCATCCCAACTCCTACTCCCTTTCTGAGTATCCTATATCAAAATTGGCTACATTGTCTCCAGGAGGTGAACTCTCTCCAAGCCCGCATGTACCTGCAGCTCACCTGGTAGAAAGAAGATAACAGGTTGCAATAAGAGTCTTCTAAAGTACCCCTCCTTTTGAAAGAGGACCTGTTTAGAACTTAAGTAGCTTTATTCCAGGGCTATTTATGATCTACTTAGAAGTAAAAGATAATCCTTGGGCAGTCCTCCTGACTGCTGATGAAGCAGTATGCAGTGAGAAGTCTCAGCTCATAACATTCACAGATTTTTGTTCCCACTCCAGAAATAAGAACTGCTTGAGTGAATCTGAGTACTTGTCAAGGGTGCTAGATTATTAACAACCAAGGGCAAGTTCTCTCTTTATTAACAAACTGTGTGCCAGAAGTGTTTTTCAACATGTCCTTCCAGTTTGTTGTTCCCAGCATTTCTTGTTATGATGAAAAACACTTACTATCTTTTTTTCTTTGACTGCTTTTCCCAATATTAGAGAATTTCTGGATGATCCTTACCTATCTAGAAAAAAATTTCTTTCTTTCTTTCTGCATGAATATCATGTATATTCAATGAAGATTTACATAAAGATTCTCTAATCAGTTTCTCATTTCTCTGTGTTCAGGTGAACCTTGCTTCAAGCAACCCCGCCTACACAAATATAATTTGGATTGTTTTAAGTTTCTCATATTTATTCAAAATATAACTTGGAGCATGATTATTTACATTACTAAAGAATATACATTAAAATTAATCTAAATGAAAAATTCCCCCAATAAGGTGAAAATATTCTTTGGATTACAAAATTTTAATTGTCAGGAATACTCTATATGAAGAGATATGAACATATATAGTAATTAATCTGCATGGGAAATGGCAGTTCATAGAATGATCCTCATTTATTTCAGAGTTACCAGTGTTCATGCCATCTCTCATGGGGCATAAAGACATATATGAAAAGGAAGAATTCTAATTATTTTTTCCTGTCACACTTCCAAACTTTTCAAGGACAGGTGCCTGAGTCTCGGATCCAGTTCTGTAAATGGTTGTTTGCCCTAAGCCAGTGGAATACGGATTATTTTAAACTATATTTGGCATACATTTTAGTTTGAACATATTTAAAAGTGGGTGGACAAATGATAAAAATGTTTTATTCATTTGTAAAACTGACTAAATGTGGCTGATATGAATGTCCTTTTCAGAAGAATTATTTGAGATTATTTCATTTGAAGAGATACTTAATTTAAGGTGCACTGAATTTGTTACTTGCCTTATTTTATTTCATATTTCCTATAATCTATGTTTTTAAGAAAGATTAATATACCCATTTTGGCTGTTATTTGGAATTCGCCCAGTTGGCTTATCAAAGATATTTTGGAAGTATCACTAGTTATGTAAGGAACAAATATAATTTTCTACACAAGATGCTCTGACAGTCATTTTTTTCTTTTAATATATGCATAGTGTTCTTACAGCAATCTCATAGCTAGAAATATGTAAGGTATTGTATCAGATATTACTAATTGCTTCATTAATAGACATCTCTCGGAATGTGCCTAAACTACATTTGGGAAAGCAGCTATAATAATTTGCCTCCTGAGAAGGTTTTGGGTTTTGCCTGGGAGCAAGGACATCTGGATGCCTTTCCTTCCAGGGCTTGCTTTTGTGTTTTTATTGTTGCTGATATTAAAGGGTGGGGAGCATGTTAATTAATTAGTCCCCTTCCCTCCATTTTCATTTTCCAACTACTTGCAACATTTCCTACTAGCTCCCAGAACATGCACCCAAACAGATTTTGCTTAATACTTGAATTGGTCTCAAGAGTGTTTTTGTATAGAACATCAATTATTCTCTGTATCATGCACAGGGCCAGATCTACACGGGTAGCACAGACTCCAGAATTACAAAGTTACAGTTTCCTCTTTCTGCCTTAAATGTTCAGACTGATTCTCTCGATTGCCCCTTGTTGTCTCTTAGCTTCTATGAATTTTGCAGATCTTGAAGGGGCTGTTTTACGTGTTTTTGTTCTCAATGCTGATGACATCAAACACGTTATACTGAGGACTTGTCTTTTATACCGAAAATAATCACAGAATCACGTGATCTTTGTACAAACAAATTTTGGTTTTATGACTGCTTTTTTTTTTTTTTTTTTAATTTAGCAGTGTGGATTTTTTTTTTTTTTCTAATATTTATTTATTTATTTATGACTGTGTTGGGTCTTCGTTTCTGTGCAAGGGCTTTCTCTAGTTGCGGCGAGCGGCGGCCACTCTTCATCACGGTGCGCAGGCCTCTCACTATTGCGGCCTCTCTTGTTGCGGAGCACAGGCTCCAGACGCGCAGGCTCAGTAGTTGTGGCTCACGGGCCTAGTTGCTCCGCGGCATGTGGGATCTTCCCAGACCAGGGCTCGAACCCGTGTCACCTGCATTGGCAGGCAGATTCTCAACCACTGCGCCACCAGGGAAGCCCATGGCTGCTTTTTATCTGAAGGCGAATTTGCAGACTAATTGCAATGGCAGGGTGAAATTAAATATGATCATCAAAAGTTAATGAAAGTGGCAAATTTTAGCGTCATCAAAAAAAAAAAATGTCCTTGATGCAGCTGGAGATCTAAGAGATAAAATTAAGGAGGAGGTGAGGGCCCCACCCCCAAGGTTAGAAAAGGGGATAGTCTTATAGCTTCTCTCTAAAGGGTGTATGCAGAGAGAGGATTGAATATAAGCCATTCTGTGACCACAGAGAGGTGTGTGCTGTGCTTTTCTTCTGCCAAGACAGGCACTACCCTCTGGAGGTCAGCCTGACTCTGTAGTTTCTGCCCCCAGCCTCTGCTTGGCTAGGAACACTCCAGAACCCATGGTCAGCAGCCCTAACCAGAGCTGATTTAGCTCTAACTCCGTCTGCCATACACAAGCACCTCCATACCCTTCTGCTTTTTTTTTTTATGGCTAGTGGACACAGCTAGTCCAGTAAAGACTGATGTGAATTGAATGTATGTTCTATGTCCCTGGGGATCTGAGAATAGTAAGGGAACCAGGGAAGTAGTGGGTTAAGGAATGAAAGAAAAGTTAGGGAAGCAAGCGTGAAAATGGAGAGAAAAGAGAGGAAAAAGTAAGGGTGGGATGTGAGGTCATTCTGGGAGGAATACAAGTTACCCTGCTTAATCATTTAAGAGTTATTTCCCCCCTTTTTTTCCTAGCTAATCTCTTTTGTTTTCCCATTTCCATTGGCAAAATTTAGTCCAGTTTCACCATATTAATTTAGGAACCCAAAAGTATCTTTACATTTAAGTCTTGTTACAGTATGTACTCCTCACACATCCCCATAAGAAATTTTGAAAGGTAATATCAATAACCATTTTGTTTTTTAGGCAATATTGGACGTTGTTGTGAATCTTCAATTTAGCCTGATAGAAAAATTGTGGCAAACATTCTGGCGCTATTCTCCCTCTACTCCAACTGACGGCACTACCATTACTGAATCAAGGTCAGAATCAATATGCTTTTCCAATTCATTTTCATGGCTGAGTAGATGTCACAGCTAACAAATTAGAGATATGTATACCAGTTGTGAACCTTACCTGATAACATTAATTGAATAGATTGAAATAAACCACAAACTGCTCTTTTGAGGTTTCAGCGTGTGTATTATAGCTCCCATTTATATTGATTTGGGGGACTGCAGTAGAACTATTTCATCCTCATGGAATTAGTATCATATCTGCCTTTCATACCGTCAGAAAGTATTAACGTGCATAGGCAGCTCTGGGGGAGTGTTATATATATCCAGCCGTGTGGCACCAGGGCAATGGTGGTATAGTTCTAACCTCAGTAATATTTGATAAACTAAAACTATTTTTAAAGTCCATTTTCTTTTTTATCCTCATTTGCCATCTATTCATTTGCTACATTTATTCACACCAGCAATCTGAGTGAAATAGAAAGTCGACTTCCGAAAGCAAAGCTGATAACTCTGTGCAAACATGAGTCTATCCTGAAATGGATGTGTAACTGTGACCATGGGATGTACCAGGCTTTGGTGGAGATTCTCATCCCCGACGTCCTTAGACCTATTCCTAGTAAGTTAAATGCAGACAAGTACGGATGCTTTTGTTCTCATACATTCCACCCAGGAAGTTTTGGGTAGTGATGTTGCAAACTAGAGTGATTCTAATCTCATTAAATTTGCCAAATAGAAAACATGCAACACAGAGTATTGCATGAAAGCAGCCTAGAGCAAAACTGTAGTAAAAAGGGAAAAATTCTCTGTTTTTCAATCTTTCATTTTCTTTTTGACAAAAAAGACAACCTATAGATGTGACAGCCCCAATGACTAATTGCAAGAACACTCCCAGGCCAGTCAACCATGTGAAAATCATTCTACCCAAGGAAAAGGTTTCCTTCAGAAAGCCCCGAATTTTTGAAATCTGTAATTGCTAGACCAGCCTCTTTCATGTTTGCTTTTGATTTGAAATGAATTTATCTTGGTTTCTACTGAAGTTGAATTTCTTTATAAAAGCATTTACTTTGTCACCGACATCATGTTAAGAACTACAAATGCAGTTTCCATTAACAGTAATGGTTAACTGGCATTTTGAGAGAAAAATCAATGTAACTGCACTAGCACTGTATTCCTGCCATGAAGCAAATAGGAATTACATAGATAAATTAGATTACTTTTTTAAGTGATAGTGTTTTTTAAACTACCCTGTTGCAAACAAAGCTATTTTTTGCAAGTGTCAATATAAAAGCCATCATGGATACTTGTGTTAGAGGCAGTTGAAATGATTTTAGGTCTACATCTTTATGAGCACCTACTAGTAACCTTGACTTTTAAAGATATGGAACAGAATTGCTACTCTACGGTGACATTAATAAGGTAAAAGCAATCTTTTAGCTTGTAAAATTAGCAGCCTTGTACTTGAAGTACACTCTTCACAGTTAATTTGTGTTAAATTGTTCCAGAAAATATTTAAATAGGGATTTAGCAAGAAATGGTGAAGATACTAACATTTGTATGTTTATACTTTCTTTTTTAAAATATGATAACAGTGGAAGATATGAGTTATTTCATATGTTCCCTACCACCTTAAAATATATGCTTAGACATACATTTACATATAATATCAATGAACACACACATAAACATACATAAATTTGTATAGAAATTAGTTTTTAAAAAATCCAGCTGCCATGGTCTCACATTTTTATAAATTACTAATATTTTCTACCCTATCTGCACCAAGTTTCCTGACTAAAGATTGATTAAAAGTGATGTTGTCATGGAAAATTTCAATGTGTAAATTCTCTACTGATTTATGTTCCAGAATCTGATTTTCCTGTTTTTGTCTTGCTTCCTGTGCTCTGAGTGATAATCTCTAGAGATGTTTAAGAGAAGTTGCATAGGGTAGCTCATTAGCCTATGACATCTTGCCACCAACATAAATTTCTCTCATGAGATATAAGGAAAGGTGTCAGTGAATGCTTTCTTTTTTGAGGCCAGTCAACAACATCAGTATTCATTAAACAATTCTAAAATCTCTTGCTTCTATGTTAGCATCACAAGACTTTAACTTGTAAACTCAGCAGTTCCCTAAGTTAAATCATGTATCAAGTGTAGTTGGCTTTAAACCCCAGAATTTTTAAGCACACAATACACATGACCTTTGTTTTTGGCAAATTTTGATTTGAAAACCATTTTATTTTGTCAAGTAGTTTGTCTCTGCATTCAGACAACTCAAATTCAGGAATTATCTCATGAGTATAGTTTTACAGTTTCTCTGAAATTACAAGATGCATTAAGGTGCCACCCTACCAAGTAAATTTGGAATTTTCATTCCTGTTCTATAACAAGACTTAACAAAAATAAAGCTTAAAATACAGTGTAGATCACTGTCTTCTGATTGTATGCATTTTAATATTAATCATAAGCAGGTTGAGACAAGTTAGCTTTAAAGTAGTTTTAAATTTCTAACCATCCATTCATGAGAAAAAGTTGTCAATCTGCACAATTTGATCTGACATGAATCCCTATAGAGAGAACGAACTTAATTTTATTTTTGAAAATTTAATTTTCCTGGCTACTAGTACTTCACTCTACCATTTACTGTCCAGATGGGATTCCTTTTTTTAGCCAAAAAAGTCTGCATATCACACTAATTTAAAGTCAGCTTGAAGCTACTATACTCTAAAATACATTTATCTGAAAATGGGGGAAAAAAAGTGAAGTGTAAAAAATTGTGTAAGAACTCAACTGGTAACACTCAAATGTACAATTTATGATTATAATTAAAGGTGACCCAAAATGTCATTTAGTACAAAAAAGGAAAAACTTACAATCATTTGAGATACAAAACATATCTTTTTATTTTACAATCTCCCTAGCATTAAATGTGTCTAAATAAAACAAGACCCATATTAAATTTTTTTAAAGTAACTTTTCCCAGTTCTTATTTTTTTCAGATTAAGTAATTATTATATATTAATTATAGAAAACTATGTAATACAGATAGCCAAATTGAATCTTGTACAAAATTTTACTGAGTTTCAAAGAGGGTCTTTAATTTTTTTTTCCACTCTTTTTCATTTCCATTCATGCCTGCCCTCCATGGTTCCAGTACATAATACAACAGAAAAATATTTTTCTTTCTTTTTTCTTTTTGGCTGAAGTGAGAAGCTTTGGAAATTTCAAAAAATTAGTTCTCAAGAAATTTCCAACTCAGTGTTTCCAATAGATGATTCTCATGGTTAAAAGTCTGCACTTCTTGAGTGTTTTTCCTGATCAAAATGTAGCCATCTCAGTCTCTCTTCTGTCATTTGACCACTTAAAGAAATCATTTTTAAAAATTGGTTGTTTTTATTATTGGAATAGTAAAATTTATATCTTTTGCAATTAATTTGAGTAAGTTAATTATTTCTAACCCTGCTTTAACAAAAGTAATAAAGAAGCATGTCAGACTCATTTGAGCACAGAAAGAAAAACCAAGGAATTTAATCCCATCGTTAATATTCTTGGGAGCCTTGGACAAAAATGTAACTTCTCTGTCTCATTGTGGACTACCAATTGTAAGCCTTATCCACATTATAGGGAACCCACAGGGATTTATTTTCTGTTGTGGGTGCTTGAGACACTTACTTATTAAATGTCTAAAACTGCTCCCTGCACTGTGGAGCCTTGGGCACAGGTGAAATAAAATGCTACTGACTGAATTACTTGTTGAACAAGAGAAGAATTCTGTTTCCTATTATACAGCCATCTCAGTAAGCAGATCTGTTCTTATAAAATAGTCATAATCACCCCTGTTAACGGAAAATGCTTCTAATCATTTTATGACCACCATAAAAACTACTCTCATGGGACCTATCCCTATTCAGGTTTTAACAGAGATGTAAAGAATATGGAATGGACTGTTTTAGGAATATCTTAAGAATATTGGTCTCTGTGACAGCAATTTTATTATCACAGTGTTCTTTTATCGCTACCTGCCAGTGAAATGGAGAATAGTTATCCAGAATTATCAAGGCGGGCAATTTTAATTTTACTGTACTTTTCAACACGAGTGAGAGATAACTACTCTAATTCACATGTTCTAATGTAAAGAGATGCATAGAGAAAAAGAGAAAGCTTTGCATTATTTTCTTTTTAACTAAAGAAATGAAAATAGGTTAAGAGCTTGAAAAAAGTCAAGATAAAGAATTTCTAAAGAAAAAACTTAGCCTTTGAGCACAAAGCTGTTTTTGAAAAGAGTGTTTTGTCTAAGATAAAAAATTCCATAAGTATATTCACAACTGGTATATGTTGCTATAAGCAAAAATGTTTGAATGTTTTCATTTCCCAACAAAGTATCATAAGTATCTGGGAACAAAATAGCTTTAAAAGACAAGCCCATGATATAATATTTGGATTCTTTCAAAGTTAGGAATAATGTTAAATAAAGTCTTGTCAATGAGGATAATATAAGCTCTGTGCTATTTCACATGTTGTGCTTGCATGTTTTCCCTTATTCTAGCATAAAGATTAATGTTCTTTGGTATCTTTTTCGTTCTGCTTTTATTCTTTAACATTTAGGTGCCTTGACCCAAGCCATTCGAAATTTTGCAAAAAGCCTTGAAGGTTGGCTTTCCAATGCCATGAACAATATTCCACAGAGAATGATACAAACCAAGGTACACTTTTATGTCCTTGCTTCTTCTTTTGTGTTTAGGAAATCGTTCTGAACTATGAATTTTAAATCTGTCCTATCAAATGATGTTATGTAGAATATTAACATTATAATAAATTAAATCTTTTTAAATTGATTTTTGTATTTGTATTTTATAACCATGTGGTAAAGAACTTGCACAAGATATGTTGTTTGATAATACTCCTTTCAGAGAGACTAGAGAAACATTTTAGGTGTGGTGTATTTATCAGCCCTTTTCTAAAGTGTATATTTAAGATTGCTTAATTTCAAATATTGAAAAGAACAGCCTAGAATGTTCAAATGGTTTCCATTTGAGTTTTAGATTTTTTAGGTCCCCTAATATACTCATTGTATTCCGAAATGTTCATGTAAATTAATAACCATTTGCTTTTCAGGATGTTTTGTTTTTTTAACACTGGAGAATGCTTTTGTGAATCAAGTAATTATTTTTTTTTAATAATTTTTTTTTTAATTTATTTTTGGCTGCGTTGGGTCTTCGTTGCAGTGCGCGGGCTTCTCATTGCCGTGGCTTCTCTTGTTGTGGAGCACGGGCTCTAGGCGCACGGGCTTCAGTAGTTGTGGCATGCGGGCTCAGTAGTTGTGGTTGGCGGGCTCTAGAGCACAGGCTCAGTAGTTGTGGTGCATGGGCTTAGTTGCTCCGCGGCATGTGGGATCTTCCCGCACCAGGGCTCGAACCCGTGTCCCCTGCACTGGCAGGCGGATTCTTAACCACTGTGCCACCAGGGAAGCCCAAGTAATCATTTCTTAAAGAGAACAGTTATCTCATAGTTGATGAGTGTATTTCAGGAATGTGGATTATTTAGCTAGAGATATGAATTCTACTCTCCACTTTGTCCCCTACTAACCATGTTACTTTAGGTTAATCTGTGAACATACATGACAGATGGGACTGATTCTGTCTAAACTTTGATAACAAAAATCACATTTGTGGCCTTTTGTCAGGGTCTGTATCTACTGTCAGACGCCAGCAATATGCCTTGGCTTTCAGTTTGAGAGTGTGATTGAAGCTCTTGTAGCTGACAAGTCTGTGATAGCACAAGTCTGCTTCAGCTTAAGGTTTGCAATAACACATTCTATCTCTAAAACATATAGAAGGACACATTTCATGGATATGCCCACCGTAGATTGTTGCTTTAGAGCTGTGCTGTCAATACAGTAGGGCTAACCACATGTGGCTATTTAAATTGTAAATTTAATTAAATTGCATTAAAATTTACTTCCTCAGTCACACTAGGTACATTTCAAGTGCACCTTAACCCATGTGGCTAGTGGCTACCGTACTGGGTAACACATATGTAGAGCATTTCCATCATTGCAGAAAGCTCTCCATGGTAGTGCTATTCTAGAGTGCCACGTTCAGGTAGGCAAATAAAGGAGGTGCTATTTGATTATGATGGTCAGAGGAATGCTTTCCAACTTGCAAAGTCAGTCATAGTTATAACAATATTTTCAAACAGCTAAAAGCACCTCCTGCCCCAGTGTCATCAAAGTGGATGTGGTAGCAATCCATCTGCAATATGGGCCATCTCATTGATCTCCAGAGTTGATTTGGGTGGTTTACCTTGGTGGAAGGTGCCTTCTGCTATTCCTCTCTCACGGACATGCAGCCTTTTTTCAGCTGAGCATTTAATCAACAAAGATGATCTAGCGTGACAGTGGAAACAGCATAATGAGGTTGTGACTGAAAGTTATTATCAAAATGCCTGGATTCATATCCCACCACTGTACTGTAGTTTCTGTGTAACCTTGAGCAAGATAGTTAACCTCCCTAAGTCACGATATGTGTCTAATAGAATGTTTATGAGAATTGAGCAAGGTAATGTAGGTTAGGCATTTAACACAGTGCCTGGAACGTGATATGTCCTTGATTAGTATAAACCACAGAGATGGGAAAATGTGAAATACTCTCTTTGGGGGTACGTGAACGTCCCCCAAGTTCCACATGGTCCTGAAACATCTCACTATCAAGACAGAGCATCCTTTGGCCTGTGGAACACCTTCTACCGCTCAGCCAACTGACTGTTCAATCAATTGCTTGTTACATACCGATAGTGATTTAATGTCATTCCTGTAAATATGTTAAAGTCCTCATTAGATCACTTGCTATGCAAGTAACAAATTTTCATGAGATCATGAGATTTAGATATTTACCTAGACTTTTTCTTTGTCGTTATCTTTGCTATCTTTCAATATAACCCAGTTTGTTCAGGGTTTCAGCAGGAAAGAAATGGTATATCCAAAGGGGAGAATAATTGAATAGAGTTTAAGAAGGGTCTGTTTCTAAACGTGTGAAAAGAGTTAAGAAAACCAAGGAGGAATGGTAAAGCACCCCAGGACTAGCAATAGTGGGAAACCTGCCCATCGCTAGGTCTGAAGGGGAAAGAAGTGATTATGGCATCAGATCTTCTCCTTCCTCCAGAACTGTGGCCTTAGGAAGGAGAGAGCAGAGGTTGTGAGGGAATGAATACTTTGACTACTTTCTTCCATCCTTCAGTCTCCTACCAGTGACTTTCACTGGCCAAACCCAACTGGAAGCCAAAGGGCAAGAGAGGCAGTTAACGTAATCTATTCAGTTTAGTCTTCCTGGGCACAGAGCAGAATGGAGAAGGCTGGAAAGTACATTTTGAAGGACAAATGGAGATTTTTCTGGATAGCCCTTTTACAGAAATTCAAATTCTGAAGAGTTCTTCTTGTTGCTTGTATCCGATAAGTTTATTAGCTATGTATTTGCTAATAAAGTCTTTGAGTGCTCTTATTTCACCTCAGAATTACCCACTCCTATTTCACCTCTATAAAATAAAGGTAAAAAGAGTGAATCTTAATGACAGTGCTCTGAAAAGCATGTTTTTTAATCCAGTTTAAAAAGTGGGACTGGATAGTGTGGTTTTCCAAGTAAAAGGAAAAAATTTTTATTTGCTTAATTTGTAGTTGACTGTCGTACAGAGAATAAGAAATGAAAATCAACATTTTTCCTACTTGTCTCGACTAAATCATTTCTTGCTATGGATTAGTAGCTACTTGCAAGACTGGTTTAATTAATGGTGCACTCAGATGTTGAAGAATGTGGGAGTTTGTTTTAGCCTTGACCTCAGCCTACTCAAAAGGAAAGTAATACTTGGTTTAGAGGTTTAAATGCTATAATTTACAAATAAGCTCTCTCACCAAATGAATTTGAAATAAGTATCAGAGGGAAGCATTTAAAATTTGGCAAGGGAATAAAGATTTGAAGATTGTGGTGGTTTCTTTTACTGGAGGGGAAAAAAAAATCCCAATTTAATTGGATTTCTTTACAGGTTGCAGCTGTAAGTGCCTTTGCCCAGACTCTGCGAAGATACACGTCGCTCAATCACCTGGCCCAGGCAGCTCGTGCAGTGCTTCAGAACACTTCTCAGATCAACCAGATGCTCAATGACCTCAACCGTGTCGACTTTGCCAATGTCCAGGTACTCTTTCAATGTCCAGGTTTTCTTTCAAAACATGTCTTTTAATGAAAGGTATCCAATTTTTTTCTTCTTAATTAGGATCATCATATTTCTTTTCAAAGTTACATCAATTCACAGGCACATCTAGGTTCACAATATCCTGAAGGAGGAGAGTTTTACTCAGCTATGGCTTTACTCCTCCTCTGTTTTGCAGTTAAAGTCTGCTAATATTTATAGTGCTAGACAGCAACATATGTCACCAGGGTTTGCTGAATGATTAATAGAGTAATGATGACCACAGTCATTGAAGTTTGGTAGGCAGGAGATGAAACTCTTTCATCTACTAGCTGTGGGGTCTTGGGCAAGTTACTTAACTCTTCTGGGCTTTACTTTCTCCATTTTATAACACATATCTTAGATTATTGTTTACATATTTAGTAATACGTAAAGCCCATAGCACCATGACACGCACACGAGAAATTTGTTCTTAAAAGTGCCCCACCTTGAAAGAAGCAAGAACAACTCTATTTCAGAGTTTACTATAGGTACCTGGTAAATATTTGTTATTTTAAAAGAATTAGGTGCAACATATCTGACTCTTTTGATCATCCAAATGAAAGAATAATTTTTTAACCTAATGATAAAACTACTCACTTGTACGTCAAAGTACACATAAAAAATAGCTACTTTAGGAATATTATTATGGAGTCCCAACAAATATTTTATTTCACGTACTAAAATAATGAAGCTAATTGTTACCAATGAAAAAAAACCATCCATGGCTCACTCAAAGCAAAAGCAACAAAAGATACATAAATATTGAACATAATCAAAATTTTAAACTTCTGTGCTTCAAAAGAGACCATCAAGAAAATGAAACGACAGCTTATAGTATTGAAAAAATGTTTGCAAATCATATATCTGATAAAAATTTATATCTAGACTATATAAAAAGAACTATTATAACCCAACAATGAAAAGACAACCTCGTTTAAAAAATGGGCATAGATCTAAATAGACATTTCTCCAAAGAAGATATACAGATGTCCAATAAAGTACCGGAAAACTCATTCATTAGCCGCCAGGGAAATACAGATTAAAACCACACTGAGGGGCTTCCCTGGTGGCGCAGTGGTTAAGAATCCACCTGCCAATACAGGGGGCACAGGTTCAAGCCCTGGTCCGGGAAGATCCCACATGCCGCACAGCAGCTAAGCCCGTGCGCCACAACTACTGAGCCTGTGCTATAGAGCCCACGAGCCACAACTACTGAAGCCTGTGTGCCACAACTAGTGAAGTCTGTGCACCTAGAGCCTCTGCTTCTCAACAAGAGAAGCCATCGCAATGAGAAGCCCGTGCACCGCAACGAAGAGTAGCCCCCACTCACTGCAACTAGAGAAAGCCCATGCACAGCAACGAAGACCCAAGGCAGCCAATAAATTAACTAATTAATTAATTAAATCTAAAAAAAACCCTGAGATACGACTTCACACACACTAAAATGGGTATTATCAAAAAATAAAATAAAATGGGTATTATCAAAAAGACAATAACAAGTGTTGGTGAGGATGTGCAGAAATTGGAACCCTTATACACTAGTGATGGGAATGCAAAATGCTGCAGCCACTTTGGAAACAGTATGGCAGTTCCTCAAAACGTTAAACGTAGAGTTACCATATGATATGGCAGTTTCACTGCTAGGTACATACCAAGAAAAATGAAAACATGTCCACCTAAAAACTTGTTCATGCGTGTTCCAGCAGCATTATTCATATTAGCCACATAAAAGTGGAAACAACCCAAATGTCCATTAACTGATGACTATGTGAACAAAATGTGATATTCCACACAATGGAATATTATCGGGCAATAAAAAGAGATGAAGTTCTGATACATGCTACAACAGAGATGAACATTATACTAAGTGAAAGAAACCAGATACAAAGGACCGTACATTGCATGATTCCATTTATATGAAATGTGCAGAATAAGTACATCTATAGAGACAAAAAGTAAATTAGTAGTTGCCTAGGTCCTGTAGACTGGAGGGATTGGGAGGTGACAGATAAGGAGTAGTATGGGGTTTCTTCTTGGAGAAATGAATACATTCTAAAATTGATTGTGATGATAGAGGCACTACTCTGTGAATATACTGAAAGAAACCATTGAATTATATACTTCAAATGAATGAATTGTTCGCTCTGTGAATTATATCTCAATAAAACTGTTTTAAAAAACAATATTGTTGCTTAAAGATAAACTAATTATTACTCCATTTCCTACAAAGTTTAATCTACAATTCTGGACTAGTTTTATCGTTTAAAATATATCAAAAAGTAACATTTGGGTTTGATTTATTTTAGGGTGTCGTTAATTAGTTAAGTTCATTCTGACTTTCATGAATTGGGTTTAAACTTCTAATGTGTATAGTTTTTCTTAGATCTACATAAATATTTTTATATATACAAGCACACATATGCACACACATGCAAATACGTAACCTCCACAAGAACAAACTGTCTCACGTTTACAAATCCATTAACTTTACATATTTCAGTGGAATTTACATTAACTGATTTTAATGGGAATATTAAGAGTTCATACATTATTGCCTTAAAATGTATACTGTTATGTTTTTTTCAAATCTTCATTCAGAAAAGATATGTTTAAAAGTACTTTAAGAAAAGTTGAAATGGTAAGGCAACTTCTAGTTTCAAAAAGTAATTTAAGTTTAATAACAGAAAATATATTTAAGAATGATTCCTAATAATATCTGAGAAAGATTTAAAATTTTCTGTTAACATTATTTTCATTCGTATAGTTGTGTGTCTGAACCCTATGAAGTATGTACAGAAATGAGTTCTTCCTGGTTATAAACGCCAGCCTTGGCAACATTATTGCATATAAATGGTCAGTTATACATCTATACTACTACTCATCCCCCACTCACCGACTTTGAGGTTACCTTTTCCCTTCCTTTATTCTCAGCTACCAAGTTTTTCTGGGTCCACGTGACAGTTATTAGTGCTGAAACCTGTGTGCTTAAGTATCTGTCCTCCAAGACCTCCTTCCTTTCATTAGAGGACCATGAGCACAGTGGTGTGCCCTCCATTTCCCCCTACATTTTACCTCTCACAACTCTGTTCATTTTCACATGTAATCTCTTTCTCAGGTTAGCATATTTTATCTTTAACTCCTTTCTTTCCTTTTCTGTTCCACATTTTGCCTGGTTTTCTGTCTTCTGCCTCCCATTCCGCCTTCATCACCCTCTCCTGTTCATTTGGAAGTCCCTGCCCCTACGAGATTAACCTCAGTTAAGACTGACACATATAGGGTGATGCTCTTGTAATAAGGGAACTTTAATTTAAAACAATGAAATCACATGTAAGTGTCAATATTTTTAATGCTCTAAGAGCTTATGTTTCTTTCAGGATATCCATAAATCTCTTTCATCACTTCATTCTTCTCTAATTAGATCTTTTCTTCATGCATTCAGGATAATTTTCCTATTGCCATATAATTGGTTTTCTGTTTTAATTAACTGATAGCGTTACAATAGTATTGCTTTCTAATTGTTTTGCGTAAATGGATAGTTTTCCAAATACAGTATGGGCTAAATATACTTGGGTTGGTTGACCTGATAACCTAACTTTTGCATATACTTGTGTTTCTGTATTTAAAAGACATTCTAATTTTGAAGCTACTGACTCCTTATCATCTTGGAGATAATTTATTTCCAACTTAATAATATCTTTAATTTTCATCCTTACTTTTTTCCTCTATAGAATTGAAATATCCAAATTCCTTCACAGGAATATACTTCACAGGAGTATTTACAGTGTACTCTATTGTTAGTATATTTTCAATCTGAAGAGTAGTAAAATGAAATATAATATAAAGTAGTTTGAAAAATCAGAATAATGTCCTGTGGCTTTACTTCTCTAAGTTTAGTTTTAGATTATCATTATCTCTTGGCAAGAACTAACTTCCTAGGAAGCAGTGAGTTTGAATTTATGTTAAGAAATGAAATTAAATTCTTCCAAGGATACCAGTAAGTTCCTCCTGCCTCTTACCAATGCACAGAAATATCTTCCACAATGGGTATAGAGTTTCAGTTTTGCAAGATGAAAAAGAGATCTATTGCACAATAATGAGCATATAGTAAACACTCCTATACTATACACTTAAAAATGGTTAAGATGATAAGTTTTATGTTATATGTTTTTTACCACAATAAAAAAATGCTTAGCCATTAATGAAAAAACGAAAACAACCTCCCCTAGCCTTTCTTGAGACATAAATTCTTCCCTGGGTGCTCTTCTGGACTCCTAAATTGATATAAAAGTTCTGGGAGTCATTTAACAGTGTATTTTGAAAAATCTATCATGTAGAAATAAGTACAAAAGTAAGCAAAGATGTAGTTACTAGATTGCTAATTCCAGCATTTTTCCTAATAGTAAAAAATTGGAATGACCATAAACGTGTAACTATATGGAATTGGTTTTGTAAATAATGGAATATTTATGCATTGAAGCAAATTCAATCACTGAACAATAAATATAGCTCCTCATTTGCCTATATGGAAAGTCATTTATCATATATAGTGAAGTGAAACTAAGCAAAATATCAAGTAAAATGTATAATATGATGCTCTTTTAAAACAACATATGTACACAAGCATACATGCATATGTCTATACTGCATGTGAACAGTTTGAAAGTTAGTGTGTTGTAGTTATCTCTTAATGTCGGCATTTTAGATATTCTTAATATTTTGTTCCTTTTTGTTTATTTGTATTTTCAATTTTTAATAATCCTTGTAGTGTACTTAAAATACTTAAAAGTGATATTTAGGAGGTAAAATCGGAAAGACTATTACTAATTAGATAAGAGAAAGAAGGATAGTAGATGGTATCATCAGCTGGGAATGTAGAAGAAACCTTAGGTTTCCCTGGAGAAATAAAATGAATTGAGTTTGGGCATTTTATATTTGAAGTACCTCCCAGTTGAAATGTCTCTTAAATAAGGTAAAGTCTGTAGGGTCAGGAGAGGTGCTGGAACCAGAGGGTGGAGATTAGGGGTTTATTTAGTTGAAATGGTTGATTTGAATAAATTTGTCCTCTGAGAACAGATAGATTGAAAGCTATAGACACTTTTCAGAAAAATACATACATATTCACAATGTTTTAGATATAGAATTAGGACCTTCACAGACACCCCTCCACAGAAATCTATTGTGAAAATATTATCTGGACACAGTGAACCCAGTTTAAAAAGTCTTGTCACATTTCATTTCTCTAATGTTATGCTTGGGGAAAATGAGGCCCACGCAGATTAAATGAATTGCTTGAAGTCAGTTTAGCTGATTTAGGCCCTATGTTATCATCCACGTCCTTACTCAAATATTATATTACCAAATAATTGTATTCTGACCTTAAGAGTATAGTATTTTTTTAATGTTAAAATACAACATAGCACTAGAAACATTGTAAAACTTATGGCAACCATTGAAAATTAACTTTAAAAGTTCCTGTTTTCATTGCTATTACCAAACATGAAACTTTCCTGTCAGAACCAGAAGGAAAACTATAGTGATCAAATTTCTTGGCAGGTAGCCTTCCTACATTTTCTCAAACGTATTTTTGTTGTTGTTGTTGTTTTCGGTTCTGTAAATTAATTTGCATTCATAGCCTTGCCTCTATAGCCCTTGAGACTTCAGTTTCTTATCCATAAAACTCATATAGCATATACTTCTACCTTGTATCATTCAGTGTTTGTTTTTGTTTTAATCCTGAGGGACCACTTTTGGCCAATTGAATCTATTTATCCATCTGACTTACCCTATATCTTTTCAAATGAATTGGCTTTAAAGTTTTATCTGATTGGGAGAAAAAAGAGAGGGAGTAAAAACTAAAGAAAGACGCCACATACTGTAGGTTCAGGCTCCTATTTTTCTTAAGTAATCATGTATTTTAGTCTTTCACACAGACTAGTTAATGTAGAAAAACCAAGTCATACTTTTATGTCACATCACTTTTTCATGCACAAAGGCGATGTTAGTTTCCTTAATAACCGACAAGTAGTCCTTCATTTTCTTAATTCATTTAACTGTTTTACACTTTCAATATAATTTGCCATTTATGCATATGGTTTGTGTGCTGACACTCAATGAAAAGATGCTGAGTTGAACTTTTTCTTTGCTTTCTGTGTACTGTCCCAGGAGCAGGCTTCCTGGGTATGTCAGTGTGATGACAACATGGTTCAGAGACTAGAAACAGACTTCAAGATGACTCTTCAACAGCAGAGCACCCTGGAGCAGTGGGCTGCGTGGCTTGACAATGTGATGATGCAAGCACTGAAACCCTACGAAGGAAGACCCAGTTTTCCTAAAGCTGCCAGGCAGTTTCTGCTAAAATGGTCTTTCTACAGGTATCGTCTCAACTTTTCCTATTCTGCAATTATGTATGTACATGCTTCTCAGAAAAAAGGAAAGAAGGGAAGACTGTAGTTGGCAGAAACTCCCTGTTGTGATTATCTTCAACCCAACTCATGATTACAACATCATGGAATTGTACCAGGAAGCTTATGGAAATAAAATTTCTGCTAGGAAAAGAAAGGCTCTTATTCAAAGCCCTAGAAGTTCTCAGATGGAAACATCTGAGATTCCAGTCTAGATAATATGTTTAGCAACAGTCAGAAAAGGACTACAGTCCTCCTTCTGGCAAACGTGTATTATTTAGTCTTCTTTCTTGAGGCCTTACCACCACTCTTCTTCTTCTCTAGTTCAGGGATTCTCAAACTGTGGTTCCCTAGACCAGTAGCATCACTATTGCTTGGAAACACATTAGAAATGCATATTTGGGGCTTCCCTGGTGGCACAGTGGTTGAGAATCTGCCTGCCAATGCAGGGGACACGGGTTCGAGCCCTGGTCTGGGAAGATCCCACATGCCGCGGAGCAGCTGGGCCCGTGAGCCACAACTACTGAGCCTGAGCGTCTGGAGCCTCTGCTCCGCAACAAGAGAGGCCGCGATAGTGAGAGGCCCGCGCACCGCGATGAACAGTGGCCCCCACTTGCCGCAACTGGAGAAAGCCCTCGCACAGAAACGAAGACCCAACACAGCCAAAAATAAAAATAATAAATAAATAATAAATAAAAAATTTAAAAAAAAAACAAAAACATTAAAAAAAAAGAAAGAAAGAAAGAAAGAAATGCATATTTTCAGACCCCTCCCCAAAATCTACCTGAATCAGACACTGCAGAGGGGACGCCCAGCAATCTGTGCTTTTTAATGTATCGTCCAGGCAGTTCAGATGCATACTCAGAACCACCTAGTTAAGTTCTTAATTTGATCAATTACAATTGTTTTCAAACCTAGCTGCACCTCAGAATTAGTGGAAAGAAAAACAAAACAGAACTCCTAGGTATCTCCCAAAAACTACTGAATCAAAATCGTGGTGGTTAGAAAGTAGTGATTGGGAGTAGGGGTAATCAGAAATTTTTTTTTCAAAAAGCTTACTCCTGGTGATTCTAATGCATAGCCAGTTTAATATCGAATAATCTAGTAATACAAAATGAATCACTTTTTGACTAAAAGGATATATATAGATATATATAAATGTATGTTTTTCTAGACATAGAAGAACCCCAGGAGAGAAAGATTACTTGATATATGATATCAAATGTCGGGGTGAACCACTGACCATAGGTCTACTCCAGGGGTTAAAAACAGAACCTGTGTAAGTTGGCATATATACTATATATATGACATAGGATGGAATTGACAGAGTTCCATTTCTTAAGCTAAGTTAGATAAGTTATATTTTTGACCCCAGAATTTATTCTTGTGATGGGAGTTCATTTCTTTGCTTCTTTAGATAATGGGGGCCTCACTGGCTCGGGCCGGAAAGCCATGTCTACTTTGAGGTTTAGGCAGTCCCTAATTTAGTTCCTGTGCAACCATGCGCATATCAAAGTAGTGACTACAAGACATACCACTGACTGTGGCTATGGTACCCTATGGTCATCATCTGGACCTCAGTGGTGAGTCCAAAGCAGTTGTGAGGAGAGAAGGTATACAAAGAAGTAGCTGAGTTTAGAGACTAGCAGAAATTCTGAACCCAGTAAGCCCAAATTACAGGATTTCCATCTTGTTTTGACCACCTTGATAAAGATGGAACCAGAGATCTTTTAATTATGATGGTAGTTGCTTGGTTTTTATTGTGACTTCTTTCTTTCTCAACTGATTTGATCCAATTCTTATTTCTTAAACTGAAGTAGAGGTGTAGATTTGCTGTATATGTTTAATTAGGAGTTAAATTATCCTTACATCCTGAAAATCGTTTTCTAGTGTCTAGCCCAGGGTTAAATGCAGTGAAAGAAAGTCTACCAGTTTTGTGTTGTTGCTTTGTTTTTGTTTTGGGGATGGAATAATTCCACAGTTCTGTCTCTCATATATTTAGTGCTTTTAGTCCACATGATTTGAAAAGCACCTTATTAAGGTGCTGTCTAACTCTGTGACCCACTGATATGCTTCATTAAAGCCAGTCCTAGGTTTAGCTCTGGGTGTCAGTGAGCAATGTGTTGATGATATGAGTTTTCCTTTGATATACGGGGAAGATTTGGAAAACATTATCCCAGTATTCTCAAAGTAGATGTAGAAATTGTAGTAGTAATAGTAGAGTTCAAAATTTTAATTTGGGAACATTTCTTAAGAAGATTTCAGATATTTTCCCATTTGCTTGCAAGTTGATTTCATCCATTTTTTTTCCCTCAGAAAATCATATATATGGTATATGTGCTTCATGAATGATGAAACAGAAGTTATACTAGCTGTTGTTCCAAAACCTATATGCCCAAAAGCAGAGTGTATCCTCTATATCAGAAAAAAGCAAGGTTTTTTTTTTTCTTCTTACTGCTTTCTTATGTCATTACATCAGACTTGCCCTTACTCCTTCCTGAGGACTTTTTTTTCTATGTTTAATTGATATCATTTTAGAAATACACTCCTGGAGCCTTTGTCTCCACAGAGATTTGTTGCAGGTATCTTGACAGAAAATTACTTACTTGTATTTCTTGTTCTCTGCAGATATACAAACCCAGTAGATCATCACTTGCCTGCCCTCTGCCCTCCCTGAGTTGGGGATAGTTGGCTTGTTATTGTTAGACACTATTATGGTTATTATTTTCATTTCAAGAAGTCTTGAAGGCGCATACTTCAGTGCCACAGAAGGAAAGGTGTATTCAGACAGATGCATACCTCCTGCTGGTAGGCGAAGTCAATAGCTTAGAAATTTTAAGAGCCTCTAAAATCTGACCTGTTTTTTACCGAGGCATAAGAACATATTGAGTAATGAAAACTGCATTCACAAACAGAAGCAGAATTACAGAGTATTTTTTTTTTAATGTTTTTGGCTTTGTAATAAGAATTTGGCAGTCACATATATCAACCCTTCATTTTCTGAAGTTGATTAATCTGATAATTTCTAAAATTCTGTGTATATATTTATATGCATACAAATAAAGAAATGGGCTGGCAGAGAATCATGATAGCAGCAGTTGACATGTTGCTGCAAACACCCTCTGCTCCAAACGGGGGTCTCTCCTTGCCTAACCTGGCTTTGAATGGCTACTGCTGGCTCCCTGGGAGGTGGAAAAAATATCACCACCTTTCTTGGGCAGAAATGTCGAAGTTAAGTGGGCCATTTCTCAGCTTGTGTGTTTTGTGGATAACGGAACACAGAATTCCTCAGGGTCACCCTGAGGGTCAACCAAGTATCCCATTTTTAAAGAATGAAATTTATAGCTTTGATACAGTGACTTGAAAGGGGGCACAGAGAACCTAGTTTGCCTACAATTGAACAATATATAAATCTTCCAAAAAGTAATACTCTTTCGGAATCAGCTATAAGCACTGTTTGAGAAGAGAGTCCATGGTAGGGGGGAGGGGGTGGTCACAGGTGTGACGTTCTCATCTTTCTTCTTTGGAAGGGTGTGATGTATCCCCAAATACATAAAGAGGTGGATTGAGTATCATGTGTTTGGGGATATGTTTCAATTTCTACACCATGAGTTATAAAGATAAATACACAAAGGTATTTCTCATCCATTATAAAATAATTAACATTTATAACTCTGATTTTAAAAGGAGTTGAATTCATGGTAACTTAGCAACATGAAATTCAGTGGAGTCAATTTTGCAACATATCTTACAGAAGTCTGAATCAGACAATAGGTTTCCAATTAAACTGTTGTGTCATTTGATACTTGGCTTGTAGGGCAGAAGCCCAGCACAGAGAACATGAAGCAGACATAGCATTAATAATATAATTCAACTGATTCTTTTCTAAACATATGACAATAATTTCATAGCATGCTTATCAGTATTTTTAAAAATAACTAGGTATTTTAACTGAAGATCAGCACCCTTTTTTTTTCATTTTCCAACAGAATTTAGTATTACATGTGTACTTTATGCTGAAATAAGGTGATTGCCCAGCTGTCAAATAGAATCCAAAAGCCTTAACATGGCCTATAAGACCCTACATGGTCCAGCTGCTAGTGACCTCCAGGTCCCACCGTGTATTCTCTTTGCTCACGTCCTCCAGCCACACTAGCCTCTGGGCTGTCCTTGGAATAAAACAAATATAGTTCTGCCTCAGTCTCTGTATTTGCTCTCCTTTCTGCCAGGAAAGCTCACATGTTCACACGGCTCACTCCTTCACTTCAGTCTTGGTTCTGCTCAAGATATCACCTCCTCAAAAAGAGTTTTCCTGACACCCTAACTTCAAGTGCCGGCACCCATCACTCTCCAATCTCTTAACCTGATTTATTGTTTTTCATAGGGTTTATCACTACCTAACTTTATATTTTATATCTACTCTGTTTTTATCAACTGTCTGTCCTACTAGAATGTGAGCTCTGTTGAAACCAAATTTTTGTCTGACTTGCTCTAGAACAAGACCCTGGCACAGAGTAGGAACACAATAAATATCTATTGAATGAATGAATGTGAATTCTCTTGGAATAAAAAAATTGACTTTGCATTTTGTTTAATAATATCAGAAAGCTACTCAGTATGAATAGTCTTCTTAGTCATTTACATTATTTTAAGGGAAATATAAAGCCCTAAAAGTTGAATTTTGAAATATATATATAATTCATTCTATATCTGTGATATTTATCCCTGCAAAGATTTATTGACATTCAACCGGCCCAGGATTCTTCTATGTTACAATGAATATCTTCTTTTTAAAATAAACATTTTTTGGATTATGAAATTAGTATATACTCACTTTAGAAAATCTGGGAAATACAAATACTATAAAAAGAATAAACTTAAATCATCCATAATTTTACTACCCAGAAATAACTACTGGTAAAATGTTTTCTTTCAGTGTTATATAAAGTTGAGATCCAATCGTTTATCAGAGTTTATTATCTGTATTTTCCCCTTAACATTTTTCATTTAACATTATACCTTAAGCATATCTTAAGAAACAATTTTTAATGTCCTCACAATATTCCATTTTGTGTATGTCTCATACATTATTTAAACGTCCCATTTGTCTCTTATTCTTGAGCATTTAGGTGGTTTTTGGTCTTGTGATACAATTATAAAAAATACTGTAACAATTATCTTTGTATAAAGTTGCACATTTATCTTCAGATAAATTGAAATAAATTTGCACTTTTTAAGGTGACTAATACTATTTTAATGAAGTGTGCTATCTCGATGCTAATAAAGTATTAAACATTCCCATTTATTTAGGGATAGGATTTTTTTAAGAATTATATAGATGGTTTCTATGTTAAATGGGCTCATATTATACTTTTTAGTTCTTGCACTTAACATTATATCATTGACATCTTTCCAAGTTACTGCCTATATGTGTACTCTCCCTCATTTCTTTGAACTATTGTATAAATTTACATATATGAATGAACCATTTTTTTTACTTAGTATCCTACAAATGGATATTTAGTGTTGCCCCCTATTTTCTCACTAGTATAAATATTGCTGCAATTAATACTATCTTTGCTCATTTGTGTAAATTTCTAGAATTAGAAGTGCTAGGTGATCACACTGGTCAGAATGGCCATCATCAAAAAATTTGCAAACAATAAATGCTGGAGAGGGTGTGGAGAAAAGGGAAGCCTCATACAGTGTTGGTGGGAATGTAAATTGATACAGCCACTATGGAGAACAGTATGGAGGTTCCTTAAAAAAACTGAAAATAGAACTACCATATGACCCAGCAATCCCACTACTGGGCATATACCCAGAGAAAACCATAATTCAGAAAAACACATGCACCCCAATGTTCATAGTAGCACTATTTACAATAGCCAGGACATGGAAGCAACCTAAGTCCATCAACAGAGGAATGGATAAAGAAGATGTGGTACATATATATACAATGGAGTATTACTCAGCCATAAAAAGGAATGAAATTAGATCATTTGTTGAGACGTGAATGGACCTAGAGAGTGTCCTAGAGATTGTTCATACAGAGTGAAGTAAGTGAGAAAGAGAAAAGCAAATATTGTATAATAACGCATATATGTGGAATCTAGAAAAATGATATAGATGATCTTAGTTGCAAAGCAGAAATAGAGAAACAGACGTAGAGAACAAATGTATGGATACCAAGGGGGAAAGGGGTGGGGTGGGAGGAATTGGGAGACTGGGATTGACACATATACATTATTGATGCTATGTATAAAATGGATAACTGATGGGAACATGCTGTATAGCACAGGGAACTCACCTAGTGCACTGTGGTAACCTAAATGGGAGGGAAGTCTAAAAGGGAGGGGATATCTGTACGTGTATGGCCCATTCATTTTGTTGTGCAGTGGAGGCTAACACAGCTTTGTAAAGCAACGATGCTCAGCCATAAAAAGGAACGAAATTGAATTATTTGTAGTGAGGTGGATGGACCTAGAGTCTGTCATACAGAGTGAACTAAGTCAGAAAGAGAAAAACAAATAACGTATGCTAACACACATATATGGAATATTAAAAAAAAAAATGGTTCTGATGGACCTAGGGGCAGGACAGGAATAAAGACGCAGACGTAGAGAATGGACTTGAGGACATGGGCGGGGGGGAAGGGTAAACTGGGACAAAGTGAGAGAGTAGCATTGACGTGTATACACTACCAAATGTAAAGTAGATAGCTACTGGGAAGCACAGGGAGATCAGCTCGGTGCTTTGTGACCACCTAGAGGGGTGGGATAGGGAGGGTGGGAGGGAGATGCAAGAGGGAGGGGATATGGGGATATATGTATACATACAGCTGATTCACTTTGTTATACAGCAGAAACTAACACAACATTGTAAAGCAATTACACTCCAATAAAGATGTTAAAAAAAAGAAAAAAACACCGTCAGAGAGAGAGATAGCCTGCTTGTATGAGGGCTTATTTTCCGAGCTTTCCATCAAGGATCATGGTCTTGGGTTGGTTGCTCTCCAAAGCCTGCAAATAAAAGGTATTTTGTAAAAACAACAACAAGAAAACACTGCTAGGTGAAGGCATTTGTGCATTTTTAATTTCGACATGTGTTGCCAAATTTCCCTTCATAAATGTTTTGTGAATTTATGCTTGTAGAAACAGCAAATGAGAGTTCTTTCCCCATACCCTCTCCAACACTGATCTTTTAATGTCTTATAGTATAATAGATGATATATGGTATCTTACCTTTAATTTACATTTCTTTTAATTTTGAATAAGATTAGTCATATTTTTGTATACTTGTTAGCCATTAGTCTTCTCCAGGCTGTATTTTAAATAGCTGCTGTCTTTCTTCAGCAAGAGATGTGTACTTAGGAGTGAATATTCCACCCCATATTACTTAATTTTTCAAAATTATTTACTTCACATGATCAAATTTGGATGTATGTAAAAATGTTAGGCAACTTTTTATTGTTATTTTTATGTTGTTTTTGCTTTTGCTTTTTAAAGTAGAGGATTCTCTGCCTGTTAAAATTTGTTCCATAGGAAAATAAAGTTTAATTTCAATAGCTATTAAATTTATAATAATTATTTTTATGAATAGGTGATGTGTTACTGAATTATGGGAAAAGCATGCATCAAATTATAACAGAATTTTGTCATTATATCTTTGATATATAAATGAAAGTGTTAATTTATTTTTAGTGATTCTCTTCTAGAGTTCCAAACTTAAGGTATTCATTAAAGTATTTGACTCCAAGGAATCATTCACCAGTACTGCTTTTTATGATAATGAGTATATTATTAACTCCACCATATGGAATAGTGTAGTAATAGGTAGTTTTGCTTAAGATCTCACATACATTATCTCATTTGACTCTCAGGCTAATCTTGAACCTTTAAATATTGAATGACATACTCACAATCAAGATCACATAGTGGTTAACATGGATCTAACTCCAAACCCATGCTTTTTTTCTTTTTAGTAAATAGATCCACAGAATGAGAGACATCTGCCATCATCATATAGTAACACCTGTTCTTGCTGCCGTAGCCAAATGAGAGTCAGAAGCTCAGCTCCTCCTGTTCTGTGTATTAGGAGCATAATCACTTATATTTGAGTCTTGTTCTTTTCATTCATAAGTTTATTTCACAACCTTTAACGCATTTTATCCTTGAAATAATCACGCAAATTAGGTAAGACCAAAAGTACTGCTTTCACTTTCACCCAAAAGGAAAAACACTCTCATGGAAATGATTTTTTTTGAGATTGATAGTGAATTAATGAAGAACCAGGATCAGAATCCAGGGCTTTAGAGTTTTAGATGTACAAGGATGATCTGTCACTTGCCAAGTTGAATGTGTAGAATTTGATACATTACTAGCCTCTATATAAATAAGGTTGAAAATGAAACAGAAATGTACAGTCTTCTGTTTTTCCATCTGTCTGGCATTTTACAATTCTTCATTGCAAAATAAGGCCTAGGAATATCAGCCCATACATTTGTGAGATTCTATCTCCTCCTATCAGAGAATATAATGCCTGTTTTAGTTTGCGTAAGACAAATCTCTAGAAAAGGACACTAAGTGAAAGTGAGGAGAAACACACACACACACACACACACACACACACACACATCCTACCCTGACTCTAAGTTAGAAATATTAAAGAGATTTGAAGTGCATGGACAAGCTTAATAATTGACATGTCTTCAATGAGGCCAAAATTTTATTTTGACTGACTTCCATTTTGAGTATAATAGAGTGTATTGTTAGTACTTTATTAATAATATGGTTCAGATTTTGGTATTTTATAAATTAAACATTCATATTTTGCAAAGTTATGCATTTCTTAACTGATTTTATTATGCTATTTCTAATGGAAAAATCACCTTAATTTAATTTAATGGAAATCAGTAAGGAACTAGAATCACTTAATAAATTTGCCTTCCAACAGAACTTGCAGGGATCCCTGTACATAACCTCCTACATTCTACATTGCCACATCTGGGAACATTGCTTAGTATATATATATATATATTTTTTTTTTTTTAAATAAATTTATTTATTTTTGGCTGCGTTGGGTCTTCGTTGCTGCGTGCGGGCTTTCTCTAGTTGCGGCAAGCGGGGGCTACTCTTCGTTGCGGTGCGCGGACTTCTCATTGCGGTGGCTTCTCATTGCGGAGCACGGGCTCTAGGCACGCAGGCTTCAGTAGTTGTGGCTCACGGGCTCTAGAGCGCAGGCTCAGTAGTTGTGGCACACGGGCTTGGTTGCTCCGAGGCATGTGGGATCTTCCTGGACCAGGGACCGAACCCATGTCCCCTGCATTGGCAGGCGGGTTCCTTACCACTGCCCCACAAGGGAAGTCCCTGCTTAGTATATTTTGTAAACTTGGTCAAATACATATTTTTCTCACAGCATACCCCAGAGGTCGTTATCACTGAGAGATAGTGACACAGTGTTTACGCATCATCAACAAGACCTTCACTTTGAGTTGCTTTTTCTTATGGTGATGAGTTGTCAGCCTTCCAAAAATCTTTTTTATTCAATTCTGACCCCTTTGTGAATTTAATAGAATCAAAAGACTTGCCTATGACAGTAAAATCGTTTTTCCCAGTTAATACTTGTCTAGCTCTAATAAGGATCTAGTCAAGTTTCAGTGAAGATGACCTCTTTACCACTCTGTTTGAAAGAGTTGAGCCAACTGCTTTCAGTAGTGAAATTATTCCATGGCAGGTTGTGTGCTATACCAATCTTTTAGACCTCTAACTTCTTTTAAGAGGAAAATTAGATTGAACTCTAATCCTGCTCACTAACAATGGCTGCATATGTGTCTTTTCTCTTGGAACAGCTCAATGGTTATTCGGGACTTAACCCTCCGCAGTGCTGCTAGCTTTGGCTCCTTCCACCTGATTCGTCTGCTCTACGACGAGTATATGTTCTACTTAGTAGAACATCGTGTTGCTCAGGCAACAGGAGAGACACCCATAGCGGTCATGGGTGAGGTAAGAGAGGCTAAAAGAGCTATGACCCCACAGGGCTTTCTAAAAAGATCTGAATTTTATTTTAATCTAAATGTATTAATCATCAAAGCAACGGTTCCTAACCAATGAGTCTTGGACCCCAGAGGGCCTGTGTGGTTATTTCAGGGGGTCCTTAAATCCCTCTGTTCATATACATTTTCTTAGTCGAAGGTTCTAAAACTGTCGATTATATCATGTGAAAGTACATGGAATATTTCAATATGCTATAAAGGTGTCTATGTAAAAGAAAATCTTGAGAATCACTGAACTTTAAAAAATCCTTAATATTACTCAGCCATAAAAGAGAATGAAATAATGCCATTTGCAGCAACAGGGATGCACCTAGAAATTATCATACCAAGTGAAGTTAAGTCAGGCAGAGAAAGACAGATATTATATGATATCACTTATATGTGGAATCTAAAAAAAATAGTACAAATGAATTTATTTACAAAACAGAAACAGACTCACAGACATAGAAAACAAACTTATGGTTACCAAAGGGAAAGCAGGGGAGGGATAAATTGGGGGGTATGGGATTAACAGATGCACACTACCATATATAAAATAGATAAGCAGCAAGGTTTTACTGTATATAGCACAGGGAACTTGATCCAATATCTTGTAATAAACTGTATGGAAAAGAATTGAAAAAAAGTTTATAGATATATACACATATAAATATATGTATAACCAAATCACTTTGTTGTATACCTGAAACTAACACAATATTGTAAATTAGCTATACTTCAATTAAAAAAAAATCCTTATTGACTGGAAAATAAGAAAGATTGATGCTTCTGATAAGGCTAAGGGCTAGGAACTCAGAGGAAAAAGTTAAATATGTGTTTTGTAGACTCTTTTTCCAAGTGCCCAAGAACAAAATGAAGGATAATAACAATGATGATGAAAATGATAGCTAACATTTTGGGGGCGCTTACTATGTGTCAAACACAGTCCTAAGTCCCTTATGTATAATAAAGCATTTAACACATACAACAACTCTTTGAGATAGGTGCTACGTTATCCTGTTTACAGATGAGAATCTGAGGTTCAGGAAGAAAGCTAAGACACAGAGAGATTAAAGGGTTACATAGCTAGCAGACAGTGGAGACCTGTTTTGAATATTCAGTCTGATTTTCATACCCATGCTCCTAATCACTAAAGGTGTAGGAAAAAAGTTCTCTTCTTCTTAGTTTCTGGATAGTGTCAAAACATGTCGTAAAGCTAAAATGCTGAAGTTAATATACACAAGGGCTGGTTAATATAATGAGGGATAGATGCACATGCACAAATGATTCAGCCCTGGCTCACTTTGTTGTATTGAACTGGGTTTTGATTGAATCCAGATTTTGCTGGATTATGCTAGGTTAGGCAATGTTACATATTACTGCCCAAAGCAGTCAAGAAGACATGTTCACTTTTAAGCTATGTGTATGTGCTTATTTAAATTAAAAAAGTAAAAATAAATATTAGATGCTTTTCCTAGTTTAATAAATATGATAAAGGTATAAATTTAAAAATATATTAAAATACCTCAAGGACCTTTATAAGTATTCTAATATAAATAAAATACATGTGACTTTTATTCAGAAAGTTGGTTAAAATATTCTTCTTTCCCTCTTTAAAATCCCTTGCTGTATGCTGATCTATATGTGTTTGTATGTTTCTTAATGGTGATTGTGCCTAAATGATGCCAATTATGTGTATGTGAGATTAAGCAAGATTCATTTTAGCTTTTAAATTACAGGCAGGACCTCATCATTGACCAAAACAATCTGGACTTTTCTTAGATTTGACTTCCCCTCAGTGCCTCTTTCCTTAGTTCTTTTATAGATGCCTGGTTGCAAAATGCCCAGTTGGCAAGTAGATTAAATACGATAAAATTTTTTAACTCAGGGCTCAAAACTTCTGAAATAGACATGCCTTTTGGTATATTTAACACATTTGGCAACTACCTCATATGCTCCAGGACCTCTTTAACAGGATAACCAGGATAATGATAAACAGCGATTCTCATTAACACCATGTGGCTAATCCTGATGCGTGATCTCTGCTTCCCTTGCATCTCTAGGGAACAAAGCCTGTGGCCATGAGCCAGTGACACAGTGTGAAGACTTAGCGACCTCCTCATATGCTAATACAAGCAGTACTGGCTCACCAGTATTAAAATGGCATTATGTAGTCTATACTGCCAATTAATCATTCTAATGATTTAATTGACATTCTTTTTTACTATATGTAAACAATGTAAATGAATAAGACAGATTGCCACATGATTCAAAGATATAATATAAATAAAGTCTAGCTCAGAAAATAAGGTATAAATACCTTCTCTAAGATCAAAGATCTAAGCATACCTCTTGATTTCTTTGCTTACTATCTCCTTACCCAATTTATAGGAAAATCCTTTGAGCTGTCTTTGCTCATCCATTATTCAGCCCAGCCCAAGTAAAGCTAATTTTACAGGCTTGATCTCCCCATAAAACATTGATGCCTCATAGACCAATTGGCCATTATAGACCTGTTGGCCATGGTCATATTATCATGTCTAAAATTTCTTGATTCTTGGGAAAAGGAGAGGAAATTCAAGAGAAAGGAAGGCTGTTTTCTCCTGCATCTCTCACGTGTTATCCTAAGCCTACCCTAGAAATGAGATTGGAGGTAAAAAAGGCTTTCGTGTGTCAAGCCTCAGCTGCATTCTTAGCTCCTTAAATGACTTCCCTTTCCAAACCTCAAGTCCAGAAGTGCCTGTGTATATAATGGGAGCAACACCACAGGCCAAAATCCATTGAAATCCATAAAAATCACCATTGCCCTCAATTGCAGCAAGTGGTTTTCAATCAACAGTAACAACAACCACAAAAACAATAATAATTGTCACTATTTATTGAGAATTTATTATACCCTTAATGAAATTAAGCTCTTGATCTATCTACTAATGGTCCTTTCTCAGTAAATGGTACCCTCCCTGTCCATCCTGTTGGATATGTGAGCATCATCTTTATGTATCTTTCTGTCTTGACCTGCATATCCAGCCAGTTACTAAGTCTGCCCTTTCCCAAACTCCCCATAGTGCAGTCAGTATCATCTTATGAAAATGCAAACCTGATTGTGTTATCCACACTTAAAACCCTTTAGTGGCTTTTTCTTCTTCTACTTAAGGAAGAAAAGTCTTTCCTTGGTATAAGATCTGGCCCTGTCTCTCTGATCAACCTCACCCTCCCTCTTCCAGGTCCTTCTGCTGCAATCACAGTAGTCTTTTCTCTATTCTTATTCACCAAGCTTTTCTCATCATTGGACCACTGTGTAAACTGTTCTTTACCTGGAACCCTCTGCCTGACTCTCCTTGTCCATTCTAACTCCTTCATGTCTTAAATATCAGTTCCTCGAGGAGGCCCAATTTCCCCCAGACTACGTTAGATACTCCTTTTCTCTCTGATTTGTACTTTTACTTTTCATTCTAGAACCTACATAATATTAATTGCGTGATTCTTTGTATGATTTGTGTTATCGAAGATTTAATGCCTGGAAATAATGGAGAACTTTAAGTTAGAAGAACTAAACTCTACTTATAGTTCTGTCATTTATGGTAGTATAATCTTGGGCAAATCGTGTTCACTTTTGTTGGTTCTCAGACTTATCTCTAAAATTAATTTATTCATTTATTTAACAAATACTTCTTATGCATCTACTCTAGACCAAACATTATAATGTTTGGGATATAGTGATGAACAAAATGGATTTTGGTGCTGCATTCAAGGAACTTACATTTTAGTAGGAGATACATATTTGTTAAATGTTCATATAACTACATAGCTATAAATTCTGATAAGTGCTGTAAAGGAAAATTAAAGGGATATAGGAATACTTAAAGAATAATATTCACTTGTGGGTGAATATTATTTTTAATCTATTTTACAGATGACGAAATGAGACACAGAGCCATCAAGTCACAGTCACACAGAGTCACACAGCTACTAGGTTGTAAAATCAGGTTCTGAAACCAAGCAGCCTGGCACCAAAGCCCTTGCTGTTAATCTACCATGCTTATTACCTGCTGCAGGATGGGGTGAGATTGGAATAAGAATAGTTCAGAAATCAGTAAAGGGAAAGCTGAAAAATAGTCACAAACTTTATTGGACATTTGTTTTACCTTTATAGGTGCTGTATTTGGGAGAGGTGTCAGGCAGCTAAATAGATCCAGAAGCAAAGGGAAAGGTTTCCCTTTCAAAGTAATTTAAGGATAATTAATATATCTTTTCACTAATGTGAATTCAATAAATGAGTTTTAAAATTAACGTTATTTACATTATTTGAGCAGGCAAGAGAGACCAATACATCACGTTTTACATATAAACACAGTATGCAAACATACAAGTTTTATTTTTACATTCCCTGTAGCCCTGACATTTCAGTTGTTGAAATGAAGTCTACCATGTAATGGAACCCGCAAATGAAACAGCATCACCACCATGAGTTTTCTTCTAAACGTCAGCCTGCTACTACATTAATACTGAGCAGTAGGTTATTTGAAGCATTTGCATTTCCAAAGTTTCAGTATTATTTTTATTTTTTGCCTAGATGATAAAAAGGAAACAATTTATTTACTGCTAAGATTTATGCAATTTTTTGAATTTTTATTTAAATATTATAAATATGCCAATAGAGTTTCTGGCAGTGGTGAAATTTTAAGAGTAGGAATAAAGTAAAATAAACAAGTTGCATCTGTTTGCACACCTGTTACATTTTTTTAAAAATCGTAAGGTTTTCTGTACAGCTCTGACAAGGAAAATTGAGCCGAAAAATATCCTTTTATTTGGATTTTATGACTATTGGAAGGATATTTAGAAGTTAATGGCATACATGCTTTATTTCTTTAAAATATACGTAGTCTTAATATATTCACTGAATCTACAAATTTTTATTGCTTCATAAAATGATTTTCTGTGACAAACATTTTTATATTTAATGTATTAAATATATTTAAATTGTCCTTATCATAATTTAATTATACTTAATATTATATCTATGTAATCAACTTTTTGAAATAAAAATAGGAACCAAAAGCTGCTTTAATTGCTCAGCTGTGAATATCAATATTAAAAATATAATATTTTAGTGATATTTTTAGGGAAAAAAATTGAGGAACTCTTAAGGATTACCATTAAAAGAAAAATGTCTTGGCTTCAGTAAAATTGATATACTCAAAGTGAAAGGGGAAAAAACTCTTTAAAATTTAAAAACTGGAGAAGAGCAATAATAATTCACAGGCAAGCTTTTAGGATAAAAGTTGAGTGAAAAAGTTCCATTTGATGGAAGTACAACCATTGTAAATATGCATGGATGCTTAAGATAAAATCGAATTAATGAAAAATAGATTTCAGTGAGCATTATTCTAGTGCAACTAGGGAATACACTGAAAATGTACCTGTTGAATAATAGACTTGTTATAGAATATTTAAAAGGGATGAATCGTATCACAGTTGAAATCATTTGCAGGAAAAAAAACATCTTGGAACAGTAGTAACTTAAAAAGTGTAATGAATACTTGTCAAAAGTTATATTAGTTATTATTTATAATAAAGCTTACTGTTTATTAATATTTTTCTAATTGAAGACTGGTCTTGTGACAACTACTGTGCTAAATGTCTTACATTTTTATTTACTATTCACCAAAACCTTACAAGGGATATGTTAGTGTCCCCATTTCACCCATAAGGAAAACAGAGGTTGAAAGTTGCCCAATATCAGAACTAGTGGTAGCACTAACTGTAGGAAGTGGGGCTGTCTCACTCCAAATAGCCAAATGGGTTCAATCCACATTTTAATTTTTCACCATATAAATTGTTTATAGACAGTTTTGGAGTAGGGACTAATTTATTTCTGTACTTTATAACTCCCCCAAATGCCTGCACACTCGCAATCACGCACAAACCAGATGCCTGGTATGAAAGCTTTCATTATTTTGTTCCAAGGCCTCTTTCCTCTGCATTGCAGGATGCATCTTGATAGTCCTACCACCCTTCCCCTTTCCACTTTTTGTTAGTAGACGTTCAGAATATGCAAACTAAATGGAATATTAGTCTAAGCAAATTGCAGTTGGAAAGCTAAATCTGCCAGAAGACAACAACAACAACAAAGTACACCCTTCAGCTCCTCTGCACCCACCCACAGACCAGACCTAAATCAAAGTTATGTTTTTAGAATTTGCAGTTTGCTTTTAGCTGTAAATATGCTCCTCTACATTAGCACAATTCTAACAACTTGAAAATAAATGATAAAAGTGACCCCCTGGAAAGCCTTTCTCCTACACCTTCATTCTCCAAGTTCCTAAGAATTATCTCTGTAGATTTTTTCCTATTTTTTTTCCTCCTCTTTCCTGGTTTGTCGTTCTGTTCCTTACTCTCCTTGCATGTGAGCAAAGCACCTATTGACTCAGCAGCCCAGGGCTGCAACCCTATCCCTCTGAGATCTCTGCTCGTTAGCTTCCTCCACTTGGTTTCCTTCCCTGCTTGCTCTGGGCTCTAACCTCTCCTCACATCCTCTTCAGGGAATGGAGTTTTGGTTACAGCTCTGGTCTAAACACAATCCCACAATAGGTGCCCCAAAGATACTCATTCAAGGAAGGAAGTACAAAAGAATGATGGAAAGACAGACAACCAACTAACGGAACTTCTCATTTCATTTCATGATGGACATACTGGATTTCTATATCAGCAGGAAAATAATGCTCCTAGACCAAGAAGAGCTCCCTCTCCCCAGAATACTCCTTCAGTATTTCAGAAAACCTCCGTATGAAGTTGGGTTTTCATAAGTGCTTACAACTAGAGATTAGTTTTCCTAAAGTGTTTGGAAGTGGGAAAAGAGAAGAAAATAGAAATCCAAGATTTCTTGACATTTTTCAAGAACTAAAATGATCACTGTAGACATTAGGAAGGGAAACTCGGCACACTGTCCTCTTCAGCAAAGTCCACCACTGGACTCTTTGCTTAGCAACAGGTTAGCCTGGTAGCCCAGCCTCAGAGTCAGCTAGGTGTGAAAGATTCCCTGGCCTAGATTAAGCATGACAGCTCCCCCTGCTGGCCTCCTTGCCATGCTCTATCATCCTGTGCCCAGCCCAAGTGGCTCTGGCCTTCCATTGTCTTTCTGGTATTTTTGCTCAGACACAGGTAAAGTTGATGGTTGCTGGTCCTCCTGGTAAAGAAATAGTCCTTGTTTGGGATGGGTAATTTCCTCAATTCACAGGAATTGTTTTCTGCTTTTCACCATCACTATACTAAAATATACTTTCATAAGTACGAGAGATTTTCAGCCAAGTATATGGGCCAGTTGTGATGATCCTATAGGCACTTCAAATCTGATTCATGCTAGTGGTAAAGGTCTGCTTGGTACAAAGAGAACATGTTTCCACACTTCCACCACCCTTGTCTCTCCAGTTAATAGTTTCCCAAAAAAGGGAAGTGGTATAATCAAAATAGGTACTCCTCTGACATAATAAATTAATATCATGCTTTCCTGATAGACAGTGAAGGTGGCCTCAGTGGGAGCTTGTCTTTAGTTAAGAGCACCAAGGTTCTTTCTTTTCAGCCCATAGTTTTATTTACATAAAGGATATGCTGCCAGGCCCAACCCTAGCATTTGCAGGACCTATGGTACCCTACGTCTAAATATTTTAAAAGTTATGAATCAGACTAGAAATAAAATCTGTTCTATCCACCTAGGTTGGTAAATATATCTTGGTAATAACTTGGAAGGCTGGGTTTAAATTTAAAATTCTTAGGCTCCTCCTAGTTCTATGCCAGAAAATGGTGACATAGACATAGTTGACCCATGGCCCACCCTTGGCCCCTAGACCACTTCTCTTGTGTATCATTCCGTATCCTGTATTGTGAAGAGCCTGTGCTCATGCTTGTGGGCACCTCGGTCCAGTGTTCAGGTTTTGTCTGCCCTTTGCAAATAGCCGCACCTCCGCACTGGCTCTCCCTTCTTTCTTCTGAAGGGTGGACTTAGGGAGAGACCTGCACAGGCCTGAAAGGGGACTTGGGGCGTTAGGCAGGGAATTCTGGGATCTCAGGTAACAGAAGTATGTTCTGGGGGTAGGAGTGAAACACAGGCTCCAGGAGGGCACATCCACGTGGCCCAGTGGACTCCTTGTCTGTGGGGAGGGCCATGGCCACAGGAAAGCCAGAGCAGGGCTCTCCGTGGTGTGGGGCTCAGGACAGAGGCCCCTCTTGGTTTGGCCTAATGGTAGCATTAAATGTTACTGGTTTTGAAATTACTTTTCGCCTCAAAAGCAACTAAGGCCTGTATTCCTACTTCTTCACTACCTGTGTGCTCACTCATGAGTGCTTCTTAGAGGTTTTTTTTCTTGAAGTATAACTGATTTACAATATTATATTAGTTTCAGGTGTACAGCATAGCGATTCAGTATTTTTACAGATGATACTCCATTTAAAGTTATCACAAAATAATGGCTATATTTCCCTGGGCTCTAAATATATCCTTGTTGCTTATCTATTTTATACATAGTCGTTTATATCACTTCTTAGAAATTTTGAAACAATATAAAGGTAGATAAATTACTGTGTTCCCAGGATGCAGAGGGCAACAAAAAAGCCTGAACAGTCAGAATCATGATGAAAATATGCTACCCGGGTACAGAGTAGCCAACAGCACAAGTTGCCAGGATAGCTGGCTAGCCTGAAGGGGTAGAACCAACAGCAAATATAGGGCAGAATTTGCCTTGGTGTGAAGCAAACTGGCAGAAATCTTAGCCATCTTAGCAGGCTTCAGTAAAACTATTTGGAAATACATAGAAAAGTCCACTTCCAGAAAAACAAACACACAAACAAACCAAGGAACACGAGATTTTACCAACTGGAACATTAACATGCCTTGCGAATTTTATAAAATCGGAAATCACTTTAAAGTCAGCAATTATTTTTCCTCAGTTGTGAAATCCTGTACCAGTGCTAAATGCAATGCTTTGATTAATTTGGTTCTCATTTGGAAGACATTAAAGAAATTAATAATGTTCTGAAATCCCTTATGATTGAAATTTCGAGACATTTCTCTCCACCATCAAAAACATTCAAAACAGTTGCCACTACCTAATCCTTTTGTGATCGATTCTACTAACTTCGGTTAATAGAACTGAAGTCATAGGAGATTGTGCAGCTATCTAAAGTTTGTAAAGTTCAAGCTAAGTACAGAATGTTGAAAGATTAGAATTGGGTCAAGAACTTCCAAATCTGCATGGGAACAATCTTCCTGCTTTTATAGGAACTGCTTTAAAGGCTCTTACTCCTTTATTGACTTCTTAGAAGAACAGAGTGAGAAGCAGTTAGTTAGGTCAAGGTTTACATGTTGACATTCATCTGAGCTCGTCAGCTATTTCTGGTTGTGTGATCATCCTCATTACGCTAAAGGTACAAAACATACACACACACAACACCATCCTTGTTTAAGACAGCCCTTCTCATGGTATTTGCTTGAGTCATAAATGGCTTGGTCAGTACATCAAGTGATGACTTCAACTTCAGCCCTAGACTGAGTTTATAGTGTCAACAACCTTAGGTCAAAGCCTAAGGAACACTTCCATTCTGACGCAGTACTCCTTGTAGCCCCACTCAGCTAGAGACATTTCATTTTGAAATCACCATCTTATGGTTTTAGGGTTAAATGGAATTCTAGGACTTTAGTATTTGAAAATTGAGTCTTGAAGACATTAAACCCTGTCTCTTTCATATATGTGGAAACCTGAGGATCAAAGAGTATTATGTCTGTGGTCACAGGACTGATAGTGGCAGAGTTGGGATTCAAACCCAGGTCAGGCTGGCCCCACATCCCAAGTTGTTTGACACCCAAATTTAAATTTCATATTTCCCATTTAATACCTTTGCAACCTGGGCAAGTTATATATACGTATATCTCAAGAAAACTTGAGTTTTCTCATCAACAAAATAAACATAAGAACCATTCCTTCACAGGGATGTTGTGAGGACTAAAGTAGGAAGGAAGATAGGTATAGGTAGATAGATGGGGTGGATAGGCAGGCAAGCAGACAGGCACATACAAGGTACCAGATTTTTGTTAGTTCCATTTCCTTTCCCTTTCCTTTCCATAAGTATATAAATATCTGAAGTTATGTGTATTAGTCAAGAGGGACTATATTTGATTGCCTTCTACTCTGAATTAGATTTTTTAATATTGATTTTACACTGACAATCCAAGTAATGTGTTGAATTAGACCATCATTTCTTGACAATACAAGGATAAGCTTAGAAGTTGAAATTAATAAAACAGATAACATAAAGGCACGTGAAGGCTTTAATAATACTATATTACAAGGGGAAAATAGCCTATAGACAGTTTTTGAATGGTGAGTCAAATGATTCATGGAATTACAAAGCATCCAACCACATTATTTGGGATGTAGCCAAAGTGGTAATCAGAGGCAAACTAATTCAATGCTTTATAAAACACCGCCAACATAATAGAATGGGGAAAGGAGTCAATTGAAAAGATAATGGCAACATTAGGGAGGAAGCATAAACATAATTGGGTCTAACTAGACATAGCTAGACTTGGATAAAATCTTATCAGTAGGATTGATTGAAAGGTCTTATACGTACTTGTGAAGCGGGAAGAAAGTATTATATATAAAATTATATATATATGTAAAATTTATGCAAGTTAAAAGGTAAAGGTCCCAAAGAGACATCTAATGTCAGCTAATCCCCTGCTAGCACCTTGGCATCTGGCTGCAGCGTCTATACAGCATGGATCCTCACGGAACCATGGAGTAGTGTTAACACAAGAGGGCTTTCCGAGGTTGTTGGAGCTGCTTGTTGTGCAGTTTGGTGGCACAGGTTGCTCTCATGAAACTGTCCAGAGGACCAATATGTATGTAACTGGTCCTTAGTGTGTAACTTTATCATCAGAGTTTCTCCTTAGGCCTCTGTTTGGATGTGGAGCTTAGGGCTGTTCTGGCCCCACTACTCAGTAGCTTTTGATTCCCTCAGTTTTTACTTCCACTTCTGTGTCAGGAATGATTTCCTTATGTGTCATCACTAACAACTTTCAGCTCTGTGATCTTGGTAAACTTTTTGGATGTATGTGTGCTTCCAATAGGTCTAAACCTTGAAATGCATGCTATGAAAAACTTTCAGAGATAGGAAGTTTTATACATAAAATTCGAAGTCTGTAAATGAAAATAAAGAACAAATGCCCTTAATGAGAAATATATTATAAAAAATGAATTTGTGCCTATATACAATACTATCCCACCTCACCCCTAATGAAGAGCACAAAACAGACAAAATTGAGGGGAAAATTACTGTGTTACAAATGGCTTGATCTGGAGGATGTATTTCCTCCCATAGTAGAAAAAAATTTACTGTCAAATGATTTTATTCAGGCAAATGCGACAGTTTTTTTGAGGTAGCTTAGATGTGTGCAGTAGGCGGTATAATGACCCCCAAAGATGTCTACATCCTAACCCTGGGAACCTGTGGATATGTTAGTTTACAGATGGACTTAAGGTTACTAATTAATTGACCTTAAAATAAGGAGAGTAACCTTGATTATCTGGATTGGCCCACTGTGATCACAAGGGTCTTTAAAAGTGGAAGAGAGAAGCAGAAGAGTCAGTGTCAGAGTGATGTAGTGGAAGAAAGACTTGACCGGACATTGCTAGCTCTGAAGATAGAAGGGGGTCACACCCAGGACTGTGGGCAACCTGTAAAAGCTGGAAAAGGAAAAAAGAAATTCTCCCTTAAAATCTTCAGAAAGGAATACAACCCCGCCAACACCTTAATTTTAGCTCAGCGAGACCCATTTTGGAATTCTGACTTCCAGAATTAAAAAATAATAAGTTTGTATTATTTATAGCCACCACATTTGTGGTAATTTGTTTCAGCAGCAATAGGAAACTATTATAGTATAAAAGCTAAATTGCTCTGAATGAAGTCAGTTATTACTTGTGGATTATGAACTCTTCCTCCAGTATATTATTTTTTTCTTACTTCCTCCCCTCCTCTACATACATCTCACTGACATGTCTCCATGGATGACTCCACACCAAAAACCATCCTCATCTAGAACTATTCCTTATTTGCTTTTACCAATGGAGAACTTATGCTATTGGACTGTCTCTTCACATCTTCATCCAAATTGGAAAAAAAACTTCCCACTAGGGAGGCTTGCCCCATCTAAATTACTAATACATGTAATCTTTTTCCCAGTCTCTTTTCCATGCAATCTTTCCTCGTATCCTGGACTTCATCCCTCTTCACCCACTAATTGACACAAACACCAACCTTTATCTATCTCTGTCTGTACATACAAGCCTCCATAGAAAAGAGAGGAAGATTAGTCTTCCAACTGATTTCCATCTTTAAAACTTGACCCATGTTTCTTTCCTTGTGACCTTCATTATTTGATGAAGCTAGTTCTTAAAGCCTCTGGTTCTATATCCTCCCTGTGGCCAAAGTCTTCACACCTTCCTTAAAGACAAAATCTTCCATTCCCTTCACTGTCTGTGAACTGGACCAAATCTTCTAGGGTTTACAAGTTCTTTTAGCCAAAGGCCAGCTCATCATCTATTTTTTATAAAGTTTTATTAGAACACATTCATGCCGACTCATATAACTATCATCTATGGCTATTTTTGCACTATAGTAGCAGAGCTGAGTAATTGCAACAGGACCATAACACCTAAAATATTTACTACCTGACCCCTTACTAACCCCTGTTCTAGACCATACACTTTCATATTTTGGTGCCGGTATGTAAATCAGTTATACATTGTGTGTGTGTGTGTGTGTGTGTGTGTGTGTGTGTGTGTGTGTGTGTGTATGAGAGAGAGAGAGAGATTGTATCTGTCTGCCTGTAAATCTATAAATCTGGGCATACCAGCAGAGAGATTTTGTGGTAAGATGTGGTTTCTGTGGAGGATGTTTACCTGGCTGCCCCGATGACGTGGTTATGTTTACTCACTAATCCTTCCTCCCCAGGATGGGGTAAACTCTTCCAGCAGGGAGAGCATCCCCACGGGTGAGGTCTTCATCCCAGTCCTTGAACTCCTTCCTTCTATCCCCAGTCTCTGTTTTGTGGGCCCCCGTGGATCCTCACCAGTTTGCTGTCTGAGCCCCCTGGCTTCCTCTGCATTGTTTCACTTTCCAGCTATTACAATACAAGGCTTGCCTCCCTTATTGTGGAAAGTTCACTGCTGCTGGATCTAACCTGCAATGGTCTCTGCAGTACACCTGTGGGCTGCATCCTCCCATGCTGAGCCTGGTTTCTCTCATGGTGCCTGTGCTTAGGCCTCACGGTCCTATGATGAACTACTTCTCAGCTGCTTGGCCACAAGTCAGGGTCATACTCAGGGTTGCTCTCAAGGATGCTGCCAATAGTCACATAGGCTGTGCTGACCAGTCTCCAATGTATACTTCCTGGCCATTACTACTCATCATGAATTTATGGTCTAACAGACTCCCGCTGCCTGCCTTGACCACACATTTTTTAGTCTGCTGCTGTCCAGGAGCATGCTCATTATTATGACCGGTTGTCAGGGCCTGGAGAAATGGTTTCTAGGCTAGGAGGTCTTTCTTCCTAAAAACAACAGATATGCTTTCTCTATGTTCCATTCTGTTTCTACTTCAGAACGTTCCCTATTTATCTATCTGGCTGACAGAATTTTAACTCCTACGTACATCAAAGGCCATATGCCTTCTACCCCAGAGCACACTTTAAATCCCTTAATTTATATTCTTTCTTCCATGTAGGAAACATACATACTTTCTCTCTCTCTCCCTCTCCCTCTCTCTCTCTCTCTCTCTCTTTCTCTTTCTCTCTCCCTCCCTCCCACTCCCTTACTCCCTCCCTTCCTAAACTGATGGTCAGAATATCTGGTCTCAAATCTAACACCACCATATTTCCTTACAATGTTAGACAAATTAACATGTTTTCAATAGCTGCAAGATTAAATCTAAGCTCCTTACCTTGCCAGATTCATAAGTTTTTTGTGAGGCGCTGATGAACAGTGACAGGGAAGGAGATGCTTAAGTAGGACTGTGAGGAAAAGCCTCTCTGAAGAAGTGATATTGAGAAAGTGATACTTGAGGTCATCATATTTGAGAGGAAGCCAACTATATGCTGAATCATGAAAGTACTTTATAAGCTGTAAGACGTCACCTCAGTGAATAGTAGTCCCCTCCAGTCCCCTGTGCAGCAGGGGAAATTAGAAAGCAGTAACAGTTTTTCAGTTTCTGAAGCTATAACTTTTCAGTAATCTCTGGACTTTCTTGCCAACCTCCATTTTTTTATCCAAATCATGTCTCTCCTCCTCCTCTTCTGTTTCCGGTTTGTGCTGGCCTCATTTACGTCCTTGTCGTCTCTCTCCTGTCTGTGATGCTGCCTTCCTTATGCCCACTCTCAGTCTTCCCTGCCTCCCTCCCCTTCCTTCCTCCCTTCCTGCTACTTTGACTTGCTGCTCCCTCCAAACCCCTGCAATTGACTTCCCTTTCTAATAACCCTGTGGTTTTAAAACCTTCTTGAAGGTTTCCTAGGCTGCCTTGGTTTTTGGCTAAACTACCTGTCCTTTTTAACAACTTCTGATACTCACCTTCAGAAAGAGGGAATATTTCCAAATTAATCTGACTGGAACTGGCTGGCAGAGTGCCTAGCACATAATAAGCTCTCAATAAATATTTTTTGAATACTGAATGAATGAACTGATTGTCCTAATCTCACCTACTCTATTTATAGGATTAAGGTGGTTTTTTTCCTTAATCACATGTATATTCTTCTTTTTTTTTTCTTAGCTGGGTTGGGTCTTCGTTGCTGCCCACGGGATTTCTCTAGTTGCAGTGAGCAGCAGCTACTCTTCGTTGCGGTGCGCGGGCTTCTCATTGCGGTGGCCTCTCTTGTGGCATAGCACAGCCTCTAGGCACGTGGGCTTCAGTAGTTGTGGCTCGCGGGCTCAGAAGTTGTGGCTCGCGGACTCTAGAGCGCAGGCTCAGTAGTTGTGGCGCACGGGCTTAGTTGCTCCACGGCATGTGGGATCTTTCCGGACCAGGGCTCGAACCCGTGTCCCCTGCATTGGCAGGCGGATTCTTAACCGCTGCACCACCAGGGAAGTCCTCAAATGTATATTCTTTCCTCACACATAAAATGCATATAAAAGCCTTCACCTTCCACTATACAGGGATATCAAAACCTCTTATTCACAAGATTTTTATTTTAAATCTACTATATGTTGTACATATGGAACTTTGTCATTAATTCCAGAGACAACTACAGGCATTGGCAGTATCTTGGAAATTTTTTTTTTTCTTTTTTTCCACAGTATCCCTCACAGTGCATGGTCACAAGCCCTCAGCATTGAGTATGCAAATGTTTATTTACTAACGCTAATAATGATTACAGAGATTTCGATTGTTTTTGGTTTTTATTTTCATCATCCTGAGTAATCAGATGTATTCATTCAGATTAAGCAGAAATTTTCAAAGGAAAATCTTTCTATTACGTTGTCGTATTTTCAGTTAAGTAGCAACTAAAAGCAGTGTTTCTTTCGAAGAAAAATTTCCATATGTGTTCAAAGTTTGGTTTTAGCCACTTTGCATGATATTATTGATCACCGATGGCAGTAATAATTTAGTCTCAAACAACTTTTCAAGATTTATCAAAAACAAATGGTGTATTCACTTTTTATAGATATGGAAGTATGTTTAGACTCATCACTGCCAACTCATTTCCAGTATTGGGTCTTGAAGTGTTGTTAAGTACTCATTTAAAAGAAATAGAAATCTTACTCTGTGTGTCAACTAGAAATAACATATAAATGATCCTTCAGCTTTGGGCATTCTCTGTTTATAGTTCTAAAATATTTAAATAATACCAAAAATAGGTAAAGAATCCTGTTGTATTTTTTGGTGCTTTTATTATATTCTTTAATTCAAGAAATCCTGTACAATTTAAACTGTGGTTTTTACTTAGACTAACGTAAGGTTCTGAGCCATGTGAACAGGAACAACTTCAAAACAACAGTTCAGTATTTATGATTTTATATTTGCTGCCCATGGGACGTAACTATAACACAATGGAGCAGTCTTTCAAACAAATATGCTAAGAGTTGTGCAACCAGGTGACCCTTGTCCCCTTCAAGGCAGTCACCTCGGGAGGCTACACATTGGTTCAGTAATACTGCCATGGCTTAAAGTGATGTGGAATGCCTCTTTTTAAACTGCCTCTGAACTGCTCAGAAATAATAAAGAGTAAAATGACACATTATTTTAAATATCCTGAATTGTGGCAGAGATGCATTTAAATTTGGTAAGTAATCAGAAATCATCTCAGGACCAAGTACAATGAATAAAATGTGGAGTGTCTGGAGTCACAGTTTGATGTAAAACAACAAGATGGGCTTTCTTGAATGATACATAAACTAACTCTTGAAACTGATTGTCAAAGAGGAATTCCAGAATCTTGAACCTTGGAATAAATGTATAAGCTCCCAAGGTAGCTACTATGAAGAACAATTAATATTTAGGTAAAAAAAAGAAATTATGTGTGTGTATGTTTGCAAAATAAGATCAGTTTTATTACTTTATAGACATATGTTGTAGATGAAAAAAATACTCCTATCATGGAACTCTTTATAAGCAAACTTCCGAATGTAAGTAGAATTTCTGTCTCACCCTTTCTAAGCTTTTTGAGAAACCCGAATTTCTAATAATGACTTATTCTGAATCTTCAGCTTTAAAAAAATGTAATGTTTACCATTTAAAAAGCAGGTGCTATGAGGTTTCACTTCACCTTTTTCCGATTAGCTTTGTTACCTCTGCTCTTCAATTTTTTATTTATGTTCACCCTGAGACTCTCAAAATATATTTTTTCACTGTAAAAATATCAAGCTTTTGAACTAAGGTAGCAAATAAAGTCTAAGCTGAAGGTTATTAATTGTTCCATATTGTTTTAATACCTTTTTTGTTGCATTAATAACAATCAGATGCCTTTCTTTTTTAATTTGGGACCCTGTTATCTTAGTAAATAAAAAGATCAATTACAAGAAGAGAAGTCTCAAAGATTTTGTAAACATAAATACTCTCAGTGTTGGGGCTCCTATTATGTTTTTCATTTCTACAAATAAAAACTCAAAAAAACAGAGTTCAACCAGGTGGCTGGACCATGTATCTATAGTGTAGACTCCGGGTGGACTCGCGGACAGTTAATGGGGGTGGAGCTGATGCATCCTGCTTCATCAGAGCTTTTCCAAATTTATTCTACCACATCCATCTTCATCCAGGTCAGCCAGGCCCCTATTGCTTCACCGCTGAGTTCAAATAATAAAAAGTAAAATGGAGCATGGAAGACAGAAAATTGTTATCCTTTTGCAAAGAGGCTAAGACAGCTAAATTGTGACACAATTTAAACTGTTCAATTTCGACAGGTTTGATTGGAAAATTAGGTGACCTGTGTAGTTAGAGATCAAAATGGTCACTAGTTTACAGTTTTAAAAAATCATAGTGTGGTATTTTTACTGCAGTCTCTGAGAATATTATTTTATTCTGCTTGGTAGTAACTGTTGCCCAAATGACTACTGTTTTGCAGTTTGGTGATTTAAATGCTGTGTCTCCTGGAAATCTGGATAAAGGTAAGAATTGAAAATAATGTACATTTTTAAGGACTTTTTTTGAGTAAGAAATTCTCATAGAGGAAAATGTAGTATATGTGTATAGCACTTTTATTTTGTGGAAATGGCATACAATCCTTGATGAATATGACAGTTAAGTCTTTTGGAATCTTTTTTATTTTTCTATTTCTATGCTTTCTTTATGTTACATATATTAAGTGCAAGAATTGAATTTAAATACAGTTTAAACTCTTCTTGATTTTTTTTGCCTGCAGTTAAGTACAAGTAACCAGAAATTATTTCTGGCTTTCGCCAGAGTCCTGGACGAAAGTGATAAAATTGGGTCAAATATTTTTATTTAAGGCCCACCCGGCAAGAAAAAGATTCCTCAGCCTACTCAAGTCACCAAGTCACACTTTTCAGTGGAAAAAGAACTCAGAGATAACAATGAAGTTTACTATAAAACCAAGATCAGTATTGGGGTAGATGAAAAAGATAACATATATACTTCTTACATTTTCATATCAGCATTGCCACTCTAATATGACAACACAATATATAATTCTGAAGAAACTCACGACCTATAAAACCACAGAGTAAAAGGAACAGGGCTCGAAGGAAAATGAGGTTGGAATAGAGTGCACACAAACAAAAACAATTCTGAAAAAAATACCAGCTCAGTTGTTGTTTTTTTTAATGTAAAATTTCTAATAAATAAGCACTGCAGAAAATATACACCTTTCTTCAAAAAACAAAAACAAAAAAAGTGAAGATTTCTTGAGGTTTTAAGGAATTGAGTTTTGGAGTCAGGGACAAAGTGTACATAGATTGGGGAGAACTACACCATTATCCCTTCCAGGACAGAGCCAGAGCCAGTGGGGAAACTGAGGCATGAGGAAGCACGTGGGGAATCTGCACACGAGGTGCCACACTGTTCTCTGCAGCGTCCTGTACTAGGGTACTCAGTGTTCAGCTTCCGTGCCTCCTTGGTGATGGAAGACATTCACATGCCGGGGAAAGTCCTGTGTGAATCAACATCACTCCCACTTTAAACTCCTATCACTATTTATCAACTGTGTATGCGTTAATTCCTGTTTTAGCAACATGCATAATAGCAAAACAGGAAAAGTAGAGAACGATAGCCCCAAAACATCATTGCTGCAAATATATACTCTATAGGATTAACCAAAGAAACATCAGAGAGGTAAATCAATGATGAGGCCAGTTTGTAAATTCAGAGCAGGAAAAGTGGCTGTTGAAACGCAGGCCCAACATGAGGCAACCCTGATGATGCACTGACACCAAAGCCTCATAATTCGAATTTGGGGATTTCATCCCAGGGTGTCTGGAGGTGTAGTAGGAATGTTGCTCCTGGGCCAAACACTGAATGGCAGCCAGTCTTCTTTGTCAAGCGTTGAACCAAGGTCTTTGGTAAACTCCAGTAGCACCTAGTTTTAGTTTTTGTGTACCAAATTCCCATAACTTCAAGTAGGTTCCCAGGAAATGTCTTTTGAGTCTTTATAGGAGCATAAAATGTCTGTGGGAACTAGAGAAAGGGCTTGCTTTTGTGATTGCTTTGTAGCCTATCCAAAGGAACCCTGTCACTCACAAGTGGACCTGAAGCAGCGTGGCCTGGAGCACTGGAGTTTGTTCTGTCCGTCGCCCCATTGCCTTTTCCGTCCACAGCAGGGGAGATGAAAGGACATCCCACTCTCTCTCCACTTGCCTGCCTGCTTGAAATGATTTTTTTTTTCTTTTACTGCTGCCTCTTTTATTACTTTGACACTATTTCTCAGTCACAGAAGAGTTGGTGGAAAGGGAGCCAAGAAGCAGTGTGACTTGCCCTCACCTTCCTCGGGTGGCTCTGCTGGTCCCATTCACCTCTGGACTGGATGCTTCTTGAGAATTAGCCAAACTAGCATATTCAGAACCTAAGGTTTGAACGTGAAATCTTTAAGAAATTTTTGGGGGCTTTTTCCACAAAATGAGAATTTGATTTTTTTCTGGATAATAAAAGTAACATTAGTTATGTATAAAGATTTCAAATAATGCAGAGAATTAGAAATTATAGAAAGTAAAAACTTCATAGTCAAAAGCCAAAGAGACTACCACCATTAAGAATTTAGTGTGAGGATCCTTCCAGACCTTTTGTTTGTTCATATGAAAACAAATACAAAAAAGAAATGCAAAAGTGTCATACAAAAGCATATTTTGATTATATCCTCTTAATGAAGCAAATGTCTATCAAATGTAGCCCTTTCCGACAGCTCGCCAGCCCTTCGAATGTGCTTGTTCGGACAAACTGTAATGCTATCCTCAAGTCCTTTACCAGAGGCGAACGGTAACCGGATAAAGCAGGTGGCCAAGACAGCTTGCCTCGTCCCAGAGAACTTCTCTGTTTATCATTCAGTGCATCACAGACACCATTTCTAGTCAGTACATCTAATCTCAATCTTTTTAATCACACAACATTCCCAGAAGACGTTGCTCCCGGCAACTGCACAAGTGTACAACCTGCACCTTATATGGAGGCCCTATTATTCCTCACCACTTTTCTCTGGAACCATCTTTGCACCAATTGATAATAAGAGAAGCAACGTCAGGGAGCCCATTTACGCCGAGAACTGTATTAGCAGAACTGCTGCAGGTGTGCCCCAAATGGTAATATTAGACTCAGCACCTCTTAGACAGAGTCCAGCTGACTTTGCAGTAACTTGTTACACACTCTTTGCATGTGACATGCCATAGAATATAATGGAGATCTGATTCTGTTAATACAAGTCACCATAATAAGTCAAATATAAGAGTAAGTATAGATATATTTTATTTATAGATGAGGTTTTGGTGTAATTATGTGTGGAGGCTTTTTTGGTAAACAATAAAACATGTTGAGAATGAAGGAAAAAGACTTTTTTTTTTTTTTTGCCTGTGCCACGTGGCTTGTGGGATCTTAGTTCCCCGACCAGGGATTGAAACCAGGCCCAGCAGTGAAAGCACAGAGTCCTAACCACTGGACCGCCAGGGAATTCCCAGTGAAAAGATTTTTGAGGCAGAAATATATCCCTAGCTGTTTAAAAATTAGCGCTTATGAAGAGGTATTCTCTCCACTCCTCTGAGGAGAATCTTACACAGTAGTAAAGCTGTGTGAGAGCATTTTCTCTCTATGCTGTGCTTTTGAATTTTAACAGTGCATGCTGGAAAAAATTAAATAGTATTCCATTATAATGATGTTTTAGTTAATATAAAATGTATTAAAATTTGGAGTTAACAGTGACTATTTATACACCTAATTTCCAGAAATGAATACTAGCTGTTAACAGAGAGTATCAGTGTTGCTAGGAATGGAAATTCACTGTGCATTTTTAATCTGATACTACTGCCTCAGTCTTCATTTTGTAATAAAAGTTAAGGGCCTAATTAATATTGCGATCTACAACATTCATGTGCACAGAAAGTCTGTAAGCAGTCCCTGCTTATGCATGCTATAGTTATTTTGTGACTCAACATAGGTCTCACCTACATTAACATCAGCACAGATAAAATTTATATCAGATGTAGATTTTCAGAGGAAAAACAAATTTTTTTCTTTCTTTCTTCCTTTTGTTTTTTTTTAGTTAGCATTTTTCAGCGCAATACATTCCCCAAAGCCAGCGTAGTGTACCCAAGTGACCATTTTATAATGACACAAATTATGCCACTATTTAATGTAAAAACTTTAGGGAACTCCAAAGGTCTTCTTAAAAGACCTATTAAAGATATCAATCACAAACCCAAGAATAAATTACCTTTGCTGTGTTTAAAAGAATAGAGCACTGACACAGGTAAAATCTGTTGAAAGGAAAACCCACAAGCTTTGTCCCCCAAGAAGGGCTAAGGAGTTGCTTTCGCAATGTACTATATCAAAGTGTTCCTAAAGCATGTGTTGATTGCTCTTTTCCAGTTTGTCTTCTGGTAATAGTCTTGGTATTATTTGTTTGTGCAGATGAAGGCAGTGAAGTGGAGAGTGAAATGGATGAGGAATTAGATGACTCTTCAGAACCTCAAGCCAAAAGAGAGAAAACCGAGCTGAACCAGGCATTTCCGGTGGGCTGTATGCAGCCTGTTCTCGAGAGTGGCGTGCAGCCAAGCCTCCTGAATCCAATTCACAGCGAGCACATCGTCACGAGTACTCAGACTATCAGACAGTGCAGCGCTACAGGAAATACCTACACTGCAGTCTAAAGAATATTAAAGCGTATTTTTCCAGCTAACATTAACCCTGTTGATATTGGGCTTAAGTTGAAATTTTAATAAGCCTGAAGGTCAACTGTTGTCAAATTCTCTGTGCTGAACATTACCTTTTTGGAGTTGTGAAATGGAATGGGTGTATGTATTTTGCCAGGTCTTTTTTTTTTTTTTAATGTAAACAAATTATTTGCTTCTTAATAATGAGTTTTTTTTTTCCTTAGTCTTGGGTGTCAAGAAGGATTTTTACAACACTTAATGTCAATGTTTTTGTTTTCTTATAATTAAAAAATAATTTACATTTTTTGTAGCTTAAAATATTTTATTGTTGATTGTTAGTCTTGGTGTATGATTTCATGTGTAAGTTTTTAATTAGATGCACTTCTGTGAAATATCAAAAGAAATGATTTTCTTTGATTTACACTGGAGGCATGCCCATTTGGCAGCAGATGCATCAAATTTGCTTTTGAAAGGTGCTTTTCATTGGACAGAACCACAAGACACTATTTTCATAACATTTTGGAGTATGGAGGGAGAATACAGAGCATTTTTATTATAGTGCTAGAGGGTTGGGAAGGTCATCTATTTTTCTCTGAAGAAAAGTTGAGCTGTGCATTTATCAGTTCGGAGTAAATGACAGAATTGCAAGAGATTATGCTAATATGTACATAATTTGTGTACATAATTATTAAACCATGTTAATGCAAGCTTCCGTTAAACATTGAATTTTAACTGTTATTTGCATACCAATTCCTCTGTTTAAAGACTACTGATTCTGTATTTGGGACCACTGCACAGATGCATTCTGCTGTTGAGTGGGGCTGTTATAGTTAGATACTGAAGCTGAAAAAAATGACTTGACTTTTTTTTTTTTTAAGTGTACATGCTACTTATGCTGAGCTGGACATACAGGAAACCATTCCATTTGAATGACTTTCTTTTATTCCAGGTCTTTTTCCTAATAGTAGTTCATTATGCTGCTATTATAAAAAAAAATTTATGGAATGCAAGGAATGTAGCAACCTGCATATCGTTATTTCCTTCAAAAATATTTCCTGGTTTCTAAAGTATGTGGATTTAAATTTTAAACAGAACCTGAAGGCAGTGTAACTGGCACACCGCACTGTTGCTTATCCCCAATTCTGTAGGATTTGGATAGGTGGCTGGATGGACCAGTGCCGTTGAAGAATGTACATCAGGGATCATCGTACCTCGGCTATTACATGGTGCCTTAAAACAGAACTGAAGCTAAGGTTTAGTAAGGCTTATTTTGTTCATGTGAATTCCTCTTCAATCCATTTGACAAGGTGTGCCTGTCATTTTCAGATTCCCGAAGTAAAGACAGGTAACATGTTCTTCATAGGAAATTTAGGGCAAACAAAGCAAAACGAAAAGACAAAAATCACTTCCCCTCTTTGAGTGACCGTGAATTTATTTTTGTTCCTAGAGCTGAATATTACTTGATTACAAATCACATTGCTTAAGGATTAAGGATCAGATTGCTATTGTGAAATAGCAGGCTAGTTTTAATTACCAACTTTGTTACAGAAAATCATATATATTTTAGACCATTCTTATCTAGTTATAACTTAAGAAAATTAACACAATAAGCAGGTACTTATTGAAGTGCATCTTTTCAGTCTAAATGTTTCTCTGTGTGTCTCAGTGTCTGTGTGCCCACATGCACGCGCGAGTGTCCGTGGGCAGGAGTCAGCTACCAAGTCAGAAGGTGAGATCCCAGAGAGGATACACCCATCCCTACTTTAATTTACGTGAAAAGCAAGGTTCTTTTAAGCTCTCAAATTATTAAGCAACAGCAACAAAAACAGGCACATCCATTTATTTAAATAGTTCTAAAAAAGCTAATTAGCAAAAATAAATAATACACAAATACATAGAGCCAAAAAAAGGGAAAGCACAAAATGATTTACAGATTATTAATGAGGCCTATATTACACTCAAGACGTTTATCTTTCCAGTTTTATTAGGGTGGGGAGGGTGGGGGGTGGAAAGGAGAGGGTGAGCCAGTCTGTACAGTTGAAAATACCAAATGGCTTATCGGGTAACATGCAGTATATTTCAACTGTTGTTACTTGATTGCCTTAGACTACTCAAATAACTAAGATCAACAAAGCTTCTTAAGTAAACTTTAAATCATTCAGATATAATTTTTAAAATCGATTCAAATTTTGTATCATACAACTCACTCACATGTTTGAAAGTCTTCACTAGCATCCTAGCATCACCTTCATTTAAATGTCGTTTAAATGATCATTCCCCTTTTTCCTCCCCTAAAGGCAATGAATTTGCACTATCACACACACACAAACGCAAACAAACACCTTAAAGCTGCAAAGACCGTGTATCTACTTCATCGTGCATTAGGAAAGGTTTACAGGTAAAATTAAAATCTAAAAAGGAAAAAAAATTCTTCATTTTGATGCTCCTTTCTGAATTTTTTCACTTCCCCATTCACAACCCCCAGAACTTTATTGTATCTGTATTGGACCAAATGTATTTACTGGTTTCATCTTGTTTATTGAATGATTTTAAATGTATTTATTATCATTGTTTAATTTAATGTTGGATATATTTGTCTCATTAGAGGAATCTGATAATGGCAAATTTAGATTGATGAAAGTTAGGGATTGGGCACCCTACAGGATTCAACATTTCTTCCAATTGTTCATGGTTTGTTCTAAATTAGGACAGATTAGAGGAATTAAATATTATTACATTTCAACTTGTCTCACTAAAAATATTCTAATGTCTTTTCTGAACACAGTTAGGAACATTAATTCTTTGTGACTAGGGTAGGTAGTTCTGATCAATAGACAAAATAACATGTATGATCTCTGCTATTTCCAGTTATCTGCAATCCACAGTAAGACACACACACACACATATATATACAAGATCTCACACACACATACACATCTTAAGCAATTTCGAATTTGAGTTGTGAAGTATATTAGAAAATAAAAACATCATAATTTATACAATTGAGCAAATTGGAGCAAACATTTATTGAACATTTTATTTTCATTTTTTCTGTTCACTGAAACCGATTTTTCTAAATAATATTATGACACTAACATTCTCAGAGTAGATTTATTGACAAGTGGCAAGTACACATTTTAAGGACTTCTTAATATTTCTTGGCACTGTAATTAAACACTAGTCATGAAAAATATCTATGTAGACCTAGCGCTATGCTTTCAGTGAGGAAAAATGTGAGGAAGGCATGTTGGCTATTTTTAAGTTTCAAGAAAGATATTTCTGTGTAATAGGATTGAGTATCATGAGTATAGTTTGATCTTCACATACACTTTGAGAATCATACCCAAAAGATTTGCATTCACAAAGCCAGTGAACAATGGGGTGAAATGGATGAACCATCTCCTTGGAACACAGGGCCCAATTTAAAATTTTTTCTTTGGATATCAAGTGGCTGGTCACTTTTTCAGGATTCTCATCCAAACTACGCTTGGACTGACTGTATAAGTCTTACTGCCTTTACAGAAATCTGCTTTCCTTTTTGTGCTTTTTCTTGTACTGTATAGCACGGTTCATGCACCTCTCTTTAGATGGTGTACTTGAAAAACAAAAGTAAATTTTAGAAAATGATTTTTAACACTGCATACCTAAAATTAGTAGTGTGCAACATTGACTGCCTTTGATTTGTAGTAGACGAGTGAAAAGGAACACGTTCTTGTAGAATGCTGTTAAAGTCATTCAGGACTGAATACGGTTTCATTACCGTAATCATGAACCTTTTTACATGAACGCACTCTCTAGAAGTGCTAAACGTGATGCATTTTCAAATTTGAAAAATTCTTCAGATGATATATTTGAAACATCTAAAATAATGCTGTGCTTGAAATATTAGTGTAAAAGAAAAAAATGTGGGTCACTGTGATGTTGGTCCTCCCTGTGTGGACACAAGTAGAAAGTAAAAAACTGGCAAGTCACCTTTGTGTGCAATTTGAGGCAGTGGTTATATACAACAAATTGACCTTTGTTATAACCTCCCCTCCCCCAAATTCCTGGTGAGAAAATAACAATCATCAAAAAATTGAAGTTAGAACTTGTGATTTGTATGAATCACACCAGAACATGGGGGAGAGGGGTTGACATGCAGTGCTATTGAAAATTAGGCTTGTCACTAGATCAGATCAACCTCCATGTGTATGGTTAGAACAAATCAATTAATGGAATCCTAGTATTTCTGCAACTTTGGTGATTTTTTTAAAACTGGAATAGAAGCATTAATTCAGTGCTTAGTTCTAGTATTAGAAAACCCCTTTGATGTAATGCCTTGTATTAACCCTTTGAGCATTGTAAGATATACAATGGGGGACAAAAGCCTTTCAGATCATTTATTTAGACTTAGACCGGTAAAATATACTCTATATCCAAATGTCTAATTATGCTGTTTTTTAAAGGGGGGGTAGGAAGAGAAAGTGTTTCCACGCTGAACACTTGCATTTTATATACAACTCTTAATTTTCTTCAAGAGGGCTTGATATATTTATTCCCAAATATTCACTGCCATCTAAGTAAGTGTACTGTTTACAGAAAAAAAAATCAACTTTTCTAGCATCACATCATGACTCTAGAAAAGGAGGACAAATACATGGGCCTGTAGACCTATGTCATAACTGATCTCTGCACATTGAAAGTACCTAGATTGCCTTTAAAAGGTATGATAAAGAAAGGGTTACATTTCTTTCTCTCTTTTTTTTTTCCCCCCCAAACAGAGCAAAAGATCTCGTTTATTTAGCTTTAGAAAGTACAATTGTAAGTGAAGCCTTAGGAAGAAACAAGTTCAAGTGGATAAAGAAAAACTGAACTATGGGGCAGGTAAGCTATTTGGAGTTAGATCTCTCATAAAATATTGTTTGGGAATTTCATATAGGGCATAATTTTATCTATGCTCCAAAACTTTAATACTTTGTCAAAAAATTATATATAGATAGAATGGAGAGCAAAGCACTTGATTTTAAGCTCATCTGTCAGGAGATGCTATGACTACTGCTTCTGATATCTGTAAATGCCAGTCTGCTTACACAATTGCTGACTTTGCTCAAGGCCCTCTCTGCGTGCACTGGGCCCCCTTTGTCCCCTGCGAGAGGGAACGTGAGAGCAGTGTCGTCTGCAGATGTGCTTGCGCTGCCCTAGCCGGGCGCTCATAAAGAGTGTAACCTATTCCGATGTCTGGTGAAAGGACATCCATAGCATAGTGCAAGTTTGCCGTAAACATTGCTTTTTTAGGCAGTTTAGGAAGTCAAACCATGCAAATTACTCATGTGTTAACATGCAATACTCAAAGGGTTTTAATTTAACTCTCTTCTTTTGAATTCTTCATGATGATTTACTGTAAATGCTTCTCAGTTTGCATGCCTTGATCATTGCTGCTAGTGATTTTATGTGCCAGTAGACCTGAGTTTAGTTTACCAATTTTACTTAAATAGTAAAAGCCACTTACAAAGTGACTGCCTAGGATTTTTTTTTCCTTTGGTTTGAAGTAATTGGTAATATGTCCTATTTTCAAAAATGTATTTTGTCTCTTATTTGGTTCTGGTATTTGATCCTTCCCTCCCCCCACCCCACCACCACCTCTTTCCTTTGTTTTTTTAAATAAATTATGATGTTGGGATTGGAAGCCCTGAGTAATGAAATCTTTGGTAAGAATTGTTTATGTAGCTCAATAATGAGGACAACAAATCTTTATTAGAGGAATTATGATTCTGGGGAGGAAAGAAAAAGTGAAAACTCCCATTGACAGTTGATAACCAAGTAAATTTTTCCTTCAATGAATTAATACTTTTGAACAAATAATTGCCTTGTTTTAACCTGCTAAACATGATTTTAAATGACCCAATAAAGGAGGTATTGAATTTTATTCGTTTAAAAAGCATCTTTTGTACCAAAGCAAATTTTTTTCTCTACTCATCTCCATCATCAATTGGGACCTATGGTGGTGACCAGTGCATTGGTTACAGAAACTGTAAGTGAGTGCCTTGAGAAAACTTGGAAATTTGTGCCTGGGGTGTTAAACTTTTAATTAGGTTAATTGTAGTGCTTACCAATCAGTAATTCTACTATCACTCAGGGCTTTCGTACCTTCTAGGTAAAACTTCTTTCATTGTGTTTTTTTAAAATACTGTATTTTTTTTTAAGTGCCATCATTTAAATTTCACTTAGTAAGTGGCAGATTACATTATTCAGTCCCACAAGCACAGAAACATAGTAACACTAGGAGATATTTGAACATTTATTTTACAATCGACTGAATATATTATGTAAATGAGGTAAGCAACTTTTGTAGAGATTGTATGTGTGAGATAATGTAATGTTCTTTTCCAGTTTTTGGACTACAGTTGAATAAACTTTTTAATTATTTAAAAACATCTTTACCGAATAACATGTGATGGTTTTTTGTATAATGTATTTGGTTTTGTAAATACGTATTTCCTGATGTGATTTTTGTGAGAAATGCTAAATCTTTTAGTATATCATGTCCTCTCAAAATTGGCAGGAGCTAAATAATAGTTTGTGGGCGATTTGTATTGTGTACTGTACAATAACTGGGGAACTTTTATAATTATAAAAATATATATTAACTTTTAGTGTGTTGTTTAAACAAATGACTGGAACATACTAAAGATATTAGTAGGATTTTTCTGAATATTTCAGACTTGAACTCAGGCTAGCTTTCTTGTGTTTTTCAAAACAAAATGGTGTCTTGTCTTTTAAAATCAATAAATTTGTTTCCTTGTTACAAATACATTCGAAATGGTTTGATTCCCACCCCCACCCCCCACCTCCCCCCCACCTCCCCCCACCACAAATCATTGCCATGATGCTTATATTACACTGTCTCATCTAGAGGGTAGTCTCTGTGTCATTCACTAGTTTAGAAACAAAATTAAGTTGTTTTCCTTTTTTGTGTCAGATGAAATTGGCAATATTTACACATGAACAGCACAAAAAGAGAAAACAAAATTATAAGCCCAGCAGGGTACAAATCTTACCCTCCAAGAAAATTAGTGATTGAGTGCTGTTTAATTTCAAAAGCTGTCAACATTCCCATTGTAAATTCCAGATTTTTGGATGTTCATAATGTGTTTGTTTTGTGTCACTTCACATTGATATTTGGCACCCAAGTTCCTTGCTTAGATTGAAATAGCTTATTAAAATTCATTTTAATATACGTAAGACGATATCCTGCCCCAATTTTTTTTCTTTTTTGAATTATATATTTACATACAGGAAAATTCATCCATTTTAGTGTACATTTCTGTGAGTTTTGACAAACACACATTCACGTAAACACCACCACAATCAAGTTTGAAACATTTTTTACCTTCCAGGCCTTATTTTTTTTTTTAAATCATAATGTACATAAGGTCTCCTCCTAGAATATGGAATAGCCAGTTCATTTGGGTTTCTTTAAAGGTTAGAAATGAAAGGCAGAAAATATTATTTTGGGAATCTCCAGCATGGTGCTTTCATATCATAATACAAAGTTACTTCTAAAACAAACATTGACATGTTAGCCCACAAAAACACCAAAATCATTCTAACTTACATGGACATTTAATCCAGTAACGTAGAAGTGTACCAAATAATGTTATTTAATAAATAAATGAAAGGAAGAGACAAAATTATAGCCAGTATAAGATACAATACTATGCTAGAAAGAAAATGAATCTGACCAATTTAGGCATTTTTATGTTGCAGCCATCACACATGGGAGATATTTAGGACTTTGTACAAAGAAATAGAGTTCACAGTTTCTAACCTTATTTTTGTACTTGGTTTCCCTTGGAAATCTGAGGTCTTTCAAATATATCCTGTAATTATTACCTTTACTTCTTGGTTAACAATATTCTTTCCCCCATGGGTTCTTAATATTATTTCCTTTTCTTTTAGAATCTGGATATTTCAAGACTTGAACTCAACCCGAGAAATGTCACTGGTTGTCATTAGCTGATTCAAGTCAGTCCACCAGATTTTTTCTTCAGCGTGGTCTAAAAGTAACGCATGTTGAAATTTGTCATTTGGCTGACACACAGAGTTTTTGTGTGTGGAATACCATAATAAGTAGTGTGGCTGCCATTTTGCTGAGGATAATGTACTTTGAAACCGGGGGAAGGGAGCAGGAGAGCACTCTGGTCTGCTTCTGGTCTGCTTCTCTCAGAAGCAACAACTGGACCAGGAGGCAGGGTCTGCTTACCCTTACAGGGGCTGGGTGGCAAGCAGAGGATTTAAGCTGAGGGACCTTAGACATAGTAGCTTCCTGGTTTTGCATCAGCTTATTGCTAGCTCTGAGATTGGGAAGTATCCCATGCATTACTGGCAACATGGGAATTTGTGTCTGAGTTGTCTGAGCAAAAATACATTAGTAATTAAAGTAAATATAAGTGCACTATATAACGCAAAAAGTAAAAGATTGTCAGAAGGAATTTTAAAAGGTGACACCTCTCTGTGTGTCTGGATAAAAGCACTCAAGAAGAGCTGAAAGCAAAAAGATAGGGAAAGAAAGAAAATAGAAAAACTAATTATGAAATACATAGTGATAAATCTGATGAAAGGTGTGTAAGACCTGTACACTGAAAAACTATGAAACATTTCTAAGGAAATCAAAGACTTAACTAAATGGAGAGATCTACTGTGTTCATAAGGCAAAAGACTCAATGTTGTTAAGATATTTTTTCTCCCCAATTTGGTCTATAGAGTCAACACAGTCTTCATCAGAACCCCATCAAACTTTTAATAGAAAATGGCAAACTGACTTTACAATTCATATGGAAATACAGTGGATCTAGGATAGCTAAAAAACTTTGAAAACGAAGAACTAAGTTGGAGAACTACCAGTACCTGAATTCAAGGCTCTTATAAACTATAGTAATCAAGACAGTGTGGTATTGGCATCAAGATAGATCAATGGAATCTATCAAATGGATCAATGGAACAGAATAAAGAGTGCAGAAATGGACCCACACATTTACAGACCACTGATTTTTGACAAATGAGCAAAGGCAATTCAGCAGAAAGTGTATGGTCTTTCAAAAAATAGTGCTAGAGTGATTAAATATATGTTAAAAAAAATGAACTTTGATCCTTACCTTACACCATATATAAAAATTAAACATCATAAACCCATATATAAAACCTAAAACTATAAAATGTTTAGGAAAAAAAATAGGAAAAACCTTTGAGATCTTGGATCAGGCAGAGTTTTCTTAGATGTGACTCCAAGCATGATCTATTAAAAAACAAATTGCTAATTTGGACTTTACCAAAAATTTTCTGCTCCTCAATAGACACTGCTAGGAGAATGAAAAGACATGTCATGTATTGGGAGGTGATTTTCCTTGGGTCTTTCATTTTTTTTTTGCATGTGTTTTGAGCAAATGCATTAACCACTTTTGTTTTGGACTATTTTTTCAAAGCTATATGTAACAAAAACCCTTGGAAGAGAGAGATAAAGGCTCCCACTGGGGCAAAGGGCATGCTTGTTTCCTGACCAGGGCAAAAGTTGGGTAGCTTTGCCATCAGCCCTCTTTAAATGATCGGGGTTTTAAACTTGGGGTTTCTCAGCTGTGACACAAATCCACCCTGTGTGTAGTACCTACCTGGGCCTTTCCATGTCCCTCAAGGGTCTTGGAGCGTTTGGGGGAGCAAATGAAACAGATATGAATATGCAGTTCCAAAGTCCTTTTTCTCTAACCCAGGAGCTGCTTGTGTCCTGCCAGTGTCTTTAACACCCTGGTAGGATCACTTGCTAGTTTGCCAGCAGGCTAAAATAAGTTTCTGACACCACCAGCTGGGAGAAAACATTTACAAAACATATACCTGATAAAGGACTTGTAACCGAAAGCTATAAAGAACTCTCAGAACCCAAGGTGTTGAAAGTGTATGTGTACAGCACTAACCACTTTTAACACTAAATAAATATTTGGATGAATATTTCCTTAATGTCCATTTCCCTGTATAATTCCAAACTTCATGATTTCAGGGACCTCTTGGTCTTTAACTAGATGCCTGCCCCTCAGGCTGCAGTTACGATGGATGATGAGCTGATGGGCCACTTTCACAGAGAGACTGAGCTCCTGGGTCTGTTGCCTCGTCCTGTGTCCTGCGGGGGGTGAGTGTGTAAGAACTCTGTTCGTTACAGTCCTGTGGGCCACTAGAGCCAGGCCATGAAGAGGTGCTCCCTGGTGGCAACCTCACAAACCAGGGCACCAGACGAGAGTATAAGCTCCTTTCTGGGCGATGCTGGTGAGCTGGAGGGAGGCACAGGGAGAGCGCAAAGCCCGGGACCGCTAGCCTCCATGCTCTGAGGCTGGAAGGGTGGCCCCCAGGCCAGAGCTCCTGGACCAGCAAACGGGCTCTTTCTCAAAACGACTGGGGGTATGTGTCAGTGAGCTGTCTGTGCAGTGTCCTGGGGGTGGTAGCCCGCCACGACTGTCTCTCCATTGTTCCAGTTCTGTGGGGACCAGGAACGCAAGACCCCCTGGCCTGCAGAGCCGCGTGACTGAGCAGAGTTCCCTGGACGCTGGCCGCCGAACCGGAGGCACCAGACAACTGTGAAAGCTTCCTTCCAGACGATACTGGCTCTGGAGTGCAGCAAAGGGAGAGGAAGAGGGCACCTGCCAGGAAGAAAATAGAAAGGCCTATAGTTTACAACAACAACAACAACAAAAGATGGCGCCGGTGGCTGGAGCCAGGCTAGGGCGAGGGGATGGCGCCAACCTGTCTCCCCGGAAGGATGCCGGTGGCTCCCAGGTGAGCGGGCTAAACTCCACGCCGCTTTTAATAGAAGCAAACGAGTTTCCTCCTTCACTTCAAGTCTGCGTGGAGCCTGGGGCGGTGAGTCTGGGCGTTCCAGCCCTTTAAGAGCCCTTCTCAGTTTTGCTAGAGCCTTTTGGGTCTCCAGGACTGGAGCCCGGTTGGTTTTCAAATGTTTTAGATGTTTAGGGGGCTCGTCTGTGAGGTGAAGGTCTTAAAAGTGGAGGTGCCCAATGTGGGGTAGGAAGGCTTGGCTCCTCAGGGAGAAATTATGGGTTTTGAGCTCCCTCCTGATTGTGGGGGAGGGGGAGGGGGGTGAAGTTTGTGGTGAGGTTGTGTCCCAGTCTCTCCTACCTGCTTTGATGTGTTTTTGTTTCTCATTTACCCAACGTGTAGGAGTTGCTCAGCCAGCCTTTAGGGTTTTTTCAGAGGAAATTTGTTCCATCTGTAGCTGTAGATTCCGGGTGTCCATGGGAGGAGGTGAGTTCAGGATCTTACAAGTCGCCATCTCCAATTGAAACCTCAGGGACCTCTCAGTCTTGATCACTACATAATTCCCAGGGTGTCGCATGGTACTTAGCATATTATTTAATCAACAAATACTTGTATGAATTAAGATATTCTCATGATTATACCTAATGATTATACAATTTAAGGTTGATGGTTTCTACCATTACAAATAATTCTTAATGACTCCTCTTGAGCATTTTTCTGTGCATTCATCCTATTTTTCCCATACACACACATTCTCTATACACATTTCTGGAAGCCAATACATGGCAAAACTTTTTTGGAACATGTTGCTGAACTCTGTAAAAGCCTAAACCAATTTGTAATTCCTTCAAAAGCTCTGAATCAAATCACTAGAAGCCAGTTAGTTGAAAAAAATTGTTGTAAAATCATCTTATGTTTGATCTAGGACTGTTTGCCATTTTACAGGCAGAGATATCAACACTTCAAAAATTCCTAAATAATTTGGCAAATTGATTACTCAGCAAAATGATGTTTGATTATTTGGAACCCTTCCGTCAGCAGTTGCCATATTAATTGTGGATGCACTTTGGGCAAATAAATATTTTATACCCCAAGTGATCATCCTAAACTTGGAATATGAATTGCAAATACAACAGTAAGCACTTATGTTAACATATCATTACATCACTGTCATTTTAATTGTAGCCTGTTAAACATACCTACATATTCTCAGAACACGTGATTACGTGTATAAAGTAGAGGAACTGTTCTTTAAATTATGAAAGAAGAAATTTAAAAAAAATCTTTCTGAGCTAAGAAGTGACTCATAATCTTACCAAACTGAAAACAACCCATTTCCTTCAAATGTAAAATAAAGAAATTACAAGCTATTTATATAAGGAATACCATACGTTAGTGAATAAAACAAAGTACAATTAACTTGATAAATCTCACAAACATTACATGCAAAAAGAAGCCAAACATGAAGGAATACATGTTACATTATTCCATTTATAAAGTTCAAAACCAGGAAGACGCATACCAAAGTTTATTGCTTACCTTTGGAGAGGAGAAAATGAACCAAACTTAGACACTGGGTTGTGGTGAAGGAAAGTGCAGCATTTATCACAGGGCGCCAAACAAGGAGTCCAGGACAGCTAGTGCTCAAAACACCCCAACTCCCCGATGGGTTTCAGGAAAGCATTTTTAAAGGCAAGGTGAGGGAGGGGAGTCTCAGGTTATGTGATCAGCTCATGCACAGTTCTGTGATTGGCTAATGGTGAGGTAACAGGGCAGTGTCACAGAGGTTAGCATTATCAGTCCTTAGGTGCCAGTAAGTCTGGGGGCTACATGCTCATGGTCATCAAGTAGTTAATTTCTTCCATTTGGTGGTGGTTTTCGCATCTGTAAAACAACTCAGGAAAAGTGCATCAGGTGCTATTATCTAGGTATTTCAGAGAGGAGACAAAGCAGAGGATATGGGGGAAGGATCTGTCCCAGGAAGGGCCCATAGGATCCTGTTTGGTTACAAAAACATTTGCAATTAGGAAAGAGCTCAAGGTTTTCTGGTGCTAACAACATTCCATTTCTTGATCTGTGTAGTTGTTATCTGTATATATGCTGTAAGATAATTTATCGAGCTGTTTTTTTAAAAACATCAAAACTAGTCTGAGTTCAGTCTCACCTAATGGCTTAAAATCCCAAATCCACCCAACAGTTTCCTTGAGCCCAGGAAACATTTAACTTATGCATTTATATTGAAAGGTGTCCCAAATACTGTGTTTCAGCTTTACCTTTAACACATTATTTAATGATGTCTTAAACCAGAAGTAGCTATGAAGTGTTCATGCTTCAGTAATCACAATTGAGTACTGCCTACCTGATTTCTTATATCTTATTACAAAAGGATAAATTTGTTGATTTGAGTTAACAAATAAATGCTAAGAATATTCTTTTAAAAAAAATGTGAGTGCCTGATAAGAGTAAAGATACACTCTGTAACAGGAAATTTTGGAAAGTCTCCCAAATTTACAAGCTGTCCAGATCCTGCAGAAATGCGTTTCTCAGTGGTCTAGAGTTCCCAGTGTTTTTCCACTTTGCCCAAATGGCTATTCAGATGATTAACATCAGCAGGTTCTGTGCATCAGAGGAGTAGCCCTGTGATCTTTAGAAGATAGAGGCCTCGCTGTGACACTCGGCAGTAGACCAAGACCACAGAATGTGTCTAGGGGAAACCCTAAGAAACAGCAGATATGGGCAGGAAATCACACTGTTTGTATTGCAGAAATAGTATGGTTTACTTGCTTGATAGGTGTGCTATCACTACCATATGCCCAATTTCAGTCAATTAAACCTAGGATGCCATATGGCCATCCCGAATGATTTGCAAAATCCAAAATGCCGCACAACTTAGGACTAGTGAAACAGCAAGAGTCATGCTCTTGCATAGAAATGCTTTTGCTAAGCAATGTCATAGGAGTGAAGAGAGCCAGAGATGGGAACTCCGGGGCTTGTCTACCCCACTCCTCTAGCTGTCCCTGTCCTTGCTGGCTGTCAACTATTGAGCCGATACAGATGTCCACACTCACTGTCTGCCCTCCTCTTTAGTCCTACCACTCTACCTCCAGCTTTTATTGAACTCAATTTTCCGGCACTAGAATGTTTCTGTATCTTATTAGAGGCCCCATTTCTTTTCTTTTTTAAATTTTATTGAAGTATAGTTTATTGACAATGTGTTAATTTCTTCTGTACAGCAAAGTGACTCAGTTATTTATATATATATTATTTATTATATATATTCTTTTTCATATTCTTTTCCATTATGGTTTGTCACAGGATACTGAATATAGTTCCCTGTGCTATACAGTAGGACCTTGTTGTTTATCTATCCTGTATATAATAGCTTGCATCTGCTAGTCCCAAACTCCCATTCCTTTCCTCCCCTACCCCTGCACCCCCTTGGCAACCATAAGTCTGTTCTCTATGTCTGTGAGTCTGTTTTTGTTTCATAGATATGTTGATTTGTATCGTATTTTAGATTCCACATATAAGTGATATCATATGGTATTTGTCTTTCTCTTTCTGATCTACTTAGCTTCGTATAATCATTTCTAGGTTCATCCATATTGTTGCAAATGGCATTATTTCATTCTTTTTGTTGGCTGAGTAATATTCCATTGTGTGTGTGTGCGTGTGTGTGTGTATATATATATATGTGTGCACACGCACACACACACACACCCCACATCTTTATCCATTCATCTGTTGATGGACATTTAGGTTGTTTCCATGTCTTGGTTATTGTAAATAATGCTGCTATAAACATAGGGGTGCATGTACCTTTTTGAATTATAGTTTTGTCTGGGTATATGCCCAGGAGTGGGATTGCTGGATCATAAGGCAACTCTATTTTTAGCTTTTTGAGGAACCTCCATACTGTTCTCCATAGTAGCTGCACCAATTTACATTCCAACCAATAGTGTAACAGGGTTCTCTTTTCTCCACACCCTCTCCAGCATTTGTTATTTGTAGACTTTTTAATGATGGCCATTCTGACCAGTGTGAGATGGTACCTCATTGTAGTTTTGATTTTCATTTCTCTAGTAAATAGTGATGTTGAGCATCTTTTCATGTGCCTATTGGCCATCTGTATGTCTTCTTTGGAGAAATGTCTATTTAGGTCTGCTGCCCATTTTTTTGATTGGGTTGTTTGTTTTTTTGTTGTTGTTGAGTTTATGAGCTGTTTATATATTTGGGAAATTAAGCACTTGCCGGTTGCATCTTTTGCAAATATCTTCTCCCATTCTGTAGGTTTTCTTTTCATTTTGTTTATGAAGCTTTGCTGTGCAAAAGCTTGTAAGTTTGATTAGGTCCAATTTGTTTATTTTTGTTTTTATTTCTATTGCCTTGGGAGACTGACCTAAGGAGACATTGGTATGATTTATGTCAGAGAATGTTTTGCCTATGATCTCTTCTAGGAGTTTTATGGTGTCATATCTTATATTTAAGTTTTTAAGAGAGGTCCAATTTCTTAACAATAACCTGTAGGTGCATCAGTTCGAACATCGAGTTTTACAAGGTGGCTTCTGGGGGAGAACATATCTGCTGCCATGTTCTGCTGGGAGAATTCTGAAGCATCACCATCAACCACTTGCTTTTCCTTGGGTAACAGAGTTCATCTGAATCTTGTCCAAAAAGGATTATCATTAGGAGTTAGGAGGAATGGACCCTTTTTCATAAAATAATAAAGTGAAATTGCACAGAAGTATACAAAGTAAAAAAAAAAGTTCCTCCTCCCAATCCAATTCTACTTTACAAAGATAACAGCTAATAAGTGTTCTGCTAACCAGCAGAAGGGGAGCTGGAAATAGAGATTTAAAAAATACTTTTGTAACAGAGTGAGTTTATGGGTTGTGAAATTTACACCCACTATGCTAAAATTCTTGGGCTCCTATAAATGGCACACCCCCTCTCTAAAATTCAGCATATTTCAAAGTTTCCACTTTCTTTACATTTGGATGTCAGATTTATTAGGAATTCTGAATGCATTAACTTATTTTGTCTGCATCACCAGTACAAATACATGCTGGGGGCACAGGTCCTCCAGCCTTCGTGCTCAGGACTGAAGGACCAGCAGAAGATGCTGGTGGGGTAGTGGCCTGGTGGGGACTTCTCTCTCTGCTCACTGAGGGCAGCTGCTTAGTCATGGGTTTACAAGAAGTCTGTTCTTTACATTTGACTTCATAATTTTTTCTTTCACCCTAAGAATGAGTTTGAATATAAAGGTTCAAGGAGACCAAGATCTATTTTAAAACGCTACAACACATTCCACCAAGCAAAGATAAAAATGGGAAATGTGTGTAACACATGACTCATGATTCCTTAGACTCGGTGTTACACACTGGACTGATTCACGTAACAAAATCTGAGAAATTGGAGTATGAACCTGGTACAGCTATAAGGGGAGTGAGAGTAATGTGTCTAGAGGAGAAATTTATTCCAGAAGGGAGATGACAACTCCTTAACTCAAGGTGGTGAAGCCCAGAGCACTGGGGTAAGGCACATGCTTGTTAGCTGAATTGATTTGTTCCACCTCCAACACTCCTTCAGATTTGGGATATTTCTTCTCGAGAGGAGCCAAAATTATGAAATTTAGTTGTTCTTCATAACTGTCCACGGATGCTTATCAGAATGTAATGCAATTGGGGCTGGGCAGACACAGCACTGGTTGGCCATGCTGGAAGGGTGAACGGTGTTTTGCAGAGAGGCCTTCTGACTGCTTGCTTCTTGGTGGTTAACATAAAGGACAAATATTAACTCAATTATCCCAACAACTCTACTTTGGGATAGTCTCTATTGTCAAACCCCATTTTATGAAGATACTGAATATTTGTCAGGTGCTATTTTAAACAACTGTTATGGGTAACTGCTGACCACCTGTTGTCACATAATGGCACAAATCTCAGAATGTCCACATTCTATACATAGCTCTCCAAAGGTCAATCCTTGGGCACCATATACTTCTTTGAAATAGTCAGCACTGGATTATCTGTGCCAAGGAAGAGGAGAGTTGTTGTGGGGAAGCACACATTCCTGATGGATCCTGCTGGGAGGTTCATTAGGACCACTAATAACATAGATGTAGAGGAGAAGCTAAGGGTATGAGTTTTCTAGTCAGTTGGCCTGTCTTCCATCCCCAGCCATGCCATTTGCTAACTATGTGGCTATGAAAATCACTTTTCTAAAGTTCAGCTTCATCATCTGTAAAATTAAGATAAGAATAGGATTCACAACATACAGGTAGTGTGAAGATTAAAAGAGATAACACATAGCCAGTGAGCTGTGTGGGAAGCCCAAGGGGATGCTTGTGGGAGGGTCTGCAGCCCCTACCCACCATCCTCTGGACAGTTCAGGGAGAAGGGCTTGGTCAGTCCTTGCTATAATTATGCCAGAGGAAAATGACTTTTTTCTGGGATTCCAGTCTTTCCTTTTTGACTGCTGATAAAGCTAGTAATTAACTCTTTTGGAGTCCTTTTAGGTTCAGTAATGAGGACTTATTTACTGTCTTCTTTCTCATCTAGGTATTTTTCGGACATGCTTTCTTTGATTAATGCTTCTCTACCATTCGCTCTATCTTGTTTTCTTAATTGTTCCTTGAATGTTTGGTGAACTTCGTCAGTCCAAGACACTTGGACCTAGAATTTCCTTTTTGGGAATATTTTAAATGACTGGTTCCATTTCTTTAATGGTTATGTTACAACTCAAGTTTTAAATTCCTTCCTAGGTCAGTTTTGGTAAGTTACATTTTTTTAAGAAAATTTTCCATTTTATCTAGGTCTTTCTGTCTAATGACATAAAGATGGTCCGGGACATTTTGTCATGTGTTTGTAATCACTCTGAACATTGTCTGATTTACCTTATCATTTCCTGTTTAACCCATGGATAACTTGGAAGTCTGCGTCTTACTTTCCAAACATATGAAGATTTTCTAGTTATCTTGTGATGATTTGTCACTTAATTACATTGCTGTCAGAGAAGAAATTCTGTATGATTTCAGTCTTTTGAGATTTGTGTAGGTTTACTTTATGATCTAGTATACAGTTGGTTTCCTTCAATATTGTGTGTGCCGTAAAAGAATGTGTATTATTCAGTAGTATGTGCAGATTGTATATACATCCATGTGCTCTAGATTGTAATTATGTTGTTCATATTTTCAGTGTTCATACTGGTATGTTTGTCTTCCTGTTCTATAATTTACTCAGAGAGTTGAGTTTTAATCTCTTAGTCTGATTGTGGATTTGTCTACTTCTCCTTGTAATTCTGTGTTTGCTTGATTGTTTATCTTTTGGCAATGGTGTTAGTAGTACAGCAACTTAAAATTATTTTATCTTCCTGAAGGATTGAGCCTTTTACCATTAGGAAGTGACTACATATCTTCCTTGTACTGCTTTTTGCCTGGAAGTCTATCTTGTCTGATACTAATATAGAATACCAGTATTCTTTTGACTTATGCTTTTTCATAATTTTACTTTCAACTTTTATATATTTTAATATTTTAGATGTATTTCTTGTAAACGGATTAAAGTTAAATTGTTTTCAGACAAATCATGGATGCTAGTTGGAGCATTTAGTCTATTTATGTTGATACAATTGCTGACATGATTAGGTTTCATCTACCATCTTATTTTGAGCCTTTATTTGTCCTGCCTGTCCTGTGTTTTCTTTCTCCGTTTGTCCCTTCTATTGGACCGAATACTTTCTATTATTCCATTTCCCCTTCTCCTGGGTAAGAAGCCGTGTACTCTTTTTCTATTCTTTTATTGATTTACTTGAAAGAAATAATATATGTTATAGTACATAATATTATTTATAATATATATTATTATTAACTATATATATGAACAAGATCTAAAAGTATCAATACTTTTACCTTCCTCCTGGATAATACATGGGCCTTAGAACAGTTTAACTCCATTTATTACCTTCTCAATTATATGTTATAATTGATTCATTAGAGCTGTGTATTTTAATTCTATTTGTAAGAAAAACACATTTCATAATTATTATTATATAGCTCAAAGTTTAAATTTATCTCTATATTTACTTTCTTTGTTTTTCACAAAGTTATGGTTTGTATTTCTCAATGATCTCCAAATCATTCTCAGTCTGTAAAACATAGTCAACTTCAGTGAAAAACTTGGTTCAGCACAGTTCTACAAATATTTATTATCAAATACCTAGGTCAAGGGTAAAGAACCATCAAGCTGCTGCTTCCTGGATTGTTTGAGCGTGACAGGTAGTTTCCTTAGTTGTAAAATAAGCATCATAACGAATACCTAATTTACAGGGTTAGTGTGGTGTAATAAGTAAGACAGCGTATGGCGATGTGCTTTGTGAGGCGGCAGACACATGTAAAGTAACTGTCCTCAGTCTGCCATTGACAGGTTGTGTGACACCGGAAAGACCTGGTTTTCCTGTCTTCCTCACCTCTAGGGAGGACTTTGGACTATTGGACTTTTACGACCCCCTCTTTCTGAAGGGTCTATGCTTCTGTGACTTCTGATTCATTGTATGCAGTGTTTCTTCATAGATAAGCCTTTGGAGTGAGAGTGGTGTCTTTGGCTAGAACTTCTTTCAAAATATATCCCCATGTTATCAGAACCTTTTTTCACCTCTTTATTAAAATACAGCATTGCCCCCACTTTCTCCTCTAAGTGTTTGGCCCTGCACCTTTTCATAGGCATCACTCCTACCACATGGGGATGACTAGCCCACGGCTGAGTGAGCAACACTGATTTAGGAAGCCAGGTGGGAACCCTATCAGGAGCTGTCACTGCTGAGACTGGGATGCAAGGCCACAGGCCAACTGCACAGGTGCCGAATGGAATGGGAACCAAGGTCTGTGACTTGGGCAGCTCCCCTGCTGAGATTCTAGGTGTCTGCAGCCAACAGTGCTCCCTCTCAATTAGGGAAGAGCCTGTGGGGCTGAGTGTTGGGCAGAACTGAGGCAGAACCAAGGCTGGCACTCCCCCAATTACTAAGGCCAACTTGGAAAATAGTCCTTCACGAAATAACCTCTGCAGGTGCTTATAACCAGCTGACGGGGTAGAGGAAGCAAAACCAAAGGGAGGGATGTGATCAAGTAGTTTGCTTAATTGTTTGCATAACCATCCATTTATTTGCGTATCCATCCATTCACTCATCCACTCAATAAGCATTAAATATAAAGAGACTTCCAAGAATGTTCTTTAAATCCATGGAATCCACAAGTTTGTCTTATCTAAGAACATACTCTTTTTCCTCCTGTGTCCTGAATATTTAGCATATGGGTAAATTAAACAAGATTGAAAATTTTCGTTAGCTTAATTCACCATAATTTAGCTACCAGTAAATGATGAAGGATGGAACCAAGATGTATAGATTCATATCTAGCGTGGAAACAGAAAACATATGAAATTAGAAATATGAGTCCCCCATAAAAAGGAGATCACATTAAATTATAGGGAAACTTTGGAACAATTTCACAGAACTTTTATTTGCCTTTGTTACATACAACAAATTGCTTTCGTTTGGTGAATTATGAATGAATACCTTGTGAGCTATAGAAACTGTTTAGCTGGATTTGTTAAGATGAAATGGCCTAACTGCCAAACGTGTGCTTATTTTTAAGTTATTACCATCATTTGCTTTCCTGACCTTAAGTTACTAAGAGACAAATCCATTCTCAAAGGTACAATATGTCCATCTTTATCTTTTTTAAAAATTTCTTGTTAAGTTTATTTTCAAATATACATACATGTACATGCATATATTTGTATATATTATATACATAAATATATTGAAAATGTGTAGAGGATATTTTTCCCATCGTATTTTCTTTTTTTTTTAATAGATCTTTATCAGAGTATAATTGCTTCACAAAACTGTGTTAGTTTCTGTTGTACACCAAAGTGAATCAGCCATATGCATACATGTGTCCCCATATCCCCTCCTCTTGAGCCTCCCTCCCCTCCTCCCTATCCCACCCCTCTAGGTCATCGCAAAGCACGGAGCTGATCTCCCTGTGCTATGCGGCTGCTTCCCACTAGCTAACTGTTTTACTTTCAGTAGTGTATATATGTCGATGCTACTCTCAACTTTGCCCCAGCTTCGTCCTCCCACCCTGTGTCCTCAAGTCCATTCTCTATGTCTACCTCTTTATTCCTGCCCTGCAACTAGGTTCATCAGTACCATTTTTTTTTTTTTAGATTCCATATATATGCATTAGCATCCAATATTTGTTTTTCTCTTTCTGACTTACTTCACTCTGTATGACAGACTCTAGGTCCATCCACCTCACTACAAATAAATCATTTTCGTTTCTTCTAATGGCTGAGTAATATTCCATTGTATATATGTGCCACATCTTCTTTATCCATTCATCTGTCGATGGACATTTAGGTTGGTTCCATGTCCTATCTTTATCTTGAAATATAAATCCTGCCTATATTTTATGGAGATGTCTCCCTCAAATGTGTTCAGAAGCTTTTTCTCTCTCTCAATTTTAATGGCTCAAAAGGAGTCCTTAAAGAAAATTCTTAGTGTTTCTCTTTTCACTCCTGCAGTTCCTCTGTACTTTGTGAATAATGCCACTGAATAATATGCTGCAGTAGCTCTGATAACCCCCTCTCAAGGTTAATGCAATCTTTGCCCAGTATTTTGGTTCTGGCTTGTTTCTATACACACACGTTTGACATTATGATTGTTGTTTTGTACAGCCAGTGTTTCTTTTAGATTTACCCACATGTCTGCCATTTCTCATATTTCAGACCTTCCACCTGGGATCTAGCTGAAGAAAATCTTTTTGAATTTCATTCAGTGGATAAATTTAATGCTTTAAAACACTTTAAAATAATTTATACAAAGTAACATGTGTTCACTGAGGAAATTTGAAAAATTTCTTTGAAACAAAGCAACAATAAATTTGTGAAGAATTGACAAGTCAAAGGGATTTGGGCTCGGGGTAGTAAATGGTGAAGAAGTAACTAGGACGATGAGGGTTAGTTTAACAAGGTTTGTTTGTACAGATTTCTTGGTCCCGAATCCCCTGTCTTTGGTGATATGAATGTCTTTCCTTCTCCTGGTATGGTGTACTTTTCACATAGGCATTTTATGACCTATTTCAGGGAAGAAGGGTGATCAGGGGGAGGTCAGAGTGATCTTCCTGCTTCTGCTGTTTTGTTTTGTTTTTTTAATTCCTTCGGCTTAAGATATTAATATCCCAACATGCCATATTTTGGGTAGTGTGTCCTGAACCCCATCACCTGTTCTGTTTTCATGTCAGGACATGTGTAGATCATTATTGTACACTGTCACAGTGTTGTTGAACCCAAGTTCATGTGCCCAGTGTCCAGTGAGGCCAAACAAACGGAAACATTGGAGTTTGGAGCAGAGAAAGGTTTATTTCAGGGCCAAGCAAGGAGAACAGGTGGCTGGTGCTCAATAGACCAAACACTTTCAGGGAAGTGCTTTTAAAGGCAACACTTGGCGGGAGGGCTACAGGGTGTGTGACTTTCTTTTCATTGGTTGGTGGTGAGGTAACAGGGTGGTGTTTCAGGAGTCTCAGTCATCAGCCTGGTTCCGACCAGTCTGGGGTCTGTGTGCTTGTGCTCAGCCTGAAGTTACCATCCTCAACCTGGGTGGGAACCTTAGTTCCTGTAGAAGAACTCAAAGATATGTATCAGATTGTTATGTATATCCCGCGAGGGGGAGCCCTTCCTTATTACTACACTCTTCTTTCTTGACTGCTTTTTCTTTGTTTCTGCATCCCCTCACTTTCCTTATGCCTGTTTGAATCTCCTCTTTGGAACTCAGAGAAGGTCTGGGAGGCCGAAGCCTGTTTCCTACAAACAGGAAACGAGGCACAGGGAAAGGCTTTTGTACTGGGGAGGGCCTCGCAGGGTCCTGCTCGGTTTCAGTGGGGAAGCTGTTTGTGGCCAGAGGCAAGGGAACAAGGGGCTCAGGCCACCCCAGGTCTTGACACAGCATACATAGTACCCGGTGTGCTGCCATGTGCATGTGTCGCCGTGGAACTCTGGCCCAGAGAGCCGAAGTCACGTTCCCAAGACAGCAAACAAGAGGTGCTGTCTGTCTGTCGTTAGTTCAGAACCTGAGCTCTTAACCACGGTGCCCTAATGCCCTAAAACCCACCGTCAGGGCCCAGCAGAGTCCCAGGTGCCTGGAGGTCTGTGGAGAATAGATTCATCTCATCTGCTTTAGAGCTGTACGCAGACTGCTGTTTTGACCCGAGTATGATAGGAGGGGGCGACATACACCTACTCTGGACCGGATGCTTGTGTCCTTCCCAAAATTATAAGCTGAAGCCCAAAACCCCCAATGTGGCTGTATTTGGAAATGGGCCTCTAAAGGAAGTAATTAAGATTTAATGACGCCATCAGGGTGGAGCTCTAATCCAGTAGGATTCAGGTCTGTATGAGAAGAGACACCGGGACACCTTAGGCACTCTCTCCATGGGTGTGCTCCAAAGAAAAGCCTGTGGACTGGTTGAAAGTTAGATAAAAATACAGGAATCCGCCTACTTAATTGATGCAGCCCCACCCAAGAGGAAAGCCCTACAGCTGTGTGAATATTTGGTTCTGAAGCACCTTCACCATCGGACAGTGAGCCTCGCATCATCTTCCTACTGCTCCGCCCACGGTTCGCATCCCCTCCTCGCTCCCCAGCCGCCCCTCACCCAGTGCTGAATTGAGCAGCCCTAGAAATTTCAGTCATTCTGACAGGACTTTGTTCCTGCTCCACGTTATTTTGCATTAATGAGTTCTCTTCTCACTGTAGTAGTAATTGATGTGGAGTCCTCTGGAGACCACACCCGGCTGGCTGTGTTTAGTTGTGAGCCTCTCAGTTGCTTGCGAGAGGCAGGAAAGATTTGACAGAAGACTGGGGAAAGTACTTCAGGGGCCCTGGAGGCGCTAATTCCGGGGGCGGTTGAAAGACACCGCGCAGATGTGTCAACTCTGCGCTGACTAAACAGGGAAGGCGGAGGAAACAGGCTCTCGTCTATGGAGAAGGCAAACAGCGGAAGCATTCCACAGGGAGAGTGGGGACATCCCCGCGGGTGTGGACCAGGGGCAGGGCTGGGAAGGAGTGCGAGCGGGAGCTCTCTGGGCAGGGCAGTTCTGCCTCAGGATGATCCCTGAGAAGGGTGCTGACCCTAAGTGTGCCAAACCTCGAGAACACAGTCAATAAAGCAAATGGGGTTGAATAAGAAGGGGGGATTTTGGCTGATGGTGTGATAAGTTTTTAAAGACCATTTTATGGAGTATGTCGGGGATGCTCTTACCCAAAGCCAACTGGAGCATCAACCTGAAAAATCACATAAAAGAGGAGTTTGGCGGGGCAGCGTGGAAAGAGAATGGAATTTCGAGTCCAAGATTACTGGGTTTTGAATGCTGACTTTCTAATGAAAGGTTTTCCTCTACTCTTCCCACCCAAAGTCTCCCAGTTTCTCTCTCTTGAGATAAATACTTTTATCAGTTTCTTTTTTTTAATCCTTCCAGAGAGTTCTACATATAGATAAGAACTTGTTCTACACCTTGCTTTTTTCACTCACCACCACATCATGGAAATTGTTTCATATCAGTACATCTAGTTTCCTTCCTTATAAAAACAGTTATATTGTTTTCCATTGTACAGATATGCCAAATTCATTTAATCACCTAATTTATGTAAGTTGTTTGCAATCTCTTTAGGCAGCGAATATCCTTGTCTATTTTTGTGATTATAAGGTGCAGTTGCATCAAAGAACATTTGGGTAAAAACGATAAGACCAAATATATTTCCACACATTTCGGAAAAGGTGGATTCTTCTGTAGCCATGATAACAAGGAGCCACCAGAACTCCTTATAAACCAACGGATCAACAACCTGAACACGCTTTTACAAAGCAACCAGTCAACGTCCACACGGCTTCTGAAAGCCAGTCAACCAGAGACCCACGCCAATAAACACACCTCAGGTTACAACCAACAGTCTCACCCGAGTAACCAGGCTTCTACAAATGATGTCAACCTACTCACACCTCTGAAAAGTTGCAACCCCTGAACCCCACGCTTAAAAAACCAAACCAAACCATGAAAGCTAAGCAGTCTGCTCTATGCAGAGACAAGGTGCCTGAGCATAACTCCCCTTTACTATAATCATCAATAATTTCAGCTTTATCTTTTAATTTTGGGTATTGAGTGAGGGTCTCATCATCCTTTGTTGCTAGAAATACTATAAAAATTATATTTTGCACATGTATGTCTACACATTTATATATTTCTCACATGCAGATTACATTGTAACTCTATAGAGGAGGCTGTACTTTGAGGCAGGTTGAAGGGATTTCGGAGTACATTTATAATTTTCATTTAGATTTTCACCATAAAAATCTGGCCTCCTCATAAGCTTTCACTCCAGTCCATCTACAGTCCATTTTTAGAAGTGGAATTGCTGAGTTCTAAGAGATAGTTATTTTGAAATTAGATATACTATCGTCCAAAGAGATTTACCAATTTACATAGCCCTCATCACTGAACAGGATGCTTATTTCTCTGTCTCTTAATCAATAGAATTTTAAAGATATATTGTGATTCTAGAAAGTGAAAAAAAGGTTTTAAAATTTTTATTTCATATTTTCCACACTGAACTTGAACATCTGATCTTATATATATATATAAAGAATTTGTATTTTGTGTGTGTGTGTGTGAATTGGTGGTTTATACCATATGGACTAAATGATTGTGAAAATTATCCTCAAGGCTGATGATTTCTCTCAATTGTAGTAATATGCCTAAAGAAACTAGGAAAGTAGTGGTAGTTAAGTTTTGTTTATAGTTTACCAATAAATGTCCTATTTGATCAATTCATTTCTAATTTTCAGAAAAACAATTCATTATTTGAAAAAAAAAAACCCAAACAATATTTTCAGATACAAAGGAGAAGAAAAATCTTTGAGTGTACCAGGGTTGAGGTAGTTCTCTGCCCCCACTTGTGTTAAGCCTACACAAGTTAAAGTGGTTTTCTATTTTTAAAGAGCAGAGATTGCAGGTGTTCCAGAGTACAGCCCTCTTAGCGGGTCTCTGGGGAAGATAATTGGCAGGTACCACTGAAGGTCGATGCAAAGTGCCGAGTGCTGCCCACTCTGAAAGACCCAAGGAGGTGTGAGCTCAGTAAACCTGTGGGAGGCTTGGCTCATAAGTGACCATTTGAGGCTGTTTCTACCCATGGCTGGCAGCTGTGTTCTTTCCTTATTGGGGAAGTTATTTAAAGTAATATTAATAAAATTCTTTGTGTGGTTCTTAGTATTACTAAGCACTTTTGCATGTATTACTCCTATTGCCATATTTTCCACTATAGAACTATTCTTGTTTTGGAAATGGAAATAAATTTTAAATTAGCCCAAATAAATGAGAATTAAGAGGATAATTCTGGCCACTACTCTGTGAGGTTAGTTTTGTTATTATCCACCTCTTATAAGAGGAGATACTTGTGGCACAGAGAGGTTAAGGAGGGGATATCAGCTTGTGTGGGTGAGATGGAAGCACACTTCTGACTAGAAACCCCTGTCTCTTTGCACCATAATAAACTGAAAACCAAATACAGGAGTATCTGAAAATACTATCTCTTCAGCATGTACTGGGAATCCTTTTCTTAAGAATGACATGATTTCCAAAGTGTAAAAATGAGTGGCAGAAACAGTAGACAATGCAAAACTATAGAAGATTTGAATTCATTTTGAAAGCTTTTCAAACTAAGGCACAAGCACTGCAGGTTTAGTTCTGACTGCAAAGCTTAGGAAATCTGTCTAAAATGGCCTACTTTGCATTTATGTATATATAAAAATTGTTTTAAGATTTATCTTTATTGTCTGCAATTAGTTTGTATATGTTGTCTCCTTGGGCAACTTCTGCCTCAGGAACTGAGCTGTTTATTTCTCCTTCTTCCAAGAAAACACCCTTAACAGTGTGCCTCCACTAAGAGCTCAGTGATATAGTGTCTTTGTCCTATTATGCAATTCCTATTTTTAACTTGTACAGTAAAGCTGTCATACTAATAATGTCCTCATACCAAAAATTAATTTTGGTCCTTGAAAGGTAAAAATTTATGTGCCCTGTGTGTGTGAGTGTTCTTGGCAATCTAATTGAGCAGTTTTTTCCCCAGACCATCATTATAAATTTGACAAATTTGGCAAACCTATAGGAACTATTGAGCTGCAAATGTGCATTGTGTTTGTAAATTCTAAGATTCTTCACTTATCCCTGACTTAAATTTTCCATTAAGAAGGAGAACTCAGAAAGAACAGGCAATACATTTGAAGGAATCAGAAACAAAGTAGATCCTTAAACAAAAAAGGAGGACCCAAGAGATCAGTAGCTCAGCCTTTTTATTTTTTCTAGGAGGTAATGACCCAACTCTTAAACACCACAGTTGTCAGTCTTGGATTTGCTGTTGCAGCTAGAAACCTCAGAGGTCCCCTGTGAGAGCTGTGCTGGCTTTGCAGCCTATTCTAGTGTCATAGTTAGATTCTTAATTATTAAGAATGCCTTCCTTCTCTAAATTTCTCATTTTGATTGCACCTACTATTTTGTGTGCATCCATTTTTGAACTGACACTTACTGAGTTTTTACCACAGGCCAAATATTGTCTTTTCTGATTGCCCGCTAAGAACTAGGAACTGGGTTAAGTGTTGTGGATTCAACAGTGAGCAAAACAGATACTCATGGGGTTTACGATAGTGTGTATGGGAAAGAGAGAGAGAGAGATATTAAATCATCATTCCCCCCTGCCCCATGTGTAGTTATAATCTGTGATGAGCACTCTGAGGGAAAGGAATGAGGTGCCCTGAGAGAATGAGGAACTCAGGGGTGTACTCCCTGGGCAGTGCTTTGCTTTTATATGCAGGATTCTTTTAATTTTCACATCAAGTCTTTGATACTGGAGTTACCATCCTCACTTTGCAGATGAGGAAGGCGAAACATGGAAGAGGTTAAAGTGCTCTTTGTGCTGTACCTGGGATGCTCATGTAACAGTTAAGTATGAGTGAAAGGGAAGTACCGATTGGTTGGTGTACAAGCATGGAGGTGGAGTTCTTTAAAATAATCCTATTCTTCATTTGCCCCTTCTGGAAATTTTGTGTCAGTGTATCCCCTGAAAAGATAAACAAGCTATTATTACAACTTTGAAATGATGTGGAAATAGTTCAAAATGTTTGTGGCAGAACCAGCTCCTGGCAAATACTGCACACGTGTAATTGAATGATACAGTTATCCTTCATTATCTATATGCAATTCTTCAGCTTCCTGGATTAGCTGCTGCACATTTTAACACACTGCCTGACTTTGGATGCAACTCCTCCCAAGGTTAGAACAGAGTTACTTTAAGTTTGGTCCACTGGTGGCAGACCAGCAGCATTGCCATCCCCTGAGATCTTGTTAGAAATAGAATTATTTCTCGGGCACCACACTAGGCCTGTTAAATTTGAATTGCTGGGGGCTGGGCCCAGCAATCTGCATTTTAACCATCTCTCCAGGTGATTCTTAAGCATGATAAGGTTTGACCAGCATTGCCCTTCAGAATGTGGAGTGCTAATACTAGCCTAAAGGTAAATCTGCAACCATATGATACAAATGAGAATTCATGTAGACCAATGAATAAATATCAGCTATTCTACATGTTCAAAATATTAGAACTGGAAGGAAGCATTAACTGGTGAAGCAACATTTTTTTAATGTATGGAGAAACTGAAAAGGGTATGCGTGTGGTAGTAAATTATATACGGACGCATTTTTTGTTAACATCCGTTTTATTCTTCCTACTGTGTTCTCTAATAAGTCAGATAATCAAGTGTATTCTGGTTTCTGGTGGTTGCTGAGAGAATAAGAGGTGGGTCAGTAAGCTTACTATGTCTGTTTTAGAATTCCTGCTTAGAGATCAAGAAAGGAACCGTATGAGAAATCATGCATAGATTTCATACAAACACATCACCTCTCTGGGAAGAACTCCAGGTGGATGATCCTCGAAGTAATTTCTTTGTAACTGCCTATTGCAGGGGGTCTGACCCTGGATTTAAGTGTGGATTGGCAGATTAATAATAATCACATTAGTTTTTCAAAATGCCCTTCCAACCGTCTTCTCAATTTTCCAGCTTGTTTTCTCCAATTTTCATGTTTGCTTTCACCTCCATACAAATGGATCTGGAAATATAGCTGCTGTTTATTTATTTGGTAGTTTACAAAACATGCCAATGTGCCTCTGGGCATGAGTACAATATAAATCACAAGCCATAAATAAATGACAGAACAACAAAAACAAAAATAAATAAAAGCTGAAACTCACATGCCTATGTAACTAGTAAGTCTTTCTTACCAGGGGAAAACGGAGTCAATCCTATATACATACATCTCTCCTACCTGTGGGTGTTCACACTGTTTTTTTCTTTCAAAAAAAAAAAAGCTGACAATGCCAAGATTAGCTGGCTAATAGAAAAAAACAATGTAAGAAATAACTCTTCTAAAATAATTCCAATGGTTGTAGTCAGGTGAGGGAATATGATTTATTTAAGCTTTTGTCTTTTTACTTTTCCATATTTTCTTGCATGAGTAATACTACTAATGATAGCTGCTGTATATATTCAGTGCTTGCTATACAGTGTCATTTAATTTTCACAATAAGCTTATAGGGTCAGTGTGTGTTTACTGTAAAAACTTCCATAAATTCAAAGCATCTGAGGAATTTGCCTGAGTTACTCAGGTAAGGACGGGGACTGGGATTGGACCCCAAATCTGCCTCCCCCCAAGCCTCTTGGCTTACACCTCAGCACGGCTTGCTCCTGCCTTGCACTCCCAGCCCTGTGGGGGTCCCTTTCATTTCCTGCTAGTAATGATCTGCAATCCTGGAAACAGTCTTCTAGATAAATGCTGTTTCCTCCCCGGGGGGCCAGCACATTTCTTTCTCTTATGCTGTGTTCCAACCCACCACCACACTCAGCTGCAGAGGCAGAGCTGACAAACTGCAGCACCGAGATGGGGCACTGAAAGGAACTTACAACCTGAGATGAGAAAAACTGCATGTGAAGTGTGACTTTCCTTGTGAGCTGAGGGAAACCCCTCCCATGAAGTTCCCAGGTCCTAACCTTGCTTCCCTCATCTCAGGTCCGCCTCTGTCTGCAAGACCAGATCACTTTCCGCTTCTAACCTTGGCCATTCCCATACACCTTTCTCAGGAAACCTGACTGTGATATGGGTTGGGTTTATCTCAGGGTTAATTCCCGCCTCCTTTTATGAGTACCTTGTCCCGTATCTGAATTACTCAAGCTAGAATCATGTCCCAAGGACAGCAGCAGAACTGTCTGAGGTGGACTTGGGAGTGGCATCAAAATTTCTTCATGATGTGTAGAAATTTGTTTTTTTGGCTGAGGCACAGAATTTTTTTTTTTTTTTTTTTTGGTGGAACAACATGCTAAGTAGTGTGGCCGCCATATTGCTGAGGATAATATACTGTGAAGTCAGGGGAAGGGAGCAGGAGGCACTCTGGTCTCTTTGCTCAGGATATGAGGAAAAGAGCTTGTCAGCGGTTGAAGAGCCTGGTCTAGACCTCAAGCTATTTGAATTGCAGTTCATTTGCAGATTGGGCTGCACCCTGGGGAAGGCAGGAGATAGACAAAGGTGGACCTCCTTTCTCTCAGCTCAGCACTGGTCTGATGATGTCCCTTTGGATGCCGAAGCTGAGCTGAGCTAGCAGCCACAGGCCCCTGCAAATGAGGTTGGCCAGATGTCCTTTTCCATGTGTTATCTGGAGAAAGAAAAGGGTAGAAAGAATCTCTCAAAACTTTGGACACAGATCATATGCATAAACAAAGTCAATGCTTTTGATGCTATACTGACAACAGTCAATCAGGAGCTGGAAATAGTCTCTCAAGGAAATCAGGTACCAGGGGTCCTCCCTCACTTCTGAGCGAACTCATTCTTTCTAGAGGATATGAAAGAGGAAGAATTTGGAGCATGGCTGTAGTTTCCCCAGTTTGATCCTCAGACCTCCATTCTGTCTCTGCAAATGGCTGGCAAAACACAGCTTCCCCCTGGCACATGCTGACGTTGGCAGACCGGAGACAGGAACTTGGCAGTTAAGTTCCAGCTGCTCCCAATCAACATTCCATTGCAGGCTGGCGCTCCTCTTTCTTAACTATCCTGAACTGATTCTTAAAAAAAAGTCTGGCCCTGAAAAGTGCTGATGACAGAAAGGAAGAGATGGAAGAGAGTGATGGCTGTTAGAAAACAGAAGTTCGGGATAGAAAGTCAAATTCAGTGGTGGTTCAAATAGATGATGAGTGAATAGATGAGTGAGTCTACATTATACTCAACACAGAAGAAAAATGATTCATGGAACTCTCTGCTAGTGCTTGCACCAGGGCCAAAACTGCTCGAGTGTAAATAAAACTATTGGAAGGTGAAACACCTGTGGAGGGGAAGTCTAAGGGATTCTTAACCATCTGCGTGAGGGTGGGAGGAGGAGAGGAAAGAAAGTGGGAACTGTTTAAATAACATGCTCACAAGTCTGGGGACTCATAAAGGTCTTGAGCGCTATCCATTTGGAATACTAAGAAATTAGTCTACTAGCTTCTAACTTTGAGAAGTGGTAGTAAGGACATTCATGGACTTTTCTGTCTGAACTGTTGTAGTGGACTTATGCTACTTCTAAGCTGTGACTTTGGGCAAGTTGGTTAATCTTTGTGCCTAGTTTCCTCATTCGTCAAAACAAGGGTCGTAATAGTCTTATTACCCTCTCACAGGGTGGTGGGGAGGATTAATGAATTAATGTAAGTAATATGCTTGGAACAGTACCAGGCATGTGGTAAGCACTCTGTGTTACATGTCATGATTATAACTTGCTTCAGCATCCCAGAGACCTCCTCCCTGTGGTTATCTGCTCATCTGTCATTCAGGTGATGCAAATTTGGTAAGGCTTCCAGTCTCCCTAGTCCAAGTTCCAAGTTGGGTAGATCTATCACAGCAAATCAGCCATTTTCAAATGGCTCAACCTGATTTGGAGTTAGAGGAGAAGTGTTGCCTTTGCTGGAAGGTTGTAAATCAGTGACGGCTTCTAGGATATGACTAAGACCTCTCTGTAAGATGGAGACAAGACCATCTGGTCAACCTTAATGGAGTCCCTAAATTTAGTCATGACCAAAGTTTAGACTTTCCGGCTTTGTGGTGAATCATAATATTTTGACTTTTTTCTCCAGTTGGCCTAAGTTGGGTTTTTGACTCCTGCATTACTGTGGGGGAAAGACTGCCATTACGTTTTATGTTTTCTTGTTTGCTTTAAGTAACAGAACTCCAGGTTTCTTGAGAGTATGGTGGAAATTCTACTAAGGCCATTATATTGTCCTTGTAGAGATGCTTTATGAGTCATTTTCATCCATCATTCACATTTTAGTATAAATCCAGGTTAACAGCTGACAGCATATGAAGGCTGAACAAACTTGTCAAAAAAGAGGATAAAGAGGTCCAAGAACTACTTTGGAGGGTTTTGGGTGGCACAAAAGTACTTAGTGCCATCACTAAGTACCTTCTTTTGAGACGGCAAAAAGAAATGAGGAAGGCAGGAAAATGTTTTGAGGAGGCCGGAAGCAGGAGAGGCAGAATGATACAGTGAGCGGCAGGGTGGGGCAGAATACTGGTGTGGTCTTCACACCAGAAACCCTTTCCGCAGCTCCAACTCTTTAAAGGATTTCTGATTTCCAGGGGCTTCCAGGCCGCAAGTCAAGGCCATGAGACAGGAGGAAGGAGAATGAGATAAGAAGGAAGGGGGGGGGGGCGGTATTTAGATGAAAGAGAGAGACAAGAGACAGAGAAGGAGGGGAGAGAAAGCCTTGGGAGGGAATAAGGGGAGGAGGCAGAGAGGCCACATCAGGAACTCGGATCACATGGGAGGTGGGGTGGGAGTGGGGAGATAAATGAGACCAGGGATTTCGTAAAGCCTGGCTGGGTCTAACAGTCCAGCTGGAAATTCTGAAGCTGCAAACCCCAGGGCCTCGAGGGAAGCTCATTCTTGTAAAGTCAGCCTGCTTGGTTAAGGACATTGTCTTCATGGAATCCAAGTGGATTTACAATCCTTGCTTCTTCCCTGCAGTTCATTGTCAGGAGATTACGGATTTAGGACACAGAAGTTGGTTCAGAATTTGAAAAGTTCCCTTTATAGCAAATGAGTCTACGAGCGGGGGACTCTCCTCAAAAGAAGGACTGCCTCTTTTTCTTAGTCCCCTGCAGTAGAAGACCAATTTCTCTGCAGAGACGACAATGTTTGATACGGTTTGGAGCCTCCATGCTTTGACGCTGGAGCTAACTGGGTAGGTTAGGTAGCTGGTGGAGTCAGGCGTCAACTTGGGGGTGAGACTCCCCGGCCCTCCCGACTCACGTCTAGCGAAATGGTTCACAATCCAGCAGCGAGTACGTTTTCAATTCCGAGTTAGGTGATGGGAGATGAACGTGGTCATCCGGGACCAGCCAGTCGTAAGTGTGTCCCCGGGCTTCCCCGCCGCCTGGCTGCTACTGCCGGGGCCCTGTCAGTGAGGAAGGAGCTCTGTACTTGGGACGGCTGTTCACACGTGAGCGCTAGGAGCCCCAGAACCCGCCCGAGAGCCAGTGGCCACCCAGAAGAAGCGCGGGCCACGGCCATTTCCAAACCGACGCCCACGCCCGCCGAGCGGTCCCAGCGAACAGCAGGTGTCACCCTTCTGCTTCCAAACCCCAACTGCCTCCAGGTGCTTCGCGTGCTCTCTAAACTTGTGCGTTCGGAGCCACGGCCCCGTGGGATGGCTGCACCCTCCCGCGCAGCTACCGCGCGGCCCTGTGTGCCGGGGGGTCCCCGCGTGCCAGCGGCGGCCGGGCATCGGCTGTTGCGGGCGGATGCGCAAGGGGGCGGGTGCGGCCCCAGCCGGCGGACGAAGAGCGAACTCGCGGCGGAGGTGAGGAGGGTGCTGGCGCTTCCAAGTCCCTCCCCTTCCCGCGGCGGGTTCTGGGCGCACGGAGCAGTGCGGGGCGGCGCCGCTGGAGCTCGTGGCAGAGGCGCTCGCACCATGGCCGAGGCTCCTGCTACCGCCCCCGCCCGGGTTCCGGCGCGCCGGCACTACCGCGTGCAACTGCGCTTCGTCACCGAGGAGCAGCTCTTCGCCGCGGGGCCGCTCTCGCTTCCCAACCCGAAGTCTCTGCGGCTGGAGGTGCACCCGGCAGGGGAGGAGGCGGATGCGACGGTGACTGACGGTGAGGTACTGGCGCGACCCACGCACGCGAGTCGCGCTCGGAAGTGGCGGCCCCTGGCGCGCGCGTGGGAGGGGGGCGCGGGGTGCGGTCCTCGTGGCCCTGAGCAGGTGTGCGCCCCCTCCCCACGACAGCTCGCCGGGGGGAAGTGCGGGGCTACCTCGGTTGTGCCGAAGACGCCCAGATGGATCCAATTGTGTCTGACTGCGCTCAGAGAAACTTTGGCGCTCCGGGCAGACAGGCTCTGCGAACTAGTCTCGGCCAAAACTTGTAGGTGTCCAAAGTGAGGCGCGTGATTTCCTCGCCGGGAACCTATGCCTCCTTCCTTCCGGGCCTCGCTCCCTTTCCGAGGCAGTGGGCCACCTTCCAGCCTGAAGCTCTCTTGAGGGCGAAGTTCTGAGTGTAGGAAGGACTGAGCCGGGTGTGCAGCAGTCTGAGCCCCTGGGGCGGCTCGTGTGGTGTCTACCAGGCATTAGTTTTTGGTTCAGAAGGTGACCTTTATCAAGGACGTGCAAGTGCAGCCCCCTGGGTTCCTCGAGCCGAGCAGTGGGTATATTAAAGGAATGCTGCTAATCTTTGTGGGATCCCGGACCTTTTTGAGAATTCGAGGAAACGTCTAGAACGTGGCCCCAGAAAATATGTCTACTTGCGCACCAAACTTTGCATATAAATATGAGGGGGTCATATCTCTTTACTGCAGCTCATATTAAGTACCCGGTTCTAATAAGTGTAGGGAATAGAGCCTGAGGCAGCTGCAAGTCTTTTAAGACTCCTCAGGTTTCTTCCGACCCTAACTTCTAAGACGCTGTGTAGAGTTTAAAGTGTTCTGGGTTGTGGTTTGGTTCCAGTGGGAATTTAAAGTACTGTCCTCCTGCTCCTCAGTGATAAGTAGGATACCGATTCACTGCTGTATCTCTAAGGCCTTAGGACAGATCCAGGCACATAGTAGGCCCTCAAAAATTGCTTGTTGTAGAATAAAAGAAACCCTTCACGTGTGTCTTCTCCCTTTACTCTAGGCTGGGATAGGGAGGTTTGGGTCTTTAAAAAAAGAAGTATTAAATATCATTTGACCAGTATCTTAGGAAGCCTGAGGTTGGGCAAGAGATCAAAAGCCTTACTCAGCAACTCACTGCTTTCTCTTTTGGGGAAGGAGAAGGAAAAAGAAGTAGATTTCATTGTTGCTCCTGGGAATTCTGAAACTCAAGGTGCCAGACAAAGAGTTCAGTTTGTCTGTTATGGTAATTTTGTTTAATCTGTAGCCATACATAGAGAGAAACAGAAGAGCAGATTTGAGATATACTTGGTACTTGCTGTCCTGTGGCTTTTCCACAAATGTGCCTTAAAAGAAGAAATATCAGAGGTTCAAGGTGACAGAAGTTGTAGACTCCCCAGAGCACACCCAATGCCTGGCCTATGAGGATATAATTATCTTACAGAGAGGAATAAGTTTTCCCCCGTGTAGCAAATCAAGTCTGGAGATGACCTGTGTGGTATGTATTAAACCAGATTAATGGAAATAAAAAGAATAATTAAAGCTAAGGCAAGCAGTCATTGCCACAAGATTTTAACTAAATTCCTTGGGAAAGATTCACTAACCAGAAAGCAGAGAACTCGCTCTCCTAACAGCTTGAGTCCTAACATGCATTCTGTATATGAACACAGTTACTAAGGTTTGCCACTCTTTTATGGAGAGGTTTTGGAGAACAATTCTGGAGTTTTTTTAAAAGTAGCTCATTTTTACTATATAATCAACTAGACTCCTGTGGATGGTGGCCAGGCAGAGCAGCTTACAAACAAATTCTAATGAATTATTAGAAGAAACATTCTATTGTACTCAGTGTACATTTAGTAGCAGCATTTTGAAAGGGTAGAATTTCTCCTGGGATAAAGATTGGCCCAAATTCTTTAATGGATTGTAAGAAAGGGCCTAAGCAATGTACCATTAGAAAACGATATAGTTTCTTAACTCATATCTAGAATTAGTTGTTAAACAAGTAGACTCCGGAGTAACACTGCCTGGACCCTTTTATAGCTGTGCTACATTTAGCAAAACGTTCATCCTACTTAAGCTTCAGTTTCTTCATTTGTAAAATAATACACATGTGTTATGATAATACACATGTTATGAGGATCAAATAGAAGGATGCAAACACCATGCTTGATACAATACCTGGCATATATTAAGAGATCAGTAAGTGTTCACTGTTTTTAATAATATTATATTTATGTCCTGTCCCCAAAATAATAGTTTTCTCAGGCTGTTCTGAGGAATAGCTAGGCTGTATTTTTGTGAAGATGTTTCAAAGGAAGCTTAATGAAATCTGGTAATAACTTGGAAAAATTGAATAATCTTTTAGATTCCTGGTCTCAATAGTTTGTCACGTAAAGAATGGAACAGAACAAGACAAATCAGTTTATTTTCAATCCTTCCAAAATTGACAGTGATTTTATGAAGGGAACATACCAGGGGATACAGCCAGTAATGTGCTCTAGCTTGTGGCGTCTGGGAAGACATTCATCTGTTCCTTCTTTCCTTAACAATTTTTTGAGCCCCTTTCCTACCAGAAGCTTGCCTGAGAGCATGCTTAGTTCATCCTCCTATCCCCAGAGCCTTCCACAATACCTAGCACACACAAGGCATCAATAAATGTTTCTTGAGCGAGTCAGTGATTTAGCTCAAGAATTTTTTAATCTTGCTAAAATGAGAATTAAAATACTGAGTACTGAGAGTGCAGGCTCTGAGTTGTCTCCCAAATGATTAAGACACTGGCTTCACTTACAGTCTTGAAGGATGTTTTAAAATATAGTGAGTTAACAGACAATTGGAGGAATAGTAAGGTCAACAGATCAGGAGACAATTGCCGTTGAAAAGATAGTTTGTTACTCAGTTCTCAAGAGGAGAGGGCACACCATGGTGGGGCGGGTGGGGTGGGTGAGGAGAAGCGCTGGAGTCCATCAGGAGGCAGGGGGAGATGGGGAGCTGTGGGCAAGAGGCTTCGCCGTGCTTTCTATGGGAAGGAATGGCTGAGGCAGGGTGGGCAGGTGTAGATTGGCTAGTTTGAATGATTCCAGTGGATTCTGGTGCATACATGCTCTCCCTAGTGGTCGGATATCTGGCCCTGGGGTGATTAGGGCAGGTGGATAGTGGCCCAGAGTGTGACGGCCCAATAAAGGAGGTGGTTGGAGTGTGGGCTTTGGATTGGTTGGATTATATTTGAAAAGTGTGCTTGCAGGTATGTTGTTTACTGTCTTTGGGGATTGGCTTACCCTGGGAGGGGCACTCTCTCCAGCATCAGCAAGGCCCCTAATGTCAAAGCATCAGAATACAAAACGAAAAAACATGGTTAATACAAGGGAGAATCAGAATACAAGGGAATTAATAAGTATATAGGGTGGGGCTGGGTGCTGCTGGGAGAGGAGGGTGGCTGCAGGTAGGAAGGGCTTGTGGGTCAGGAGTTGAGTTCAGGTGATGGGGAAGAATATACATTGTTTTCATACCTCAAGTGTATAAAAGAACTGGGAAAGGGAGGGGAACCAAAAAAAAGTGGGGAATGGGGCTGCTTCTCCTCCACCCCTTTCTCCAGGGTCTCTGTAAGCCCCGTGCTGGGGGTCTGAGGGAAGAAATGAAGAGCTGAGACTGTATTGTGCAAAGGCTAAAGGCAGAGTGGATCTCCAGGAGAAAAGAGAGAACTTTTCCTCCCTTCTTCAGTTTAGAGTTGTCTTTTAGTTAATCTGGAAGAGTTTGGAAAATCTGTAAATAAACCACACTGATAATCCAGTATAAAAATGCAGTGGTTTTTGTCTCTGAGAGGTTGTGAGAGGATGCTAGGTTTTTTGTTCCCTCGTGGTTGCTCATCTCATTAGAGGAGGGAGAAGAAACGTCAGAGAAGTGTATCCTTTGTACCACATGGGAGGACTAATTTTCCTTCATTAAATCTGTGATAAAAGTGTTAGTAAATTGAGGTCTAGGGACAGAATCTGGAAGTCAGTCACCTCTGTATGACACGAACATTAATTACTTTTCATTCAAAAAATACTTATTGAACATGTGTTCTGTGTTAATCACTGTATGGGCAATACAGGGGCTAGATAAAGACCCAGCTTTATGGAACTCATGTTTTAATTGGGAGAAGACAATAGCCAAAGACACAGCAAGATAATTTCAGATTGAGGTAAATGTTTTAAAGAAAACGAACAGAATGAAAAAACAGAGACATTGAGAGGAAGGCTGATTTAGAGAGTGTGGTCAGGGAAGGCCTCTCTGAGGAAGTAATATTTGATCTGAGGCAGGAAGGATGAAAAGAGCCAGCTAAGCACCGTGCTGGAGGAAAACTATCACAGGCCAAGAGAACAGCAGGTGGAAAGGCCCTGGAGCTAGAAGGAGCTGGTGTGTTTGAGATGGCCAGTGTAGCTGATGCTTGTTAAGGGGGAGGGGGAGGAATGTAAGTTAAAGTTAGCGTCCCAGTTATTATTGGAGCATAACAAGCTACCTGTGTGACTTAAAATAACTATTTTATAATGCTCCCAGACGCTGTGGGTTAAGAAACCAGGCAGGGAGTGGCTGGGTGATTCCTTTGCTCCTTGTGGCATTGACAGGTTACTCCTTGGCACACAGCTGGTGGCCAGCCTGGTCTGGGGGATCTAGGAAGGCTTCATTCACCTGGGTTTGCATCTGGGCTGGTGTGATGCTTAATTTTGCATGTTAATTTGGGTGGGCCATGTGCCCAGATATCTGGTCAAACATTATTCTGGATGTTTCTGTGAGGGTGTTTTGGGATGAGATTAATATTTAAATTGGTGACTTTGAGGAAAGCAGATTGCCCCTCCCCCCGAATGTGGTGGGCCTCATCAAATCAGTTGAAGGTCTTAATAGATTAAAGACTGATCTTCCCTGAGCAAGAAAAAATTCTGCCAGTAGATGGCCTTTGGACATGAACTAGAACGCTGAGGCTGTCAGTAGGAGACTACATGTGGCCTCTGCATATGGCGTGGTTTCCTCCTGCATGGTTTCTTCACACTGGGGCTTTCTTCCAGGGAGACTTCCGGTTCCAAGTGGGAATTCTCCAGCAGACAAAGCAGAAGCTGCATTCCTTTTTGTGATGCATGCATGGAAGTCAGTTGACATCACCTGTGTCATGCTCTATTGGTCAAAGCATTTATAAACCTGCTTGGGTTCAAAGGGAGAGGATGTAGACCCCGCCTGTTTATGGGAGGAGTATCAAAGAATTTGGGGACGATGTTTTAAAACTGCCAGTTAGACCAACTGGGTCATGTAGGGTGTAACACACGCACACACACACTCACACACACACACTCACACTGTCACTAATGGGGTTTCGCAGGAACTACAATAACAGCCTTCTTCATCACAGTTACTGAAAAAGCTGGTAGAGAGCATGGGTTTGGATGTATACCACAGTGGGCTTTCTCATTCTTCTCTTATAGATTGAACTTGCTCCCACTTGGGGTGAGCACCCCATAAAATAACTTTGCTCCAAGCAGTAGACCAAGAAGCAAGCAGGGAGGGGGCTGGAGTGGGCAGGTCCTGTCCTGCTCCCAAAGGCACAAATCAGAGAACCCTGTGGGAGAGAGAGCGGGGGTGGGGAGGGAGGCTAGGCTCCTCACCGGGGCACAGCATTTCTCAGTGGGGCACAAATGACATTTGTGCTGGGGACGTTCTTCCTTGTGAGAAGCACTGCAGCGTGGTTAGCACCCTGTGCCCCGCCTCTCATACCCCAGTTTCCGTCACAGTGGAGAGCAGCCTTCGTGCGCGCTAGTGGAGCTCCCGTCACGTGGACACATGAGGGAGGAGAAATGCAGAACTCCCCCTCCTGCCCACCCCAGCATCACAAATTCAGCATACCCTAACACGCCTCCATCTAAACTATTTGGAAAACAGCTACATATTTCTCTGGCACAGTAGCCTCTCCCCCAAACAGTAGGCTGTTCCTTCTATTCATGGGCAAATCTGACCTTGCTGCTGTTTAATCCTAGCAACTATCTCGATATTGTTGCCCTGAAGAGTTGTTTGAAGATGTGAAATACTGTCAGAATCCTGTCAAGTAACTCTTTTCTTTCATTGTTATTTTACCAAAAGCAGTGCTCGCATGATTTCATTACCGCTTTCCAAGGAAGATATTTAATGCAGTGAAACAGGCTTTCAGCTAGACCTGGTTTTGTGTTCCAGCATTATGGGATGTATACCAGTGAAGAAAAAGCGTTTCCTTCCTCTGTCAGGCAGTAACGGTACCTTGAACGGATGACAAATGGAAAACGGTTCAAGGCCCTTGTGCATCTGAGTCTAAAGACACCAGAAGTGAAAATAGATGAAAAGACTTGTTTTCCTGGCCAAATAAAGACCCTTTAAGATCCCTTTCCTCCCCCATTTTCAATAGTCTTACTAAATTGTGGTCTGTGATCAGTACCAATGAATAAACTAATCCAAAGACAGGCAATCCACTGATTAATACTTAGTCAGTGCCCCTGGGAAGAGAAAAGAGGCATGGGGATCTTGTGCATAAACTGTAGATAGCATAGTTGCCCGTAATTTTCAGAGTTGTTATTCAAAACAAAGAGGTTGTTGAAGGGGAAGAAAAGCAATAATCACTGACATCATATTTGTGCTTTGTGTTGTGACTGGCCACAGGATATTGGAAATAGATAATTACTTTAAAAGATGACGCTTATAAAAATGTACCAGATTAGAACCATCCTGATGATGAAACTCCTTCTGTACCACCTTTTCCCCTCCTGTGGTCACAGGTGATGTACACTCTAAACCCTGGCACATTGGGGCATATGGAGTGCATTCTGTCGTCAGTATCCTCCTCCTCCCAGGACTTTCCTCCCTTATAAATCCCCGGTGCCTGGGAGCCTTCCCCACACCCCTCACTTCCCTCTCTATTTTGCCAGGGTTTCACCCTGAAGATTTGTGGGTAAAAGCTGAAGAGGTTAGGTTTTTCCAGTGCATTAGCATTTTAATAGGGACAAATTCCTTGCTCAGTGGAATGCCCTTATATTCTTGAATAAGGTCTTTTTTTTCAGGTCTGAGAGATGGCTGGGTATCCCAGATCACTTTTTAATTATTATATTTACCTCCATTTAGCTAAGCTACTCCTTCGTGGTAGGTGCTACACGAGTTATCTCTAGCCTCACAATGACCTGGAGGGTAAATAATATTGACCTTATTTTACTGGTCCATTTTGTTCCAGGTATATTGTCCTCAAAACCTGAGCACCTTCCCCTTTCCATGATACCATCTTGTGTTTAGCTACCCGGTCTTTAGCCTGTGATAAAGTTGGATGTCTAGCTGCAGACCCATAGGATGAGAAAACACTTGCTTGTTGCTTGGAGGGAGCTGGATTCTTCAGTGAGCTTAGAAACCTGAGTGAGCGGGTAGAGTGGCTGATAGTATTGTTCTTGGCATATTTTAGACAGAAGTGAGGTTTCCTGAATTCCAGGCCAGCCATCTAAATAAAATTCTGTGACCTTCCTTTGTTAATTGCTTCTCGCCATTTGAACCTCTGTTTTATGATGAGGCTGGTGAGGTGGTTGGATCAACCAGATCAGATTCCCCCATTTACTGGTTTCATGACCTTGGGTAGCTTTACTGGTTTCATGACCTTGGGTAGGTTTACTGGCTTCATGACCTTGGGTAGGTTTACTGGTTTCATGACCTTGGGTAGGTTTACTGGCTTCATGACCTTGGGTAGGTTTACTGGCTTCATGACCTTGGGTAGGTTTACTGAACCTGCCTGAACCTTGGTTTCCTCTCCTGGAAGCTGAGATAAGTTTTACCTCATAAAGTAATGGTGAAAATAAACAGAATAATAAAAAGTGAAAAAATTCAAAATGACTTCAATTAATTTCCAAAGTAACGGAGTCAAAATTATCAGATAAAAATAATGCAAAGATATTTGACAAACAGCTGTAAAGCTAAGCTGCCACTTTTGTGGAGCTTACATTCTAGCACCATTCAGAAAGCATCAGGATTCTTTGTCTATGCTGGACTTCCTGCAGGACTGTTGGAGGACGTGTATATTTTGTGATTCTAATAGATTCATTGTGTATAGTTGTCTTTCCTATTCAGAATATGGCTAACTCTCTGCTGTCAACCTCTCTGCTGAGGGATCTTTTCTCAGGGCCTTTTTATGTGCTGTTCCTTCTGCTTGAAATGCTATTCCATGTCCACATCCCCATCCCAGCCCTTTGTGTATTTGGGTCCTTCTCATCCTTTAGTTTGAAAGTTATGTTTCTCACCAGGCTAAGTGCCCACTGTTCCTACTGCATCCACCGCCATTTAGCTCAGCCCTCTCGCTTTCATAGCAATTATCACAACTTGTAATGAGGAATTTTAAAATAGTTATTCACTCTTGGTTAAAATTGAAGTTGTAATCACAGGCCACAAGCACAGGAGTATTCAGTGAGAAACCTTGAGAAGAAGGGAAGAGGTTGACCCAAATGCTTTTGAGAATGTGAGGAGAAGGTTGAAGCATATTTTCCAATTAGGAACCATGAAGGCATAAAGAATAAAGAGCACTTGTCAGTCAGGTGGAAGGACTATTTGGATCAGAGCTACGCATATTCTGAATTTTGTCATCATGAAATTGAGTTCCTGGCCAGTCCCTTTGTTAAGGGAAAAAAAGTCTCCCATAATATTTTGTTTTTAACTATAGAAAGTTTATTGTTATCTCCTGGGAAACATAAGTCAACCTTGAGGGTCTTACGACTACTGAAAAGCTTATTTAACATGTTTGCTATGAGAAATTGTATCTATTTACTATATGTTTATTTTAGAAACTTGCATTTGTTAGAATGCTTGTTGTAGAAAATTGAGTTTATTCACCTAGTTGTGTTGTACACAGCAACACTGTGATGAATAGGTTACTAACTTTCCTCAGTAATGCTCCCCATATCAGTGATGGGAATTAATTTCATTTATTGGTTAATGCAGTTCATATTTACTGCTCTTGAGCCAGGCACTGTCCAAGGTGCTGGGTAAGTAGCAGGGTATTAGTTATCTATTGTGAGTAACAAATAACCACCCACCCAGTGGCTTAAAAACACACACTGCTTGTCTTACTGTTTCTAGGGTCAGGAATCTTGGCATGGCTTAGCAGGGTCCTCTGCTCAGGATCTCGCAGAGCTGCAGTCAAGGCTCTACTTGTGCCGAGGTTTCATATAAAGATTTGACCGGGGAGGGATCCTCTCCTAAGCCCACTTGTGTGGTTATTGGCATAATTCAATCCATCAGTCGTTGTTCACTGAGGGCCTTGACTCCTTGTGGCCCATTTGCAGGAGGCCCCCTCCAGTTCCTCGGTACATGGGCTCCCCAACATGGTAACTCGTGTCATCAAGGCCGGTAAGAGAGAAAGGAGTCTGACAGCAAGATGAAAGTCTCAGTCTTTTGTAACCTAATCATGGAAGTGATAGCCATGACCTTTGTCGTAGTCTGTCAGTTAGTCAGTAGGCCATTCCACACCCGATGGGAGAGGATTCCATAGTGGCATGAATACCAGGAAGCAGGGACCATTGAGGGCCATCTCAGAGTCTGCCTGTCACAAGGAATGACCAAAACAAAGTCACTGCTTTTACCAAGCATACATTCTAGTACCAGTCAGAAAGCATCAGTGTCTTTGTCTCTTCTGGACTTTCTGTGGACCTGTGTGAAGAGACTATATTTGTGCTTCTAACACAAATTGTTAAACATCAGGCGAAGAATCCTGCTTTTTAAAATTAGTTATCACATATAGTCCTGCCGTGAAGCTCTCAGGGAGTTTGCTGCTCAATTGTAGAACTAAAGCACATATCTCAAAGTATAGGAAATCTCTCAACAGAGCTTCAGTGATCAATGGAACAGAAAATCAGTTCCAGTGTGCTTTTGGCTTCTAGGTCCTTTGCTTTGGATAGCTGGATGGCAGAGGCCCATGTTTATGATTAAGGCAAATCCTGTTGTGGGAACCTCTGTTTAATTTTTAGTCAGCTTTACTTCATCATGACTTCGTTTCTTTGTCTGGAAGGCTTTTCTTCTTTGCAGGAATGCAGGGAAGAGATTATTGAAGATAAAATTTGCCTTGTGTTTAGGTTCAGACACTGAAGCATTTTTATGAACTCACTCACAGGGGAGACTGAGTGAGCTGCTGTTTCAAATACAGGAAATTACAGTGAAGTTTTATAGAGTGAAACAAAGAAGTTAGGACAAGATGGGAAAGGAGAAAGAAAGAAGGAACAATGGATGGATTGGTGGATGGATAGAAGGGAGGGAGGGAAGAAGAAAGGAAGCTAGAGTGTGCACTGTGGGTTTATTGCATCTTAGGGGATAAACAACTGGTTCACTCCAGCAACACTGCTATTTTCTGTACTAGCCATATTTTCTGTACTAGCCATGTTTTATGTCATTATCTAAAATATGTTTCACAAACTTTGACGTTTACACAGTCATGGGTTTAGAATGTATATTTTAAAAGACATGGAGGGGCTTCCCTGGTGGCACAGTGGTTAAGAATCCGCCTGCCAATGCAGGAGACACGGGTTTGAGCCCTGGTCCAGGAAGATCCCACATGCCGCGGAGCACCTAAGCCCGTGCACCACAACTACTGAGCCTGCGCTTTTAGCCCTCGAGCCAGAACTGCCGAGCCCACGTGCCACAACTCCTGAAGCCTGCGCGCCTAGAGCCCGTGCTCCGCAATGAGAAGCCACCACAGTGAGAGACCTGCGCACCGCAACGAAGGGTAGCCCCCGCTCACCACAACTAGAGAAAGCTCGTGCGCAGCAATGAAGACCCAACGCAGCCAAAAAAAAAAAAGACATGGAGATAGATAGTGGACAGGGTTGAGAGAATACCTACGCCTTGAATCGTGGGTATCAGAAAATAAAAGATGAATGAAAATCCATACATTAGGGCAGGGAAGAGGAAAGTGAATCTAAATTTTATGCATTGCTGTCAGCCTAACCAAGTCCAGCTAATGACACTGCAGATCCCAAAGTATTCGTAAATATTGCAAATTAATGGGAGATGGCCTGCTACACTTGGAAAAAGACCGAGGCACATAGCAAAAGTCTCTTATTGGATAGTTATTTACCATATATCTGTTCCCTAACATTTCTGCTTTTTCTTTTTGTCTCATATTTTTCACTTTCAGCTAGTTAACTGTGTGGCGGGCCGGGGGGAAATCCTTCTTTTTTGGACAGACATGTACATGTAAGTCTTCTGTGATTCTGAGATACCCAGTGTTCCTATGTTATTTGGGGCATGAGATTATATGCTCCAATTTACTAGAGAATTAATAAACATGTTTTGGGGTATGTATCATGACAAGGGTAGAAAACTCTCATAGCTGACAGTCATTAGAAGTATTTTATGTGGTGGTACAAACATTATTAAATATTTTAATTTGCGGGGTAGTTGAGGTAATGGTGATGGTATAAACCTTAATCTCCCAACGTGTCCTCCTCCCAAAACAAAAGTAACGAGAAGAAATAAAACTCATGTTCTCAGCATAACAAGAAGACAAAAACTGTCCAAACTTCAAAATACCTGCAACTGCAAAAATAAACATGGAGTCTCAGTGAGTTCTCTCTCATCCTCCTGCTGTAAGCCCTTATAGATTACAAGGGCAGTCCGTGAAAAGTTGCATAAAATAGAGAAGGAAGAACTTGTAGCAGACCTAATATTGATCTAAAGCTATCACCGTAAAAGAAAGTCCACCCTAAGAGTGAAAATTCTGGAAAGAAAAAAAGGTGATGCTGTAGATCAGGAAACTGACAATAGGAAAGAAACTTAAATTGCAAACAGTGTGTCAAGAAGCAATTTTGGAAAGGTAACACTTCAGGAGAAGAGAAGAAGTTTATAACAGGAGAGGCACCCTTTGAAAACCACATGTTGCAGAGAAATAAAAGAAAGCACATTTGTGATCCTACAAGACAAAAGAAAAAAGAAAAGGACAAACAACCCCACCCCTACAGCCTTGTTCCCCAACAAACAAACAAAAAACAGTGGGCAGAAGAACTGAATAAACATGTTTCCAAAGAGGAAGTGCAGATGGCCAACAGGCACATGAAAAGATGCTCAACATTGCTAATCATCAGGGAAATGCAAATCAAAACCACACTGAGATATCACCTCACACCTGGCAGAATGGCTGTCATCAAAAAGAATACAAATAACAAATGTGGGCAAGGATGTAGAGAAAAGGGAACCCTCCTACGCTGTTGGTGGGAATGTAAATTGGTACAGCCACTGTGGAAAATAGTATGGCGGTTTCTCAAAAAACTAAAAATAGAACTACCATATGATCCAGCATGTTCACTCCTGGGTACATATTGAAAAACAAACAAACAAGAACACTAATTCGAAAAGATGCATGCATCCCAGTGTTCATAGCAGCATTATTTACAATTGCCAAGGTATGGAAGCAACCTAAGTGTCCATCAACAGATAAATGAATAAAGAAAATATGGTATATATATACAATGAAATATACTTATCCATAAAAGAATAAAATTTTGCCATTTGCAGCAACATGGGTGGACTTGGAGGGCATTATGCTAAGTGAAATAAGTCAAACAGAGAAAGACAAATACTGTAGGATATCATTTATATGTGGAATCTAAAAAAATACAACAAACTAGTGAATAAAACAAAAAAGAAGCAGACTCAGATACAGAGAAGAATTAGTGGTTACCAGTGGGGTGAGGGAAGGGGGTGGGGAGCGAATATAGGGGTAGGGAAAAAAAAGGTTGTTACGGGATTATATGAAATCATGTGTGTGAAACTGTGGAAAATTGTAAAGCGCTATAGAATTTAAAGAATCTTTCATTCAATAAAAAAATAAATAAATTAAAAAGCCATCCAGTAAATCTACCACATTTTAGTACCCTGATAGAAGAGTGTACTCTTAAAGTAGGCATCTCTTAAACCACTCCAAACCACCTGTACATAGAAATGCAGAGACATAAACAGTCTTCATTTGTATGTAACTACCTTAAAAATATAGCAGGAAATGAGAAGCAAATTAAATCATCTGATGAAAATTCTACCAACTAAATTAAATAAAATAAGATATTCTCAAATAAACATTTGAGGATTTGAAAAAAACTATGTTTGAAGCAGAAATTTAAAAACCAATAGTAGACCGATAATAGAGTAATAACCAATGAAGACTAATTTTAAAAATTCCCTAAGGTATATGAGACTCAAATGAAAACCTAATAAGAGCATTAAAGAAAGTCAGGAAAATACCAAGAGAATGAAAAATGATATTAAAAAAGAAATAGAAAGGTAAGAGAGGAAGTATTTGAAATGAAGTGTAGGCAAAGATGATTCAATTAGGTATAATTGGAATCCCTGAAAAAAGATATACAAAACAATGGAACAGAATTAATATTTAAAACTATAATTAAAAAATCCTTATTTTTTGCAAGTAAAAAGTCAGAATCTACATATTAAAAAGGCTTACTAGCTATCAGGGAATATTGGCCCATAACAACTAACTGAGACCTATCTCAGTAAAATAATTAGATTATATAAAGCTTTTTAAAAAAGTCCTTAGAGTTACATGGCAAAAAGATAAAATGTCTTACAAAGGTATTTGGGTGGCTTTAGACATTCAAAAACAACATAATATTTGTTGTTAAAAAACAACATACAAAGTACATCAGCAGTAGAACAGCATTGTCATGTTTTTTACATAGGCAAGAACTCAGGACTTTGTAACCAGGACCCTTCTTGTGAATCTATCAGACTCCCACTACCGCATGAGGAGATGAGCTTCAGAAGGGCTGGTGATGAGAATTTAATGTGTTTCATTGTACATCTAACACTAAAAATGGGGATGAGGCTAGAGAAATCTGTTATATTTGTTACATGTTAAAGTAGTGATTAGAAGAAAATTTATCGTCTTAAAACACTTTTATCAATGAAAATGAAAAAATGAAAATTAACAAATTAAATTCCAAACTCAAAAAGCTAGAAAATGTATACAAAAACAAAAAAAAGGAGGAAAATAATAAATAAAATTAGATATAATCAATAAGTCAAAACCATGGTTTTTGAAAAAATTAGCAAAATATACAAACTACTAACTAACCTAATGAGAAGGTATAAATATTCAAAACAAGAATTGGCAAGGAAGAAATAACACTTAAAACAGAAGAATTAAAAAAAATCATTAGAGACAATTTTGCCAACATCTGTGCAAATAAATTTGAAAACCTGTATGGAATAGACAGAAAGAAAGAAATTGAAAGAAATTGACTAAAGAAATTGACTTTGTTAGAAACAGAGGGTTAAACAGACTAATTTCCATCAAAGAAATGGAGAAGGTTATAAGGGAGCTACTTCATAAGGAAGCACCAGATCCTGATGGTTTCACAGGGGAATTCTTCCAAACTGTCAAAGACCAGATAGACCCACTGCTCTATAATTTATTCGAGAGTATTGAAATTCTTTTTTTAATAAGTAAGTAAGCTAATGAAATTATAATTAGAAAATTATTACCAATATAATTTATGAATATTGGTGCAAAGTTACTTAATAAAACATTAGCAAACAGAATCCAACACCACAATAAAAAACTGATAAACCATGATTAAGTGGCATTTATTCCAGGAGTGCAAGATTGTTTCACAATTAGGAAATCCAGTAAAATAATACACCACATTAACAGATCTAAGGAGAAAAAAATCATATAAATATCTCCAGAGATGCTAAAAAATCTTTGGACAAAATCCAACTTAATAAAAAATATGTAACTCATTCTTAAGGCCAGCATCTTAATGGGAAAATGCTAGAGGCACTTCCACTAATACTAAGAACAAGAAAAATACGCATACTATCTATACTACTATTCAACCTTGTCCTAGCAGTATTAGCCAAGACAATTAGAGGGATAAGAATTGGAAAAGAAGAAGTAAAATTGTTTCTGTTTGCAGATAATATGATCTTGTACCTGGAAAACCCTAGGAAAACAATGGTAAAACTTTCTCACATAATAGAATTCAGTAAAGCAGCAGAATATAAATTTAACATAAGGAAATTGAAATTGCTTGTCTTCAGATAGAGAAACAATAACCAGTTTGCAGACATAGTGGTAGAGAAACCCCCATTTTAATAGCAACAAAGGAGATTAAATACTTAAAATTAATTTGACACTAAATTTGCAGAAACCAAGTAAGGCAATCTTTAAAACACTCCTGAAAGACACAAAAGTATGTGAATAAATTAGAGACTCTCTCCCCTCATCTTGAAAAGGGTGACTCACATTGTAAAGATGAAATTGGATGAGTTGATACTAGAGTTGATGTGGAACAATAAATAGCCAGGAAAACACTAAAACAGAAAAACTATGCAGGAAAAGTAGCCCTACCATGCATTAAAACACACCACAAAGCCTCTATAACTGAAACATGAAGAGAAAGTCAGTGGAATAGAATAAAAAGTCCAGAAATAGACCCAAGAGTATCTGGAACTATATTTATTATAAAGATGTCATCTCAAATCATCAGAGCAAAGATGGACTTTTTAATAAGTTATTCTAGGACAACTTATTAGCCATTTGGACAAAGATAAAATCAGATCCATAACTCACATGGTACACAAGAATAAACTCCAGAAGGATCAGAATCTAAATATAAAAAATAAAATCATGTAAGTAACAGAAGAAAACGTGCATGATTCTTCTTTTACCTGTGTGAAGGAAAAGGCTTTTTAACTGGGACTCAAAATACTGATGCAATAAAAGGAATGATTAATACAATTTACTACAGAAAAACACAAAACATAGCAATTCAAAAATATAACTGACAAACCAAGAGAAAATATTTGCAACATGTATCACAAAGTGTTAATATCCTTAATATATAAAGAAATCTTAAAAAATTAGGGAAAAAGACTAAAATCCAATAGAAAAATGCACAAAAGACATGAACAGACAATTCACAGGTAAAGATACAAAATGGCCCTTCAACATATAAAAAGTTATTCAGCCTTACTTTAGTAAGAAAAAATGAGAAATAAAAATACTCTGAAATATTATTTCCTATATATCAGATTGGCAAAAATTAAAAAAGTAGAACAACACATTCTGTTTTTGAGGCTGTGAGAAAATAGGCATTCTTACACACTGGTGGTGGAAATGCAGATTGGTACAATCCTTTTGGAGGGGAGTTTGGCACTATCTGAACAAAACAAAACAAACTACATATGTTTTGGCATTTGATCCAGCAATTTCACTTTTAGGAATTTACCCTGAAGGTACCCCTTTAACAATATGGAAACACATATGTGAAGTTTTTTTTCATTGCAGTGGAATTTGTAATTGTATAATATTGGAAACAACCTAAATGCTGAAACACTGAAGACTGATTAAATAAACTGTTACATATGTGCGATGGAGATTGTGCAGGTGTAAAACATACAAAATGTGACAATCTCTATGAGCTGTTGTGGAGTGATTTCCAGAATAAGTGGAAAAGGCAAAGTAGAAAAGAGTATTTAAAATCTACTACCTTTTGTATAAGAAAGACGGGGAAATTGTGCATCTGAAATTTATACCCCAAAGAAGGAAAGGTACTTGAGAGACTAATTATATTGGTTACCTAAAGGCAAAGATGGGGTATGGGAATGCAGTGGAGAGGGTAGAAATAATTGGGAGGAGAGGCTGAGACTTCTTAAAATACATGTTTTTATGTAGTTCTGACTTTTGGAACTGGCTGATTTTTATATACTCAATATGAATAAAGTAAATAAAATCAGCATCCAAGGGGGGAAAACTTTAAACCAAAATACAGACAGAGAAATGAACTAAATTGTATTTCAGATGAAAAGCACAACCACACGACAGCTCTCTGAGAGAAGCAAATGGAGAAGACAATAATTCTATGATGTTTGAACATCATAAGCTTAAAAAGTGCTTAATCTACCATAACTCTTGACCAGGGGACCAGAGATTGGAGTCATGTGGCCACAAGTCAGGGAACAGGAGAGGCTGAATGAGGTAAAGAATGAATTCTTCTGTAGACCCTCCAGAGGCCACACAGCCCTGGTGACACCTGGAGGCTATATGTGTATTGTTTCAAGCCATCGGGTTTGTGGTAATTTGTTACAGCAGCCATAGGAAACTAACATGTAAAACATTGAGTTACATTCATGTTTGGAAATAATGTAGGTGTGGTTGTTTAAAACAGAAAATCAGTATCTGGATAATTCACTCTTTGAATTTACAACCATTTTTCTCTGAGTAGACATAGCCAGTGCCTTCTAGTGGGAGTTTGTGCTGCATTCTCTCAGTATAATTATGGGCAGTCAAATTATTCCTCTGAGGCTGAGTAAAAAATGTAGCTCAATATTCCTCTGGACCTTGGAGTTAAATATAGATCACCTAATGACCATGGCTAACTACAAAGAATTTGAAATCTAAGAAATATTTGCTCCCACAACTATGTATCATAATAATAATGATACTTTAGACACTTTAAAAAAACTGTGAGTGTGAGAAAAAAAAACAAACTTCTGAACATTTTATAGTACAAAAAGGTCACTGAATAAGTAGCTTGAGACCATATGAATTAAATCCATCCTTAACTTTCAGATGAGACAACATGACATATTGGGAAGACCGCTAGACTGAGAGTTAGCTTATTCAGTTGCATTAGATTTTTCTGGGTTCATTCCAAGAGGTTTGAAAAGTATAAATTGCTCCATTTATGACTATGATGGATTGGAAGGGTGTCACTTCTTCCAAGGAAAATAAGCTCTTCAGTTGCAGGTTTTTAAAAAAATCTTAAAATTTTTAATGACGTATAGTTGATTTACAATTTTGTGTTAATTTCTGGTGTACAGCAAAGTGATTCAGTTATATATATATTTATTTTATATTCTTTTCCACTATGGTTTATTACAGGATATTGAATATAATTCCCTGTGCTATAAAATAGGACCTTGTTGTTTATCCATTTTATGTATAATAGTTTGTATCTGCTAGTCCCAAACTCCCAATCCAACCCTCCTCTTCCGCCCTCTCCCCCTTGGCAACCACAAGTCTGTTCTCTGTGTCTGTCAGTCTGTTTCTGTTTCATAGATAAGTTCATTTGTGTCATATTTTAGATTCCACATATAAGTGATGTCATATGGTATTTGTCTTTCTCTTTCTGACTTACTGCACTTAGTATGATAATCTTTAGGTCCATCCTTGTAGCTGCAGATAGCGTTATTTCATTTTTTATGGCTGAGTAATATTCTGTTGTATATATATACCACATCTTTATCCATTCATCTGTTGATGGACATTTAGGTTGTTTTCATGTCTTGGCTGTTGTAAATAGTGCTGCTATGGACACAGGGGTGCCTGTATCTGTTCAAACTATGGTTTTCTCTGGATATATGCCCAGGAGTGGGATTGCTGGATCATGTGGCAACTCTATTTTTAGTTTTTTGAGGAACCTCCATACTGTTCTCCACAGTGGCTGTACCAATTTACATTCACACCAGCAGTGTAGGAGGGCTCTCTTTACTCCACACCCTCTCCAGCATTTGTTATTTGTAGACTTTTTAATGATGGCCATTCCGACCGGTGTGAGTTTTACAAATCACTGTAGTTTTGATTTGCATTCCTCTGATAATTAGCGATGTTGTAAGCGCTTCAAAAGGAAGTGCAGATGTTCTGAGTATTTGGATGTTGTGTTCACGGGAACACGTAAACTCAGGATTGGTGGCATGAAAGCTTTTGACTGAGAATGAAATAGGGGGCTGGAATGATATCAAGGTGGGAGTGTGTCATAGAATTCCTGACCTAGTGGAAATCGTGGGTGGATGCTGCATGCCTGGCAATGATCACCAATTAGGTGTAGGAGTGGTGAGAGGTTTCGGTTATCTGTGTATCCACTGGTGAGGAACTTGAATTATCAGTACAAATATTACATTGAGTAAATGTTTGATTTCTTTGGCTGACGGTTTCTTTTTTTTAGAAAGCAAAATAATTGATCCATTCTACACATCAGAGAAACATTATTTAGAGATGTGAAAGTGATGGGAATTTTGAGTAAAAATGGCCCTATTGTAGCAGGAAGAACCCAGGGCATTTGGAGACAATGTACTCTAGATTTTAGGAAGTGTGTATAACTGTGGTCCAAGATTCATAATTTGAAGATGGTCATCATGATTTGGATGTTATCAAAACTGAAATTCTCATAGAATAATTGTGCATAATTCCAGTGAAGAACAAAGGGGTGACATCTTTAAAAGACTGTATGACTACGTGAGGAACTCCAGAACAGATTTTTATTGACCGTGAATAAAAAGCGTAAAGCAAAGGTGTGTAATAACCAGGGATAAATAATTGCATGATACAGAACTGCAAGAAATTAATCAGAAAATCTACAGTACAGCATGGCTTGAGACTTGCAAAGTAAAATTCAAAGGATTTTTACTTTTTTTTTTTTTTTTTTTTGCTTATGTGGACCACCATCTTGGGTGAATATGCAATGTTAATTGGAAACAGCAGACTCTGTTTTGCTTCTCTATTCTCTAATAAAGGGGAATAGAATTCCAGTTTAGGTGAAAGGATGGAAAAAGTTAAACTCTTCAGAGGTTCTTAATTTGGAATCCATAGACTGCCAAGCAAACTGTGGGTAGAATTCAGAGGGTCCATGAACTTGAATGGGCGAAAAGATACATTTTTATTTTATTTTCACTACCTCTCACTTAAATTTAATATTTCTTTCAATTTTGAATGTAGGCAACAAGCCACAGTAATGTTAGCATTAAACTTTATCACTAATAAAATCACAGATGTTTTCGTATGATATTACAGTAGTTGCAGCAGCCTCAAAATATCATTTACGCATGTCACTGCTTTAAAATTACAGTAGTTTTAAGAACCACAGTTAGATCATGTTATTTAATTTAATAAGGAAAGCATTTCTTAATATATTATCATATTCTGAAAACTGTATTTCAATATTAGTTTTAATAGTTTTATGTATTTTATTTTATGCATTTAAAAATGTTGTTCTGAGAAGGGACCCATAGGCTTCATCAGACTGCCAAAGGGGTCTACAGCATAAACATTTTAGGAACTGGCTTCTCTAAATGAGTGTGTCTCCTAGCTTGAATATCCTGGTTATGTGGAGAATGGGAAGAATTATGAACTGAACTTGGTTATCTCTAGGGAAAGTGGAGAGTCACAGAGGTACCAAATGATTGTAACTGGGTAAATGTCATAATTTAACTTAGATCAGTCAATTTGGTCTTAATATTTAGCAAACTCTTATTTAGGCCATTAAAGGGTAGATTGGAAGATTTTACTAGTAGGTCTCATAAGGCTCATAGTACTCCTGTGATCTGTTTGGATCAAAGTCCCCCAACAGCCTTTGTGGTCAATAACACAACTTTACACCATGGGCCCATATTTCATCTTGAGGTCAGTTAAAAATCTACCAGAATGTGCTATGCTCACCTTCAGCAACCACCCCTAGTGAAGCCTCTCTGGTCATTCAACCTCTTCCTTAAGGACCATGGTACCTGTTCACAGTTTTCCCCTCCAGTTTGCATCTTCTCATGACCCTTGGTAGTTTTATGGCCTTTGGGTAACCTCAGTGACCTCAAGCTTTCATTTCAGTTTGGCCGTGCACTACCTTGGCCACACTTTTTTTTTTTTTAGCTCGGGGTGGTGCGGAAATGCTGCAGCACACGGCTCTTGCAGAAATAATGCCTGCACTTGGTGACAACTGGGTTCTGGAAGGTCTGGCGACAGACTCTAGAATTTGTTACCTATCAGAAATGCTCCATTTCTGAAATCTCAACTTCTTAGAGAAGACAGAATATCTTACTGTCTAATCTCAACAGCTTGGCCTTTCCTTTAAACAAATGTTAAAATTTATAATTGAATTAATAGCCACCATTTAAAAATGGAGAGATTTAGTATGGAAGTCTGGATTTTTCAGCTTCTTTTTAAGAATTGGAAGATTTACAGTGTTGGCCCTGAGCTTCTGTGTGGGTGGAGTAGCGTAAGGGCTGTCACTTTTAGATGGAAAAGTGATCTCCAGGTCGCCTCAGTCCCTCTTGTCTCTGTTGTTTCCCATCATCCCTATTGTTTTTTTGATCTTGAGGCCAAATGTCAGTTATTATTTATCATTGCATTTGTTTTTCTCCCTTCCAGTTCTCTTTGAGCACTTACCTGCATTTTTGGTGATTAGGCATTTGACTCTGCAACGTTGGCAGTTTCTAGTTTTCATTATAGTTCTTTTTTTAAAAAAATAAATCCTGTATGTATGTTTGTTTGTTTATTTTTTGGCCATGTCGAGTCCCAGTTGCAGCATGCGGGCTTCTCTCTAGTTGTGGCGCATGGGCTCCAGAGCTTGGGGGCTCTGTAGTTGTGGCATGTGGGCTCAGTAGTTGCAGCGTGCGGGCTTAATTGCCCTGAGGCACGTGGGATCTTGGTTCCTTGACCAGGGATCGAACCTGCGTCCCCTGCACTGGAAGGTGGATTCTCAGCCACTGGTCCACCAAGGAAGTCCCTCATTACAGTTTTTTATCTGTTCAAGAACCTAGACCCTTTACTCCATTTTCTTCCCATTTTATCAATATAAACACACTGCTTGCTTTGCTTCTTTTTTTTGTCTTGTGGGGATCTAAAGTTTCATTATTTTGAAAATTGTTTTTAAATCACTGCTCTAAAAGCCATTTAAGGTTATTAGCATAAAAATAGAAATTGGAAACAAAGTTTTTAAAACACAGGGCCTTCTTGGAAATTTAAAAACAAACAAAGCAAATAAACAATTAAACACCTCTTGACCTGTCATAGTCTGTAGGATATAGCTAAAACAGTTGTCAAAGGGAATTTATGGCATTAAATTATCATATCAGTAAAAATGAAAAGAAAGAAATACCCAACTCAAAAGTTATAAAAATAACATTCAAACAAACAAAAACAGAAGAAATTAAAATTAAAAGTAGTAATTAATGAGTTAGAAAGTTGAAAACGTGAAAAAACTTTCAAAATCTTGTTCTTCGAGAAAAATCAATGAAAGAGAGAAACCATTAGCTAACCTAATCTAGGAAAAAGGAGAAAGCACAAATACATAAAACTAGAATTGACAAGGAGAAATAGATATTAAAAGAGAGGAAATTATAAAACTCATGAGACTGCTTTGTACTAAATTTAAAAAACTGAGAAAGTAAATACCACAAATAATTTTAAAAATGCAGCTTACAAAATTGACCCTTTTAGAAGTCAAAGCTCTGAACGGAACAATTATCATAGAAGAAAATAGAGGAAATATTTAAAGGGCTACCCCATTAAAGCACCAGGTCCAAATGGTGTCATAGGGGAAGTCTACCAAACTTTTTAAAGGTCAATAACATAAAGAATACTTAAAATATTCCAAAGTAGAGTAAAGGACATCTTTCAAATTTGTTTTAAGAGACATATTTATCATTGATCCACAAACTGATAAAGACTGCATAAAAATTTACTGGTTATAAAAATTTATAACCAATCTCAGTTACGACTATTGATGAAAAACGTCTTAAAGTGAACAGACTCCAACAGAATATTTTTAAAATATTCAATAAAATTTCATTGTAAGAATATTAGAAAATTCATTAATTTGTTATTTTAATAGAGCTAGGGAGGAAAACAATTGTATGATTTCCAGGGACGTAATAGACATTTAGCTTCTCTAGATACTCCTGCCCCACTCCCATACCTTGTCAGGCTCTGCATCCTGTGACATCAGGTGTGGGATGGTGCTCTCAGGTTTCCCGCTCTGCATTCAGTCTTTCTCATAAGCACTGGGGAGGCCCATAGAAAAGAGTTAGTGAGTGGGTAGGGACTCCACTTGTGTCTGGGGCTTCCAGGGTTTCTAAACGGTTGTGCTAGTCTACTTCAGTCTTTAAAAATGTATTAATCTTTCACTTAATGTTTTTAAATTTGCCACCTCTTTCTTCCCTAGTTTGCCAATTTGCATCTCCCATCTCTCCTCAGGGGGTTTTGAATTCAGTTTGCCTTGTAACCTCAAGGTTAGTCTTGGTTCTCTAGAGAAATGGAACCAGTAGGATATGGAAATATTTATATATATTTTATACATATACATATATATGTATATATGAATGAAGAATTGATTGTAAGGAATTGGCTCATGCATTTATGGAGGCTGAAGTCCTATGATGTGCTGCCTGCTAGCTGGAGACCAGGAAAGCCAGTGGTGTAATTCAGCCCAAGTCTGAAGGCCTGAAAACCAGGAGTGCTGAGGGCAGGAGAACATCAGTGTACCAGCTCAAGTAGTCAGGCAGGAAGGGTTGAATTCTTGCTTCCTCTGCCTTTTTGTTTTATTCAGGGCTTCAGTGGATTGGATGAAGCCCACCCACATTGGGGAGGACAAAGTGCTTTACTGATTTTACCAATTCAAATGCTGATTTCATCCAGACATACCCAGAAATAGTGTTTAGCCAAATATCTGGGCACCCCACGATCCAGTCAACTTGACACATAAATATAAAACTAGGGTTAGAGTGATGGTCTTTTGTGGCTTTTTATCCTAAACTCAGGAATTGTGACTTTTCCATCAATATATCCTTATAACTGAACACAGAACTCTCCTATTAACCTCATTATTGGCATAAACTAGACATGTTAAGTTACTTTAGTTGGAAAATTTTCTATTTTTTTTCCTTCTATGTATAAAGAATCTTAGTATTTACTCTTGGTTACACCCTAGTGGTAGCATTTTAAAAACAACGGACAGTATTTATTAGTAAATTATCTGACAGCATTTCAGGAATGAAAAATAAGCTGTAACTAATAAGCCAGTATACAGAAGAACAGAAACAAATCCTTTTGGAGACAAATAAGTATTGCTATATTAAAGAAAGATGAAATAATCACCAAGATTTTTCTTAAACAGAATACATTTCTGAGAAAAGTTACCAACCTCAGATTTTTCACCCCAGAGACTTTCTGAAGACAACCAGGGCTTTCTTTTGTGTTGTCAGAGTTCCTCCTCTAATGAATGTTGTATTTAGGGGGAAGAACAGAAAAACAAACCAAATAGATGCAAAATTAAATGCCTAGCTGGGAGAATGAAAAGTCCAGTCCTCTAAAACAGCACACAGCCAGCCAGACTGTTGAAATTAATTGGGCATTTCCTTCAGTTTTCATCTTTCCTAGCCTCTGTTCTGTAATTTATTTCTCTTGGTTTCTGGTTTTTGTCATTTATTTATTTATCGTATTATTTTTGAAAAACTTTGATTCTGATTTTGGTTCCTGGCAGCCGCTGTTCTCATGGGTCACTTTGGCCTCAGCTTCACTACTTACCTCAGCTCCTGTTTCTCTGAGTGGGTCTGACAGTCAAGCCCTTGCACAGGTAAACACCTCTGGTATGATTGAGCCCTATTCCATGGCCAGTGTTTCAAATTAGATTATGTCTTCTACATTTCCATGTATATTTCACATCTGATATTTATCTCTTTCAAGTTTTTTCTAATGTCTACCCAATAATATCTTTTTCTGGGTTAGTTTACCTTAATCCAGATCAGTCTCCATCTCACACTTCCTCATCCACTCAGCCTGATTTGTGTATTAATGTATCTAAAGTATGTGTGTTTATTTTCATGTTTTCCTTGTATTCATGGAATGTCTCTGGTGAGCCATTAGTAGATTATCTGTGGTATCTCTCTTTGTCCATTCTGTTTTCTCAGTAGATTGTAGATTCAGCATAGGCAAGATGGAAACTTAGCCCATCTCTAAACTTTAGAACAAAGCTTATTTCATGCTTCTTGGGAGGATGCAATAAAGCCTTTTAAGAGTCTGGTGCCTTCATTGTGAGCTGTAATTAACATATGCCCTTTAGTGGTTGTTTGGGAATGCTTGAGTCTAGATGTGCTGGGGATGTTATACAAAAACTGCTCTTAGAGGTTTTGAAAGATAATGCAGATAGCCACCATCCATATTAACTATTCTTATTCTTATCTTTTGGCACCATTTTCTTTTGGGATTAGAAAAGCATTTCCATAATTAACCACTGAGGACTCTTTGATCATCCACATCTATCACAGACAGTATAGGTGACCAATTCTTTTTTTATTTTAACTGGAACAAATTAATTGTGACAGTTGACAGACTTTCAAAAATGCTGCCTCATCCTTCACTCTCAAATCTTTTGGTTCAGGCAGACTGTCTTCTGAGTGGATAATATCTAATCAAACATATTTACTTCTCATGTGTCCTCACATGGTAAAAGAGGGAGACAGAGCTCTCTGGGGTCTCTTTTCTAAGGGTACTAATCCCATTCATGAGGGCTCCACACTCAAGACCTAAGCACCTCCCAAAGGCTACACCTCCTAATATCATTATATTAGGGGTTAGGATATCAACATATGAATTTTGTTGGGGGAAACAAACATTCACAAATGGCAGTTATTACATTTTCTAACAATTAGATCTTGGGTTATATGAAATCTTTGGCTCTGTATAACACACTAAACTTCAAATATCTTCAAAGAAAAATTGCCTTACAAATTAGCTTTGGTCAGCAAATACTAGGTCCTTTTTCGTTGCATGGTCTAATTTTTAAAATCTTGGTGTTTTGTTTCTCTCAATCCCATAATACCAATTTATACTTTAAAAAGTTTGCTGTGTGAATTAAGAACAGTGTTCTTTAGGAAAGGCAATTACTTGATTACCTCCCTGTGCTAGCTGCAGCCTGGCATTTAATCTGGCTGAGGCCCACAGACCGCAATTTGAACAATCAGGGTAGTTTTCTGTAATTGCAATAAATCATATCATTAACCATGACAGACTTTTCCTCCCACAGATTTTTTTTTTCAGTAACAGTTAACTCCTGAACCCCTCATGAAAGCCAGATTTCACTGTAGTCAAATGAATTTCATAGTCAGCTTGCAGAATGTAGAGACGGAGCCTGTGTTGGAAAAACACTGTTGTCCCGAGAGCGGAGCCTGAAGAGGTCACTCTAACTTCAGGAGACGGAAGGCTCAGATTAATGTGCCACACGCAGAGGCCATCTGAAGGGATAATTTGTGAAAGGATGATCTGCTGCAAGGCTGTTTGATTTTCTAACAGGGAAACAGATGGAGATCAAGATGTGAGGCATACTTATATTGTTACATTTTGGTCATTTATATAAAATACACCTGCCACTGTACTGAGGCTTCCTGGGATGAAAACTATGAAAAGAGAAAATATTTTAAAAGGAACATTTATTGCCACCTTATGTAAGCTCATTTTACAATATGTCCCTTTTAAATAGGAATTTGAAAAGTGGGCTAGGTTCAAGGTTCTACCATCTTAAAAACTTTACCTTCATGTATGCCCTATCCAGTGCCTGATATGTAGCCATGCTTAATCGTTTATGATGTCACATGATGTAGTCTTCTTTGTTATTCAGTTGGTTTTCAAACTGTTGGCTCTTGTCATGGTAGATGAGAAGTTTAGACCATTTTCACTCTAACCTTACTGATTTTGTTAAGCACATATCTTTTCCCATTATTGATGTTTTGACCACTTATTTCTTGTTCCGTATCTCTAAGTCTCCTTTGCTTTGTCTATAAGTTCAGTAAAATAGTGCAGTGTTATGATTATCTAAATTGTATTGATACTTGAAACAGTGCCAAGTACTGGTTAGGACCTACATAGAGAAAGCAATATAATTTCATATCTCTAAACCCTTGCTAACCAAGGAATAATATCCCAATGGCAAAGACATTGCTTTCTTTAATTTCTTTTGGGATTTCTTTCTACTTTTAAGTCATTTTTGGCTGACATTGTGTGCTATATTAGGTGCATGGGAGGTGAATTCTCTGAGTCTTGAATAACCCAGACTGTCTTTATTTTGCCCTCAAGTTAATTTCTAACTGCTGGCTGTACAATTCACCTCAGACATTGAATGCATTTCCACATAGCCTTCTAGTATTCAGTGTTGTTTTGAGAAATCTGTTCTCAGTTTGATCTAGTTTTTTATAGGTGATCCACTTTTTCCCCCTGTAGTAGTTTTATTTTTCTCTCTATACTTGGTATTCTGAAATTTCACAAAAATGAATCTGAATCTTTAAAATTTTTTAAAAATTCATCTTCCTCAGCAATTAGTGGCCTTTCACTTTTTTGACCTTTAGACTTATTCATTCTAATAATCACCTCGTTCCATTTCAGAATTCTTTCTTATTTTTCATCCCTCAATTATAGCAGCTTGTCTTTGTCCTTGTTTTATAGACCAATATTCTTTTGCCTGTTAACTTTTCAAAAAAAATTTCTGAACATAGAGAAATATTAAAAAGTGGGTGCAGTGAATACCTAATACCCTCCAACTAGATTCAACCATTGCTAAAATTTGATGCAATATCCTTTTAATTTCTTCATGGATATCAAACCTTCTAAAATATCCTCTTTTTACTAAATTATTTCTAGTTCTTCTCATGTCAGTTGTTCTGATTATTTCTCTTGGTTATTCTCTTTTGTGGCATTGATTTTCCTTAGTTGTATGTATTTATATTAGTTGTTTATATTAGTTTATGTATTTTTAAAAAGACTAGATTGATTAGTGTATAGGATTAATGCGCATTTCCTATGCAATTATGTGTTGATTATTCTATAAGCCACAATGAGTTTCTACTGACATGCACTAGTGAGGGTCTATTTCCCCGACGTATTTTGCTCTTCAGTGAGAAGCCTGGCAGTAGGCTCTTGTAAGAGGGCAGGCTTCACTTTACAGTGTGGATGTGCAGCAGGCAATCAGCCTGGGGACCTCTGCTCCAGTTGCCAAAGGTGTAGATGACACCAGGACTTCAGTGTATTTGTCACTAGGCAGAGTGATCGTTCTTCTTTTTCCTCTTGCATGTCTGTTGTGTGATTCCAGAGTTATCTTCTGCTTTGTTTGTTTGTGTGCTAGACTTCTATGTTCAGGGCCATTGTTGAGTTAGAAGAAGGTACCTCCCTCTGCACAGATACAAAAGATATGGTTAACAAGAGTGTGGCCTGGATTTCAGCCCCTGTTAAACCCCTGTGTGCAGTGTACAACCTACACGCCTGTGTGTGGTGGCCTTACCTACATCTAAGACCTCAAAGCCTTCCCCAGAGTGCAGTTCGCATTTGAAATGCTCCATACGGCGAAGGGAACTGGATGGAAGTCTGCAACAGCCTTTCTAGTGCCCACCCCAATTCCCACTTACGTATAATTTCTACATTGCTACTAGTACGATTTTTCCAACATTCACAAACGTAACGTCTTCACCTGTCCAACAAGAGAGGGAGATATGAGTGTGAGGCTTCCATCCTGAATAAAATTATATTAATAGATGCTGTGAAGTCATGAGAGGGAGCTACTGGAAAGTCGACAAGGGAAGGCTAAAACAAAGAGGAAATGCCCAGATGGAAATAAGTGGTGTGAGGTAAAACTCGGAAAAGGATACAGGGTTAGCAGTAGTGTCTGGAGAATCATCTCCATGGAGGTGATCCCTGAAGCCAGGAGAGAGAAGAACCTGTGAGGGGCCACATGCAGAAGAGTGCAGAGAGCCTTGCCAAACATGTCGAGGGTGGAAAGGCAAGGGTTTGTGAAGTTAAGAGAAGAAACATCTTAGGCATGGGAAAACAATCTATGCCATTTTATATCATATTTATCTGACATTTATAATTATTGTTTCCTTACTGAACACTGGAAAAACAACTCTTGTGCATGGCATACAGTTTCCTCCAGGATCTGACCACTGTTTAGCCGCCTCCTGTCCCCCAACCCCCAGCTTTCCTGGGCACTCCTGCATTTCCAAACCCTTTTGTGTTCTCTCCTATGTCTGTAACTTTGAACATAATGCTTACCTAATTCTTTTCCATCAACCTGAAAAACTCATTTGTCTCCTCCTAGGCTTAGCTAGATAGCTCTTTGCCACTGAAACCATTCCTAACTGTAGCCCATGTTGAGTTGATTTATTCCTCCATTGTCTTCCCTTTGTATGTTGCCCTTAAATTGTATTGCATTTAATTACCCATATCAGAATGGTTTCATTCCAAAACTGTCCTCATCATGCCATCCACATTTCCTGATACTCAGCAGGGAGGTGCTTAGTGATTGCCAGCTAAGTGGATGAATGAGGTTCATGCCCGCTGCCGCCCCCCACCCCCAGCCCTTCATTCTCTGACACATCCTCCCTCCTTTTGGCCCTCTTTTATACATGAACAGTTTTCATTCTTCAGATTCAGAAAAACCCATCTGAAAGACTTACCTGCTTAGAGGCTACAGTAGCAAGCAGTCTATTTATTCCTCCATACATCCATTCAGTACACAGTACTGGGTACTGGCAGAAGTACTGAAGATGAACAAAAGCAGACCCAATTCCTGCCATCTTCGAACTCAGTGGGAGAAACTGATGTCTATCACATGATTATATAGACAAGTGTAATCTTGTTCTCCAAAGAAAAAATACATGGTGCTAGGAGAACCTCTAATGGGGCAGTAGGTAGTCAGGGAGGTCATGGAAAGTCTGCTTCTGGGAAAGTGGCACGAGCTGAGATTCACAAGGAGGAGAGGGGAGAGTGATCCAGCAAGACTGAGCAGTATGTGCAAAGATCCTGTGGCTGGCACAGGGAACAGAATGCTCTAAAAGAGGCCACTGTGGCCAGTAGTGAGGAGCAAAGGTGAGGATATTGAAGAAGATGTTGGAGAACTGCAGGCATCTGCACATGCTGGGTCCTCTGGGCTAGGCTAAGTAGCTTTTGTCTTTAGTGTGCAGATCCTGGGACCAGTCTGCCTGGGTTTATATACTGACTCTAGAACTTAGGTCCTGTGTGACTTGGGAAAGTCTCCGTGCTTCAGTTTGCTAACCTGGAACATTAGGATCATATTAGTACCTACCTTAGGATGAAATGAGTTAGTGTGAAAAGCATTTAGAATAGTGCCTAGCATATAGCACTGTGATAATTGCCAGCCATCATCATATCTTTCCCAGGCATATTACCAAAATAAATCTGGGCAATATTATAATCAAGGAAGTATTTGCACTAAGTCATGGGAAAAATATATGAAATATATACCTATGATGATATGTATACACATATATATAAAATATATACTGATGACAATATAGATGTTTGTACATGTGTATAAAATATATACTAATGATATGTATATTTTATATTTTAAATATATTTTATATCTGTCATTATTGGTATATATTTTTAAAACATGTATATAGTATATATATCTATATCATTGTAGACATATATATATGATTTTTATGACAGTGCAAATAATTCCTTGTATCTAGTCTTGTCCATATGTATTTTGGTAGTATGCCTGGGAAAGATGTGTTATATTGGAAAGTAGAGCGAGAAGGGAAATTAAAGGATTGTTTCTCTGATTTTCCTTTCAAACTGTAATTTTGATACCTATAAAAACTTTGATACAGTTAAAAAAACCTGTGTGTAAAGGATTTTTTTTTTCCACTTCTTACCCCTATTTAAGAGCAGGAGGACCCTGTAGGTATCTTTTTTCTACAAGCTAAGAAACAGCATGCTTTATGCACCTAAATGCATTGATCCAGTACCTCTTGACCCTGTAAATCAAGGTAGACGTGCAATAGCAGAAATTTTGCTGATAAAAATCCCCTTGTTCAAGTCACTAACTACTACTAAGATATACTTGCATAAAGGGTATAAAAGGATTTCATTTCAAGCATCATTGAGTTGTGAAGGTAAGAATTATGCATAATTGGTTTCATTGGAACTGTTATTTAAGAGGCCTTATTGATTTTCATTGGTGTCCACATATAACTTGTAATATTTCCTTCAGTGATCATTTTGATTGCAGTTGTGTTAAAATAGCATCAAAAGCACAAATAGAGGGAAAAGAGGGATTTCATTTTTTAATTTTTTTATGGAATGCCAGCTTTGTGCTGTTTGGCAAAAGTTGACCTGGTTTGTGTGTTTGTGTGTGTGTGTGTGTGACCAAGTTTAGTGTCTCTTAGAAGATATTAGCTTCTGAATACATTTGGACCATGAAACAATATTCCCTTTGTCTCTCTTTGTCATTGCTAATTAGGAAAAATTGCCAGACTCCCCAGTGGTAGCATGTCTAATTTAATAACCTGAGAATCTGATGCTTGAAAATATAATGAAATGTACTAAATACCATGGCCGTTTTGTAATTACTGATACAAAACATATTGTAAGTAATCTTTACTGATTAGAAAAGACTTTTATAAAGCACAAAATAGAGTCAGATGAGAACCACAGCTCTATCTGCATAATTTAATATAATTATCAATCAGGAAGTTGTTCTTGAGCATGGGCTGATGGGCCAGAATTTGTTTGAAGATAAAGAATATCAGTCAACAAACCTCTTGCTAGATTTTTTTCTTACCTCTGTGAAAAATTTAGTGGAAGTCTCTCTTTCTTTGGAAAAGCTTCTATCATTTGGTTTCCACCAGCAGCCTAAGTGATCATCCTAACAAAAACGGCAATTTTACTTGATGTTTTGATATCGTGTGTGTACTACCTGAGCCAGTATTTCTATACACTTTAGGAAGCCCAGTCTCTTCCAATATTTTCTTTGTTTTAAAAAATTATATAGGTGGTAGTATGGAATAGTCAACCTTACTTGCATTGAATTCCAGTTTGAGTCTTCCCTAGGTGTGTGACCTCAGAGAAAGATGGATTTGGTAGGTGACTTAACCTTGGAATCTCAATCTCCTTATCTGACAACACAGGTACATTTATTACAGGGATTAAATAAGATTTTAATACAAAGCACATTACCTGACACATGATAGATATCAAAAATCTTTTTCCTTCCTCTTCTACCTTCTCCTCTTGAGAAAGCAGCCCTGATATGGGAGCAATGACACATGAAGACTTAGTGTAATGTGTGACTTTGAAGCAGCAACACAATTTGTTTATATTTAAGTGCCTTTAATTTTGTCAGAAGAGCCTAACCCTACGTGCGTGGGAGATGGTTGAACATGGTGATTCAGAGCTTGGAGGTGAATGAATTTAAGCTTGGATGAGCTTGAATCCTGGCTTAGCTACCTGTGAGTTTTGGGTTCTGGGGAGATTACTTAATGCCTGGGAACCTTTCCTGATCTGTAAAATGGGGATTGTAATAGTATCACTTCCTAAGGGATTAAATAGTGAAGGTTCAATAAATTGAGGCATATGAAACCTTGTAAAATAAGGGACTCATGGATGCTTTCCTGTGTCCTTGTATTTTAGGTGTGTCTCTTATAATTCACACATCCTGGTGAGGCCTTTTCTTCACTGATCTACCCCTTATTTCTGATGTTGGCATCTGAAATTCCCTTAAGGTAAAACATGGATTTTTATTCCCCATTTAGCAACCATTTTGACTATGCAAATATTGCAAGGATAGTTTAATTAGTTTGAATGGATTTGTGATTGGTGGTGGAATCAGGTTTTTTTCCCTATTAATAATGGTAGCAAAGAGGTTCAAAAGCAGGCAGTAGCTATTCACACACGTTCCTCCAAAGAGTAAAAACATCTCTGCATAGTTTCTCCAAAATTACACATTTTGGAGTTGTTTCAGGGGGTTGAGAAGATAGACGCTCCAAAAATTTTGCATGTTTTAAAACATATTCCCATTTTTCCCTTAGCATAGACCAAATTCCCTGCATATGTCATTTGCTTGTTTTCTCCATTTTTTCCAGTACACATTTATTGAGCATTTAATAGATACAAAGGTTCAGGTATGATCCCTGCCATCAAGATATTCATAGATAGGGTCAGAGAGCAGTGGGGACAGATTCAGAAATGGATAATGCGATAATACACTCTAATGGACAGTACTGCAGACCTGCAAAGGTGTTACGGGGGCATGAGAAGGGGCACCTGACCTAACCTGGGGAAAAGCAGGAAGGGAAAAATGGAGGAGGCTATAACCAGGGGTTGGTTCTCAGAGGTTGTTCTATGCTCCTAGGAGGTGTTTAGAATATATGAGGGCATTTTTGGTTGTCACAATGATTAAGGAGTGGCATAATTGGCCTTTAGTGGGTGAAGGCAATAATGCTAAATGCCCTTTAAAGTACAGGACAATTCCACACAGCAAAGTTGTCATTTCACAAATGTTAATGGTGTCCTGGTTGAGTGAAGAGGGAAAATAAAGGGAGTAGCATTATATCCTGTGTCTATTTTTGGGCGGCAGGGGTGGTGGAGGGGAATGTTTGCTTTGAGCTTGTAGCACTTGTGAAAATAAAAGCAGTGAGAAAGCGGGAATAGTCTTTTTCTGTCTATTGCTTTCTGTTGGAGTGCCTTGAACTGGTTTTGCAATCCCACGACTTTCCCAAAGCTTAATGATCCGTGTTGGCTTGAATATGCCTATTGGAGAGGCCAGGGCTTCTCAAGTCCCTGGAGAATGAGTCCACCCAGCTCACTAACAGAATGATGAAAACCCCAGGAAGAAACATTTCCAATTTTTTTTTTTCTTTCCAACAGACTGCCAAGTTAAGAAGGGGCCAACTATAAAACGGTAGTGACATTCTGAACCAGAATGTTTTCTGTTTTTCTTTGCTTTGATACATTTTAAAATAAAATAGATTTGCTTAGACATGCAAAGAAGTTAATAGAGTTGTCCATGGCTATGGCCTAAAAGGAGGGAAGACACCAGGAGAAGTAATTGAGTACATGCAGTGGCAGGAGGAAGGGAAGAGGAACAGGGCTCATGAGTCTGGGTGCCTCTGGCCCCAGGGGAGCACCCAGTGATCACAGAGGATATATAGCCCAGTAGTGAAGGCAGCAACAGTATTTCAGCAGAAACAGGAGTCCCATGATGAGATATGCAAAGGTACAGACTCCATTAAGTCCCAGGGTTTTGCAGATGTATGGTGCAGGCCAGAGTTAAGGATGGGGTGGAGGAGGTGGAAGGAGGGGCTGGGTCAGCCAGTCGCTCCCCTGGCCTTTAGTCGGCACCTCTCACTATTATATATATTGGAGGTCCGTGTAAGATTTCATTACAAAATAATGAAAAAAGTTTTCCTTTAAAAATTATTTGAAAAACCACTAGTATTGAAGTGCTCTTTCCTCTGTTAGCCATTCATTTAAAAATTAATCTACTGTGAAACTTTGGTCAAATGCCTGGGCCTCTCTCTGCCACTATTTTTTTCTCATCTGGATAATAAGGGGTTCAGGCCAGAATTTCTAAGGACCTTTCAGCTTTAACATTCTGTAAATTTTCTAATATATTAATCAGTTTACTGCACTGTTATGAAAGGGAATGATTTGTTAGCCCAAGTATGGATTGATTCACAGCTAGTAGCAGATGAACCACACAGAAGACCTGGGAGAGTCTAGGTTTTGGATTTGAAAGTTATAAGAGGTGTGAAATGAAAACGTGGTTATTTATGGAAATTCACAGTTTCCTGCACTCACAGTTGCTAGTGGTTTCATCTAGGCAGAACATCTTGACAAACAAAGAACAGGAGCCCTAATTCACCAATTTCCCCAATGTTCTAATTTAGGTCTTTAACTGGGACAGTTCGTGGGTCAGCCTTCCACTAGGTAGATGTGTTCGTTTTTATGGAGTAACTAAAATTTTTACAGTCGCATGGTCAGAAAAGAGTTCTCTCAATTCATGTGGTAAGTGTCTTTAGTTAGTTAATACAGGTGTATGGGGTATAAAATTACTTTTCTAAGGACGCTTTGATTAAGCAATACTCTCTATATGGCCTTGCTTCCAGTGCAAGGATTTGGAAGCATTGTGCAGCCTGTCTCTTCTTAAACTTTCATACATTTGCTTCCTATTTTCCTATTAGCATTTAAAAAATTGTATTACTTATTTGATCTCCATTCATTTTAAGCATGTTATCCCTGCTGAAGGTTCAAGCTGCTTGTTAAGGAGCAGCACCTCTGGGTTCTTCTATCATCTCTTCTGTTTGCCTGGGTAGGTCCCTTGGCCATCTGCCAGTAATTTTAAATGGTTTTGCAGGATTGTTGGGTTTAGGCTCACTCTCCACTTGTTTTGAAATATACTGGCTGGGGTTGTAGTAATTTGTTCAGAATGATCTTCACACGGAAAGAGAAATGAAATGCCCCCAAAGAAGAGCAAAGCCTAGCACATCTTTATACAGCAATTACAAATCCACATGTTGGTGTTGTTTTTTTTTTTTTTTTAATTTTTTTTAATTTTTGGTTGTGTTGGGTCTTCGTTTCTGTGCGAGGGCTTTCTCCAGTTGCGGCAAGTGGGGGCCACTCTCTTCATCGCGGTGCGCGGGCCTCTCACTATCACGGCCTCTCTTGTTGTGGGGCACAGGCTCCAGACGCGCAGGCTCAGTAGTTGTGTCTCACGGGCCTAGTTGCTCCGCGGCATGTGGGATCTTCCCAGACCAGGGCTCGAACCCGTGTCCCCTGCACCGGCAGGCAGATTCTCAACCACTGCGCCACCAGGGAAGCCCCCCGCATGTTGGTATTTTATTTAAGTCTACAACAACCCCATGAGGAAGGTATTATTATTATTATTATAATTATCATCACTGTCATCATCCTTATTATCTCATAATTATAGCTGAGGAAATTGAGACTTAGAAAGGTGAAATAACTTACCCAAAGTCTCCTAAGCCTGTTTCGATTGCTTAGCAAACTTCGTTAGCTAGCTTCCACTTGGTGGTTGTTTGTAGAAATTAGAAAGGTATATAGCAATATATTCTTCAGTTACATGTACATTTTTGTAGTCTAGTATCCCAGATTTTTGTACTAATTTAAATTGCAGCAAGAGCACATCACTTTTATTAGATTCATTCACACTCAGGTCTGATGAAATGTCATGGACACCAGGTGAAGTGTGACTATTATTTTGTGAGAGCTTTTGGTTTGGGGCTGGCGTTTTCATGGTTTATTGCTAATGCATCCAGCATCATGGAGTGACGAAGTACAGCCTGGCTCACAGCCCTTTAACTATGAAATGCATGGCCACTGGTGTCTCTCAGTTATGTTTTGAGATTCTATGGAACAGAGTGCTCCATCTAGTTCCTTTCCTTTGTTACCTGAAAGCAGATCGGAAGCCTGAAGTCTTTACTTCTTTCCGTGAGTGCTTACAAATCAACAGTGAGAGAAAAGGATTCATTAGACGTTTTCCAGCCTTTCTAACAAGGGAGTAAAGCAGATAGGTGGGTTCAAGTGATGTCAAGTATCAATGCTGGTTTGTTTCAATGGCCCAGCACAATTAATCCTTTCAGAATACTGTCAGTATTTAACATTGCCTTGACTCAGATCTCTATAGTTCTCAGAGTTGCTGGTATTCACAGGGACGCAGTAAAATAGCACATCATTAAAGTATTGTGGCTGATGCTTGCCGAGTTCACCTGTACTCTCCAAGGAGGTTTGTCACAAGTTTCCCTCTTTTGCCCTCATCAAATCTTGTAAACAACCTGAAATTCTTATCAGAAATAGGTAAGCCTATAAATCATAAATGAATAATTTCCACTATGTACTCTGCCCGGTACCTCCCTCCTGCTGCACATCTGTACTTCACTTTATGCTAATTTCTTGCACTTTTTTTACATGTTGCTTGGTCATTATTTTAATTTAATCTAATGTATGTGCAAATTGTTTCAAAGTTTTTGAGGGCACTGAATTATATTCATTTTTCGGCATAAAGGTTTTTTTTTCCCTCAGTGTAGAAGTACTGCAAACTCATTATGTAAGGCAAAAAGGAAACTATAAAAAGGTGGAAGGCAGAAAACAAAACTATCTCATAAGACAATCATCACTAATACTCTGTCTCTTTGTTCTAAGTATTTTTTTTTACATATTTGTTTTTACAGCATATGTAAAATTGGTGCTTTGGTTTTCATTGATCACAACATAGCAGTTTTTTGTGCTAAAAAAATCCCCTCTAAATGTCATTCTAAGTAAATCTATGGTATTGTAAATATTCGATATCCAACATAATTTTCTGCTATTAAACTCAGGAAGAGAAGGATTCTTAATATCTTTAAGGGTACAGATCTTCACTCAACAGCCTATTTTATAATGTTGATATAGAAGAAACTTTAATGGCTGGTAAGCACATTTCAGGTACCACCAGACAGGATGGCCAGGAGCCTTTGAACTGGATGAGTCCTTTGAAGGCTTCTGCTGTGCAAAGCATTAACCTTTCTGGGTGGGAAACTGGGGGTTTCCTGGGGGGTGTCAGGACAGCAGCGCTTTACCAGCCTGTAAGGCCGTACCAATAGACTTGGTGAAAATTAGTTCTGGATTTCTGTTTAGAGTCAGGACCAGGACAAGGACACCTGCTAAACCGTTATCATTCTGGAAAATTCTAACCAATTCAATGACAAGTGTAAAAATAAGAAAAAAAGGAAAGAAAATCTATAGATCATTTAATTGTCTGTCTAAAAAAATTAAAGGGAATCAATTGAAAAATTAGAATTATCGAGAGTTGTGACCAGATTCAAAACAAACATACAGAAATAGTTCACATGACCACAGATGAGCTAAAACATAATAGAGCCTATAATGGAATAAATTCTGTTTAGACAATTGGTCTAAATATAAAATCCCTAGGAATGACCTTAAAAAATTGTCTAGCGATTTACATTAAGTGACTTTAAAACGTGACTGGGAGCCATGAAAAACTTGGATAAATGAAGGAACATACTGTGTTCCACGTTAGAAAAATTCGTTATTATTAATGCTGGTATCAAAATTATCCAAACTATAATCAACAGACTGATCAGTGGGAGAGAATTGATATCCCAGAAATGGACCTAAGTATGTAATTTTATATCCCGTGGGTATTACCATGGGGCACTGTGGGCTGTTACTGTGGGAGGGGGAGTATACATGGAGGCTAAAAAAATACACTGTGGAATCAGACAGGCACAGATTGAAATCCCAAATCTGCTAATTTTTGTTCTTTGCTGTTGTTTTCCCCATAGACATAATGTGAGGATAGTAACTCCTGTTATCTGAGGGTTAAATGGTACATGGTATTTAGTCAACAAATGGCAGAGTTGATTAATGTTATTTCATCTTAAAATATTTGGAAAATTGTGCTTCCTGATTTTTTCCAAACATTATCCTTGAGATTTTAAAATGTATTCTTAAATCTGTATTTATGTAATTATGAAAGATAAAGAAAATATAATAACATTTGACTCTTGTGGAGTATAAGGAAATTAATATAATATTTTCTGTGTCCCTACAATTTGATCAATCATTAGTTATAATGAAGCCTGTCATTTTCACCTGGGTTCCAGGAGCATCTTAGAAATAAGTCATGTATTTCTATGATTCAGTTATATGTAGCGTCAAGTGTGTGATTTACTATACTGTCATACGTAAGCAATCCTTAGTTATAACAGTGATAATTGTTGTAGAAAGTTTGAAAAACACAAAAAAGTATGAGGAGGAAATTTAGAAGGATTTCGTAATTCCATCACTTGAAGATAATCATCGTTAGTATTCTTTTTTTTTTTTTTAAAGATTGGGCTGCTCCCAGCACCTTTATTTATTTATTTATTTATTTTTTATATTTATTTTTTTTTGGCTGTGTTGGGTCTTCGTTTCTGTGCGAGGGCTTTCTCTAGTTGCGGCAAGTGGGGGCCACTCTTCATCGCGGTGCGCGGGCCTCTTCATTGTCACGGCCTCTCTTGTTGCGGAGCACAGGCTCCAGACGCGCAGGCTCAGTAGTTGTGGCTCACGGGGCTAGTCGCTCCGCGGCATGTGGGATCTTCCCAGACCAGGGCTCGAACCCGTGTCCCCTGCACTGGCAGGCAGATTCTCAACCACTGCGCCACCAGGGAAGCCCATCGTTAGTATTCTTAGGTCTTTCCTTCTGGATTCTTTTTCCACTTAGGTGTGCAATTTTTTTAGAATTAATAAATACATTCAGTCTAATTTTAATAAAATCTCAACTGAACTTGCTGGAAGTTCAATTTAACTTAACAAAATTATTCCAAAAAGTTTTATGGAACAATGAATAGTAACAGTTTAAAAAATGTTTCAAAAAGAAAAATATTTAGGGGAGACTCTCCCCTATCAGATATGAAGCTGTGTTGTAAAACTCCCCAAATTAAAATTGTATTGTACTGGTGCAAGATTGGATAGTAGATGTGTAGTATTGTAGATATCCCAGAAATAGAATTTAGTGTTTAGGAGAATTCAGTACTTATCAGTGGGAAGAAACATTATTTGGCCAATTTGTGATAATGAATTAGATCCTTACTTCTGACTGTAAAGCAAAATCAATTTTATACTAATCTAAGGTTAAAACAGGTCTTACGGTTTTAACAGTTCTTACAGTTTTTATAGTTATTACGGTTTTACAGTTTAAACAGTTATTACAGTTTTTAAGTTGGGTACCATATTTGTAATTCTAATACAGGCTTTCTTTATCTTAACCTGTACCTTGCTGGTAATAGTCTGCTTTATTTTAAAAAGGCAATTTCTTCTTTTATCTTATTGAGAACTTGAACTAAAACTTTCTTCTTGCAGTGTTTGTTTTATTAAGGTGACTTTTAGTTGAGAGCATTATTTACCATGCTTTTTTTGTGTTTCAGAATAATTTCATAGGCCCAGGACATTTACTTATCCTTAGAGAGAGAGTAGTAGTTATTTTGATGTAGCAGGGTAAGTTTTTCACACTTCCTAGATGGCTTCTAGGATCTTTTTAGGAGAGTTCAGAAGGCACTTTTCATGGCACTCACTCAAAGTACCTGTTTTGACTTATGTCTGATTTATTTTGTTTCATTTCTCTGATTTCGTATATGTACATGCTCACTGAGTTCCTCTTCATGATCCAATCTAATATGGAGAGGATTCTACTAATTTGGATTTCTGTGGCTCCCCCAATTAGGACTTTGATTTGTATAACTCATATAAGTGTTTCATCAAATAACAATTGTAAATGCATGCAAAGTTGCTGACACCCCTGGCATTTTAATGGTTGAAGGTAGAGGGATGATTCCAAGATTACCCAAGAATTCTGTGACTGAATCATTGCTCCTCTAGAATCCTCTATTCACTTGGATTGTACCGTGTAACTTGCATATGATAGGTAGATCTGTCATGAAACTTAACATTTGTCTGGTCACCTAACAATTCCCATTTTTGATTTGTGATATGCTGGGTATATTCAGTAATTTTAGCATTGTTAGAAAATTCTAGAAAGAATCCTCAAGGTAAAATTAATTGTGACTTACTGTGAACACAATGTCATATGGCTTCCTGGAGAATGATAAAGGAGGTTGATGCAGTTTGCAGCAAAAAATAATAAATGAGTGATCAGATAATAAACACTGACAGTGAAGCCCAATACACTGAAATTTCAAGCTTTCCCTATTGTGTGAACCCTTTTTTATTTTTTGTATCACTCTGTTTTTTAAAAAATAAGGCTTGCAGTAAAGTTATTGTTTCCTTTTCCTGCAATTGCTGAGAGGGTTCAGTTGCTAATGAAAATGGCTTTGTCTATTTTTAAACTGTGTGAGAATGTGCTTTGGAGACATGAGTAGTTTTTTCTTCTGCAAATACTCTTGTAATAATCTTTATTGACGTGCTAATCTTCTGTTTGTCTGAATTTCCAACATGTTATGAGAATGGTCATGTTATAAGAATGTTGAGCATCATACCATAGGCAAAAAGAGCTACCATATCCCTTAAGGTTTTTCTGATCAACTATTTGTTGAGAAAATTTGGTGATTGTGTTTGACTTACAGGACTTGGCATGCTTAGTTGAACAATACTAGATTTTGAATGAAGTTTTTTTAAAGGGAATAACATGCATCATAGCACTGTATCACCAATGTGCACAACTGACAGTTTTTTAAGATAGTAATTTTAATCCACTTGTTACCAAAATCTGATTTCAGAGTTCCGCAATATTAAAGCTGTATTTAGCTTATAAAACCTATAGCAGCCCATTCACATATTCTGAGATGCAAAATAGATATGATGGAAACTTTTGTCATATGATATTTAATAAAGAAGAATTAAGTAAAGTGGCCATTGGTTTGTTAATCTGTAAGAATGTGTGAATTTCCATGTTACGTGTTTCCAATTCCAAATTGGAATGGATGGGACCTGAATAATTTTAGTAAATATTGTCTTGAAATGAGAAGGAACTTTTCAGAGTGGCTCTCTAATTCCAGTAAGCATGTCATGGCTACTCAGTATCTGAGATGACCAATGACCCATAAATTTATTTTGGAAAGACTGCCACTGGGTAAAGTTTTCTGAAGTGTTTGATTTTCATGGATCAAAACTGTTTTAATTTCTGTGTGGTTTCTTCCAAGTTTATGCAAACCCCATAAGGGAGAAAACACAAGCTATATCCTTGTTCTACAGGGAAAAAACTACTTTTAGAGAGAATTGCCTTGTCCTGAGTTACTGAGCCAAGTGGCAACTCTAAGAGTAGAATCTGTTCATACAGTTACATGACACAAGTCTGGTTTTGTTTCTTCCTATCACTGCTTTCTGTCCTAATAAGTTAGCTTCTCTTTGCAGTCAGTCTAATGTGGTAGACATAGCTAAAAACCCAAGCCTAACCGTTTGGGTGTTCTGAGGTCTTTTGGCCAATGGACAAGATCTTACAAATGGCATATAGTACAGGTTTCACGTATTGTGGCAAATATTACCATCCCCAGACCGGTTGTAGCTGATGATTCATCCCTTATATAGAGCCACCAATAACACTCCAAATATAACCTCAGAAAATTGTGAATCACAGATTTTCTATGAAAATCGTATGAAAGGATCAAAGTGAGCCAAAGAGGGTGGGGACACACAGAGCATTGTGTTTTTTGAGCTGGTTTCGGTCGGTTGGAGAACCTGGGGTTCAGAGAGCAAGTCCAGTGACTGTGCTTGTCCCCTGCGTGGAACCCTTGTCAGAAAACCTCCTTCTCTCTCTCTTTTTATGTCTCTATCAAATGGTTTTACTAACATTTGGGATGGATTCCCCACCCCGCCAGCCCACCCATCTTGGGAGGCATAATCAGCGTAACTAGTCATCTAAAATGACTAGTTGGAAATGTTACGTGATGGAGTACCCTTGGTACCTGTGGTGGTTAATTCTGTGTCAACTTGGTTAGACTATCAGCAGTTATTTGGGCAAATATTAGTCTAGATGTTGCTGAAAATGTACTTTTTTCGATGTGATTAACATTTAAAATCAGTTGGCGGGACTTCCCTGGTGGTCCAGTGGTTAAGACTCCACGCTCCCAACGTTAGGGGGCCCGGGTTCAATCCCTGGTCAGGGAACTAGATCCAGTGTGCCGCAACTAAGAGTTTGCATGCCGCAACTAAGATCCTGCATGCTGCAACTAAGACCTGGTGCAGTCAAATAAATAAATATTAAAAAAATAAAATAAAAAAACATCAGTTGGCATTAAGTAAAACAGATTATCCTCTGTAGTGTGGATAGGCCTCATCCAATCAGCTGAAGACCTTATGAGGAAAGACTGAGGTCTTCCAAAGAAAGAGTGAATTCTGCCTTCACACAGTCTTTGGACTGGAGACTGCAACATCAGATTTATCCCTGAGTCTCCAGCCTGCTGGCCCGTCCTACAGGTTTAGGATTTGCTACCCCTTATGACTGTGTGAACTAGTTCCTTAACATCAGTCAATCAATCCATCCATCAATCTTTCTTTCTCTTTCTCTCCCCCCTCCCTCCCCCCCTCCGTCTCCTTCTTTGCCTCTCTCCTTTCTCTCTCTCGCTATATCTCTCTCTGTCTCTGTGTGTGTAAGTGTGTGTGTGTGTGTGCGTGTGTGTGTGTGTGTGTGTATATATATCCTGTTGTTTCTCTGGGAGAACACTGACTAATGCAGTACACAAGAGTTTTCCTTGTGATAACAAAAATACATTTAAAAAAAAAAACATTTTAATTGAGTGTGTGTTACATACTGGACACAATCCCAGATTTTATTTAAGTTACATAATAATCCTATGAAACAGATATTTTCTCCACTTTAGAGGTAAGAGAAACCAAAGCTCAGAGAATCTAAGCAACATGCCTAAAGTTTCACATCCAGTTGGTTGCCAGCTTAGAAGTCATTTAAAAATCTTAAATTCAATCCTCTGCACAGAGAAATGGCTGTCACTTTGCTGTTTGTCATATAATTGCTTAGATGACTAGAAAAGCAACCTTGCCTTTTCTTCTCCAGGTTAATGGTAGATAACAACCTAGTCACCGAAGCAAGGTGTGTAATGGAATTCAGGAGCAGCCACCTAGGCTGTTGTTACATTTACAACTCATCCCAAACTTGTCCTTGACCTAAGGAGTCTCAAGTAAAACAGCCCTTAGGAAGGAAGAACCCAGGCCCAGCGAGGAGAAGCAGCAGTTAGTGTAAATGTCAGTTCAGTTTCCTAGGGGATGGACCTCAGGTGCGAGGATTATGGGTGCCCGCATTCCACTTGATCCCGAGAGGCTTACTTTGATCAGCTTCATAAACCAAGGGTAACTGGCCAGCTTGAGTTTCCTAGGAGTTAGGGTCCTTTCTGTTTGGGCACAACTAATGTCTTTTCTACAGATAGTTAAGTCAGCCAGTGAAGATGTTGCACGTCTCAAACTCTTCAAATTCTGCTCTGATCTCATATAATTTATCTGTTTAATTCTACAGGTAGCACCTGGATGGGATGAAACCATTGTAGATACTATTAATTTAAAAATAGTTTTTATTGTGGTAAAATATACATACAATAAAATTTACCATTTTAACCATTTTTAAGTGTACAATTTAGTGGCATTAACTTCAGTCACAATGTGTGCAACCATTGCTACTATCCATCTCCAGAATTTTTTGTCATCCCAAACAGAAACTCTGTGCCCATTAAATGATAACCCTCCACTCTTCCCTCCTCCTAGCCCTGGTAACCTCTATTGTAACTTTCTGTCTCTATGTGTATGCCTCTTAGGTATCTCGTAAAGGTGTAACCATACAGTATTTGTCCTTTTGCGTCTGCCTTATCTCAGTTAGCTCAGTATTTTCAGGTTTTATCTATGTTGTAGTGTGTATCAGAATTTTTTTTCCTTGCCTTTGGTCCCACCTCGAGTTCTACTTCTCTGGCCCAGCCCCTATTCATGCATCAGAATTTGATTCCTTTTGAGTCCCTGCTTTAAATTCTTTTGGGTTTATATCTAGAATGGAATTGCAGGATCAGTGATTAACTTTTAGAGGATCCACTGAACTGTTTTCTACAGTGACTACACCATTTTATATTCCCACAAGCAATGCACAGGTTTCTAATTTCTTCAGGTAGGTCCTCATTAACTTATTATTTTGGGGGGAGGGGGTTGTTCGTTTGTTTTTATAGTAGCCATCCTAATGCATGTGAGGTGGTATCTCATTTTGGTTTTGACCGTGCATTTCCATAATGGTTAGTGATGTTGGACAGCTTTGCATATGCTTCTTGACCATTTGTGTATCTTTGGAGAATTGTTTATTTAATAAGCCCTTTGTCTATTTTTGAATTAGGCTGTTTGGTTTTTTGATGAGTTGTAAGTTCTTTATATCTTCTGCATGTTAATCCTTTATCAGATATATGCTTTGCAAATACGTTCTTCTATTCTTTGGGTTGTCTTTTCCACTCTCTTGATATTGTCCTTTGATGCCCAAGAGCTGTTAATTTTGATGAAATCTCATTTTTTAAAAAAAATCTATTGTTGCCTGTGTTTTTGGTGTCATCTGTTTTTTATTTAAAGGACATTTGTGTATAACCATTCCCTCCCCCAATGGTAGATCCATTAGTTTATTGGACATCCCATTCAAAACGTATTCTAAACCTCCTTTGAAAAAACAAATTTGTGCTTCATGAGCCAAGATAATATAGCATAGCACAGTGATTAGAGCATGATTCTGAAGTTAGACTGGCTAGGTTTTAAGTCTGTTTAGCCACCCTCTAGTTATGTGATTTGGGGCAGATTAATTCATATTTCCGTGCCTCAGTTTTATCATCTGTAAGTTTAGGTTACAATAGTACTGAACTTAAAGGGTTGTTGTGAGAATTAAATGAGGTAATTGCTGTCAACTCTCTAGAACATTGCCTATTGAATTATATAAGGCAACGTAGTATAAGGTAGACCACTAATATATTCTTTATAACCTTATAGAGAAATCTGTCAGGATTCTCTATATAACTTTTCCAGACTTTTTATTGCTCTTTTCTCTGTCTTTGACTTACGTACAGGAGCTAGCTAACTTGCTTAACCTCAATAAAAACTTTGTCTACAGATGCTTACTTAGAGCTCAAAACTTAATACCCCTAAAAAAAGCAGAATGAGCAGGCAAGGATCCTCTGACACAGAAGATAATTCCTTATGCTGTAAAGCTGAGAAAAGTCTAGCCAATTCTCTTAACTTGATCTTAAAGATGTCAACCAATTTTTGGATCACATTCCTTTAGGTAGATAAGGAAAATATAAAGGATGTGATTTTATTACCACAAATTAGAACTAAACTCAACTGACAGCTGGTCCTGCTAGATACCTGATTACTGTCAGAACAAACCATGGCCCACAATCAACTACTTCTCAACCAAGATCTTATTTTTAACAGATGTTCTATGATGTTTAATTGGTTTATATCTAGTAACAACTATACAAAAGGTCAATTCAAGGTGTTGCCTAGTGGTTAATTTTGCAACTAATTCATCTTAGAGGGTTCACAAGGAGGTTGCGTTACTTAAAATTAATAATGCCAATTTTGAAAAATTTCCAGGAAAAAAAGATCTCAGCCATGCTCTCTTTGAAAGAAGCATGGGGCTACCATTCTTTCTCCTGTCTTTGGATGAGAACAGATCCAAAGCTGTATTCTCAATATATGTTGGCTTTATGCACTGGTCCTCCTCCATCAACTCCTTTGGTCCACCCTCTTTGAAGGTGGAGTGTCTTATTTTGGAGACTAGGATACTGATTAAGCTCCTCAGTTTTCAATATCAAAACATGTTAAGTCTTCCATTTTAGGGGAAACAGGGAACATGGGCATTCTAGTTTCTTGAGAGAGACTATAACACAACCATCTGCTGTCTGGAGTTGACAAAAGTCAACAAGTCAACAATTTAAAATAATATTCATGTAGGTACATGTCTGAAATAATTAAATTCAGCCCTTCGTCTATAGACTAAATTTTATCTTAGGTAAAAATAGGCTGTTTATGACTGGAGAGCATTAATTTTTGATCTCTAGTAGAATAACTTTTGATTTATTTACAATTTGTCCTGAAAGTCTCAACTTAAGTTGAAATACGGTAAGTAGAAGCTATATGAAACTTACCCTGGTATTTCTTATCTGTTGAGAGTGTTGTGCACCAAATCAGTCTGTTTTCCTCATGAAAATTCAGAAGAGGAATTTCTTACGTATCTCTGATATCTATGAGTAATTGATATATATTTATATTCTGGACATTGTGAGACAATATCTGATTATGTTCATCTCTGTGTGTAACCAACCTGTTAACCAGATTAAGAAGGTCTGAGGCAAACTGACAGCCCATTTCTAGCAAGTGTATGAGACTGTAGGATGTGTGCCTGTGTACTTATTCCACCTTTAAGCAGAGAAGTGGATTAACCTATTAAGAGGATGGGCTCTGAAGCAGAACAGCTTGGGTTCAACTCCTAGTGCCCTAGTTTACTAACTTTGTGAGTGGGGCTGGGTTAATTTCTCAATTTTTTTTTGCATTTCCATATCCTTATCTGTAGAAGGGAGACAATAGTAATATCTTTCTCACTGATTTTTGAGAATTAAATGAGTACCATGTATAAAGCAGTTAGGACAGTTTATGGTACATGTAATTCTCCACACGTTATATTATTTTTGCTCTCTTACTGTTTTTCTTAATTCTCTTTTTTATCAAGTTATATATGTATTTTTATTAGAAGAATAATCTATTTCTTGGGACTCTTTTTGTTGTAGGTGTCAGAATCACGTGTTAAACTGCAATAAGTAAAAAAGACTAATGTTACAAAATTTCAAAAATGATTTTGCTTCAGGCATAGCAGGACTCAGGAACTCAAGTAATGTCATTGTTTCTCATGTTTGATTAGTCCTGGTCTATTTTAAATGCAGCAGAGATCACTTCTTGCCCTGTTGACAGTCACTCCATCCTGTAGATTTATGTAGAAGCAAATTGAATTAAAATACCTTTGTCGGCTGAAAAAAAAAAAGCACAGCCTAAAAGTTGAGAATTATGTTTTATTTGGCAGACAAAACTGAGGACTTAATCCCGGAAGACAGCCTCTCAGATAGCTCTGAGGGACTGCTGCAAAGAGGTAAGGGATATATAGGAGTTTTTGCAACAAAAACCAGGTAGTCAGAACATCAAAAGGTTACTGTTAATTAAAGAAAACCAGACATCTTAAATTAATGAATTTAGCGCCTTTCTATGTTTGAGAAGATGCTAGAGTCTGGGCTCATTGAAATCATTCCTTTGATATGCACCTTAACTATGGCCAGTATCCTGCTTTTCTCTATCCTGAATCCCCTGAGGGTACACAGTTAGGGGTTACTACAGTGACTGCTGGCTTGATGGCCTCAACATCCTTTGTTTACTGGTATGGCAGGCAACATTTTTCCTTCATACCTTGATTCCACAATCTTTAAAAACCACACAAAAGAAAACAAAGGAACTAATAAATCTTTTGTGCTATACAATTCTTCAGGACATTCAGAACCTTTTGGAAATGAGATAGAATATAAGTTGCTATAAGTTACTAAATAAAGTATGTTACTTACCAGTGTCTTTAAATTTTGACTCTTCTTGTGAATATTACTTTCAATGCTGCACATATTTCTTTTGCTAAAAGGATAAGAATTATTTTGCCTCTACCATGAGAGAATTTTCAGCCTCATAGTTTGAAAATTCTGTAACAATTCAGACTGTGTTTCCACAGAGAATCCTCCACAGTCAACAGAGCTCAGTTATGTAACTATCAAGTCATGTTTATAGTTAACAGTAATGTGACTACTGCATCCATGACCTAAAGACACGTGGGCAAGGGCCAAGATCACTAAGTTTCTTCTATGTCAACTCTTACAAATTAGTAATGCCTACTAGATAGACATTGTGTTGAGAGGGATTCTGTGACTACTCTGGGCTGGATGGGAAGGAGTGCCCTGATGGATTATTAGGATCGGCATTGAATAAGTGAGTTGCCATAGGTTTGTCATCCTTGTTTTATACTATCACTTCTAACAAGCTACAGATTATATCTTGCGGAGCCACATGGAATTCTCATCTGCCTATATAAAATCATTCCAAGATGTTCATAATCTGTCATATGTAAAAACTTAAAGAGTCAGAAATTTTGAAGTCTTTCTTGGTAGAATTATTAGAAACGAGAATTGTCACTTAGAAATTCTAGTTTAACACAACTGTTACTATTTAAACTTACTTTCTTTGCTCCCCTATGTAGAAAACACTTGAATAAAAAAGGATTGCTTTATTCAAAACAAATCAAAATAGAAAGCCATTAAATTTCCCAGATGATTAGAACGTGACACATACGGATATAAAAAAAGTTTGGGTAGAGGTAAATATATCTTTTGAAGACAGTTATTCAGAACCAGTTCATAACTGGCTTTCAAAATATCCCTTTCAAAATTACGTTCTATGTGTAGATACAGATTGGATTTCTGATGCAGCTCTAATAAAAATAGCAGACAATGTAAACACAGTTAATTCAAAATATACATTTTAGGTTATATTCCAGATTAATGTGCTTTCACTTTAGAAAAATAGTTATTATGGCCACAAATCCTCCATTTAAAAAAATAATACCACTTTCAAATATTTTCACCTAAATTTCGAGAAGTACAAACTTCCTCTTTACCCCAAATATTTTAATGAAAATTTTATATTGTTAGTTAACATTCATATATCCAAAACCTAGATTCCATCACTAATGTTTTCCTATACTTGCTTTATACATACCTGTTTATTAATCCATTCCTCTATCAATTCATAAATATTTTTGGTTTTCACATGTTTCAAAATCAGTTGTAGACAACTGTACATTTCTCCCTAAATACTTCAGCATGCAAATCTTAAAGTTTGATAACTTGTTTACTGTTTTTTTCTTTTTTGGTAAAATTTATACATGAATGAAATGTATAAACCTTATGTGTACCATTTGGTAAGTTTTGACAAATTCTTCCGTCCACGTAACCCAGTGGCTATCAAGATAGAGAACATTACCAGTACCCCTAAAAGTTTCTCAGTTTTGTGCCTCCCCACCCCCTCAAAAGCAACCACTATTTTGATACTTTTCCCCTTGAATTAGTTTTGCCTGTCTTCTGTGTGGAATCACGCAGTAAGTACTGTTTTGTGTAAAGCCTCTTTTACTCAACATAATATTTTTGAGATTCATCCATGCTGTTTTGAGTATCAGTACTTAGTTCCTTTTTATTGGCTGCTTGTATTCCAGTGTATGAATATACCTCAGTTTGTTTGTACATTTCTGTTGATGGACACATGGTCTCTTTCCAGTTTCTGGCTATTGTAAATAAAGCTGCTGTAAATATCTGTCAGCTGCAAAAAAAAATGCACAACCTAAAAGCTGAGAAATAATGTTTTATTCAGCGGACTTTTCTGAGGACTCAAGCCTGGGAGGCAGCCTCTCAGATAGATCTGAGGGACTGCTCGGAAGAGGTAAGGGGGGAGCCAGGATGTTGGGGCCCCCCATTGGAGGCCGCTGCCATGGCTGACCACTTGGTGGTGTGCCAGGGAACCTGTTTGTCTCCATCCTGAGTTCCTTCAGGGCTCACCACGGAGGTGGGTGGCGGCTACAGTGGCTGATGGCTTGATGGCTGCAACATCCTTTGTGTACTGATAATGGCAGTGACATTTTTCATCCATATATCCTTGTACATAGTCTTTTTTATGAACGTATATTTTCATTTCTCATGAGAAAATACCTAGAATTGGAAATGCTGAGTCATAGAGTGAATAGATGTTGGGTTTTGTAAGAAATTTCCAGGCCTTTTCTAAAGTGGTTAGACCATTTTGCACTCTCACCAACTATGCATGAAAGTTCTGGATGCTTCACAAGCTCAATTAAGTGTTCTTGGTCTTCTTAATTGTAACCATTTTAGTGGGTTTTAGTAGTATGTATTTTGTTGTAGTTTTAATTAAATTGACTACTGATGTTGAGAACTTTTTCAGGTGCTTATTTGCTGTGCATATTTTCTTTTGTGAAGTATCATTTCAAGTCTTTTGCCTATTTTGGGGTTTTATTTGTCTTTTTATTATGGAGTTGTGGGAGTATTTTATAAATCCTGCATACCAGTATATTGCCAACTGTGTGTTTTGAGGATGTTTTCTTCTCGTTGTGGCTTGCCTGTTCACATTTTTAAACCATGAGGTATAATGTTTTATGAGGTTTTTTGTAAATGCCCTTTGTCAGATTGAGGAAATTCCCTTCTATTCTAGTTTGCTGAGAGTTTTTATAATCGGTAATTATTGAATTATGTCAAATGGCTTTTCTTTGTTAATTGAAACATTATAGTTTAAAGTGGTGAATTATGTGATTCTTTTTTTTTTTAACATCTTTATTGGAGTATAATTGCTTTACAGTGGCGTGTTAGTTTCTGCTTTATAGCAAAGTGAATCAGCTATACATATTCATATATCCCCATGTCTCCTCCCTCTTGCATCTCCTTCCCGCCCTCCCTCTCCCACCCCTCTAGGTGGTCACAAAGCACCGAGCTGATCTCCCTGTGCTATGCGGCTGCTTCCCACTAGCTATCTGTTTTACGTTTGGTAGTGTATATATGTCCATGCCACTCTCTCACTTCATCCCAGCTTACCCTTCCCCCTCCCCGTGTCCTCAAGTCCATTCTCTACGTCTGCGTTTTTTATTCCTGTCCTGCCCCTAAGCTCTTCAGAACCAATTTTTTTTTTAGATTCCATATATATGTGTTAGCACATGGTATTTGTTTTTCCTCTTTCTGACTTACTTCACTCTGTATGACAGGGTCTTGGTCCATCCACCTCACTACAAATAATTCAGTTTCGTTTCTTTTTATGGCTAAGTAATATTCCATTGTGTATATGTGCTGCATCTTCTTTATCCATTCATCTGTCGATGGACACTTAGGTTGCTTCCACATCCTGGCGATTTTAAATAGAGCTGCAGTGAACATTGTGGTACATGACTATTTTTGAATTATGGTTTTCTCAGGGTATATGCCCAGTAGTGGGATTACTGGGTAGTATGGTATTTCTAATTTTCATTTTTTAAGGAACCTCCATACTGTTCTCCATAGTGACTGTATCAATTTACATGCCCACCAACAGTGCAAGAGGGTTCCCTTTTCTCCACAGCCTCTCTGCATTTATTGTTTGTAGATTTTTTGATGATGGCCATTCTGACCAGTGTGAGATGATATCTCATTGTAGTTTTGATTTGCATTTCTCTAATGATTAATGATGTTGAGCATCCTTTCATGTGTCTGTTGGCAATCTGTATATCTTCTTTGGAGGAATGTCTGTTTAGGTCTTCTGCCCATTTTTGGGTTGGGTTGTTTGTTTTTTTGTTATTGAGCTGCATGAGCTGCTTGTAAATCTTCGAGATTAATCCTTTGTCAGTTGCTTCATTTGCAAATATTTTCTCCCATTCTGAGGGTTGTCTTTTGGTCTTGTTTATGGTTTCCTTTGCTGTGCTAAAGCTTTTAAGTTTCATTAGGTCCCATTTGTTTATTTTTGTTTTTATTTCCATTTCTCTAGGAGGTGGGTCAAAAAGGATCTTGCTGTGATTTATGTCATAGAGTGTTCTGCCTATGTTTTCCTCTAAGAGTTTGATAGTGTCTGGCCTTACATTTAGGTCTTTAATCCATTTTGAGTTTATTTTTGTGTATGATGTTAGGGAGTGTTCTAATTTCATTCTTTTATATGTAGCTGTCCAGTTTTTCCAGCACTACTTATTGAAGAGGCTGTCTTTTCTCCATTGTATATTCTTGCCTCCTTTATAAAAATAAGGTGACCATATGTGTGTGGGTTTATCTCTGGGCTTTCTATCCTGTTCCATTGATCTATATTTCTGTTTTTGTGCCAGTACCATACTGTCTTGATTACTGTAGCTTTGTAGTAGGGTCTGAAGTCAGGGAGCCTGATTCCTCCAGCTCCATTTTTCTTTCTCAAGATTGCTCTGGCTATTCGGAGTCTTTTGTGTTTCATACAAATTGTGAAATTTTTTGTTCTAGTTCTGTGAAAAATGCCATTGGTAGTTTGATAAGGATTGCATTGAATCTGTAGATTGCTCTGGGTAGTATAGTCATTTTCACAATGTTGATTCTTCCAATCCAAGAACATGGTATATCTCTCCATCTGTTTGTATCATCTTTAATTTCTTTCATAGGTGTCTTATCATTTTCTTCATACTAGTCTTTTGTCTCCTTAGGTAGGTTTATTCCTAGATATTTTATTCTTTTTGTTGCAGTGGTAAATGGGAGTGTTTCCTTAATTTCACTTTCAGATCTTTCATCATTAGTGTATAGGAATGCAAGATTTCTGTGCATTAATTTTGTATCCTGCTATTTTACCAAATTCATTGATTAGCTGTAGTAGTTTTCTGGTAACATCTTTAGGATTCTCTATGTATAGTATCATGTCATCTGCAAACAGTGACAGCTTTACTTCTTCTTTTCTGATTTGGATTCCTTTTATTTCCTTTTCCTCTCTGATTGCTGTGGCTAAAACTTCCAAAACTATGTTGAATAATAGTGGTGAGAGTGGGCAACATTGTCTTGTTCCTGATCTTAGTGGAAATGGTTTCAGTGTTTCACTATTGAGGACGATGATTGCTGTGGGTTTGTCATAGATGGCCTTTATTATGTTGAGGAAAGTTCCCTCTATGCCTACTTTCTGGAGGGTTTTTATCATAAATGGGTGTTGAATTTTGTCAAAAGCTTTCTCTGCATCTGTTGAGATGATCATATGGTTTCTTTCCTTCAATTTGTTAATATGGTGTATCACATTGATTGATTTGCGTATATTGAAGAATCCTTGCATTCCTGGGATAAACCTCACTTGATCCTTTTAATGTGCTGTTGGATTCTGTTTGCTAGTATTTTGTTGAGGATTTTTGCATCTATGTTCATCAGTGATATTGGCCTGTAGTTTTCTTTCTTTGTGACATCTTTGTCTGGTTTTGGTATCAGGGTGATGGTGGCCTCGTAGAATGAGTTTGGGAGTGTTCCTCCCTCTGCTATATTTTGGAAGAGTTTGAGAAGGATAGGTGTTAGCTCTTCTCTAAATGTTTGATAGAATTCGCCTGTGAAGCCATCTGGTCCTGGGCTTTTGTTTGTTGGAAGATTTTCTCTTCACAGTTTCAGTTTCAGTGCTTGTGATTGGTCTGTTCATATTTTCTATTTCTTCCTGGTTCAGTCTTGGAAGGTTGTTCATTTCTATGAATTTGTCCATTTCTTCCAGGTTGTCCATTTTATTGGCATAGAGTTGCTTGTAGTAATCTCTCATGATCGTTTGTATTTCTGCAGTGTCAGTTGTTACTTTTCCTTTTTCGTTTCTAATTCTATTGATTTGAGCCTTCTCCCTTTTTTTCTTGATGAGTCTGGTTAATGGTTTATCAATTTTGTTTCTCTTCTCAAAGAGCCAGCTTTTAGTTTTATTGATCTTTGCTATTGTTTCCTTCATTTCTTTTTCATTTATTTCTGATCTGGTCTTTATGATTTCTTTCCTTCTGCTAACTTTGGGGTTTTTTTGTTCTTCTTTCTCTAATTGAGAAAAAGGGAAAAATATATATATATCTTTGTTCCCGAAGTCCACTTCCTCAGTTTGGGATGATTCTTTGTCTATTCAGGTATTCCACAGATGCAGGGTACATCAAGTTGATTGTGGAGATTTAATCCGCTGCTCCTGAGGCTGCTGGGAGAGATTTCCCTTTTTCTTCTTTGTTCGCACAGCTCCCTGGGTTCAGCTTTGGATGTGGACCCGCCTCTGTGTGTAGATCGCCTGAGGGTGTCTGTTCTTTGCTCAGGGAGGACGGGGTTAAAGGAGCAGCTGATTCGGGGGCTCTGGCTCACTCAGGCCGGGGGGAGGGAGGGGTACGGATGTGGGCCGAGCCTGCGGCAGCAGAGGCCGGCATGACGTTGCACCAGCCTGAGGCGTGCCGTGCGTTCTCCCGGGAAAGTTGTCCCTGGATCACGGGACCCTGGCAGTGGCGGGCTGCACAGGCTCCCGGGAGGGGCGGTGTGGATAGTGACCTGTGCTCGCACACAGGCTTCTTGGTGGCGGCAGCAGCAGCCTTAGCGTCCCATGCCTGTCTCTGGGGTCCGCGCTGATAGCCGCGGCTCGCGCCCGTCTCTGGATCTCCTTTAAGCGGCGCTGTTAATCTGCTCTCCTCGCGCACCTGGAAACAAAGAGGCAAGAAAAAGTCTCTTGCCTGTTCGGCAGCTCCAGACCTTTTCCCGGACTCCCTCCCGGCTAGCTGTGGCGCACTAGCCCCTTCAGGCTGTGTTCACGCCGCCAACCCCAGTCCTCTCCCTGGGATCCGACCGAAGCCCGAGCCTCAGCTCCCAGCCCCCGGCCGCCCCGGCGGGTGAGCAGACAAGCTTCTCGGGCCGGTGAGTGCTGGTCGGCACCGATCCTCTGTGCAGGAATCTCTCCACTTTGCCCTGCGCACCCCTGTTGCTGCGCTCTCCTCCGTGACTCTGAAGCTTCCCCCCTCTGCCACCCGCAGTCTCCGCCCGCAACGGGGCTTCCTAGTGTGTGGAAACCTTTCCTCCTTCACAGCTCCCTCCCACTGGTGCAGGTCCCGTCCCTATTCTTTTGTCTCTGTTTTTCCTTTTTTCTTTCGCCCTACCCAGGTACGTGGGGAGTTTCTTGCCTTTTGGGAGGTCTGAGGTCTTCTGCCAGCCTTCAGTAGGTGTTCTGTAGGAGTTTTTCCACATGTAGATGTATTTCTGATGTATTTGTGGAGAAGAAGGTGATCTCCGCGTCTTATGCTTCCGCCGTCTTAAGCTCCTCTCTGGCAATTTTTGCTTCATGTATTTTGAAACTCGGCTACGAGGTACATACACTTTTTTGATTATTTGTTTTCCTGATGAAATGAGCATATTACATTATGAAATGACTCTTTTTATCTTTGGTATATCTTTATTCTTGAAGTATACTCTATGTGATATGAGTGTACCTACTCCAACCATACGCTTGTCGGCTAAAAAAAAATGAACAACGTGAGAGTTGTGAGTCAAGTTTTATTTGGGGCAAAATGAGGACTATAGCCCAGGAGACAGCATCTAAGATAGCTCTGAGAAACTGCTCCAAAGAGGTAGGGGGGAAGGTCAGTATATATGTGATTGTGGTGAAGGGGGGAGTACATGCAATCAAGCACATTTTTTGCAGAAGGTTTCTGCTCCTCTCATGAAGGTTACTGCTAGTCACGAGGAGCAGATGTCACCATGAAGTATTTTAATGCTTTTGTAGATGTGAGGAGATACAAGAATTGGGCTCATAAAATCAGCTCCTGAAAATATCTAACTGTCTGAAGACCTGTTCTGCCAGTTTTTCCCCTAGCACAGAGTGTCTCATTCATTTTCTCCACCCTGAACTCCTTTCAGGGGTGTTGAAAATCAGCAGCTGCAATACCACATGATTTAATCCTTGTAGAGGTACATGGCAAGTACCAATTTGTAGTTGACATGCTTATGGATTGCACATATATATATTTAAAAGTGGTGTAGACGTCATATAGTTGGGTTTTGGTTTTCAGTTAATTCCAATAAACTCTCCCTTTTAATTAAAACATTTAGTTCATTAACATTTAATTAATTATTGATATGGTTGATTTACTTCTGTCATCTTATTATTTGTTTGTCCCCTCTGCAGTTTTTTCCTCTGTTCCTTCTACCTTGCCTTCTTGTGGATTATTTGAGTATTTTAAATAAATCCTTTTAAATTTATCTATTGACTTTTAGCTATATCTCTTTGCAGTTTTAGGAGTGGATCTAGGAATTATAATACACATTTTAACTTTTCATAGTCTACTTAGAGTTATTATGGTACCACTTACGTAAAATGTAGAAAATTTGCAGCTGTACAGTTCCATTTACTTTCCTATTGTTTATATTTATCATATGTATTACATCTCCATTTGTTATAAACCTCAGAACACAATGGCATACATTTTATTTTAAATTATAATGCAACTTTTAAAACACGTAAGAGAACTTATTTTTTTTTAATTAAAACATATTTACTATCTCTGATGTTTTCTTTTCCTTCCTGAAAATTCAGGTTTCCATCTGGTATAATTTCCCTCAGCCTTTTTAGCCTTTTTAAGAGTGCAGGTCTTCTAGAAACACATCCTTTTTGGTTTCCATAATCTGAAAGTATCTTAATTTTGCTTTCATTTTTGAAGAATATTTTCTCTGGATATAGAATTTGGGGTTAGTAACTATTTTCTTCTTTCAGTATTTTGAGGGTGTTCTACTATCTTTGAACTCTGTTATTACAGATAGACGTCACTGATAATTCAAACTGCTGTACTGTTGTATGTTAAATGTCATTTTTCTCTTGCTACTTTCGAGATTTTATGTTTTTCTCATTGAAGTATAGTTGACTTACAGTATTGTTAGTTTCAGGTATACAACAAAGTGATTCAGTTATATATAAATATATTTTTTAGGTTATTTTCCATTATGGGTTATTACAAGATATTGAATATAGTTTCCTGTGCTATACTAAATCCATGTTGCTTGTCAATTTTATGTATAGTAGTTTGTATCTGTTAATCACATACTCCTAACTTATCCCTCCCCCTCCTACTTTCCCCTTTGGTGCCCATAAGTTTGTTTTCTATGTCTGTGAGTCTGTTTCTATTTTGTATATAGATTCATTTTTTAGATTCCACATACAAGTAAAATCATATAATATTTATCTTTCTCTGATATACTTCATTTGGTATGATATTCTCTAGGTTCATCCATGTTGCTGCAAGTGGCGCTAGTTCATTCTTTTTTTGGCTGAGTAATATTCCACTGTGTGTATATATCAAATCTTCATAAGCCAGTCATTTGTTGATGCCTTGCCTATTGTAAATACTGCTGCTATGAGCATAGGGGTGCATGTATCTTTTCAAATTAGAGTTTTTGTCATTTCTGGATATATATCCAGGAGTGGGATTGCTGAATCATGTGGTAGCTCTATTTTTAGTTTTTTAAGGAACCTCCATACTGTTCTCATAGTGGCTGCACCAGTTACTTTCCACCAACAGCGTAGGAAGGTTCACTTTTCTCCACACTCTCTCCAGGTATTTCTTATTTGTAAACTTTAATGATAGCCATTCTGAATGGTATGAAGTGATACCTCATTCTAGTTTTGATTTGGATTTCTCTAATAATTAGTGATGTTGAGCATCTTTTCACATGCCTGTTGGCCATCTCTGTGTCTTATTTGGAGAAATGTCTATTTAGGTCTTCTGCCCATTTTTTATTGGGTGGTTTATTTTTTCAATATTGAGTTGTTTGAGTTATTTGTTTATTTTGGATATTAACCCTTGTCAGTCACATCATTTGCAAACAGTTTCTCCCATTCCGTAGGTTGTCTTTTTGTTTAGTTGATGGTTTCCTTTGCTGTGCAAAAGCTTGTAAATTTGATTAGGTCCTATTTGTTTATTTTTACTTTTATTTCTTTTGCCTTGGGAGACTGACCTAAGAAAATATTAGTACAATTTATATCTGAGAATATTTTCTCTATGTTTTCTTTTAGGAGTTTTATGGTGGCATGTCTTACATTTAGGTCTTTAAACCATTTTGAATTTATTTTTGTATATGGTGTGAGAAAATATTCTAATTTCATTGATATACGTGTAGCTCTCCAACTTTCTCAGCAACACTTTTTGAAGAGACTGTCTTTTCTCCATTGTGTATTCTTGCCTCCTTTTTTCGTAGATTAATTGACCATAGGTGTGTGGGTTTGTTTTTGGGATCTCTGTCCTGTTCCATTGATCTATATATATGTTTTTGTGCCAATACCATGCTGTTTGTTGTGTTGACTGAAGTCTGGAAGGGTTATGGCTCCAGTTTCGTTGTTTTTCCTCAGGATTACTTTGGTAATTCTGGGTCTTTTATGGCTCCATATAAATTTTAGGATTATTTCTTCTAGTTCTGTGAAAAATGTCATAGGTATTTTTATAGGGATCATGTTAAGTCTGTAGATTGCTTTGGGTAGTATGGCCATTTTAACAATATTAATTCTTCCAATCCAAGAGCATGGGATATCTCTCCCTTTCTTTGAATCATCTTCACTTTCCTTTATCAATGTTTTATAGTTTTTGGTCTTTCAACTCCATGGTTAAGTTTAATCCTAAGAATTTTCCTTTTTTGATGCAATTTTAAACGGGATTTAAAAAAATTTTTCTGATATTTCATTGTTGGTGTAAAGAAATGCAACAAATTTCTGTTTATTGGAACTTACCTGGTGGTGCAGTGGTTAAGAATCCGCCTGCCAATGCTGGGGACATGGGTTCAAGCCCCTGGTCTGGGAAGATCCCACATGCCGCGGAGCAACTAAACCCATGTGCCACAACTTGAGCCTGCACTCTAGACCCCACGAGCCACAACTACTGAGCCCGTGTGCCACAACTATTGAAGCTTGCATGCCTAGAGCCCATGCTCCGCAACAGAGAAGCCACCGCAGTGAGAAGCCTGCGCACCACAACGAAGAGTAACCCCTGTTTGCCGCAGCTAGAGAAAGCCCATGCACAGCAACGAAGACCCAATGCAGCCAAAAATAAATAACTAAATAAATTTCTTAAAAAAAGTTTTCTGTTTATTAATCTTGTATCCTGATACCTTGCTGAATTCATTTATTAGTCCTAATAGTTTTTCTGTGCAGGCTTTAGAGTTCTCTGTATAAAGTATCATGTCATTTGCAAATAGTGACAGCTTTACCTCCTCCTCTCCAATTTGTATACCTTTTATTTCGTTTTCTTGTCTGATTTCTGTGGCTAGGATTTCCAATACTATGTTGAATAGAAGAGGTGAGAGTGGGCATCCTTGTCTTGTTTCTGAATTTAGCAAGAAGCCTTTCAGCTTTTTACTGTTGAGTATTATTTTGGCTGTGGGTTTGTCATAAATGACTTTTATTATGTTAGGATACGTTCCCTCTCTACTCACTTTGGTTAGAGTTTTTATCGTGAATGGATGAAGAATTTTGTATTGAAATGATTATGTGATTTTTATCCTTCCTTTTATTTATTTACTTACTTATTTTTATAAGTTTATTTATTTATTTGTTTTTGGCTGCATTGTGTCTTTGTTGCTGCCTGTGGGCTTTCTCGAGTTGTGGCGAGCAGGGGCTACTCTTTGTTGTGGTGCACGGGTTTCTCATTGTGGTGTCTTCTTTTGTTGTGGAGCACAGGCTGTAGGCACATGGGCTTCAGTAGTTGTGGCACACGGGCTCAGTAGTTGTGGCTTGCGGGCAAATTTGCTCCACAGCATGTGGGATCTTCCTGGATCAGGGCTTGACCCGTGTCCCCGACACTGGCAGGCGGATTCTTAACCACTGTGCCACCAGGGAAGTCCATCCTTCCTTTTATTAATTTGGTGTATCACATTGATCGATATGTGTATATTAAACCATCTTTGTGACCCTGGAATGAATCCACCTTGATTATGGTGTATGATCCTTGTTATGGATTCGGTTTGCTAATATTTTGTTAAGGACTTTTACATTTATATTCATCAAAGATATTGGCCTATAATATTTTTGTAGTGTTTTTCTTTGGTTTTTATATTGGGGTGATGATGGCCTCATAGAATGAATTTGGAAGTGTTCCCTTCTCTTCAACTTTTTGTAATACTTTGAGAAGAATGGGTATAAGTTCTTCTTTGTATGTTTGGTAGAATTTGCCAGTGAAGCCATCCAGTCCTGAACTTTTGTTTGTAGGGAGTTTTTTTATATTATTGTTATTATTACAGACTCAGATTCAGTTTCCCTTCTAGTGATCAGTCTCTTCAAATTATCTCTTTCTTCTTGACTTAGTTTTGGCAGGTTGTATGTTTCTAGAAATTTGTCCATTTCTTCTGTGTTGTCCAACTTGTTGGCATACAACTGTTCATAGTATTCTCTTATGATATTTTGTGTTTCTGTGGTATCAGTTGTTATTTCTTCTCTTTTATTTCTTATTTTGTTTATTTGGGTCCTCTCTTCTTGGTACGCTTGGCTAGAGGTTTGTCGATTTTCTTAATCTTTTCAAAAAAACAGCTCTTGCTTTCATTGATCTTTTATATTTTTAAATCTCTGTCTTATTTATTTCCTCTCTGATCTTTTATTATTTCCTTCCTTCTGCGGACCTTGAGTTTTGTTTGTTCTTTTTTTTCTAATTCTTTTAGGTGGTGAGTTAGGTTCTTTATTTGAGATTTTTCTTGTTTCTTGAGGAATGTCTGTATTGCTATGAATTTCCCTCTTAGAACTGCTTTTCCTGCATCCCATAGATTTTTGTAAGGTTGTGTTTTCATTTTTGTTTGTCTTGATATATTTTATGATTTCTTCTTTGGTTTTATCATTGACTAATTGGTTTTTTTAGTAGCATGTTGTTAAGTCTCAATGTGATCGTTCTTTTCCCACTTTTCTTTATGTAGTTGATTTCTAATTTTATACTGTTATGGGCAGAAAAGATGTTTGAAGTAATTTCTGTCCTCTTAAAGTTGTTGAGGCTTATTTTGTGACCTAGTATGTGATCTATCCTAGAGAAGGTTCCATGCGAGTTTGAAAAGAATGTGTATTCTGTTGGGTTTTTTTTTTTTCTTTTTTTTTTTTATGTAGTGTCCTGTATTTATGTAAGTCCAGCTTGTCTATTGTGTCATTTAAGATCTTTGTTGCCTTACTGATTTTCAGTCTGGATGATCTGTACAATGAAGTAAGTGGGATGTTAAAGTCCCCAACTATAATATTATTGTATTACTGTCAATTTCTCCCTTTATGTCTGCTAGTTTTTGTTTTACATATTTAGATACTCCTATATTGGGTGTGTATATGTTAATGAGTGTAATATTCTCTTTTTTATTGATCTCTTTATCATTATAAAATGTTCTTCTTTGTCTTTCTTTATAGTCCTTGTCTTAAAGTCTATTTTGTCTGAGGTGAGTATTGCTACCCTTGCTTTCTTGTCATTTCTACTAGCATGAAATATTTTTTTTCATCTTCTGACGTTCAGTCTGTGTGTGTCTTTCACCCTGAAGTGAGTCTCTTGTAGGCAGCATATTGTAGGTTCTTGTTTTATGATCCAGTCTGCCACTGTATGTCTTTTGATCTGAGCATTTAGTCCATTGACATTTAAAGTAATTTTCAATGGTATGTACTTACTGCCATTTTAAACCCTGTTTTCCAGTTGTTTTGTAGTTCTATCTTCACTTTTTGTTTTTGCTTTTGATGATTTTCTTTTGTGGTATGCTTGAGTTCCTTTCTATTTGGTTTTTGTGACTCTATTGTGTATTTTCGATTTGTCATTAACATGGAGTTCAAGTGTGTTGACACACAGCTATACCTACTGCTTTAAACTGATAGTCATACAGGTTCAAACACATTCTAAAAGATCAATGCTTTAATACTCTCCTCTCCCATATTTTATGACTTTGATGTCCTAGTTTACATCTCATGCTTATCCTTTTGCTGTTAACTGTAGTTATAACTGCTTTTACAAAATTTTTTTGGATTGTTTTAAAATCTATATACTGGCTTATTTAAGTAATCTTCAATCCTTTTATATATTTGCCTTTCCTGTTGTGATTTCCCCTTTCCAATAGATTCTTCCTTTTTTTTCTGTTGAGAGAAGACCCTTCAATATTTCTTTTGGGGTAGGTTTGGTATTGCTGAATTCTTTTAGTTTTTGCCTGTCTGAGAAATTATTTAAAAAAAAAATTTTATTGAAGTACAGTTGATTTACAATGTTTTGTTAATTTCTGCTGTACAGCACAGTGACTCAGTTATACATACATATATATTATATATATATAAATATATATGTAGGTATAAATATAATGTATATATTCTTTTCCATATTTTTTTCCATTGTGGTTTATCACAGGATATTTAATATAGTTCCCTGTGCTATATAGTAGGACCTTGTTGTTTATCCATTCTATATATAATAGTTTGCATCTGCTAATCCCAAACTCCCAGTCCTTCCCTTCCACACTCCCTCCCCCTTGGCAACCACAAGTCTGTTCTCTATATCTGTGAGTCTGTTTCTGTTTCATAGATATGTTCATTTATGTCATATTTTAGATTCCACACATCAGTGATAGCATATGGTATTTGTCTTTCTCTTTTTGACTTATTGTACTTTGCTTAGTACGATAATCTCTAGGTCTATTCATGTTGCTGCAAATGGCATGATTTCATCCTTTTTAATGGCTGAGTAATAGTCCATGAGAAATTCTTTATATCTTCTATTCTAAATGATAATCTTGCTGGGTAGAGTATCCTTGGTTGCGAGTTTTTCCCTTTCAGGATTTTGAATACATAATGCCACTCCTTGCTGGCCTGCAAAGTTTCTGAAGAGAAATCAGCTGATAGCCTAATGGGGGTTCCTTTGTAACTGACTCTTTGTTTCTCGCTGCCTTTAGAATCTTCTCTTTATCTCTCAGTTTTGCCATTTTAATCATGATATGACTTGGTGTGTTTCTGTATAGGTTGATCTTGTTTGGGACACCCTGTTCTTCCTGTACCTGGCTATCTGTTTCCTTCTTTAGATTTGGGGAGTTTTCAGCCATAATTTTCTCAAATTCATTTTTGATCTCCTTTTTTCTCTCTTCTCTTTCTAGAACCCCTATTATGTGTGTAGGTTGGCATGTTTTATATTATCCCATAGAGGTTTTTATTTTGGTTGCACAACACAGCATGCAGGACCTTAGTTCCCTGACCAGGGATCAAACCCATGCCCCCTGCAGTGGAAGCGCAAAGTCTTAACCACTGGACCACTAGGGAAGTCACCTGTCCCATAGATCTTGTATGTTGCTTTCATTTTTTTCATTTGTCTTTCTGTCTGCTGTTCTGATTGGGTGGTTTCCATTTTTCTTTCTTTCAGATCACTTATTCATTCTTCTTTGTCATTTAGTCTGCTATTCATTCCAGAAAACAGAAGTCCAGGACCGGATGGCTTCATAGGGGAATTCTATGAAACATGTAAGGAAGAATACCTATCCTTCTTAAACTCTTCCAAAAAGTTGAAGTGTATGGAGCACTCCCAGATTCATTCTACAGGTGCATCATTACCCTGATACCAAATCCAGACAAAAAACACTAAAGAAAAAAAAAAAAAGAAAGTTGCATGCCAATATCTCTGATGACTATAGATGCAAAGACTCTCAAAAATGTTAGCAAACCGAGTTCAACAATATATAAGAAGGATCATATACCATGATCAGGTGGGATTCATTCTAGGGATGCAAGAATGGATCAGAATCCACCGATCAATCAATTTGATATGCCATATTAACAAAAGTAAGGATAATAATTGCATGATCATCTCAAGAGATGCAGAAGCATTTGACAAAATTCAACATCCATGCATAATAAAAACTCTCATCAAATTTGGTAGAGGGAACATATCTCAACATAATAGAGGTCATGTATGACAAACCCACAGCTAACATCTTATTCAGTGGTAAAAAGCTGAAAACGTTTTCTGTAAAATCAAGAACAAGTCAAGTATGCCCCCTCTTACAACTTCTATTTACATTGGATTGGCAGTCCTATAGCAATAAGACAAGGAAAAGAAATAGAAATTATCCAAATTGGAAAGGAAGAAGTAAAACTGTCATTATTTGCAGATGGCATGATTGTATATGTAGAGAACCGTAAAGTCTCCACTAGAGAACTCTTAGGACTAATACATGAATTGAGTAAAGTTGCAGGGCACAAAATTAATATAGAGAAATCTGTTGCTTTTCAATACACTAATAGTAAAGTATCAGAAAGAGAAAATAAGAAAACAATCCCATTTAGAGGTTGGAGTTAGCAGATGTAGGCTTTTATATATGGAATGAATAAGCAGCAAGTTCCTATTGTATGGCGCCAAGAACTATGTTCAGTATCCTATGATAAACCATACTGGAAAAGAATATTTAGAAAAGAATGTATATGTCTGTATAACTGAATCACTTTGGTGTACAGCAGTAATTAACACAACATTGTACATCAACTGTACTTCAACTAAAAATAAAAATAAATTGAAAAAGAAAATAATCCCATTTAAAATCATATCAAAAGGAGTAAAATATTTGGAATAAATTTAACCATGGAAGTCAAAGACCCGTACTCTGAAAACTATAAAACTCTGATGATGGAAATTGAAGATGATAAAAAGAAATGGAAAGATACTTGTGTTCCTGAACTGGAAAAATTAGTATTGTTAAAATGTTCATACTGCCCAAAGCAATCTACAGATTTAATGCAATCCCTATCAAAACACCCGTGACATTTTTCACAGAACTAGAACAGATAATTCTAAAATTTATGTGGAACCACAGAAGACCTCGAATTGCAAAAGCATTCCTGAGGAAAAAGCACAAATCTTGAGGCATAACCCTTCCAGACTTCGGTCTAAATACAAATCTCCAGTAATCAAAACAGCGTGGTACTCACACAAAAACAGACACACAGATCAATGCAACAGAATAGAGAGCCCAGAAATAAACCCACACACTTATGGTCAATCACTCTGTGACAAAGGGGGCAAGAATATATCAATACAATGGAAAAAAGGCAGTCTTTTCACTAAGTGGAGCTGGGAAAAGTGGACAGCCACATGTAAAAGAATGAAATTAGAACATTTTCTCATACCATATATAAAAATAAGCTCAAAATGGATTAAAGACCTAAATGTAAGACCTGAAATCATAAAACTCCTAGAAAAGAATATAGACAGAACACTCTTTGACATAAATTGTAGCAATGTGTTGGGTTGGCCAAAAGTTCCTTCGGTTTTTAAGTAAAAATAAAAGACATATTTTTCATTTTCACCAAGAACTTTATTGAACAACGTATTTACCATTTTGTTCCACTACCTTTTGTCATTTTTCAGGCAACTTCATAATTCCATCTTCCCAAAACTTCTTGAGCAAAGAACTGTTCCAGGTACCTTTTACAGTCTTCCAGGGAATTGAAATTTTTTTCCATTAAGAGAATTTTGTAAAGACTGAAATAAATGGAAATCCGAAGGTGCAATGTCTGGTGAATATAGCGGATGAATCAAAACTTCCCAGCCAAGCTGTAACAGTTTTTGCCTGGTCATCAAAGAAACTTGCGGTGTTGCATTATCCTGATGGAAGATTATGCATTTTCTGTTGACTAATTCCGGACGCTTTTTGTCAAGTGCTGCTTTCAGTTGGTATAATTGGGAGCAATACTTGTTGGAATTAATCATTTGGTTTTCTGGAAGATGCTCATAATAGAGGACTCTCTTCCAATCCCACCATATACACATCACATTCTTTGGATGAAGACCAGCTTTTGGTGTGGTTGGTGGTGGTTCATTTCACTTATCCCACTATTTCTTCTGTTCCACATTATTGTACAGTATCCACTTTTCATTGCCCGTCACAATTTATCTTAAAAAGGGAAGATTTTTGTTACATTTAAGTAGAGAATTGCATGTGGAAATAGAGTCAAGAAGGTTTTTTTCCCTTAACTTATGTGGAACCCAAACATCAAAGCGATTCACATAACCAAGCTGGTGCAAATGATTTTCAGTGCTTGATTTGGATATTTTGAGTATGTCGGCTATCTCCCGTATGGTATAATGTTGATTGTTCTCAGTTAATGTGTCGATTTGATCACTGTCAACTTCAACTGGTCTACCCGACCGTGGAGCATTGTCCAGCGAGAAATCTCGTCCAGTACGAAACTTCGCAAACCACTTTTGACACGTTCGATCAGTCACAGCACCTTCTCCATACTCTGCACAAATCTTTTTTTGTGTTTCAGTTGCGTTTTTACCTTTCTTGAAATAATAAAGCATAATATGCCAAAAATGTTGCTTTTTTTTTCATCTTCATTATTAAAATGGCTACACAAAAATTCACCAATTTTGATAAGTTTTTTTTAAATGCACGCTGATATGACAGCTGTCACAATACAATCTAAGAAAATTGTTTTGAATGAAGTTAAAGACAACTAAGTACTGCTAGAGCCATCTTACAGAAAAAAACGAACGAACCTTTTGGCCAACCCAATATGTGTTTTTGGATCTGTCTTCTGAGACAAAGTAAACAAAGGCAATAATAAACATATGGGACCTAATTAAAGTTAAAAGCTCTTTCACAGCAAAGAAAATCATCAACAAAATGAAAAGGCAGCCTACTGACTTGGAGAAAATATTTGCAAATGATCTGACTGATAAAGGATTAATATGTAAAATATATAAACAGTGAATACAAATCAATATCAAGAAAACAAACAACCCAATTTAAAAATGGGCAGAAGGGACTTCCCTGGTGGCGCAGTGGTTAAGAATCTGCCTGCCAATGCAGGGGACACAGGTTCGAGCCCTGGTCCGGGAAGATCCCACATGCTGCGGAGCAACTAAGCCCGTGCGCCACAACTACTAAGCCTGTGCTCTAGAGCCCGCGAGCCACAACTACTAAAGCCTGCATGCCTAGAGCCCGTGCTCTGCAACAAGAGAAGCCACCGCAATGAGAAGCTGCGCACTGCAATGAAGAGTAGCCCTTGCTCGCTGCAACTAGAGAAAGCCTGCGTGCAGCAACAAAGACCCAACACAGCAAAAAATAAAAATAAATAAATAAAAATTTAAAAAAAAAAAGGGCAGAAGACCCAAATAGACATTTTTCAAAAAAGGATATACAGATGGTTAATAGGCACATGAAAAGATGCTCAACATCACTAATTATCAGAGAAATGCAAATCAATACCACAGTGAGATATCACCTCACACCTGTCAGAATGGCTGTCATCAAAAAGTCTACAAATAACAAATGTTGGCAAGGATGTGGAGAAAAGGGAACCCTAGTACACTGTTGGTGGGGATGTAAATTGGTGTGCCCCCTTTACAAAATACTGTAGAGTTTCCTCAAAAAATAAAAGTACAACTACCATATATGATCTAGCAATTCCATTCCTGGGTATATATTCGAAGAAAATGAAAACACTAATTTGAAAATATTCATACACCTGAATGTTTATAATAGTATTATTTACAATAGCCAAGATATGGTATCAAGCAAAGTGTCCATCAACAGTTGAATGGATAAATATGTTGTTGTGTGTGTGTGTATATATATATATGTATATATATACACACAATGGAATACTAAGCTGCAAAAAATGAAGGAAATTCTGCCATTTGCAACAATGTGTATGGACCTATATGATATTATACTTAGTGAAATAAGTCAGAGAAAGTCAAATACTCTATATGCAGATCTAAAAAATAAAACAAATGACTATACATAACAAAACAGAAACAGACTCACACATATAGAGAACAAACTATTTGTTACCAGTGGGGAGAGGAAAGAGGGTAGGGGATTAAGAGATACAAACTGCTATGTATAAAATAAATAAGCAACAAGGATATATTCTACAGCACAGAGAAATAATAGCCATTATTTTGTAGTAACTTAGATGGGGTATGATCAATAAAAATATTAAATCACCATGCAGTACACCTGAAACTAATGTAATACTGTAAATCAAGTTTACCTCAGTAAAAAGAGAATAGCTTAAAAAATAAAAAAAGCCCGTGATCTTAATTGTTTGCTAATCATATTCAACATGGGTTCTGCTATGTTTCTCTGATCTTTGTCCAATGCATTATCTGTATTTGGTTCATTATGTAGCCCTCCTAAGGGTGAAATTTTGTCCTTTCCTGTTTTATCTTCCGTTTAGGGCAGATAACAGTGTCTTGCACGTAGTAGGTGGTCAATAAATGTGTGCTGAGTTGAGTTGCTTATGTTCCATCGTGGCAGTTTATCAGGTCTGCTGTTGTCATCTCTCACTGCACTTTTAGTTTTCCTTCATAATGTATTTCCACCATGATTTACTGATTTACAAGACTGCTAATCTCTCCAACTATATCACATGTATTTTTTAAACTAGCTTTATCCCCAGTACTTAACCTAATACATGGTATACAGGGTACAATCAGTAAATATATGGTCAGTGAATAGTTGGGAAGGACATGTTTTAGCCTTGAATAATGCAAAAAAATATATCCTAATACATGTGAACTTATGCTTGGTGTTTTGAATGAGAAGGCTATTTATTTATTTATTCAGATGAGATTTTAAACCCTGTCCGCTAGCCTAAATATTTTACCTAGTAGTGAGCCTTTTCAGAAAGATTTTCTTAGAAGTGATTAAACCCCCAAAAGGTTCAGTTCTTAGAGGGATCCTTCATTTTCATAAAACATTGATTTACATGGGACATATTTTTAGATATCAGTTAACATATATAATATGTTGCATTGTTTATTTGTTCATTTATTCACTCATTCAAAAATATTTTTGAGTTTTGTTATATGCCAGGCCTATGCTGGACTCTGGGGATACAAATATGAAAAAAAAGGCAAATTCCCAAACTAATAACTATCCCTTCTAACTCATTATATTTCTGACAGACCATTTCTCTCATTTTGTCTTTCGTCTTGGGCTCGATATCCTTTGTCCAGGTTATTATTATCTAGCCTATAAAAATCAAATCTAAAAAAAAAGTGTTATTCTGTTCTCTTAAGGTGTTGATCAAAGTCATACCAAATCACAATTCTCTACCTTTAAGCATTGTTCTCACTGAATTCTGGTGAATTCAGTTGCAGGGTCCAGCTGGTGGTCATTGGCACATATCACTCAGCGTCAAGAAGTGTACTAGAACTTTTGAGTTAATGCTCAGACTTCGGGACATTTTGTGAATCAGCCCTGCTGAGCCTTTAGATGACAAGTAGTTGTCTATTAATAGAGTGGACTCTATCAGGAAATGGTGCGCTAGCTGGCTGGTTGTCATGGGCACATATTCCTTGAATGACAGTCTGTGCATGTAGCCTGTGGTGGAGTTTCACAGAAGGGAGAATGAAAGACCTTGTTAGTGAGCGCTTGCTATCTGTGACTGTGTTTGCTTGGCACAGATGTTTAGGACCATTTATTCCAAATAGGCAAACCTACATTTTTGCTGGCAAGTGTTGGGTTTTTTCTGTGAAAGGGTTGATGGGTTTCCACTTTTGGGGAGAATTGTTCCTAAGGGCGTGAACTCCTTGGCATTCCTAGACTACTCTGACCACGGGCTGAGCACATATCTGAGCCAGAATCTTTCAGGTAGAGAGACACAGAAGCTCCTGGTAAAAAAGTCATTGGCATGAATGGGAAGTTTCCACCAAGCTGCATAAGATCCCTGGACATATTGGTAGGGGACTGACAGCGTGTGGTGCAGAAGGTCTTTGATTTTATGTATCCAGTAAAGGTATCCTGTCAGGAATATGTAAAGAATTCCTACAAATCAATATGAAAAAAGGTAGTTGTATCAATAGACAAATGGACAGAAGCTTAAATAGGATATCCAAATGGCTAATGAACATGAGAAAAAGCCCTCAATCTCACTTATTATTAGGGGAATAGAAAATAAAATCACAGTAATATATCATTCTACACACACCAGAATGGATAAAATTTTAAAAGCTGACGATACCAAGTGTTGGTGAGAATTTGAAGCAACTGAATCTCTCATACACTCCTAATGGAAGTGTAAATTGTTACACCACCTTTGGAAAACCGTTTGGCAGTAGCTACCATAGCATGTGCTTACCCTATAACCCAGCAATTCTGTCTCCTAAGTGTTAACAGCAATTCTGCCTCCCAGATGTATTATAGAAATGCTTATAGATGTGTATCAAAAACACGTACAAAATATTCGTAGCAGCACTAGTTGTAATAGCCCCAAACTGAAAAAACCTAAATGTTCATCAACAGTAGAATGGATAACTTAATTATGAACTTTTCATAAAATGGAATATTTTATAGCAATAAGATGGAATTAAGTATTGTTACATACAATATGAAAGAATCTCATTATAATTAAAGAAAAAAAAGACAGATGCAAAAGAGGTTCATAGTGTTATTCCATTTGTGTGAAGTTTTAAGCAGGCAGTACTAATCTATGGTAACAACAGTCAGGATAGCAAGTCAGGAAAAGAAACTCAGGAGTGGGCATGAGTGGGGCTGCTGGATTGTACCATTTATTCGTATTGGTGCTGGATACATGTTGAATTTGTGAAAGTTTCTTGAGCTGTACACTTATGATGTCTTCATGTTTCTTTTGTATGGTGTGTTTTGAATTTAGAACATAAGATATAAGATGAAAAAATACATTAGAGGAACTTTCTGTTGATAGTGAAGTAGTGAGTTTTAAAAACATTTTGGCTATGGAAAAGTATTTTACTCTTCCTCAGCAAGCTTGCATGCCTTAATCCAGAAAAACTGAAGAAATTAACAATTTTATTTTGAAATTTTTGATTAAATTATTTCATAGTGTGATAATCAATAATCTTTTTTTTTTTTAAATTAAATTTATTTATTTATTTATTTTATTTATTTATTTTTGGCTGCGTTGGGTCTTCGTTGCTGCGCGTGGGCTTTCTCTAGTTGCGGCGAGCGAGGGCTACTCTTCGTTGCAGTGCGCGGGCTTCTCATTGTTGTGGCTTCTCTTGTTGCAGAGCACGGGCTCTAGGCGTGCGGACTTCAGTAGTTGTGGCACGTGGGCTCAGTAGTTGTGGCTCACGGGCTCTAGAGAGCAGGCTCAGTAGTTGTGGCGCAGGAGCTTAGTTGCTCTGCGGTATGTGGGATCTTCCTGGACCAGGGCTCGAGCCCGTGTCCCCTGCATTGGCAAGCGGATTCTCAACCACTGTGCCACCAAGGAAGCCCCAATAATCTTTTAATATTTGGACTTTCTTTTAATAACCGATTTATTTTAAAATCTAATAAGTCATGCACTTAATTGATCCAGCCAAAAAAATGAATATGGCCTTCTGATCCAATTTCTCTCTCTCTCTCTCCACTCTCTCCCCCACCCTCTCTCCCCCCCTTCCCTCCCTCCCTTCCTCCCTCCCCATCTCCCTCTCCCTCTCTCTCTTCCTCTCCTTCTCCCTCTGTTGCTCTCTCTCTCTCTCTCTCTCTGTCTTATCTCTGACTTCTTTCCTCCCTCCCTCCCACCCTGCCTTCCTTCCTTCTTTCTTTTTTGTAAGTATATGCTTTGGGGAAACTTAAGATTTTTTAATTGAATAGGTAAGATTCTATTTTATCGACAAATTTGGAATGGACCTATTGAAGGAGAAATTTTATGAAAATATATTGGTTAGAATGTGGTTCTAAAGAGGTCATGATCATATATTCCTAGATGGAACAATGATCTTGATGGCCCCTTGGCCATAGGTGACATTTGCAGCTTCCAGTAACTCCCTTGAAGATACTGAATGTTGGCCTTGAGACAGACAAGAGGAAAGATATATATGCCTCAGGGTAAATCCAAGGTGACCATATCACACTGAGGGCTGCGATGATATAAATCTTCTGTGAAGAAGAGTGCATTTCATAAAATTAACCATAAAAATTTGCCATAGGAATATTTCCTCACCTTATTGAGCATGTAGTTTTGAGTAACTTTCAAGAGACTAACATTATTAATATACGCAGAGCTTATATAATGTGTACAATCTATAGAGATGCAGATTAAATTTACTTAGGAGCAGACACTTATCCAGTATGGCCACTTCACCATTTAGAACTGCACTGACTTTAAAATGAAATGTGCATTGTTACCCATTTGATCTTCATAAGCCTCAGCATATGTTTGTATTGCTTGCTAAAACATCATCTACTTTCTGTTGCCCCCAAACCATTAATCATTAATCCCCTTTATTGCTGCTTCTCATGAATTCTTTCTTTTGTTTACATTATTTATACCTAGCAGGGTTCCATCATTCATTCATTCAGTTGCTCATTCATTTATTCAATCACTTATTCATACTATTGAGAGCTTACCCTGGGCTAGTCACTGTGGTGGCTTCTGGAGATGAAGTTGTAATTAGGTCACAGTCTTGAACCTCCAAGAGCTCACCATTCAGTAAGAGAGGCCAATAGATAAATACATATTTGAAATGCAATGAGCTTAGTACTTTAATACAGGACTCCACAGAGTATAGTAGTGAGAGAAAGAGTTGTTCAGTTCAGCTCTTCTGTATAGGAAGGTTGGGTAGGGTGGAGGGAATAGGAAGACTCTGTCTGTCTGTCTATCTATCTATCTATCTGTCTATCTATTTGGAGAGGTTAGATAATTGGGTTGGCTCTGGCAAAAGAGGATTTCACCTGCTAGAATAGATGGGCAAAGGTTGGGTACATAACACAGAATGTTGTGGGAATTATTTAATGTAGAGGGAACTATAGATCACATAGTTTGTCAGGAACAGATCACAATTAATGGGGAAGGCAGTAAAAACTAATAGCAATAGCTAATATGCTTTAAGCACTTACTAAGTCTCATCTTAATATTTTATACATAACAACTCTTTTCACCTGCTCAACAACCTGTGTGGCAGTTACTCTTATTGCCTTTTCATAGATGAGGAAACTGAGGTCAGATGGGTTAAATGATTTGTCCAGCTACCAGTTATCGGTGAAACCAGGATTTGAACTCTTAACTCCTATGCCATGTTGCTTCTTAAATAAGAAATAAGAGCTTGGAGAAAGAGGTCTTAGAGGCCCCATGCAAATGAATTTGGAATCAGTTCTACATATTATGGAGAGCCTTCTAAGAGTTTTAAGGAGAGCAGTGGCAGGATAAAAAGTTTATTTTGGAAAATTCACTCAACATCCATGGGGAGAATAAGTATTAGCAATTTTGGAATCAGGGAGATCAGCTATTTATCTGTCCCCCATTCTATTTCAAAGTGAAATCAGAGAGACTTCAAAGATTTGAATAATACACAGTAAGACAATTAATTTCCAGTAGGAAAAAAAGATAAAGAGGAAAAAAAGGGTAAAGATATGAAATGGTATCAGTATTAAGGCAAGGGCAGCAAACATGGTTCTGTGCTATGGACTTGCTAAGGGTGTACGACAAGTTTAGTTCTAAGCCATCTACGTAAAGATGGAAGAATAATCAATTCACAGTCTCCTATATGGGAGACTATGGGACAATGGAAAGGGGAAGAGGAGAGGTATCAAAGGAAGGATGGATGTGTGATATACATCTTTCTGATCATTTGCCTTAGTATAGAGGCGGACATTAGAATGTCAAGGCTGGCAGACATATTTTAAAAATATTACTGTTAGCCCATATTTTGATAGATATTGGGAAGGAGTTCAAAATTATGTTTCTGAGTAAGCTCCTTTTGTGCAGCCATTGAATGAAGAGTCATGTGCTTTAACTATCAGCTGAGCTAGGCACATAGTTGGCATTCTTTTATAAAAATGGGGTTGAGGGAGAAGGTTGCATGCCCGAGTAGAACTAGTCTCTATGTCTTACTCCGTTCCATTGCTTACCTATGCACTCATGCACACATATTCTGCTTGGAAGTGAACTTAAGGGCAACAGTTGAGAGTAGAGACTCAAAGGCAGGATCAACATTATCATAAGAGAAAAATTTCCATCTGTGCTAACTTAGAGTCAGTATGTATACACCAAGACCGAAAGTTCTACTCCATATAGCATGACCACATAAATTTTAGTCTGGAAAAATTATTAAAGCAGGTGCAACCAAATACCCACCACAGTTATGACTCATTAAAATATCCAGAAGGCTGGGTTTGAGCAGGACAACCTCCTGGTGTGTCTTCCAAGATTAATTATTTGTGAAATGTAAACCAAAGTGACTGAAGTATTGTGCTATGTGGAATTATTTGATCTACACCAATTAATAGTTCTTCTGAAGCTTTTCGTGGTGGCAATATTATACAGTAGGATCAATTTATTCTTAAGACCCACGTTGCTCCTAATTCGAAAAGAAACCATAAAGCAATAAGCCATGTACTTCAAAAGTGGTGTTTGATTAGTAAGGAACAAGTTGAAAAGAGCATGATATAAAACTTTTATAAAGAAATAGGTTAAAAGAAACATTTTGATTGATGGGAAAGTATTAATGGAATTAATTCCTCAGAACCCTGGCTCTCTCAGTAGCTGAATGGTGGGAACTTGACAAATATCAGAAACCAGGGGTCTACACTGAGAGTAAGTAGCTTTTTATCCATAACCAATCCATAACCAATCCTTGCCTCTGGACTCAAAGGACAAGGACAAGAAAACAGCAGATTTACAGATAATCTTGTATTTACTCTTTTAGACTTCTCTAGAAGTGATAAAGAGAATGATATAGTTTGAAGTAGAATCACCAAGAGCTTACCTTTTCACCTGCCCTTTCACCCTCTTCCTTGTTTTGGGGTAGATTGAACTAAGAAACCTCAGTTTGCAATTTGATCAAGCAAGAAACCAGTGTATGATTTGGAGAGCATTCCAAAAGATAAAGGAGATAATTTTGGAGAAAAATTTTAAGTGTCATTTTTACTAAAGTGGGGTAGTTAATTGGGAGTCTTTTACCAAATCCTTAAGAAAAAAGATAATTACAGTGTTATTAAACTTGATCCAGAGTTAGAGTATTTTGGTCAATTTCATGACGCACTGTATTCATTTTGAGTTAACACGCCATTGACGGCCAAATATGGCAAAAGAGCAAAGCAACCATAGATTAATCTTCCATAGGAATAAAGGTGTGAAAATATACTAAACTCTTAACAGATTAAGCACAGTAGCTTATTAGAACAATAATTAACAATATTTAAGACAGTTTGTTAAAGAAATGCAGGGATAGAATACCTGTGAATAAAATTCTGCACTTATCACATTAATAGACTAAAGGAGAAGAAAATATAAATAGATGCTGGAAACATAAATTCAAGCTTCATTTGTGATAAAAATATTAGTAAACAATGTTAAAAATTTAAACTCCCTTAATATCGTAAAGAATTTGTATCATAAGTCGATAGCAGACATCATACTAAATGGTCAAACTAGAGATGTTAATCTAATAGTAAAAAAATATGACATAGATGCCTACTGTCACTGCTATTTGTTCCATGGTGTCGTTGAAGTTTTAGGCAATAAAATAAGTGTTTTTAAAAAGGTGCCAGAAAGGAAATCACAAAATTATCATTGTTTTCAAATATCAGATTATTTACCTAGAATCAACTGAAAACACTATTAGGTATATTAAAAAATTTGGTAAAGTTACCTGATAAAGGGGGGGGGGTAAAGTTTCCAATAAATATTTTAATGGAGAGCATATAATATATATAACTAATTTATTAAAAGTCAGACAGTGATAAAGCTGTGTGGAGAATTAAAATAGGGTTAATGTGATGGGGAGTCACTGAGAGACTAAAGATGGAATGATTGGGGGCAGCGGGGAGGCTTTATTAGGAAGTGATGTTGAAACTGATATTTGAGTGAGAAAAAGGAGCCAGTCATGAAGTAAAGGAGTTCTCACCTACAGAACTATGAGCTAATAAACTTGTGTCAATTTAAACTGCTAAGGTTGTGGTAATTTGTTACCAGCAATAGGTAAGTAATACCTAAGGGGTGTCAGAAAGAAAAATAGCTTTTAATTGAGAGGCCTGCAGAGTGAGCTCATTATGGGTCAGCCAGGTTTCTGGTGTACAAGAGGGTGAGGGGAACTTCAAATCCAAGATTAAGGTTATGGAGGAGAAGACCAGGGGTATAGTAACGGGGTGTTGGAGGCCATGGAATTACGGGATACTGGGCCAGATAAATGAGTGACTTGGGAGGCTTGAAATTCTAGTACTCCATGAGGTTAATGGGAGGGTGAAGCATAATGGGATCAGTCCTGAATGTGAGGAAAGTGGGCACCAGCTGGAAGGTTTGGGGCCACTGGGTGTTATTCTCTTCTGTAGTTCTTGGGGTTGTGACAACGAAGAGGTCAATAAAGTTTTCTTGGAGAAGTGTTCTCTTAGTGACTGGAACTAGGAAGTAGCATCTTAGTCTTCTTGGTGGTGTGGAGGGCTGGGAGAATAGTGCTCTCATTAGAAAGAGGAGGCTAGAAACGGTCTCTTCCTTGCACAGAATCTAGAGTGTAGAGAGATAATAGACTGAGAAACCTAGCAGACACTAGGAACATTATGATAATAAAATTGACCTTAGTTTATAAAGCAGAGAAAGTGAATCTCCCAGTATTAACCTGCATCTCTATGCTTCCAATCTTGTAACTCTTCAGTCTCCTGCTTAGAATCCTTGGTGACCACAGCTAACATCATACTTAATGGTGAAACACTAAAAACTTTCCCCCTAAGATCAAGAACAAGACAAGGATGTTCGCTCTCACCAGTTCTATTCAACATTGTACAGGAGACTGAAACAAGAAAATGAAATCAAAGCATCCAAACTGAAAAGGAAGAAGTAAAAATATTTCTGTTTGTGTATAAAAAATCCTAAGGAACCCATATACACTGAAAAGCTGTTAGAGCTAGTAAAGGAGTTTAGCAAGTTTGCAGTATACAAAATCAACACACAAAAATCAGTTGCATTTCTATACACTGGACAATCTGAAGATAATTTTAAATCGTTTGAATAAAATAATTAGGAATAAATTTAACAGAAGAAGTGTATGACTTGTATACTGAAAACTACAAAACATGGTTGAAAGAAATTAAGATGAATAATTGGAGAGACATCTTGTGTTCATAGATTGGAAGACAATTTTATTAAGATGATATTGGAAGACTAAATATTATTAAGATGACAGTACTCACCAAATGTATCTACAGATTCAGTGCAATTTCTGTAAAAAATCCAATTATCTCTGTTGCAGAAATGGATAAACTGATCCTAAAATTTGTATGGGAATGTAAGAGACCCAGAATAGACAAAACAATCTTGCAAAAGAACAAAGTTGGAGGACTCACACTTCTCATTTTCAAAACTTAGTACAAAGCTATAAGTAATCAAGACAGTGTGGTATTGGCATAAGAATAGACATTTAGATCAATGGACTAGACTTGAGAGTTCAGAAATAAACCCATCTATGGTCAATTGATTTTTGACAAGGGTGTCAATTAAATGGGGAAAGAATAGTCTTTTCAGCAAATAGTACCAGGACAATTGGATATTCACATAAAAAGAAAAAAAGAATTTGGACTGCTTCACCATATACAAAAATGAACTCAAAATGGATAAAATTGTAAGGTTTAAAACTATGAAACTCTTAGAAGAATATATAGGCTTAAATCTTGCGACCTTGGATTAGGTGATGATTTCTTAGATATGATACCTATAAACATAAGCCACTAAAAAAAACATAAATGGGACTTGGTCAAAATTAGAAACTCACATCAAAAGCAACTATCAAGAAAGTGAAAAGACAATACACAGAATGGGAGAAAATACGGACGAAGGATTTGAATTGACATTTCTCCAAAGAAGATATAAAATGGCCAGTAATCTCATGAAAAGATGCTTACTTACATCATTAGTCATAAGGGAAATGCAAATCAAAACCACAATATCACTTCATATCTACTGGGGTGGCAATAATAATGATAATCTAATAATAGCAATAATAATAATAATAAACAGATAATAACTGGTGTTGGAGAAGATGTAGGGAAATTGGAAGCCTCATACATTGCTGGTGGCAGTGTAACATGGTGCACCTGTGGTGGAAGACAGTTTGACAGTTCTTCAGAAAGTTAGACTTAGTTACCATATGACCTAGCAATTACACTGCTGGATGTAATCCCAAGAAAATGGAAAGCATATGTTAAAACAAAGACTTGTGCCAGAATGTTCATAGCAGCATTATTTATGATAGCAAAAAAAAAAAAAAAGGAAACAACCCAACTGATCAGTGGATAAACTGATGAATGAATAAACAAATGATGGTATTTCCGTACATTAGGTTATTATTCAGCCATAAAAAGGAATGAAGTATTAACATATGCTATGACATGGATGAACCCTGAACACATTAGGCTAAATGAAAAAAGCCAGACATAAAGATCACATGTTGCATGAGTCCAGTTTTTAAAAATGTCCAGAATAGGGAAATACATAGAGACAGAAAGCAGACGAGTGTTTAGCAGAGGGTGGAAGGAAAGAATAAGGAGTGACTGAGAGTGGGTATGGGGTTTCTTTTTAGGGTAGTGAAAAAGTCCTGGAATTATATAATGAGGGTTGCACAACCTTATGAATTAAATAACCCACTGAATTGTATACTCTACAATGGTGAATTTAATGGTATGTGAATTACATCTCAAAAAAAAAAAAAAATCCTTGATGAAACCCAGGTTCATTTTCAGGGTGTGCTGAAGACCATGTTTTTGATGACTTGAATCCATTTTAACTTTTGTAGCAAGCCTTCATGCAGGCTAGAGGCTGGAGAGTTTCCACCAAGCAGGTGGATCTGGGAGAGCTTTTTTTAAGAGCCAGAAATGACGCAAAGGCAATGTTTCTGATTTTTCCACCATGAACACATTTGGAATTTAAATTTATTATGTTTTTTAGTGGCAGAGGCAGCAGAGTTCCCAGGATCTGGTGTTGAGAGCTAGGACTGAAGCACCCATTTTGCTGGCATCAGTTGCAGCTGAAGTTGTGTAGCCCTGTAGCCAGCAGCTGCAGCGGTAGCTTCTAGATTCTCTGGTTTCTGATTATGGCAGAGATGGTGGCTTCATTGGAGGGTCATTTGGGAGGGATTGCTGTGGGGATTGCTCTTTAAGGGTCAGCCTAGAAGCTGCTTACAAAACTCTTCCAATGATTTTCTAAGCCCTGTTTCTCTAAATTAAATATCTTTTGTTTAATCTAGTTAGAGATTTCTGTTCTTTCAGCTAAAGCCTGATGGATGAACATGGTATATGAGGCTCCTGCCAACGTCCTCCTCCTGTTTTTCCTGGCCCCGCCCTTTGTGTTCCAGCTCCATCAAACTAATGTCATTTCCCCTACATACCCCGCTTCTTTATGCCTCTGTGCCTTTGTACCTGCTCTTACTTCTGCCTGGATAATTTCATTCTCGCGTCTCTGCCTAGTTATTTTTAAGCCTCAATTTAGAACCATCTCCTGGAAGTCCCTTGGAACACCTCCCCTCCCCTCCTAGTCTGGGCAGGTGCTCTTCGTCTGCACGCACTGTCACCTTAACACTTGATGGTTATACTTTATGTTACAGCACTTTAAAGTTGAGACTGTGAGCCCGTGGAGGGCAGAAACTCTTCTTGCTCTTCTTTGTTACCTTCTTAATTAGCAAAGCCTGGAATATTATAGCGCCTGCCTATGCTTGCTTTTCAGAATTGAATTTATGCCTGTAAACATTCCTGTTAATTTTTATGTGTAACATTATATAAGGACTAAAAACCAGCTTAAAAAATAAATTAAAATACTGAAATATATATAAGGGAAAAGATAATAACTTGGGGCTCTATTTCTAGGTCCACGATGGAGTATAATTATTTCTTAATTTACCTCCCCAGGGTGATTTAAGGACTAATTACAATGAGAAATATTTTCACAGAATTGTGAACATAGTCAAATTAGGGCATACCTTAATCTACTTCTACTGGGTTGGCCAAAAAGTTCGTTCGGTTTTACATAAAAATAAAAGACATTTATCATTTTCACCAAGAATTTTATTGAACACTATATTCACTAACCAAAAGAACATTTTGGCCAACCCAATACAAACGTACAATACATGAGGCGATCTACGTAAAAAAATTTGTATGATTTGATAATTGGATGGGAAACACATTCCAAATTACCATTAATTATTTACTCTTTATTGTCAACTACAACTTTAAACCCACAAATACATATTATATATTTTATGAATATAAGCATATGTATGTATATAGATGTTTTAGCAAAGTATTTCAAGGGTTACAGATCTACAGTCTGAAGACTGGTCCTTACCAAGTGTTTTGGTGATGGAAACTTTAATTTAGAAATATGGCAGAAGATAAAAAGCAGGGGAGATAAATTTTTGTCTAGCAGTATTTCAGAGAGTGGCCTTCGTGAGTGTCTGGACACTGAGTGTCTCATCTGTACAAGGTTTCACGTTCTGGATTTATCAGAAAAATTAAACAGATAAAGATTTCGAGTTAAGAAAAAAAGGTAGATGGTTAAGTTAGGAAAGCTCACTACTCAAAATACAGCATTGTATTTTTAAATAATAGTGAATTAGGAAGATATGCGTAAACACCATACAATATATGAACTTGCACTCATTTGTTTGAAAACCTATGAGAATTTTTAGGGAAATGTGGGAAGACAGTCACACTCAGCCTTGATACTCTCATTCTTTATGATGCATTTACCGAACTCAATGCCAAATGCATTCTAATAATTCCCTAGAGGGGAATTTCAGTGTAGTGTTGTACATACATATGATTCATTTTCTGCGCTTTTCAATTCAATGTAATACTAAGTGATTACTACCACTTTAAGGCATCTGAGATATATACTACATTTTTATCTCTCGTTTTGTAAAAATAAGTTTTATTGTCTTATGAAAAAAGCTATGCATATTAATTACTGAAAAATAAAAAAAAACAAAACCAAAAACAGGGACAAGAAGATAACCTGTAATTCTACCCACAAGAAAAAAATGCTCTTAAAGATTCAGTGCCTATGCTTCCAGACACTTTTCTATAATTCTTTTCCTTATAAAATTAGAGTTACACAAAACATTTTATTCTTTTGAATATATGAGGAACAACTATTCATGTTAACATTTTTGACAATTTTACGGTGTTCTTTATGTGGAGTACCCTGATCTATTTAATTAATCCCCTATTGCTTGACATTTAAAATTTTCCAATTTTTTGAAAGTACAAGTAGCACTATAATGAATGAATTGTAATTAAATCTTTCCACACAATCTTTATTATATTCTAAGAATAAACTCACCAACCTGAAATTACTGTGTCAGAGGGCATGATTACTTTTAAAGTTTTTGATATATCTTATCAAGTTGTCCTCCCCAAATATTCTCTCATTTACACTCACATCGTATGAGTGTTATTTCTCTGTATTTTAACCCACATTCACTAAAAACATCTTCACGAATTTGATAGACAAAAATGTTGCTTCTCTGCTTGTGGGTCTTTAAAGATATTGTCCTTTTGTTATATATTGTGACGTTTCCATTTTGTAATTTGTCTTAAGTTTGTGAGCTTGTAAAGAATAGATTGTCAGATGTATTTGGTTTTTTCCTCCATGGCTCTTGACCCTCGGTATCATGCCTAGAAAATGTATACACATATTCTGCAGCCCAAGTTTATATGGCAATTTACCTATATTTTCTTCTGTTATCTTTATAGTTTATTTTTAAAATTTATTTGTTTTATTTATTTTTATTTTTTGGCTGTGTTGGGTCTTCGTTGCTGCTCGCGGGCTTTCTCTAGTTGTGGCGAGCCGGGACTACTCTTTGCAGTGCACGGGCTTCTCATTGCGGTGGCTTCTCGTTGTGGAGCACGGGCTCTAGGCGCGCGGGCTTCAGTAGTTGTGGTGCATGGGCTTAGTTGCTCCGCAGCACGTGGTATCTTCCTGGACCAGGGCTTAAACCCACCTCCCCTGCATTGGCAGGCGGATTCTTAACCACTGCATCACCAGGGAAGCCCCTATTTTTTTTTTTTTTTTACAAATAAATTTTAATTTTTGGGGTGTGGGGGAAAAATAAGAGGTAAATATGTAATTATTTTCATTCCTCAAATGTTTATCCAATTGTATCAACACAACTACTGAATAAACCATCCTGTCCTCACTTATTTGTGCTTTGTAAAGTTAAAAAGTAATTCAATTATTTAAAAATTTGCATTGTGTTCTATAAAAACATGCTGATGTAAACATTAGGAATCCTTCTGTGACTGCAGTAAAAATGCAACTGCTGTACTGGATCAAGTCTCTTAGTGCCTTTTATAAAAGAATCAAGAATTCCTGTATAAAGTGAAGGTGTGGGGCAAAATTACGATTTGATTGCCAGTGAGAGCCCTCTTGGTCATCTTGTCACCCTTTCTTCAAACCTAGGATTTCTTGGAAAATTCCAAATCAAGATCTGCTGTATTAAATGGCATTAGGAAAGCATTTCCTAGTTGCTCCCTAATTGTAAAGGAATATTGAAAGTATTGCACATTTAAAAATTTTAGACGGTTTATCTGTTTATTTAGTAACCATTTTGAAAAACATAACATTAACTGCCTTTGCGCTTGTCTACTGAAAAAAATTGCACAACCTAAAAGTTGAGAATTATGTTTTATTCTCCGGGCAAAACTGAGGACTTAAGCCTGGGACACAGCTTCTCAGATAGCTCTGAGGGACTGCTCCAAAGAGGTTAGGGAGGAACCAGGATATATAGGAGTTTTTGCAACAAAGAACAGGTAGTTAGAACATCAAAGGATTACTGTTAATTAAAGAAAATCATCTCTCAAGTTAAGGAATTTAGCGCTTTTCTGTGTATGGGGAGATGCAAGAGTCTGGGCTCACTGAAATCATTCTTTTTATATGCACCTCAGCTATCTGGGGCCAGTATCCCGTGCTTTCCCATCCTGAGTCTCCTCGGGGTGCATCGCTGAGGGTGGCTCCAGTGGCTGAGGGCTGCAATATCCTTTGTTTATTGTGGCAGGCAACATTTTTTCATTGATACGCTTCTTAAAAATTTTTAATACCATTAAGAAAATTGGAAATGCCTCCCAAGTCATTGATTATTGTAAAAGCTGGTGGAACAGAGCTGAATTCACTCAGTGACTAATTAGATTGTTTCTTGTCTTACCTTTGTGATATACTGTGATTTATAAGAAATATGGAGTTGGTCACTCAGATGACCAAAATACGTTTCTCATATATATTTGGTGTTAGTCCATGGTTCCTGGCTAAGAGCTCCTAAAACCCTTGGAATTTCCTAGGTGTTGAGAGTGATAAAAGTGTCTTTGGGCTTGTTAATGAGGTGACCTTTGAAATGCACCTAGGGATGGGAGCTGGTTGCCAATGGAGCCAACATGTGGTGAGAGGGCTGGAACTTTTAGCCCCATCCCCTGACCTTTGGGGAGGGAAGCTGGGGTTTGAATGAAATGTGTCTGTGTAATGCAGCCTCCATAAAAACCCAAAAGGATGGGGTTTGGAGAGCTTCCAGGTTGGTGAACACGTGGAGTGCTGGGGGAGAGGTGAGCTTGGAGAGGGCATGGAAGCTCTGTGTCTTTTCTCCATACCTTGCCCTGTGCGTCTCTACCGTCTGTTCCTGACTGGTATCCTTTTAAAACAAACTGGTAATCTATTAAGTAAAATGTTTCTCAGTTCTGTGAGCTGCTCTAGCAAATTAATGGAATCCAAGGAGGGGGTTGTGGGTACCTGTGATCTGTAGCCAGTTGGTCAGAAGCACAGGTAACAACCTTGGCTTGTGACTGGCATCTGAAGTGGGCTGGGTTGGAGGCGGGGCAGTCTTGTAAGAGTGGACCCTTAACCAGTAGAATCTGATACTGTCTCTGGGTAGATAGTGTCAGAGACACTCTGCTGGTGTCCAGGGAATTGCTTGCTGGTGTGGGGAAACTCCCCTTTACCACATTGTACTTGGTACCAGGAATCTACTTTAACCTTTATGCAGGCAAAAGACCAAAAACATTCAATTATCTATTTCTCAAGGGTAATTGAAGCAATCATTGAATTAAGCTTAATTTAGTGGTGTTAGAAATTACTTTTGAATGGAATAGAGACTTAGTCAAATGTCTAATCGTTCTAATGATATTTTGAGGTCACTTAGTCAAATGTCTAATCGTTCTAATGATATTTTGAGGTCTAGCATTCACTTCTAGGAACTCTATTTTTCAAATAGCAAAGGTGCTGAGAATATAGGCACATATGAATTAATGAACATATAAACATATAGGTGCATATGAATAAATGAACAGAAAAGAATATGAAAAGGAAATACGTGGCATGACATAAAAAATAGACAGTCCTTATTTTTGGATGGTTAGGACAGTCCTTCTTCAACTTTCTTGTTCATGAGTCATCCTGGGGTCTTGATTAAGATACATATTCTAATGCAGAATCTGGGGTAAGCCTGACAGTCTACATTTCTAGCAAACTTCTGGTGATGATAAGGTTGCTGGTCCATGGACCACACTTTGATTGGCAACAGAGGAATTTGAGTTCTTTCATCTCTATAGTTCTAGGCTTAACTAACAATAAGAGATTCCTCCTTTACTTGGTAAAGGGATACCTTGGACTTAATTTTCCCAACTATATTTCTCTTTCAATGTGCAAATCATCCACAATAACATCCAGAATCTTGACCCTCAAATAGATTACTTGCCACCTACAGGTAAAAAGAAAGGTGATAGCATATTCTCAGATTTCTCCAGGCAGTAATAGTAGAAGTGCAGCAAAGTCAACAGAACTTCAGTGATGCTGAGCAATGCTATTACAGCCCATACAAGAGAGACTTTTGCAGTCTCTTCCATTGGGTAGAAAAGACCAGTCACCATGGAGTGTCTCTGCAGTAAGCTTTCCAAACTACACAGAGCTGCTTCTCATTTGCCAAGAGTTTCTGATTTGCCTGACCATCCTTTGGTCTCTTCTCTAACCTATGGTAATCATTAATGTGTACAGGAGGCTGTGTGGAGTGTGAATGTGTGTGTGTTTAAATTGACAGATAATTTAAGGTTTTTTTTGAATAAGGGTTTTAAGGCAAATGTAACCAACTAAAGAAAATTCCAACTTTGCAGATTTCCAATTGCAAGGAGGCTAACGGAAGATGTTAAAGTTCTAGCCCCAGATTTGCTATTAACTAACTATATGGTCTTGGACAAATCACTTTACAACCTGGGCTTCAAGTCCTTATTTATTAAATGAGCAAGTGGGGTAAGATGACCGCTAGTGTCTTTTGAGTCAATAATTTGATAAGAAGAGCTTGGTATAAAATCTGAAATGCCTTTCTCTGTCCTTTTCCCCTTTCTTTTCACTTGTCAAGGGAGCTACATAAGGAAGAGCAATGAGAATAGATTTGAAGCAGTCCAGACTGAGGTCAGCTTAAGCAAATCCCCCAATAACTCTGAGCCTCATGTTCTTGTTTATAGAATGGGCATAAGGAACCCCATCTCATGTCACAGCAGTGAGGAACAAATGAGGTGAAAGATGTGAAAGTCCTCAACCAAGGTGGCTAGCTGGTGGGTCACCCGATTCTCTTTCTGTTACTTTGAGCAACTGTTGTTAGTCAAAATGGCAGCATTAATTGCAGCAAATAAAAACTTTAAAAAAATCCCTTTTCCAGTTGCCCTATGTAGACTGATGTATTGACATTCATTATTCCACCTGCAAATGAAGCGGAACTTCCAGATCTGCCATCCTCATTCATGACATACTCATTCACTAGCCTATGTATCAATACATATGCTGTTCCCTCTGCTTGGAATGACCTTTCTCCCTTCTTTCCTTTCTGCTTGTAAAGCTCTTTTCTTCCAAGGCTCAAGTTCAGTGTAATGTCTCCTTTGAGGCACCTCCCAGGCAAAATTAGTTGCTTGTTTCTCTGCAGTGCCATAACATTTGAACAGACCTCTTCTCCTTGCGCTGTGAGCTCTCTCAAGCCTGTGGCTACAGTTTATCTTTGCATCTTCCCTAGTGTCAATCAACAGTGACTGGGTTATAGCAGATGCTCATAAATGTTAGCTGCGTGTGCATGTTTGATTGAATCCCCAAACCAAGGCTTGCAGACATCTGGTTCCACCACATCTGCTGCAGGGCAAAACTGAAAATGAATCTCTACAGCAGCTCTTGACAGCAGAGTTGTTATTTTATACTCTTTCATTGGAAGCTCTTGCTTTTTTGTTGTTATAGCTAGTGAATCCACGCCAGAGCAATTATCCCCGATTGAGTTAACTTCAAGAGAATAGTTTATAGTCTCTAGAAACCACAAGGAGGAAGTTGGTGATCTGAGAAAACTCTTCCCAGAAAGAAAGTAGATGCCACAATATTTAGTTTAGACTCTAAAGAGACATTCACAATGAAATTAAATTTAAATCTGAGATGACCGGCTTCTTCAGGGAAAGTAGGAAGAATTAAGAATTTTACATTCTTAGTGGAAAAATGAGGAAGTGAATTTTTTCTTGATCTTATATCATAACTGGAAAATCATTTCATAAGCCAAAAGCTCCAAACCATTTGCCAGAGTTGAAAAAAAAAGTCAACTGAAAATACCAAGTGTTTGATTGACACTTTGATATCTGTAATGCTCTGAGATTTCATTTTCATTGTTTTTGTGTGGTTTAGGAAGTGACCAAGGCTTCTATAACTGTACTGATTCAGTTGTTTAATTCAGTAAGCATGTATCAGTCATATTCTATGTGCTGAGTGCTGTTCTGGAAACAGTAGACATGTATTTGATAGGAAAAAATTGAGATTAAAAGAAAAACAAGACCCAGTACTCCTTTTCCTAGAATTCCTAGTAACCATGGCCCTCTGGCACCTAGTCACTTTCACACGTTGAGAAATTGCAGGGGGAGCTGCAGGATTACTCAGACAAGCATTGCAAATAAATTTGAGGGAGCAGTAGGTTCCTGGAGAAGCTGTTAGAGAAGTGGCATACTCCTTCATTAAAGGCAGTATGAAATGTTACTTCCTTCTGATTTGAAAATATTGGATGCAGAGGTGTTTAAAATTTCATTATGAAGTTGGTTTCAGTGTTTATTTGTTCTTTCTGCTGTGGTTATGTGTGGAGAGAAGGATGTGGGAAAAAAGAATGGTTAAAAAATACGTTTAAGCTGATTCAGAGACTAGAAAGATGAGTCAAGTTTGTCCTTGCACTTTGTTTTCGGCAGTGGATATGGCAAATAGGCCAGACGTGTCCGAACTGGAGTGATGCTGATGGTGGTTCCAGCCAAGTTAACAGTTGATGGTCCCTGCTACGTACCAGGTCCTCCAGGGGAATCAAAGATAAAGAGGACACAGTCCCGCCCATGGAAGATCTGACACATTGCAAAATGGTTAAGACTGGGCTGCAAATGGCAGAATAAGCTAAGTGCTATCCCAGAGGTTCAAAGTGCTGTTGGCTTAGTGAAGTGAGGGAGATAACATATGCCAGTTGGGAACAATCAGGAAAGGTGCCATGGTGGTGGTGGTGTTTAAAATGGACATTGGTAAATTAGGCAGTGTTTTCAGTGGCAGAATTGATTTTCTGGATCACTTTAGAAGTTCCGCTCTTCCAATTCACATTTCTACTATCACCATAATCATAAGCTTTTCTTGTACAGCAGCTGGTAATTAGTCTGGCTGGAGTACGGTATATTTTTAGGGGGTTGTGGATCTGTTGAGCAGAAACAGGAAAGATACCTGTGGATTTACAGTTCCAGGCAGGGAAGTCTGTTCTTTAATATTCAGTGGGGAAATCTTTGAAGGTTTGAGCAGAGCATTGTAGTGACTGCACTTGTGCTTCATTAATTGTGATCTGGCACCTTGGAGTAGTGCGAACTCATTTTCAATTGCCAGAGCAGGTAAGAGTGGAGAGACTGTCACAGTTGTCCAGTTAAGATGTAGTGAAACCATAGAACTAGCAAGGTCAAGGGACTCAGGCAGAGAGTTCTTAGGTTTGACACCAAAAGATGATCAATAAAAGGACAAATTGATAAATCGGACTTTATCAAAACTAGAAATTTGCTCTGTGAAAAATCCTATTAAGAGGATTAAAAGACAAACTACAAAATGGGAGAAAGTATTTGCAAATCACCTATCTGATGAAGGACCGTATCCACAACATATGAAGAACTCTCAAAACGCAATAGTAAACAAAACAAAACAAAACAAAACCAATCCATTTTGAAAACGGGTAAATGATATAAACACATTCACTGAAGAGGATATTCAGATGGTAAATAAGCACATGAAAAGATGGTCAGCATCATTAGCCAATAGGGAAGTGCAAATTAAACCCACAGTGAGATATCACTACACAGCTTTAAGAATGTCTAAAGGAAAAAATAGTGACAGCACAACACCATACATTGTTGAGTATGTAGAGAAACTGGATTATTTGCCCATTGCTCATATGAATGTTTAATATCACAGTCACTATGGAAAAGAATTTACTAGTTTCCTATAAAACTATATGTGTAATTACCATCCTTCCAAAAGTTCAGGAAAATGATATTTACATTAAAATGAGCAACAGAAGAGTATGGAGGTCAAATCCCATACAGAATGACTCGAAGAAAAAAGGTGGTCGAGGACATAATAACATCCCTACCAACAATGAAAGCATGGTATAAAGATATGTTCCAAAAATATGTCTGTAAGATTAGTTTGCAAGACAAGAGACATTAAGAAAATTATATAGGACATGAAATAATAAACATAAATCAGAATTAGAAAACTCAGAAGTGAAATGAAAGAATTCAAGAAGTAATTAGAAATAAAATAAATAATTAAAAATAAAATAATGATTTTTTAAAAAAAATTTTTATTTTATTTTTTTATACAGCAGGTTCTATTAGCTATTTTACTAGTGTATACATGTCAATCCCAATCTCCCCCCCTGCTTTCCCCCTTGGTGTCCATACATTTGTTCTCTACATCTGTGTCTCTATTTCTGCCTTACAAACCGGTTCATCTGTACCATTTTCCTAGATTCCACATATATGTGTTAACATACGCTATTTGTTTTTCTCTTTCTGACTTACTTCACTCTGTATGACCGTCTGGGTCCATCCACATCTCTACAGATGACTCAGTTTTGTTCCTTTTTATGGCTGAGTAATATTTCATTGTGTATATGTACCACATCTTCTTTATCCATTCATCTGTTGATGAGCATTTAGGTTGCTTCCATGACCTGGCTATTGTAAATAGTGCTGCAGTGAACATTGGGGTGCATGTGTCTTTTTGAATTATGGTTTTCTCTAGGTATATGCCCAGTAGTGGGATTGCTGGGTCACATGGTAGTTTTATTTTTAGTTTCTAAGGAACCTCCATATTGTTCTCCATAGTGGCTGTATCAATTTGCATTCCCACCAACAGTGCAAGAGGGCTCCCTTTTCTCCACACCCTCTCCAGCATTTGTTGTTTGTAGATTTTCTGATGATGCCCATTCTAACTGGTGTGAGGTGATACCTCACTGTAGTTTTGATTTGCATTTCTCTAATAATTAATGATGTTGAGCAGCTTTTCATGTGCCTCTTGGCCATCTCTATGTCTTCTTTGGAGAAATGTCTGTTTACGTCTTCTGCCCATTTATTGATTGGGTTGTCTTTTTAATATTGAGCTGCATGAACTGTTTATATATTTTGGAGATTAATCCTTTGTCCGTTGATTCATTTGCAAATATCTTCTCCCATTCTGAGGGTTGTCATTTCATCTTGTTTATAGTTTCCTTTGCAGTGCAAAACCTTTTAAGTTTCATTAGGTCTCATTTATTTTTGTTTTTATTTCCATTACTCTAAGAGGTGGGTCAAAAAAGATCTTGCTGTGATTTATGTCAAACAGTGTTCTTCCTATGTTTTCCTCTAAGAGTTTTATAGTGTGCGGTCTTATATTTAGGTCTTTAATCCATTTTGAGTTTATTTTAGTGTATGGTGTTAGGGAGTGTTCTAATTTCATTCCTTTACATGTAGCTGTCCAGTTTTCCCAGCATCACTTATTGAAGAGACTGTCTTTTCTCCATTGTATATACTTGCCTCCTTTGTCATAGATGAGTTGACCATAAGTGTGTGGGTTTTATCTCTGGGCTTTCTATCCTGTTCCATTGATCTATATTTCTGTTGTTGTGCCAGTGCCATGTTGTTTTGATTACTGTAGCTTTGTAGTATAGTCTGAAGCTAGGGAGTCTGATTCCTCCAGCTCCAATATTTTCCCTAAAGATTGCTTTGGCTATTTGGGGTCTTTTGTGTTTCCATACAAATTTTAAGATTTTTTGTTCTAGTTCTATAAAAAATGCCATTGGTAATTTATAGGGATTGCATTGAATCTGTAGATTGCTTTGGGTAGTATAGTCATTTTCACAGTATTGAGTCTTCCAATCCAAGAACATGGTATATCTCTCCATCTGTCTGTGTCATCTTTGAATTCTTTCATCAGTGTCTTAGAATTTTCTGAGTACAGGTCTTTTACCTCCTTAAGTAGGTTTATTCCTAGGTATTTTATTCTTTTTGTGGCAATGGGGAATGGGATTGTTTCCTTAATTTCTCTTTCTGATCTTTCATTGTTAGTGTATAGGAATGCAAGAGATTTCTGTGCATTACTTTTGTATCCTGCAACTTTACCAAATTCATTGATTAGCTCTAGTAGTTTTCTGGTGGCATCTTTAAGATTCTGTACGTATAGTACCATGTCATCTGCAAACAGTGACATGCTACTAGCCATGCCATGGCTAGGACTTCCAAAACTATGTTGAATAAGAGTGGCGAGAGTGGACATCCTTGTCTTGTTCCTGACCTTAGAGGAAATGCTTTCAGTTTTTCACCATTGAGAATGATGTTTGCTGTGGGTTTGTCATATATGGCCTTTATTATGTTGAGGTAGATTCCCTCTATGCCCACTTCCTGGAGAGTTTTTATCATAAATGGGTGTTGAATTTTGTCAGAAGCTTTTTCTGCATCTGTTGAGATGATCATATGGTTTTTCTTCTTCAGTTTGTAAATATGGTGTATCACATTGATTGATCTATGTATATTGAAGAACCGTACATCCCTGGGATAAATCCCCCTTGATCATGGTGTATGATCCTTTTAATGTGTTGTTGGATTCTGTTTGCTAGTATTTTGTTGAGGATTTTTGCACGTAAATTCATCAGTGATATTGGTCAGTAATTTTCTTTTTTTTTGTAGTATCTTTGTCTGGTTTTGGTATCAGGGTGACGGTGGCCTCTTAGAATGAGTTTGGGAGTGTTCCTTCCTCTGCAATTTTTTGGAAGAGTTTGAGAAGGATGGGTGTTAGCTCTTCTCTAAACGTTTGATAGAATTCACCTGTGAAGCCATCTGGTCCTGAGCTTTTGTCTGTTGGAAGATTTTTAATCACAGTTTCAATTTCATTACTTGTGATTGGTCTACTCATATTTTCTATTTCTTCCTGGTTCAGTCTTGGAAGGTTATACCTTTCTAAGAATTTGTCCATTTTTTCCAGATTGTCCACTTTATTGGCATAGAGTTGCTTGTAGTAGCCTCTTAGGATGCTTTGTATTTCTGCAGTGTTCATTGTAACGTCTCCTTTTTCATTTCTAATTTTATTGATTTGAGTCATCTCCCTCTTTTTCTTGATGAGTCTGGCTAAAGGTTTATCAATTTTGTTTGTCTTCTCAAAGAACTAGCTCTTAGCTTTATTGATCTTTGCTTTTGTTTTCTTTGTTTCTATTTTATTTATTTCTGCTCTGATCCTTATGATTTCTTTCCTTCTACTAACTTTGGGTTTTGTTTGTTCTTCTTTCTCTAGTTTCTTAAGGTGTAAGGTTAGATTGTTTGAGATTTTTCTTGTTTCTTGAGGTAGGATTGTATTGCTATAAACTCCCCTCTTGGAACTGCTTTTGCTGCATCCCATAGGTTTTATAGGTTTTGGATCGTTGTGTTTTTGTTGTTATTTGTCTCTAGGTATTTTTTGATTTCCTCTTTGATTTCTTCAGTGATCTCTTGGTTATTTAGTAACTTATTGTTTAGCCTCCATGTCTTTGTGTGTTTTACTTTTTTTTCCCTGTAATTTACTTCTAATCTCATAGCGTTGTGGTCAGAAAAGATGCTTGATATGATTTCAATTTTCTTAAATTTAGTGAGGCTTGATTTATGACCCAAGATGTGATCTGTGCTGGAGAATGTTCCGTGTGCACTTGAGATGAAAGTGTAATCTGCTGTTTTCAGATGGAATGTCCTATAAATATCAATTAAATCTATCTGGTCTATTGTGTCATTTAAAGCTTGTTTTTCCTTATTAATTTTCTGTCTGGATGATCTGTCCATTGGTGTAAGTGAGGTGTTAAAGTCCCCCACTATTATTGTGTTTCCATCGATTTCCTCTTTTATAGCTATTAGCATTTGCCTTTTGTATTGAGGTGCTCCTATGTTGGGTGCATATATATTTATAATTGTTACATCTTCTTCTTGGATTGATCCCTTGATCATTATGTAGTGTCCTTCCTTGTCTCTTGTAATATTCTTTATATTAGTTTATTTTGTCTGATATGAGTATTGCTACTCCAGCTTTCTTTTGATTTCCATTTGCGTGGAATATCTTTTTCCGTCCCCTCACTTTCAGTCTGTATGTGTCCCTAGGTCTGAAGTGGGTCTCTTGTAGACAGCGTATGTACAGGTCTTGTTTTTGTATCCATTCAGCCAGTCTGTGTCTTTTGGATGGGGCATTTAATCCATTTACAGTTAAGGTAATTATTTATATGTATGTTCCTATTACCATTTTCTTAATTGTTTTGGCTTTGTTTTTGTAGGTTTTTGCTTCTCTTGTGTTTCCTGCCTAGAGAAGTTCCTTTAGCATTTGTTGTAAAGATGGTTTGGTGGTGATTCTCTTAGCTTTTGCTTGTCTGTAAAGCTTTTGATTTCTCCATGCAATCTGAATGAGATCCTTGCTGGGTAGAGTAATCTTGGTTGTAGGTTCTTCCCTTTAATCACTTTAAATATATTGTGCCACTCCCTTTCTGGCTTGTAGAGTTTCTCCTGAGAAATCAGCTGTTAACCTTATGGGAGTTCCCTTGTATGTTATTTGTCATTTTTCCTTTGTTGCTTTTAATAATTTTTCTTTGTCTTTCATTTTTGTCAATTTGATTACTATGTGTCTTGGCATTTTTCTCCTTGGGTTCATCCTGCCCGGACTCTCTGTGCTTCCTGGACTTGGGTGGCTATTTCCTTTCCCATGTTAGGGAAGTTTCTGACTATAATCTCTTCAAATATTTTCTCGGGTCCTTTCTCTCTCTCTTCTCCTTCTGGGACCCCTATAATGCGAATGTTGTGCTTAATGTTGTCCCAGAGGTCTCTTAGGCTGTCATCATTTCCTTTCATTCCTTTTACTTTATTCTGTTCCACGGCAGTGAATTCCAACGTTCTTTCTTCCAGGTCACTTATCCGTACTTCTGCCTCAGTTATTCTACTATTGATTCCTTCTAGTGTATTTTTCATTTCAGTTATTGTATTGTTCATCTCTGTTTGTTTGTTCTTTAATTCTTCTGGGTCTTTGGTAAACATTTCTTGCGTCTTCTCCATATTTGTCTCCATTCTTTTTCCGAGGTCCTGGATCATCTTCACTATCATTATTGTGACTTGTTTTTCTGGAAGGTTGCCTATCTCCACTTCGTTTAGTTGTTTTTCTGGGGTTTTATCTTGTTCCTTCATCTGGTACATAGCCGTCTGCCCTCTGGTGGATGAGGGTATCTAAGAGGCTTGTGCAAGCTTCCTGATGGGAGGGACTGGTGGTGGGTAGAGCTGGGTGTTGCTCTGGTGGGCAGAGCTCAGTAAAACTTTAATCCACTTGTCTGCTGATGGGTGGAGCTGAGTTCCCTCCTTGTTGGTTGTTTGGCCTGAGGTGACCCAGCACGGGAGGCTACAGGCTCTTTGGTGGGGCTAATCACGGACTCTGGGAGGGCTCATGCCAAGGAGCACCTCCCAGAACCTCCACTGCCAGTGTCCCTGTCCCCGCAGTGAGCCACAGCCATCCCCTGCCTCTGCAGGAGACCCTCCAACACTAGCAGGTAGGTCTGGTTCAGTCTCCTTTGGGGTCACTGCTCCTTCTCCTGGGTCTTGATGTGCACACTACTTTGTGTGTGCCCTCCAAGAGTGGAGTCTCTGTTTCCCCCAGTGCTGTCAAAGTCCTGCAGTCAAATCCCTCTTGCCTTCAAAGTCTGATTCTCTGGGAATTCCTCCTCCTGTTGCTGGACCCCCAGGTTGGGAAACCTGATGTGGGGTTCAGAGCCTTCACTCCAGTGAGTGGACTTCTGTGGTATAATTGTTCTCCAGTTTGTGAGTCACCCACCCAGCTGTTATGGGATTTGATTTTATTGTGATTGCATCCCTCCTACTGTCTCATTGTGGCTTCTCCTTTGTCTTTGGATGCGGGGTATCTTATTTGGTGAATTCCAGTGTCTTCCTGTCGATGATTGTTTAGGAGTTAGTTGTGATTTCGTTGCTCTCGCAAGAGGGAGTGAGCGCACATCCTTCTACTCCGCCATCTTCAACCAGTCTTTCCAAAAATAAAATAATGATTTTAGAAACGAAGGCTCAATAGAAGCGACAAAAACTACATCAAATAAAGGAGAAAAATGGAAATTTTTTGAAATGTAAGAGGGAATATAAAAACACATAAGAATTCGAAAGAAAATTGCAAACATAAGCAAAGAAGATGCAACATATACATGAGTCTCTGAAGAAGATATCAGAACAAAGAAACAAATACTAAAATTACAGTTGAGAAAATATTGATGAAATAATTGAAAACACATACCAAAAGAATAAACTTTATACCTGAAAATATTATATTGGCCTAGAATGCCCAGCATAAAGCACTTTCTAGTAAAAATTACTGACCTTATAAAGAAAGAGAAAAAAATCCTTAGAGATCTAGACAACATTAGCATATTATCTGTTATGAGAAAGAAAATCAGATTATCATTAGACTTTTGACAGTAATGCTATATGCTAGAAGAAAATGGAGTAACATTAAAGATCTTCAGAGAAGGAAAATGTGTTTTTATATCCAGAAAAACTGACCCTCAAAAATATAAAAGACATAGACAGTGATTAGCATGCAAGAATTCAGAGAATATCATTCCCATGGCCCTTCCTAAGGAATCTACTAAAGAATTTGTTTCAGCAAGCCCTTCCTAAGGTTCCACTAGAGAATGACTTTGGACAACCAAAAAGACTAGAGAGGCATCCGCATAGGGCTAGTGTGGAGTATTAAGTAGTTATTAAATGAAGGCTGAAAGGGAACAGTCCTACTGTGTAATGGCTGTATGAGTTGACAGTGTAGACTTAGCATAATTATAAAACAAAACGTAGGGGAAGGGGTGCACATTTACAAAACCAAACCAACGCCAAACCAAAACAACAATAAAACAATTAGACATCTGTTTCAGTGATCATAGTTGGTGGTGATAGTATTCATTATTGTTATTCTGAGACTGATGTCTTAAAAGCCCCTTTTCTCTCTCTGTCTCTGTCTCTCACATATGGCAGCTACCCCAGTTCTCAACTCTAGAACCACCTCCAGATCCCTTTTTTCCTTCTCCTGATCTTCCCATTCTCTTCATTTCTTTTCTGCTGTTAACTTTTAGTCTCTTTCAACCTGAATCAATCGATCGGTTTTCAGTTTTTCTTCACAGTCATTACTCTAGCAAGCAAAAGCCTAGAATCTAATCTTTCAAATACAAAATTCTCCTTACCAGGTAGAAGAGAGGAAAAAGCTATGAATATATCACTTATTACTACTGTGTCACATCCCCTAAGAAATTGTGTTATTCAACGTTGATGTCTAATTTTAGTATTAGATTTCTTAGAGTTCCATAATTCTGTCCTTTTTTCTTTACACTCATCTTCCGTAGTTAAATTTGTTGAAAATAATTGTGTAGTTGTCTATATACTTTATTCCATCTTTATAGGTGCTGCCTGTAGAGTCCTTTCTTTAGTTATGTGTCTAGGAAACATTCCTTAGATAGACTAGCTTCCTAGTTCTTGACAGCAAAATATTAAAAGGCTTACTTAGCAAAGAACTGGCATAATGACATATTATTAGGTCCTGAGTACTCTTTGGTCCAGGAATTTATGTATAAAAATATATTTTAGAATATCTGTTCTAGACCATGCCTGATATCTAATATTCTCGATCAACTAGTGTTGTAGCCTTCCTGTGGAGATTGGATTTTGCATTTGCATGGGCTGAAAGGAGAGGGAGGTATATATGTGGAAAAGTAGAGAAATACTGTTTAAGAGAGACAAGGACAATTCTCTTGACTTTACCTGGTGCCACGTTCCATGTTTACTTGTATGCACTTTCCATGTCTACTTGTATGCACTCGTAAAATGGTTGGATCCTGGATTTCTTTGTGTGCCTTTGGAAGTTTTGTCAGATAGGCTGAGGTGGAGGATAGAGTAAGGCATCTGGATTCACTATCATTATGGATTTTCTTTGAGAGTCCTCTGGTAGAACAGTGGCTTTTCCTCAAGAAGGAAACAACAAGGCTCTGGGCTTTGCTAAAGTTCGCTAAATTTTGTGCACATGAACTTACTCTGCTTGTTACTGTGCTGCTACCAAGAGATCAGGCCTTGCCCTTCGAAAAAGTAGCAAAGAGGGCCGTCAATGAAAGCAAAGTTCAAAAGCAGAATGATAGTGAATACACAGAAGCAGCCAGCCTTCCGTATCACTGAAAAGATGAAATGAGATGTTTGTAAAGGGAGTCAGAGTGCTCTGCAAATGTTGTTATTATTACAAGTAATAACAACTTGATAGAAAGATAGATGCCTTGTATCTTACTTCAGTGTACAGTGGAAATGATCTCCATACCATCCTTCCTTTTCACCAATGTAATGGTATATCCTGGTCTTGGATTTATATGTATTCCTCAAACAATTTTTTATCGTATGTCTTCATTTTTCTAATATAAATTCTCTAAATTTAAAAAGACACAATTCTCGGTTAATACACTCTCCCCTAGAATAGCTGCAATTTAATCTTGATCATATTAGTCGACAGAAATCATTTAGAATGTTTGTTTTCTGTACTAACATGGTAAAAGGACAGGAAAGGAAATCAACACAAGATGATATAAGATTAGCAAATAAAAAACATGATAAAACATTCATTTCCATGAATGATTTTTTTAATTTTAATTTTTACTTTTAATTTTTATTTATTTATTTATTTTTGGGTTGGGTCTTTGTTGCTGCGTACGGGCTTTCTCTAGTTGCAGTGAGCAGGGGCCACTCTTCGTTGTAGTACGTGGGCTTCTCATTGTGGTGGCTTCTCTTGTTGAGGAGCATGGGCTCTAGGTGCGTGGCTTCAGTAGTTGCGGTACGTGGGCTCAGTAGTTGTGGTTTGCGGGCTCTAGAGCGCAGGGTCAGTAGTTGTGGTGCACGGGCTTAGTTGCCCTGCGGCATGTGGGATCTTCCCGGACCAGGGACCGAACCCATGTCCCCTGCATTGGCAGGTGGATTCACTGTGCCACCAGGAAAGTCCATCCATGAATGATTTTTAAAATTAGAATTAAAATAATGATTATATTGGATGCAGAAATTCCTAAATAATTATATTGAATGAAGGAGGTACCAATTAATATCTAATAAATGAACAAATGAAAGGAATGGTGATACCCACCAAGAATGAGAATGTGGCAGTTACACTAGTAGTTAACATGCTAACTACATTAGCAGTGGTAGTGTGTCTTTTGTTTGATTGCTTTTTACCAGATGAAAATAGCTTTCTTGGTTTTTTGAATTATAAAAATAAGTAGTCACATAGAAAATTCAAACAAGGCAGAACTTTATGAGGGGAAAAATAAAAATGTTCCCACATCTCTCCATTCAGAGGAAACCACTGATGGCATTTTGATGTATATCTTTCAAAACAGCTTTCTTCAAAGACAAACACAGCGTTAAATTGCTGCAGTAATATTACACATGCTGTTCGGCAGCCTTAACTTGGAGGTGCCTGATTTAAGCAGCCATGTAAGTGATGGGCTCTGGGCCTCTTTACATCTGATAGCTAAATAAACAGCTCTAAGATGCATGTCCTTGAATATACATTTATTCACACTTGATAAAGTACATTGTAGAAAAAATGTTATTATGAGTAGAATATCTAACAAAGAGTACATAGGTTTTAAATTTTGAAGCATATGGACAGACTGTATTCCAGGAGCATAGAAATTTACATTGTGAATAACTGCCATTCACTGTTTTCTCACACCCTCTCCAACATTTGTTACTGTCATTTTATACTTTCAAAAGCTAACAGTAAGACATAAAAAGCTTGATCTCATTTTTTTATCATATATTTCTTTGATCATTTCTGAGATTCATTATTTTTTCACTTTTTTTTTTTGTTATCAGCATTTTTCTAGTTGCCAGTTGTCTATTAATCCTTCTTACTAAATTTTCAGTAGGTTGATTGCTTCTTATTTTTTAGCACTGATTATATATTGGGGATATTAAGTCTTTGTTAAGTGTGTTGAAAATATTTTTCCTAGTTTATCATTGCTTTTTAAATTGGTTTAAAGTATTTAAAAAATTTTGCCATATGTAGGTTTTAAATTTTTGAGTAATTACCAGTACTTTCTGGATTTTGTTGCATACTTAAAAAGACATTCTCCACCCATATTTAAACAGAAGGTTAGAAGAGGATGAAGAAAGGAGGATACATGGACAGGCATTTTACAAGTTATAAAAGTAGGAAAAGGAGCTATTCAATTTATATTCTAATCAAATTACAACAAAGCAAACAATAATAAAACAAAAATTTATGAGCCTATCTGGTTATGGAGAATTGAACCAGATAAAATATAAAGCCTTTTACCTGTTCTGTGGTGGTATGCAATCAATACATGGAGAAATGCTTTCACTGATTCAGCAAGTATTAAGTACCAGGTACTGGGCTAGGTTTTGATTCAGAGGAAAAAAGATATTGATTCCAAAAATAAAGTAAAATTGCCTCTGCCCACAAAGAGCTCACAGACTATAATAGTCATGTATGTACAAGGGACTGTAGAAGCCTAGAATCCTCATTCCTTCTTCCTTCTCTCTTATTCTACTTCTAAACCATAAAGGAAATAATTGGTAAATGCTAGGAATCCTGCTTTCTTGAAGAAAATATTTCTTTTGATTTCAAAAAAAACATATTGTTTAAAAGACCCCAAACTCTTCTTCTGTATCTACATTCATGGCTACCTCCCTGCAAGGAGACGCTTATGCCTTTGAGACACTGACTGGGCTGTAACATCTAAACCTGTAATCATGTTTTATGCCAGGAAAATGTTTTCAAAACATCTGCACTATTTAACCAGCCAAGATGTTTTGTGAAAAATATTTGTGAATGCTTCCATCAGGAGGTACTCACTTGTGAGTGAAATAATGGATGAAAATATTTGAAAATATTTGGTCATTTTAACCCTGTGTGTCTGTTTTGAATGTGCACATGCTCATGTGTAACAGTAGAATTTTATATATATATAATTATGTTTTTAAGTTAACACAATTATTCTATTTAATTTTGTAAAGGAGAAAGGAAAACATTAAGAATAGAAACTAAGATCTACTTTATAATGAGAGGAATAATAATAGTCCTTTATTGTTTTAATAGGATTTTAGACATTATTTCACCTTTATTATTCAGTCTTCACAAAAAGCCTGTGAAATAAGCATCAGTATTTTTATTTTACATAATGAAGAAATGTGGCTCAAAATGATTGGGTGATTGAAGTTCCAGGGTTAGTAAACATCAAAGATGAAAGCAAAACTGCAAGTTTCATTGCTCTTTCTACCATACTACAGCTGCCCAAGGTGAAAGCCCTGTCTAACCTGTAAAGAGAGGAATTGAGAGTTAGTTCCCAGTTATCTATAGATGAATCTAATGAGACCATAGCCACTTACCACGGGTTCTGCTTGCAGAATGACTCTCCCTCTTTATCCTGCTTGCACATTGTGGTACGAAGAACGTGCGTTGGAGTCAAATACCTGGGTTTGAATTCCAGTTCTGCCACTTATTAGCATATTGGACCTAAACTCTTTTCCTAGTATTCACCTAGGAACACTGGCAGTGATGATACATACAGTGAAGATTTGTTGTGATATCTTGGACACATAGTAGGTGCTCAAGAATCACCCAGAAAACCATTATCTGATCTCTCCTGGGATGGTGTCCAGAGATACAAAATGATTTGGGGAATAAAGTGTTATAGGGAATGGAACGATAGACACAAAGGCAAGAGACAAGAGTCAGTTTTGAGCCCTTTGTTAAGCCATATGCGAAGAATTATTTTTTTGACCATGGTTACATTCATCCTCATGTTCACATATGTCCCAGGAGGCATTATATTAAGGAGATAGAAATGGGGAGCCTTGAAAACAGAAATGCAGGAATGGCCGAAGCTTTTTAGAGTCCTCAAAATGGATTTTCCTAATCCTTTTTTTCCCACCTTTTATAGCTGATGGTGTCTGTGTCTTCAAATGCTCACTCAACGGAGACACTGAATGTTGCTGTGTGGGGAAGGAGTCCATCTTGATTTCTCTGGGCTACCACAGTGCTTTGCTGAAGTTTGAGTCTCATGCTGGTAAGTTTTGTGTCTGTTCCAAGCCCCTGGCTTTTCCAAAGGCAAATCTCCTGGTTGGTTGACTTTCAGCACCATGTTTCCTGATGTGAGTTGCCATCCATCGATAGAATGATTTAGAACTGGTTCTGGTGCTTAACTTGATGTGGTGGCTAGAGAGCAGTCGGCCTTCCCTAGACCGTGAGAACTTTTGTATTCTAATACCCCGCCCCCCAACCCTGCTTTGGTTCTCCTTCATCAAAAGCTGCAGTAAAGGACACCAAGGATTGTCCAGATCTTCACCACTGTTGTTGATTCTCCTTGAAGATGAAGTTGTTTGCCGAAATGTGATTTTCAGTTTGAGCGTCAATGATTTCATCCTGTTTTTGTCTTTGAATCACTTGCTGAGCATTTTTAGACTCTGGGCAACAGATGTCTAGCAATAGGGAGGTAAATTAAAGTATAACTAGAAGTGTTTTAAGAAAAGACTCAAAGGCACTCTGAAAGATTTCTGGCTGCTGGTGGGTGGGGCTGGGTCATGAGGATGCTGGCTGTAGGATCTGGGGGGTCCCAAAGCTGGTGTTGACCTGCTGGTGGGTGAGGCTGAGGCCCAGGGGGCCCCAGAGCTAGTGCTGGCTCATTGCTGGGGGGAACCAGGTGGCTGGCTGCAGTGCCCTGTGAGTCTGGAGGCTAGTGCTGGCCTGCTGGTGGGCAGGCTAAATCCCGGTATGGCAGGCTGCAGGGCTTCAGTGGTCCCGGGGCTGGTGTCTGCCTGCTGCTAGGTGGGGCTGGGGCCCAGGGGAACCCAGGACTGGTATCCGCCCAATGGTGGGTAAGACCAGGTCCTGGGCCTACTGCTGGCTCCTGCCGGCTCACTGGTAGACAGAGCTGGGTCCCAGTGTCTCTGGCTGTAGGGCCCTGGGGGTCCCAGGGCTGGTGCTAGCGCACTGGTGTGTGGAGCCAGCCCTGGGTCCTGGCCTCTCTGATGGACAGGGGCAGCTGTGGGCTCAGGGGGTCTTAAGGCCGCGGGCCTGCTGGTGGGTGAGCCGTGTTCACCTGGCTAGTTGCTTGGCCTGAGACATCCCAGTACTGAGGCTGAAAGGCTGGTAGGCAGGGCCACGTCCCAGCACTAATAAGCTAGAGGGAGGATTCCCGAATGGCGCTTACCAGCACCAGTGCCCATGTGGTACAGTGAGCTCCCCAAATGGCTGCTACCGGTGTCTGTGTCCCCAGGGTAAGCTCCATTTGCCTCCTGCCTCTCTGGGAGGCTCTCCAAGATCAGTGGGTGGGTCTAAACCAGGCTCCTTTCAAATTACTGCTTCTGCCTTGGGTGCCAGAGTGTGTGAGATTTTGTGCGCACCCTTTGAGAGCAGAGTCTGTTTCCCACAACTTTTTGGAACTCCCGAAAGTAAGCCCCACTGACCTTCAAAGCCAAATGTTCTAGGGGCTCATCTTCCTGGTGTGGGACCCCCCAGGCTGGGGAGCCCACTGTGGGGCTCAGACCACTCACTCCTTGGGGAGAACCTCTGCAATGTAATTATCTTCCCGTTTATGGGTCACCCACCTGGGGGTATGGGTCTTGACTGTACGACATTCCCATCCCTCCTACCATCTTGTCGTGGTTCCTTCTTTATATCTTTAGCTGTAGAAGATCACCATTTGCATTTGGCTATGATGAATATTCTTTTACCATATATATTTTCTCGTTTCTGTTGGATCAGTATCTAGGAGTAAAATTGCTGGGGCATAGAATAAGTGTATGCTTAGTTTTATAAGAAATAGCCAGAATTTTTTCCAAAGTAGTTGTACCATTTTACACTCCCACCAATAATGTGTGAGAGTTCTGATTGCTCCACATCTTTGCCAGCATTTGGTCGTTCAGTCTTTTAAGTTGTTTTTTCATTCTGGTGGGTGTGTAATTGTATCTCATTGTGGTTTTAATTTACATTTTCCTGATACCTAATGATGTTAAGCAGTTTTTCACATGATTATGAATTAAAATTATTTGCTTGTTACTAACTGGTTGTTTGTCTATGGAATTGTTCTTTATATATCCAGGATACCAGATATGTATCACATATGTAATTAATGGGTGTTATCTTCTAGTCTGTAGCTTGCTTATTTATTTCCCTAATGATGTCTTATGTTGAGAAGAAGTTTTAAATTTTGATGAAGGCCAGTTTATCCTTTTCTTTTCTATTTCCTTTCATAAGTTTTATAGCTTCAGATTTTATATTTTAGGTATACAGTCAATCTTAATCATTTTTTATTTGGTTTAAGGTATTTAGCCAAAGGTTATTTTTAGATTATATGGATATCCGTTTATTCTAGCCCTGTTGGTTGAAAAGACTTTTGCAAGTCAAATGATTGTATATAGACTTGGTCTATTTCGGAGCTCTCTATTCTGTTCTCTTGATTATCTTTGTGCCAGTATCACATTGTCTGGATCACCTTTAAAGTAACACTTGAAGTCCATTTAAGTTTGTTCTTCTTTATCAAGATTGTTCTAGGTGTTTTTGGTCCTTTGCATTTACATATACATTTTATAGTTAAGTTGTCAATTTCTACAAAAGTGCTTGGTCTGATTGTGATTGAGATTGATCAGTTTGTTGAGAATTTTCATTTTAACAGTATTAATTGGATTTTATCTGATTTGTAAACTAACAAGTTAGGTTGCCACTCTTCCATGAATGCTGACAGAAGACATAAGACTCCTGGTGCAGAGATAAAAGACTATTTTAGACTCTCAGGAAAAGAGCAGTAGCCAAAGTGTGAGCATATTTTCTCTGAGTTCTTTAAGCCCCAAATCCCCCAGACAGATGCGGAGGATACGGTGGGTGCCTGCACATGCAGTGGGATGCATTACAGGAGAGGAACACTGAGCTTGGGGAACTTCTGTTTAATAGCAAGCAGTAACCAGGCTTGCTCTTTGTTCCAGAGGAAGATATTACTTCATACCTCAAGGTTGCTTGCTGCATACACCACCCTGAGAAAGAGCCCAGGTGGAGAGTGGTGAAGGCCTGGCATTCGTGGCCTACCCAGTAAGGCATATTTGAGTCCCATCTAGAGACCCATGGACAAATTTATTAAAAAAAAAGAAAGAAAGAAATGCTACAAATTTATTTTTAAAAAAAGAAATACTACAAATTTATTAAAGAAAAAAAGTGCTACAAATTTATTAAAGAAAAAAAGTGCTACAAATTTATTAAAGAAAAAAAGTGCTACAAATTTATTAAAAAAAAAAAAAGAGAGACCCATGGAGGAGTATTTCCCAGAACTTTTTCTTTGTAAGGAGGAGGGAGATTTTCTCATTTATAAACTCCAGAGAACGATAGTACAGAAAACTTCATTCATAGGTCAAATCAAATCAGACACAAACACATATTTTCCAGGAAAGACATTCACGGACAAGGCAGTTTAGAATTTCTTCTACAGCTAAGAAAAATAATATCAGTAGTACAGGATGTTCCACAGGCAACCCTCTTAGCAGTTCAATAGAGATAGGCCCCTAGTCTTGGTAAAATGTAGACCTAAGTTATAGATAAGTAGGTGCTTTAGTCATTTAAGATATCTCCAAAACTGTAGACAGACAACACCAAATGAGGATGAATACCAATCTCTCAGTACTTTTCATTTGTTAGAGGGGACTAGGCATCCAATAGACAGAAGTAATTCAAATAGGCTTGAGGCAGAAATAAAGCTAGATATGCAGATAGCAATGAACAACAAATAATTTAGAAGCAGACTCAGTGAGTACACAATTACTACCTTAGCACAGTTAGACTCGCCCCAGTAGCCAAGAAAGATAGGCCTGAACCCAAGGAGCTTGTAGGGTGCATTTCTCAGGCAAGCTCTGATAAGTCTGTGTGAGCATCTTAGTAGGACCTCCATGTTAAAATTCAAACAAGAACAACTTAATAAACATTTTTGGAGTACTGAGGGGAGTTTTATCTTTAATAATAAAATACATATGAGGAAGTCCTGCTTTTACAAGAACTGGCTCCCAGATACAGAGAGAAGGCTGTATTTGTAGGTCAGATACGACAGCCTGCAATTCCTTGTGTGTGTGTGACTTTTTAATTTTATTTGTAATTGTGGTAAAATATGCATAATTTAAAATGTACCATCTTAACGCGTTTTAAGAGTACAATTCAGTGGCGTTAAGTACAATCACATTGTCGTACAACTCTCGCCATCCATCTCCATAACTCTTTTCATCTTGCAAAACTGAAACTCTGTACCCATTAAATAACAACTCCCCATTCCCTGCCTCCCCACCAGCCCTGGCAACCACCATTCTACTTTCTGTTTCTATGACTTTGACTACTCTAGGGTACCTTATAGAAATGAAATTCTATAGTACCTGTACTCTTGTGACTGACTTATTTCACTTTGCGTAATGTCCTCATGTTTTATCCATGTTATCGCATGTGTCAGAATTTCTTTCCTTTTTAAGGCTGAATAATATTTCATTCTATGCATATAGCACACCCTGTCTATCCATTCATCCATCAATGGACACTTGGGTTGCTTCCACTTTCTGGCCCCCATGAATAATAGTGCTGTGGACATGGGTATGAGACTTTTTTGATGGGTGAAATCTGTATTGGTTTTGGCTCTGTAGAGGTGCCAAGGAATGAAGAGGATATAATTTTCACATGAAAATGTGCGTCATTCATTTCTGCACTGCATCATTAATTTCTGCACAGCATCATTAACTTATGTTACACAATTAAGAATTTGTTTTTCTCTGATTAACTTGAGGTTTATCTTTCTCTGGCAAATTTTTTCTTCAAAGTGCAAATTTTACTGTGATTCCTAGTAATAACATGTATAAAACACAAAGCATTTAAAAATATCTGTTGTCTCAGTTCAGTCCAGCAAATATGTATTGATCACCATACATATCCCAGGTGAGCTGCTCTGGATGAGAAACACAGCCTCGGACTCTGAGAGATCTTAAGGTTGGAGGAGACAACAGATTCACGAGCAAGCAATATGAGAAGTTCTGAACGAGTCTCTTAAGTGCTGTGGGGACATTAGTCAGGGCACCTACCTCAGCCTGGAGGGTCGAGGAAAGCTTCTCAGGAAAGGGACTGTTTAAACACGGCAAGAATGGGGTTTAGAAGAGCACATTGGGCAACAAGATTTAGGGAGAATATATAGAGTGAGAAAAAACAAAGACCTAAAGAGACACCTTAAGGAAGCACCGACATTTATGGGCAGAGAACAGGAAGTGTGGAAATGAGACTGAAAGCAGCAGCCAGAAAGGCAGGAAAAAACCAAGGGAGAGTAGTACTGTGGAAGTCAACAGCACACTTCAGACAGGAGCAAGGTTATCCAGATGTTACAGAGAGATTGAGTAGGAAAAGACGTAAAGGTGTGCGCTGGATTAAACAGCAGGGTCATTGATGAGCTTGGCTAGGGAAGTTTCAGTCGCAAAATTTAGTACAAGTTTAGTGCACTGAATCAGATCCATTGATTTCTGGGTGAGGGCTACAGACCAAAGACAATCATTTTCCTCCTCTCTCCCGACACCTCAGTAAAATAACAAAGCAAGAGTGAAGAGAATGAAGGAAGGACCATCAGGAAATGCAAGTTCAACAAATTCCTAGAAGATGGGTGATCAGAGAGAAGCAGCAGCAGCCCAGAATCTATGAGTGGGTGCTGCCATAAAAGAGAACCCCAGCGGCTCCAGACTCAATCAGACAGTAATATGGAGGCTAGCAGTGAGGACGGGGGAGCCAGATGGGATTAACTAAATGTCTCTCTACCTAATGATGCTATCAGCAGGCTCTCTACAGCCTCTCTCCTCCTTCCTTCATCCCCATGAAGAAAGTGCGACAGGCATTTTACTTCCAGGGAAAAACCAGAGGACACCTGTAAAGAGACTAAAAAAATGGGAAGAATGTCACTGCTAATATATGGGCTTCTACTTCACAGAAAAGCTGTCCTTCATTCTAGCATTTGTAGCCCCCTTGCACCCCCGTCCCAAAGGGGTGCAGGCAGGTACCCCTCCTGCTCATCCTAAAACATGACATAGCAGTTGCTATTACATATATACAACTTACTGGCAACCATTCTCTTTGTGGGTGAGACCTAGAGGAAAACGAGACTTTCTTAAAAAGTTAAATATGCATTATCCTATGACCCAACAAATCCATGCCAAGATATTTACCCAAGAGAAGGAAAAACATTATGTATGCCAAAAGACCTGTACAGGAATTTTTACAGCAGCTTTATTACCATAGCCAAAATCTGGAAACAACCCAGATAGCTGTTCATTAGCATGTGAATGGACAAACTATGCCATATCTATACAATGGAAGCCTATTATTAATAAAAAGAAATTAATGACTGGTGAACGCAACTACATGGATCAATCTCAAAAATTTTAAATCGAGTGATATAAACCAGGTACGTAAGAGTACATATCGTATAATTCCATTTATATAAAATTCTAGAACAGGCATAGTTAATCTACAGTTGCAGAAAGTTGATCAGTGATTGTCTGGGGCTGGGAGTTAGGGTGAGCTTGACTGTAAAAGAGCATGGGGGAATTTTTTTTTTTCCCATTTGACTTTATAGTATGTGCATTTGTTTATTTTTATTGAAATATAGTTGACATACAATATTATGTTAGTTTCAGGTATACTACACAGTGATTTGACGTTTGCATACATTATGAAATGATTACCACGATAAGTCTAGTAACCCTCTGTCACCATACAAAGTTACTACAACATTGTTGGGAATTCCTTGGCAGTCCAGTGGTTAGGACTCAGCACTTCCACTGCCTTGGCCCGGGTTCAATCCCTGGTCAGGGAACTAAGATCCTGCAAGCCATGAGGCGTGGCCAGAAAAAAAAAAGTTACTACAGTATTATTGGCTATATTCCTTATGCTGTACATTATATCCCTGTGGCATTTTTCTTTTTTTCTTTTTCTTTTTAAAAAATTTTTATTGGAGTATAGTTGATTTAAAATGTTACTTTCTGCTGTATAGCAAAGTGAATCAGTTGTACATATACATATATCTATTCTTTAGATTCTTTTCCCATATAGGTCATTACAGAGTATTGAGAAGAGTTCCCTGTGTAGGTCCTTATTAGTTATCTATTTTATATGTAGTAGTGTGTATCTGTCAATCCCAATCTCCCAATTTGTCCTTCCCCCCTCCCCCCCAACCCGGTAACCATAAGTTTGTTTTCTACACCTGTGACTCTATAACTGGAGGTTATATCTCTTAATCCCCTTCCCCTGTTTCACCGCACCTCCCACCTGCCTCCCATCTGACAACCATTCATTTGTTCTCTGTATCTGCAAGTCTGTTTTCATTTTGTTTTGTCTATTCATTTGTTTTGTTTTTTAGATTCCACATATAAGTGAGATCATTATGGTATTTGTCTTTCTCCATCTGACTTATTTCACTTAGCTAATACCCTCTAAATCCATCCATGTTGTCACAATTGCAAGATTTCTTTTTTTATGGCTGAGTAATATTCCAGTGTATATATATATATACTGCATCTTCTTTATCCATTTCATGTATCAATGCACACTTAGCTGCTTCCATTTCTTGGCTACTGTAGATAATGCTGCAGTAAACATTGGTGTGCGTGTATCTTTTTGAATTAGTGTTTTTGTTTTCTTGGAGTAAATACACAGAAGTAAAATTGCTGAATCAGATGGCAGTTCTATTTTTAATTTTTTGAGGAAACTCCACACTATTTTCCACAACGGCTATAACAACTTACAATTCCACCAACAGTGCACATGGGTTCCCTTTTCTCCACATCCTCGCCAATACTTGTTATTTATTTCTTTTTGACGATAGCTATCCTGACAAGTGTGAGATGATATTTCATTGTGGTTTTGAGTTACATTTCCCTAATGATTAGTGATGTTGAGCATCTTGTCATGTGTCTGTTGGCCATCTGTATGTCTTTTTTGGAAAAATGTCTATTCAGATCCTCTGTCCATTTTTACAGGTTGTTTGTTTGTTTTTTGATGTTAAGTTGTATGAGATCTTTGTATAGTTTGGATATTAGCCCCTTATCATATATATCATTTGCAAATATCTTCTCCCATTTAGTAGGCTGCCTTTTGTTTTGTTGATAGTCTCCTTTGCTGGGCAAAAGCTTTTTATTTTGATATAGTCCCATTTGGTTTTTTTTGCTCTTGTTTCTCTTGCCTAAAGAAACACATCAAAAAAAAATATATATATATATATTGCTAAGCTGTCAAAGAGAGTAGTGCTTGTGTTTTCTACTGGGGCTTTTATGGTTTCAGATCTTACATTTAAGCCTTTAATCCATTTTGAATTTATTTTTGTATATGGTGTAAGAAAGTAGTCCAGTTTTATCCTTTTGCATTTAGCTGTTCAGTTTTCCCAACACCATTTATGGAAGAGGCTGTCTTTCCCCATTGTATATTCTTGCCTCCTCTGTCATATAATATTTGATCATATAAACGTGGGTTCATTTCTGGGCTCTCTATTCCATTGACTATGTGTTTGTTTTTGTGCCACTGTAGCTTTGATCACTATAACTCTGTAGTATAGTTCTTCTTTCTCAAGATTGCTTTGGCTATTCAGGGTCTTTTATGTTTCCATACAAATTTAAAAATAATTTGTTTTAGTTCTGTGAAAAATGCCACTGGTATTTTGAGAGGGATTACTCTGAATCTGTGGATTGCCTTTGGTCATTTTAACAATATTAATTCTTCCAAGCCATGAGCATGGTATATCTTTCCATTTGCTTGTGTCATCTTCAGTTTCTTTCATCAACGTCTTATAGTTTTGAGAGTACAAGTCTTTAACCTCTTTGGTTAGATTTATTCCTAGGTATTTTATTATTTAATGCAATTGTAAATGGGATTGTATTTTTAATTTCTCTTTCTGATAGTTTGTTATTAGAGTATAGACATGCAGCAGATTTCTGTATATTAATTTTGTATCTTGCAACTTTACTGAATGCATTCATTAGTTGTAATAGTTTTTTGGTGGCATCTTCAGGATTTTCACTATGTAGTATCATGTCTTCTATGAACAATGATAGTTTTACCTTTTCTTTTGCAATTCATATTCCTTTTCTTTCTCTTATCTGATTGTGATGGCTAGGATTTCCAGTACTATGTTGAATATAAGTGGAGAGAGTGGGCATCCTTGTCTTGTTCCTGATTTTAGAGAAAATGCTTTCAGCTTTTCACCACTGAGTATGATGTTGGCTGTGGGTTTGTCACATATGACCTTTATTACTTTGAGGTATTTTCCCTTTGTATCCACTTTGTTGAGAGTTTTTATCATAAATGGAAGTTGAATTTTGTTAAAAGCTTTTTCTGTATCTATTGAGATGACTGTATGATTTTTATTTTTCAATTCGTTAATGTGGTGTAGCATGTTGATTGAATTGCAGATATTGAACCATCCTTGAATCCCTGGGATAAATTCCACTTGACTGTAGTGTGTGATCCTTTTAATGTATTATTGAATTTGGTTTGCTAATATTTTGTCAAGGATTTTGCATCTGTGTTCATCAGTGATATTGGCTTATAATTTTCTTGTTTGTGGTGTCTTTGTCTGGTTTCGGTATCATGGTGATACTGGCCTCATAGAATGAGTTCAGAAGCATTTATTCCTCTTTAATTTTTTGAGTTTAGTAGAGAAGGATAAGTCTTAAGTCTTCTTTAAATGTTCTGTAGAGCATACCTGTGAAGCTGTTTGGTCCTGGACTTTTGTTTGTTGGGAGTTTTTAAATTACTGATTCAGTTTCATTACTGGTCATCAGTCTGTTCATATTTTCTATTTCTTCCTGATTCAGCCTTGGCAGATTGTACGTTTCTAGGAATTTCTTGCAGTTGTTCATTTTACTGGTGTATAATTGTTTGACAGGCTGCAGTTCTGATTGGGCTATGGTTGAGTCAGTTTTAATAAAACAAGAAATTCCTATCTTTGGTAATGAAAATCAGGATGTGGCTTATCTCAGCATGTGAATGTTTTATAATTTTTTGGTAGTTTATGGATTTCAGTAATTCAAGGCTTTAATAAATGGAAATTTTTTTCTGGGCTATGTGATCAGCATAACCAAGTTAAGAGCAAAATGTTGTTTTGACTTTTTATACTATAAATGTTAAACCTATTGTCTCATCTAATATACCGTCCACTTGAGGAAGGATTTAATCGGTCATATTACTGATGAGGAAACTGAGATTCAGAGAAAATCGGTCACTTTCTTAAGGTAATATGACTGATAATTAACTGACTAAGGATTTAAATCTAGAGTTACCTACTCCAACACCACAGTGCATCCTTCTGTAATGACACATTTAGTTTTAAGAAAGAAATAAACCAGTGAAAGAATAAGGTGCAATTGCACAGCAAGAAGACTGAATGGAAAACCTTTCTTTTAATGTGTTCTCACTTAGAGCACTTAATGCTCAAGGAAACCATACTGGAAAACTATAGATAGAATTCACATTTCTATGATATCCATGTTTCAAGCTTATGGTACTGTTCAGAGTTGGTACCAAAAGTCTTAGCAGGCCTGGGAACTTCATGTTTTAGGGACTCTCAAAGTTGAGGCTGCCTTCATTTTCTGGTTGAAACTTATCTTTGAATCTTTAAATTGCAGTGAAATGGAAATTTTGAGATTTCAATAGACAAAGTGTAAAGAACTAGGGATTTATTTTATTCTCTATCGCATCCAATGGCCAAGCAGTTGCCATGTACTACCACACTACTTCTGTCCCTCTACCTGAAGGATATAATCTTAAATAGCTTGGATAGTCATAAGGCCCAGAACCAGCATGACTCAGTACTGGGGGCCCTGATCCTACACCAAGGTCCCTGTCATCATTCTGTTGACTTAGGTGACAAGTAGAGAGAGTATACTAGCCCTTTCCATTACATTTCTTGAGACAGAGACTTTGGGTTCAGTAATTTAGAATACTAAGATACTTCTTAATCCATTTATACCAATCAAAAAAGCAAGGAAGAAAGTTTCTAAATAAGAAGCCCTTTGGATAGGACTAATTCTGGTATCATGAATTCTTAGTTGGTTCAGTGTGTAATCTGTACTTTAGGAATGAGCACCAAGACCTGGGCTCACCATGCTTTAGAGCACTGGCTATAATTTATTAGTCTCATTCCTCTGTAAGAAGGAAAAATAATTGATAACAGGAGTTTCTGACTTGAGGATTTTGCCAAGGATGCCTCATGACATCTTCCTATTCTGGAGTTCATGTGTCTCTTGATCTCTGCTGAAAGTGAATCCCAGCACCAAAAGGATTGCAAATGCAGATGTTTGCAAATTGGTGGTCGTCCATGGTTTAATTGAATAGTAGTTTTCAAACTCAGTGAAAGTCCCTGGGGAGTTGGCTGCCTGTCTGATTTTTCTGGCCCTGGAAACAGAACAAGCCAAGCAGCTGACCCCTCATTCTGGATCTGTCAGGGCAGGTCGTGATGCAGGCTGGAAGCCACAGCTGCAGGAAGGTAGTGGCAAGTGAGGAACAAGCTGGCTGTGACTCGGAGGGTCCCATGTGGCAGTGGGATATTGTCATTTGTCAGCCTGGGTGTTGACAGAAGACCGTCTATTGGTGTCACTGCCCATCAGACACGATCGCTGAATTTTTGAGATGTGCTCTGCTTTTCTGGAGTAAGAGGATGTGGCATTTGAAATGCGAGGGTGCTATTTTATATTTAGAAGTGAGTGAACAGCTGCCAATTATCTGTAACTTGGGTAAGAAAGAAAATCCAACTTTACTGGGGAGTTGCCCTGTCTTGATAATTAGGTGGAACCACTAAGAAAGAAATGAGCAAATATTCAGATGTCTGTGTGAGGAATATTTCTTCTTTCCCTCCTTTCCTTCTTCAAAATTGTGACTCAGTGATCTGCAAGCCTGATTTGGTTACCTATTAAATAATCGCCAGTGATCTCAAAGACTACGGTGAAATCCAGTGCATTTAAATTCATTTAGAAGCAGTGGGGATATTTAATAATGACAGATGTCAACAGAGAAAAAAACATTTTAATTAAATGGACTTAAGATAATTTCTGTGAAGCATTGACTATGCATGTACTAGATATGTGCAAGATTTACTTCCTTTTCATTCATTCATTCCACAAATATTGAGAGTGTTATGTGCCAAGCACTTATTTATGTGCTAAATATACAGTGCTGAATAAATAAAAGTCCTTACAATCATATAGCTGACATTTTAAGAGGACACAGACAATTAGTAAATGGACATATATAGTGGGTTGTGTGTGATAAGCCCTGAAAAGAAAAATAAATCAGGGAAAGAGGCAGAGAATAGGAATTAAGTGTGTTTACTGTTTTGTCAGTAATTTTAGGGGGAAAGCTTCACTGATAAGACATCTGTCATTTGAGTAGAGAGCTGCAGTGGAGGAGGGGAGGAGCCTTGTGTGTGTCTGGGCTAAGGGTGGTCGAGACAGGCGAACAGAACTGCAAAGACCTTGAGGCAGAGAATGCTTGCAGAATGGCACTAAGAACAGAGGGACTAGATGAAATGGGAGAAGCAGAGTGGTGAGATCAGAGAACGAGAGGCCAGATCAGGTGAGACATTGGAGGTCATGGTGAGGATTTTAAGGGAGATTGAAAGTATCTGAGGGCATGAAGCAGAGGCCCAGCATTGCCTGAACATTATGTATGTACTTTTTAATATACTTTTTAAAGCTATGTATTTATACTTTTTCTTATTGTAATTCTCACATCATCCCTGTGAAGTTGGTATATTATTATTACTTATTCCCATTTTCACACAAAGACATTAAGGCTCATAGATATGAAGGAAGTTGCTCAAGTGACAAAGAGAAAATGTAAGGCTCTGTTCTTTCAGCAGCTTCCCATCTGCCCCTGCACTCTTCATGGGTTGACGTTTAATCTAGAAAGCTCATGTCATTAATTGGGATAATAATAGAAACATGGAAAAGCCCACTTTTATCAACATTCCACTAAGTGAGAAAAAAGAAATAAAGACACAGGTGAACCTTATTCTGGGAATTATGAATCTTGGAGAAGTTCCTTTATCCTTGTTTGTTTTGAAAAAATTTCCAACTTACAGAGAAGTTGCATAAACATAACAGAGAACTTCAGAATACCCTTTGAATAGGTTCATTAATTTACAACATTTTTTCACATTATATCCATCTCTGTATATGTCTGTACATATATATAAACATATATTATACTCCTGAACCATTGGAGAGTAATTTGCATATGTCATACTTCTTTACTCTTTAGTGTTTCACGAGGTATAGCCTACAAATAAGAATATTCTCTTACGTGACTGCAGTAGAATTACCAAATTCAGGAATTTAACATCTATTCAATATTTATATTTAATCTACCGTCCATAACCCACTTTCAAAAATTGTCCCAATAATGTTTTTGCATCTTTTTACCCTCTCTAGTTCTGCATCTGGTCTAGGATCGTGTATTGCATTTAGTTGTCTTGTCTCTTTAGACTGCCTTAATTTGGAACAGTTCCTCAACCTTTTCTTTTATGACGTGTTATTTGGAGAATAGAGACCAGTTATTTTATAGAATATTCCCCAATTTGAGTTTTTCTTATGTTTCCTCATGGAAAGATTCAGGTTATGCATCCCTAGTCAGAAAACTACCTAACTGCTCTTGTGTCCTTCTCAGGATTTCACATCAGGGAGCATTGAGATCTATCTACCCCGTGTTGATAATAGAAATTTTGATCACCAGGTCAAGATGTTTTTCAGTTTCTCCACTATAAAGTTATTATGCTTTCCCTGTTAGATGTAACTAATAAGCAACCTGTGTGAAGGCACTTTGAAATCACGCAAATGTCCTGTTCCTCATCAAGCAGCCCAAATTTAGTGTACATTTATTATCCATTGCTTTGGAAAGACAGTTGACTTTTTTTTTTTTTTTATATGTAAGCAAGATTCTGCAATCTTGCTAAGTCACTTAGTTCTTTTTTTTTTTTAAATAAACAATAAATAAATTTATTTTTAAAAAAGACAATTAAACAAACCCACAGGTGATTCAGATATTAGGGTTATTATAGATTTTAAATATCTGTACATTAATATGTTTGAGAAAATAAACTACCAGATAAATAATATTACTAAAGAGTTAGATGTCTTAAAAGAGAATCAAATGGAAATTCTAAAACTGAAAGATACACTGATTTTAAGAATGCAATAGATGAGCTTGATAAGTAAGACAGACTAAGTCACTTAGTTCTTGTAGGTTTCTTGTATAGATTACTAGGATTTTCTACATAAATGATTATATCTTCTTTGATTAGAGACAGTTTTACTTCTTGCTTTCCTATCTGTATTTTTTTTTTTAATCTTCTTTTTCGTGCTTATTGCACCAGCTAGGACCTCTAGTACAGTGTTGCCTAGAAGAAATTAGAATGGAAATCCTTACCTTGTTCATGATCTCAGGGGAAGCATTCACTTTTCACCATTAGCTGTAGTTCTTTTTTGTAGATGTCTTTTATCAGGTTGAAGAAAGTCCATTCTACTCCTAATTTGCTAATAGTTTCTATCTTGAATTGTCTTTTGTGAAATGCTGTTTCTGAATCTATGATGACTGCATCATTTTTATGTTTAGCCTATTAATATCATGAATTAAATTTATTGATTTTTGAATGTTAAAACGATCTTGAATTTCTGAGTTAAACATCATTGTTGTGATGTATGATCCTTTCTATATATTGCTAAACTAGATTTGCTAGAATTTTATAAATAATTTTTGTGTCTATGTTCCTTAGGTATTGTTTTCTTTATTTTTTTGTTTGATATGTGTATCAGAGTAATACTGGTCTTATAAAATTGGGGCAGGTTCCCTAATCTATAAACTCTTTGTGTAGAATTTGGCATTGCTTCTTCCTCAAATGTTTGTTAGAATTAACAACTGAAGCCAAATGGACCTTGAGTTGTCTTTGGGAGAAGATTGTTAACTACAAAGTTAATTTATTTAATATATATATATAGGTCTATTTAATGTATCTACTGTTTATTGAGTGAGCTGTCATAGCTTATGTCTTTTATGGAATTTGTTCATTTCATCCAGGTTGTCAAATTGGTTGCCATTAAGTTGTTCATAATATTCCTTTATCTCGGTATCATCTGTAATGATGTCCTTTCTCTCATTTCTTATATTGGAAATAGGTTTTTTTCCTCGATTAGTCTAGCTAGAGGTTTATCAACTTTATTGATACTTTTCATGAAACAGCTGTTTGTTTCATTCATTTTCTCTATTTAAAAGTCCATTTTCTATCTTATTGATTCCTGCTCTTTATTATTTTCTTCCTCTGATTACTTTGATTCTCTGGTTACTCTTCTCTCTCTAACTTCTTAAGGTAGATGCCTAGATCATTTATTTCATTCCATTCTTTTTTTTCAATATACACACTTAATGCTCTACATTTCTTTCTACACATTGTCCTAGCTGCATTCAATAAATTTTGGTATGTTCTGTTTTCCTTGCCATACAGTTCAAAATAATTTGTATTGTTACTTGTTTTTTGGCCTATGGGTTTCTTTTTTGATCTATGGATTATTTGAAAGTATATTGTTTAATTCCCAAACATTTGGACATTTTCCCAATAGCTTTCTATATTCTACTTGGATTCTTTTGTGGTCTGAGAACATGGTTTATATGATATCAGTAGTTTCATATTTGTTGGAGTTTGTTTTCAGGTCTACAGTATTGTCCACCTTGGTGAATTTTCCACGTGCACTTGAAAATAATAAGTGTTTTGTTATTACTGGGTGGACTGTTCTCTAAATATCAGTCAAGTCAAGTCAATTTATCTTTAATGATACTTGGTCTACTTATTTATTAATTATATAGAGAGGAAAGTTGGAATGACCAACTATAACTGGATTTGTTGTACGTTATAGTTGTTTATGCCACTTTGCTATATTAAAGTTGATATTCTATTGAGTATATGTGAGATTATGCTTCAGATAGTGACTCAAGAAAACAAAAACTAAAGACTCCAAGTTTCTAGGAGCTATTTTTCAATTTTTTTCTCTTATGTGGAAAACTCATAGTTCACTTAAACTCAGCTGGAGCATGGGTGCTCCATGCCTCTCTGCTCTCAGTATTTATTACATATTCACTGGCCTGTTTCCTGCCGAACATGTGCACAAAAATATCTGCATACTACTGATATATTTATGGATGAAATGACATTATGTCTGGGTTTTGCTTTAAAATGTGCAGCTAAGAAAACAAAAAATACATGACTGTAGAAATGAATTAAGATTTACAAAATCTTAGTACGTTTTGAATCTTGATGATAGAAATCTTTATATTAATCTATGTATTTTATGTACTTTTGAAAATCTTTATAATCAAAGTAAAAATCATATGCGAATAAGTCTATAAAAATATGATTGGTTGGGGGGGGCGCCTTCAAGATGGCAGAGAAGTAAGACGTGGAGATCACCCTCCTCCCCACAGATACATCAGAAATACATCAACATGTGGAACAACTCCTACAGAACAACTACTGAACACTGGCAGAAGACCTCAGACTTCCCAAAAGGCAAGAAACTCCCCACATACCTGGGTAGGGCAAAAGAAAAAAGAAAACATAGAGACAAAAGAATAGGGACAGGACATGCACCTCTGGGAGGGAGCTGTGAAGGAGGAAAAGTTTCACACACTAGGAAGACCCTTCACTGGTGGAGACGGGGGGAAGCTTCAGAGCCACAGAGGAGAGCACAGCAACAGGGGTGCAGAGGGCAAAGCCGAGAGATTCCAGCACAGAGGATCAGTGCCGACCAGCACTCTCCAGCCCGAGAGGCTTGTCTACTCACCTGCCAGGGCGGGGTGGGGGCTGGGAGCTGAGGCTCGGGCTTCAGAGGTCAGATCCCAGGGAGAGGACTGGGGTTGGCTGCGTGAACACAGCCTGAAGGGGGCTAGTGCGCCAAAGCTAGCCTGGAGGGAGTCCGGGAAAAAGTCTGGACCTGCCTAAGAGGCAAGAGACCATTGTTTTGGGGTGCACGAGGAGAGGGGATTCAGAGCACCGCCTAAACGAGCTCCAGAGACAGGCGCGAGCCGCGGCTATCAGCACGGACCCCAGAGACAGGCATGAAACGCTAAGGCTGCTGCTGCAACCACCAAGAGGGCTGTGTGCAAGCACAGGTCACTATCCACACCTCCCCTCCCGGGAGCCTGTGCAGCCCGCCACTGCCAGGGTACCGTGACCCAGGGACAACGTCCCCGGAAGAACACACGGCGTGCCTCAGACTGGTGCAATGTCACGCCGGCCTCTGCTGCCGCAGGCTCGCCCCACATTCCGTACCCCTCCCTCCCCCCGGCCTGAGTGAGCCAGAGCCCCCTAATCAGCTGTTCCTTTAACCCCGTCCTGTCTGGGCGAAGAACAGACGCCCTCAGGCGACCTACACGCAGAGGCGGGTCCAAATCCAAAGCTGAACCCCAGGAGCTGTGCGAACAAAGAAGAGAAAGGGAAATTTCTCCCAGCAGCCTCAAGAGCAGCGGATTAAATCTCCACAATCAACTTGATGTACCCTGCATCTCTGGAATACCTGAATAGACAACAAATCATCCCAAAATTGAAGCCATGGACTTCGGCAGCAACTGTAGACTTGGGGTTTGCTTTCTGCATCTAATTTGTTTCCGGTTTTATGTTTATCTTAGTTTAGTATTTAGAGATTACTGTCATTAGTAGATTTGTTTATTGATTTGGTTGCTCTCTTCCTTTTCTTATTATATATATATATTTTTTTTTTTTTTCCTTTTTCTCTTTTTGTGAGTGTGTATGTGTATGCTTCCTTGTGTGATTTTGTCTGTATAGCTTTGCTTTTGCCATTTGTCCTAGGGTTGTGACTGTCTGGTTTTTTTGTTTGATCTTTTTTTTTTAGTTTAGTTTTTAACGCTTTTGTCATTGGTGGATTTGTTTTTTGGTTTGGTTGCTCTCTTCTTTCTTTCACTCTTTTTTTTATTACTTTTTAATTTTTTTATTTTTAGTAATGTTTTTCTATTTTAATTATTTTATGTATTTACCCTTCCTTCCTCCCTCCCTCTCTCCCTCCCTTCTTCTCTCCCTCCCTCCCTTCCTTCCTCTCCCTTTTCTTCTGAGCCATGTGGCTGACACGGTCTTGGTGCTCTGGCTGGATGTCAGGCCTGAGCCTCTAAGGTGGGAGAGTCGAGTTCAGGACATGGGTCCACCAGAGACCTCCTGGCCCCACCTACTATCAAACAGCAAAAGCTCTCCCAGAGTTCTCCATCTCAACACTAAGACCCAGCTTCACTCAATGACCAGCAAGCTACAGTGCTGGGCACCCTATGCCAAACAACTAGCAAGACAGGAACACAAACCCACCCATTAGCAGAGAGGCTACCTAAAATCATAATAAGGCCACAGACACCCCAAAACACACCACCAGACGTGGACCTGCCCACCAGAGAGACAAGATCCAGCCTCATCCACCAGAACACAGGCACCAGTCCTCTCCACCAGGAAGCCTACACAAGCCACTGAACAACCTTACCCACTGGGAGCAGACACCAAAAACAACAGGAACTACGGACCTGCAGCCTGCAAAATGGAGACCCCAAACACAGTAAGTTAAGCAAAATGAGAAGACAGAGAAATACACAACAGTTGAAGGAGAAAGGTAAAAACCCACCAGACCAAACAAATGAAGGGGAAATAGGCAGTCTACCTGAAAAATAATTCAGAGTAATGATAGTAAAGATGATCCAAAATCTTAGAAATAGAATGGAGAAAATACAAGAAATGTTTAACAAGGACCTAGAAGAACTAAAGAGCAAACAAGCAATGATGAACAACACAATAAATGAAATTAAAAATTCTCTAGAAGGAATCAATAGCAGAATAACTGAGGCAGAAGAACGGATAAGTGACCTGGAAGATAAAATAGTGGAAATAACTACTGCAGACCAGAATAAAGAAAAAAGAATGAAAAGAATTGAGGACAATCTCAGAGACCTCTGGGACAACATAAAACGCACCAACATTCGAATTATAGGGGTCCCAGAAGAAGAAGAGAAAAAGAAAGGGACTGAGAAAATATTTGAAGAGATTATGGTTGAAAGCTTCCCTAATATGGGTAAGGAAATAGTCAATCAAGTCCAGGAAGTGCAGAGAGTCCCATACAGGATAAATCCAAGGAGAAACACGCCAAGACACATATTAATCAAACTATCAAAAATTAACTACAAAGAACAAATATTAAAAGCAGCCAGGGAAAAGCAACAAGTAACATACATGGGAATCCCCATAAGGTTAACAGCTGACCTTGCAGCAGAAACTCTGCAAGCCAGGAGGGAGTGGCAGGACATATTTAAAGTGATGAAAGGGAAAAACCTACAACCAAGATTACTCTACCCAGCAAGGATCTCATTCAGATTCAAAAGAGAAATTAAAACCTTCACAGACAAGCAGAAGCTAAGAGAATTCAGCACCATCAAACCAGCTCTACAACAAATGCTAAAGGAACTTCTTTAGTCAGGAAAGACAAGAGAAGGGAAAGACTTACAATAACAAGCCCAAAACAATTAAGAAAATGGTAATAGGAACATACCTATCGATGATTACCTTAAATGTAAATGGATGAAATGCTCCAACCAAAAGACATAGCCTGGCTGAATGGATACAAAAACAAGACCTGTATATATGCTGTCTACAAAAGACCCACTTCAGACCTAGGGACACATACAGACTGAAAGTGAGGGGATGGAAAAAGATATTCCATGCAAATGGAAATCAGAAGAAAGTGGGAGTAGCAATTCTCATATCAGACAAAATAGACTTTAAAATAAAGACTATTACAAGAGGCAGAGAAGCACACTACATAATGATCAAGGGATCAATCCAAGAAGATATAACAATTGTAAATATTTATGCACCCAACATAGGAGCACCTCAATACATAAGGCAAATGGCTAACAGCCATAAAAGGGGAAATCGACAGTAAAACAATCACAGTAGGGGACTTTAACACCCCACTTTCACCAATGGACAGATCATCCAAAATGAAAATAAATAAGGAAACACAAGCTTTAAATGATACATTAAACAAGATGGACTTAATTGATATCTATAGGACATTCCATCCAAAAACAGCAGATTACACTTTCTTTTCAAGTGCTCATGGAAGATTCTCCAGGATAGATCATATCTTGGGTCACAAATCAAGCCTTGGTAAGTTGAAGAAAATTGAAATCGTATCAAGTATCCTTTCTGACCACAGCACTATAAGACTAGATATCAATTACAGGAAAAACATCTGTAAAAAATACAAACACATGGAGGCTAAACAATATGCTACTAAATAACCAAGAGATCATTGAAGAAATCAAAGAGGAAATCAAAAAATTCCTAGAAACAAATGACAATGAAAACACAACAACCCAAAACCTATGGGATGCAGCAAAAGCAGTTCCAAGAGGGAAGTTTATAGCAATACAATCCTACCTCAAGAAACATCTCAAATAAACAACCTAACCTTACACCTAAAGCAATTAGAGAAAGAAGAACAAAAAACCCCCCAAAGTTAGCAGAAGGAAAAAAATCATAAAGGTCAGATCAGAAATAAATGAAAGAGAAATGAAGGAAACTATAGCAAAGATCAATAAAACTAAAAGCTGGTTCTTTGAGAAGAGAAACAAAATTTATAAACCATTAGCCAGACTCATCAAGAAAAAAAAGGAAGAAGACTCAAATCAATAGAATTAGAAATGAAAAAGAAGTAACAACTGACACTGCAGAAATACAAAGGATCATGAGAGATTACTACAAGCAACTCTATGCCAATAAAATGGACAACCTGGAAGAAATGGACAAATTCTTAGAAAAGCACAACCTTCTGAGACTGATCCAGGAAGAAATAGAAAATATAAACAGACCAATCACAAGCACTGAAATTGAAACTGTGATTAAAAATCTTCCAACAAACAAAAGCCGAAGACCAGATGGCTTCACAGGCGAATTCTGTCAAACATTTAGAGAAGAGCTAACACCTATCCTTCTCAAACTCTTCCAAAATATAGCAGAGGGAGGAACACTCCCAAACTCATTCTATGAGGCCGCCATCGCCCTGATACCAAAACCAGACAAAGATGCCACAAAAAAAGAAAACTACAGGCCAGTATCATTGATGAACATAGATGCAAAAATACTCAGCAAATCCTAGCAAACAGAATCCAACAGCACATTAAAAGGATCATACACCATGATCAAGTGGAGTTTCTCCCAGGAATGCAAGGATTCTTCAATATACGCAAATCAATCAATGTGATACACCATATTAACAAATTGAAGGAGAAAAACCATATGATCATCTCAATAGATGCAGAAAAAGCTTTTGACAAAATTCAACACCCATTTATGATAAAAACCCTCCAGAAAGTAGGCATGGAGGGAACTACCTCAACATAATAAAGGCCTTATATGACAAACCCACAGCCAACATCGTTCGCAATGGTGAAAAACTGAAACCATGTCCACTAAGATCAGGAACAAGACAAGGTTGCCCACTCTCACCACTATTATTCAACATAGTTTTGGAAGTTTTAGCCACAGCAATCAGAGAAAAAAAAGAAATAAAAGGAATCCAAATCGGAAAAGAAGAAGTAAAGCTGTCACTGTTTGCAGGTGACATGATACTATACATAGAGAATCCTAAAGATGCTACCAGAAAACTACTAGAGCTAATCCATGAATTTGGTAAAGTAGCAGGATACAAAATTAATGCACAGAAATCTCTTGCATTCCTATACACTAATGATGAAAAATCTGGAAGAGAAATTAAGGAAACACTCCATTTACCATTGCAACACAAAGAATAAAATACCTAGGAATAAACCTACCTAAGGAGACAAAAGACCTGTGGGCAGAAAACTATTAAGACATTAATGAAAGAAATTAAAGATGATACAAACAGATGGAGAGATATACCATGTTCTTGGATTGGAAGAATCAACATTGTGAAAATGTCTATACTACCCAAAGCAATCTACAGAATCAATGCAATCCTTATCAAACTACCAATGGCATTTTTCAGAGAACTAGAACAAAAAATTTCACAATATGTGTGGAAACACAAAAGACCCCAAATACCCAAAGCAATCTCGAGAAAGAAAAATGGAGCTGGAGGAATCAGTCTCCCTGACTTCAGACTCTACTACAAAGCTACAGTAATCAAGACAGTATGGTACTGGCACAAAAACAGAAATATAGATCAATGGAACAGGATAGAAAGCCCAGAGACAAGCCCACGCACATATGGTCACCTTATTTTTGATAAAGGAGGCTAGAATATACAATGGAGAAAAGACAGCCTCTTCAGTAAGTGGTACTGGGAAAACTGGACAGCTACATGTAAAAGAGTGAAATTAGAACACTCCCTAACACCATACACAAAAACAAACTCAAAATGGATTAATGACCTAAATGTAAAGCCAGATACTATAATACTCTTAGAGGAAAACATAGGCAGAAGACTCTATGACATAAATTACAGCAAGATCCTTTTTAACCCACCTTCTAGAGAAATGGATATAAAAACAAAAATAAACAAAGGGGACCTAATGAAACGTAAAACTTTTACACAGCAGAGGAAACCATAAACAAGACGAAAAGCCAGCCCTCAGCATGGGAGAAAATATTTGCAAACGAAGCAACTGACAAAGGATTAATCTCCAAAATATACAAGCAGCTCATGCAGCTCAATACCAAAAAAACAAACAACCCAATCCAAAAATGGGCAGAAGACCTAACTAGACATTTCTCCAAAGAAGGTATATGGATTGCCAGCAAACAGATGAAAGGATGCTCAACATCACTAATCATTAGAGAAATGCAAATCAAAACTACAGTGAGATACCACCTCACACCAGCAAGAATGGCCATCATCAAAAATCTATAAACAATAAATGCTGGAGAGGGTATGGAGAAAAGGGATCTCTCTTGCACTGTTGGTGGGAATGTAAATTGATACAGCCACTATGGAGAACAGTATGGAGGTTCCTCAAAAAACTGAAAATAGAACTACCATACAACCCAGCAATCCCACTACTGAGCATATGCCCTGAGAAAAGCATAATTCAAAAATAGTTATGTACCACAATGTTCATTGCAGCTCTGTTTACAATAGGCAGGACATGGAAGTAACCTAAGCGTCCAATGACAGGTGAATGGATAAAGATGGGGCACATATATACAGTGGACTATTACTCAGCCATAAAAAAATTAAATTGAGTTATTTGTAGTGAGGTGGATGGACCTAGAGTCTGTCATACAGAGTGAAGTAAGTCAGAAAGAGAAAAAGAAATACCATATGCTAACACATATATATGGAATCTAAAAAAAAAATGGTTCTGAAGGACCTAGGGGCAGGACAGGAATAAAGACACAGACATAGAGAATGGACTTGAGGACACGGGGCGGGGGGAGGGTAAGCTGGGACGAAGTGAGAGAGTGGCATAGACATATATACACTACCAAACGTAAAACAGATAGCTAGTGGGAAGCAGCCACATAGCACAGGGAGATCAGCTCAGTGCTTTGTGACCACCTAGAGGGATGGGATAGGGAGGGTCGGAGGGAGACGCAAGAGGGAGGAGATATGGCGATGTATGTATATGTATAGCTGATTCACTTTGTTATACAACAGAAACTAACACTCCATTGTAAAGCCATTATACTCCTATAAAGATGTTAGGAAAAAAAAAGTGTTGTTACAACGTAAAAAAAAAAAAAAATATGATTTGGGGCATCAAGAGCTACAGACATTTTTCCTTGAAACAAATCTCATTTACCTATATGTTTATCTACCTGTTGGTCATCCGAGGTGTATTGATCAAGAGTTTTCAAGTTGCATTGAAATGCCCTCTTCAAATTACAGTAGCAATTGCAGGAAGGTGAGGTGACTGAGCAGTAGAAGTTGAGAATCTTTATAATTTGCGCTTTGTTGAATTTGGCTAATAGTTTTTGGTGAAACAGAGCAAGGTTATTTAATATAGGATAGTCTGGGCTCAGCATTACTCTTTGCAGTCTTCCTTAGCGCCATCTCCCCATCCTTCTTTAAAGTGCTTTTAAATGCTTTCGCTGTCTTGAGAGTGTCAAAGGAACTATGTCATAAAATAGGTTAACAGAAAAGAAAATATTTAAGTATGTTTTAAATATTTAAATTTATTTATTGATTAAAAATGGTTAATGCACTATGATGGTGGTGATGTGGGGAAATAGGCATTGTCCTATATTCCTGTGGAGTATAAATTATAACAGTCTCTATAGAGGGCAATTTGGTGATATATTTCAAAATTAAAATGGGCATATCTTTTGATCTCACTTCTAGGAATTTAATTTACAAATATGCTCATAAATGGGAGAAATGAAATTTAAGAAAATACTAACATTAACTCATTATTTTTAATATCAAAATACTGAAAACAACCAAAATGTTCATCATTAGACTGTTGGTGATTTGGAATACCATATAGCTGTCTAAAAACTAAAACCTCTGCATACTTAGGAAAAAAACCTTCTAGATACACTGTTAAATTAAAAATTTTTAAATGGGAGGCATTATTTATATCATCTGTGATTCAAAGAAAAAAATATTTATTTGGTGTTTAAAACCCTCAACCATTCAGGCACTGAGCTGGGTGTTAGGGATAAAATATTCCCTTTCATTGATTTTGTTTGTTGAGCAGTTTGTTACCAGGCAAGTGCCTCCCCCAACCCTCCCACCTTCTCTTTGTAAGAGAAGACTCCCTGTGGTTCCCAGATAAGATAGGGATGTCCCGAAAGCAATTTAGTTCATGTCATCTTAAGCTATTTTAGTGTATCCTTATGGAGTCATGGGGCATAAAGGAAGAGACAGTATGCTGTATTAAACTCATCTCAAGGAAGAGGTATCATTATAAAAAATTTGTTGATGAGACAACATGTTAGTTTGCTCATTTAAGGGACTACCAGACCTCCTGGGGTGTGTAGTCAATGGTGGTCTTACATCAATCAGAATGGAGTTAAAATCTGCTTCTGGTGGTTTGAAACTCAGAAATCATTTCTCTACCAAAATAACTTGCAGGAGGCATAGGTTCAGGCCAGTTTGCAAATTTCACAGTATACCTGAGGCTTAGTATTCAAACTCTTTATAAACAAGTAGTGTTATAGAGTATAACGTCCATATTCAGCAGCAAGAATAATAACATGGGTGAAGGTTTCTCTGAGGAAAGAATTTAAGATGCCACCATCTTCTCCAGTAGTTCACGTGCTAATGAAACATATTCCCGGAAACTCACAGATACAATAATGGTCTAACATGACATTGCATATCACACAAATGTGTGGATAAAGTGGTGCTTCCAGGAGTCCCCAGAACCAAGGAGCTAGAACAACCTTTTGCCTAGGAACGCCTATAGCTCTTTGCTAACATCTTGGTCACCCCCTTTCCCTATGCTGGTTCCAGAAATTGGCTAACCTTTTTAGTTTCTACCATCCACACCTATAGATGTTCATAGGGTTTAAGGATTCTCTTCCCATCAAGCTAAAGGTCTCCTTTTTTTTTCTCTCCTTTTTTTCTTTTCAATTCTTACAGAAGTACTTTGAGCAGAGTTTTTCCGCAGTGGCACCATTGACCTTTTAGTCTGGATAATTCTTGGTGGTGGTGGTGGATGGAGCTGTCCTGTGCACCGTGGAATGCTTAGCGGCGCCCCTGGCCTCTAAGCTGCATGCCCCTCCCCAGTTGTGACAACCAGATGTCTTCAGACTTTGCCAGATGTTCCTCGAGGGGAACAAAATCACATTTGGTTGAGAAACAGTAACTTGGAAACCTCTTGAAAATTCTGTGGGTTTGATTGCTGAAATAAGGAGGAAAATTAAGGTTCAACAAATAAGCTGCATTTCTATTCCTTTTTTGTTTTTTATCATCACTGATTTGACCAAGAACTACAGTTTGCAAATGTAGTTCTTGGTCAAATCAAGAACAGTTCTCTGATCACCAGAGAAATGAATTTCCCAGAAGATAAATTACATTTAGCCTACAAAGTGATTTTGTTTTTAAATTAAGCTTTAAGGCATTTAGACTAGGTCTATACTCTACCCTCCAGATTCTTGACAGTCGCCACTATCTAAAGATGCACACACTTGGCCTGCTTCACTTATTTCTATTACCTGTTCTGAACCGTGAAGGATTTGAGTGTGCCAATCCTTTCTAGGGTAGACTATGGAGGAGAAGGCAAGGACTAACATGTATTCATCAAGCATACTTTAAAGCCACCATAGTCCACATAACACTTTATCCAAACTAGAAAAAAAAAAACAACCCTTTCTTAAGATAGTTTTTCTCTCATCTGCCAGAAGGTTATCTGTATACTGATTTTGTCAGAAAAAAATACAACTGCCTGCCATTTGCTAAAGAATTGTAATAAATAAATAAGTCTGCAATGCTTTTGATAAATAGTGTGGCCCCAGGGTTGGGCAGTGCACACCCTGTAAAACCACACATGGGGGTCTTACGTATTTAAATTATGTAAGGTCTATATTCCATAGGGAAACTTTGATTTAGGCTTTCCTGGGAATTTCATTAAGTGATCTGGGTTTAGAGCATATCATTAAAAGAACAGGGCAGATCGTAGAATGAGAGTAAAATCACCATTATCTTATTTTCCCTGTGGTTGAGGGAAAATATCTGCTCTTTCTAATAAGCAGGCATTCCAACTCAGACCCTGTCCTGGACCAGTCTTGGGGATGGGAGGGGTAAAACTCAAGGAGGAATGGTTGAGGGGGAAAAGGAAATAAAAGCAGAGGAGACTTCTGAGTGGTGGTGACATCAAGGAAGAAATGAGTTTCTGAGGCTGATAAAACCTTCTGGCCCACCCCCTGGGCCAGAACTAATCTAGGGAGGCTGTTCTTTCTAGGCTTGACTACTATTTATCTCGTTAGTGATTAGTGGTAACTAGCCAGGGTTCTTAAGAGAGATAATCCCTCCATTTTCATGTTCTCAATTCAACATTCATTTATGATTGTTTCTCTTTCTTTTCTCCATTAATCTTTTTCATTTATTTATTCAATAAATGCTTTTTTCTGTTTATAAAAAAGGTATTTAGTGTTTACTTTTTTACTGCTTGTACCTTTTTCTTATTTAATTTTTGTTGTATATTGGAGTATGGTTGATTAACAATGTTGTGTTAGTTTCAGGTGTACAGCAAAGTGATTCAGTTATTTATATATATATACATGTATATATACATGAATCTATTCTTTTTCAAGTTGTTTTCCCATTTAGGTTATTACGGAGTATTGAGCAGAGTTCCCTGTGCTATACAGTAGGTTCTTGTTGGTTATCTATTTTAAACATAGCAGTGTGTACATGTCAATCCCAAACTCTCAATCTATCCCTCTCCCCAACCCTTTTCCCCTGGTAACCATAAGTTCGTTCTCTAAGTTTGTGTGCCTGTTTCTGTTTTGTAAATGAGTTCAATTGTGTCATTTTTTTGGATTCCGCATATAAGCAATATCATATGATATTTGACTTTCTCTATCTGACTTACTTCACTTAGTATGATAATCTCCAGGTCCATCCATGTTGCTGCAAATGACATTATTTTATTCTTTTTAATGGCTGAGTAGTATTCCATTGTATACATGTACCACATCTTCTTTTTCTATTCCTCTGTCAATGGACATTTAGGTTGCTTCCATGTCTTGGCTATTGTAAACAGCGCTGCAATGAACATTAGGGTGCATGTATCCTTTTGAACCATGTTTTTCTCCAGACATATGCCCCGGAGTGGGATTGCTAGATCATATGGTAGCTCTATTTTTAGTTTTTTAAGGAGCCTCCATACTGTTCTCCATAGTGGCTGTATACATAGTACATACATAGTATACATTCCCACCAACAGTGTAGGAGGGTTCGCTTTTCTCCACACCCTCTCCAGCATTTACTTTTTGATGATGGCCATTCTGACTGGTGTGAGGTAATATCTCATTGTAGTTTTGATTTGCATTTTTCTCTAATAATTAGCGATGTTCAGCATCTCTTCATGTGCCTCTTGGCCATCTGTCTGTCTTCTTTGGAGAAATGTCTATTTACGTCTTCGTTCAATAATGTTTTTGAGCAGCTACTGTGAACTTGCACTATGACAGATCCATGCTTTTATGGAGAAACTATTTTCTAAATGTAACTTCTGCCCAAGCAGCCTCTTCACTGAAGCCCTTGCAGCTGGAGATAATTTTTAGTTTTCTCAGTTTCCATTTTAAAGTTTATTTTTCATTATTGTATCTGAGGTGCAAATGTTAATACAATTTCTGTTAGTATTTTGGCTTAATTATTTTCAGCATTTTTGTTTTGTACCCATTTCTAAATGGTTGTGATTATTGTTTCCATATTATTTTGCATCCTACTATTTTCATTTAGTACTCCATCATAAGCATATTTCCATATTTTTTGGACTTTATAAGCATAATTGAAAATATATAAATAATATTCCCCAAAGAGTTCCTATAGCTTACTTATTAACCTGGTCTCTATAGTAGGATATTTTAATTTTTTCTACTTTTAAAATTATAAATATTTTTGCTATTATAATTGGTAATAGCAACATTTTTTACAAATAAATGAATGTCTTTGGGCCTATCGTTTTTGGATGGTTTCATTCAGGTCAATCCCCAGAAGCTGAACAAATGTGCCAAAGGATATGAACTTCCGCTTCTTGCTCTGATACATACTGCCAGACTGCTTTCCAAAACACATGTTCTGATTTATGATGACTACAGGAGTGTTTGGGTGTGTCGTTTCACTGAAACCTTAACAAAATTGGATGTTGTAGGTTTTACTGATTCAGTTGTTCTTAAAAATAGTACATAGTTTCAATTTGCATTTCACTGCTTTCTATGGATATGAAATTGAGGGCAATTTTGTTAGAATCCCAGAATTTCATCTTTGGGCTCTGGGTGGTGTTATTTCTTTGCCATCACGTGACCATCTACTCAGGCAGTGGCAGTCATCAGAGCTCTTCATGGGTGTTACTCTCCTTTTCTTCTTTTAGCCATAAGATAAGATTCCACCTCCCTACTCCCTTAAGTTAGACGCGGACATATGACTTGCTTTGGCCAATAGATGTGAACAAGAGAGGTGTGTCATTTCTGCCTGAAGATTTTACAAGCCATGTTCCTGCTTTCTTGCAGACACAATCCTGGGCACTGCCTAGCCTGGGTCCTTTGGTGAGAATAACATGAAGCAAAGGCCCTGCACTGACCTGTTGCATGTAGCATAAATGAGAAGGAAACGTGGTTTTAAGCCACTGAGATTTGGCGACTGAGTTAGGAACATAACACACCTGTGTGTCTGGCCCAGCCAGCATAGCTGCTCCACCTGCCTGCATGGCTATGCCATAGTGCCCGTGTGCAGCACCCCTTCAGCACCACAGAACACGCAGCAGACCTTCAAGTCAGGTGCTTTTCCAAACAAGGAAAGAGTGGTACTTACGTACAATCCATTCAATTCCAAGCAACAGAGTGGGTGACAACACCATACATCTGCCAGCTCAGATTATTTTTGTCATCTCAGATTGAAAATTGTTTTAATATTCAGCAGGGAAATAACTTAATGTGGGTTGGCTTCAGGCAACTTTTAAAAAATTGTTTTTCCTTCACGACAGGCCCGTAAAAGCTAATTAAAAAAAAAAGAAGCTAACATTTATTGATCATTCATTATGCTTCAGGGACTGTGCCAGCAGAATCTCCTTTATTTCTCCTTGCAACATGAGCTGTAATCATCCCCCGTTTACAGGTGAAGAAAGGGAGGCTTGGGGTGAATGTCACTTGTGAAAGTCATTCTCTGGTTCATAGCAATACTGGGATGTGAACCAAGGTCCATGGGGCTGTGCACCAGCCACTACATGACAAAGGCCACCTTGGTTTTCCCCAGACTTTCTCAAGGCCCCGAATTGGGCACATTTTGGTCTTGCAAAATGTCCTTTACTACTGTCATCTTTCCCTTTCACCTGCCTTTGTCATATTGTGATCAGAGATTTTATAATATGTATGATTTTGTGGAACCAACACTTAGGAAACAGACACTGTACAGGCTTGAGACACAAACATTAATGAGACATAGTTGCTTCCCTCCAGGAGCTAATACTTTAGAGTAGCACTCACCAGTAGAAGTGCAAGGTGAGCCTCAAAAGCGAGCCATGTATGTAATTTAAAACATATATGTGTGTGTATTTCACTTCTTAAATTAAAAATACACATAACAAAATTTACCATCTTAACCATTTTTTAAAAAATATTTATTTTATTTTTGGCTGTGTTGGGTCTTAGTTGCAGCATGTGGGATCGTCTACTGTGGCGCGTGGGCTCCTCGTTGTGGCGCATGGGCTTCTCTTTAGTCGTGGTGTGCAGGCTCCAGAGTGCGTGGGCTTTGTAGTTGTAGCCCGCATGCTCAGTAGTTGTGGTGCTCGGGCTCAGTTGTCCCGTGGCATGTGGGCTCTCTTAGTTCCCTGACCAGGGATCGAACCCCCGTCCCCTGCATTGGAAGGCGGATTCTTAACCACTGGACCACCAGGGAAGTCCCCATCTTAACCTTTTTTTTTTAAAAAATTTTTTAAACTTTTTTGGCTGTGTTGGGTCTTCGTTTCTGTGCGAGGGCTTTCTCTAGTTGCGGCGAGAGGGGGCCACTCTTCATCGCGGTGCGCGGGCCTCTCACTGTCGTGGCCTCTCTTGTTGCGGAGCACAGGCTCCAGACGCGCAGGCTCAGTAGTTGTGGCTCACGGGCCCAGTTGCTCCGCGGCATGTGGGATCTTCCCAGACCAGGGCTCGAACCCGTGTCCCCTGCATTGGCAGGCAGACTCTCAACCACTGTGCCACTAGGGAAGCCCCCAACCATTTTTAAGTGTACAGTTTGGTGGTATTAAGTACATTTATACTGTTGTGCAACCATCTCCAACATCCACCTCTAGAACTCTTTCCACATATGTAATTTTAAAGTTGTAGTAAATACATTTTTTGAAAAAGCCAAAAGAAACAGATAAATTTTATTTTAATAATATAATTTAACCCAGTACATCCAAAATGTTACAGTTCAAAAGTGAAGCCAATATAGAAAATTATTAACGAGGTATTTTACGTTCTTTTTCTTTCATCCTGTGTTTTTGAAATCTTGTAGATTTCATTTTACGGTTAACAGCACATCTGAATTTGGACTGGCCCACGTGTCAAGGGCTCTTTTTGCCTTATGTGGCTAGTGGCTATCGTATTGCACAGCATAGGTCTAGACGGAAAGATAAAAGCATAGAATGATTATTTCAAGGTAATGAGGAGGATGGTGGGATGGACTGTCCATGGGACACTGTGGGAGGACAGCAAAGGAACACTTACCTCACCCTGGAGCTCCAGGGAGGCTTCGGGAAGATGGTACCTGAGTTGGGCAAAGAGGAGGAGATTTAAGGCATGGAGGCAAGCCATGCAAGGGACTGCCAGCAGTTTGCTGTGGTGAGCAGAAAGTACAAGACAGGGGAAGTGGTAGGAGGTGTGACTTAGCAGGGAGAGCAGGGCCCAATCATGAAGGGCCTTGTATGGGAAACCAAGGAGAGTGGATTTTATTTCATGTCCTTCTGCAGCTTTACGATGTCCTTTCATACACATTAGGTAATTTGGGGACAGCATCGGCCCTTGAGGTGAGCATTTGTGGCCAAGACTACTTATTGCCTCCTCATTCTATTCTCTCCTCCTTCCATACTGTCAGAAGTTCTATTTTATTAGAGGTGACAGTGACCATCGTTAAAATGTACACCTCCCAGCCAGCCTTGCAAATAAGGATGGCAGTTTATTGGATAGGGTTTCTGGGAAATCTCCTTAATATGGGCTGATTCAGAGAGGAATTATGTCATTTATTCATTGCCTCTTCCAGCTTCTTGCTGCCTGGAGTGTAGACTTGATTGCCGGAGTTGCAGCAGTCATTTTTGACTATCAGGCACACTGAGGATGGAAAGTATATTTTAATCACATCAGAGGAGAAGGATTCCATGGTACCTATGTTTGTTTGACTGTGGAACTGCTGCACCAGCCTTGCACTCCCTAATTCTGGACTTCCTTTATATGAGAGAAAAATAAGTCACTCTTTGAGTTTTTGTTGTATGCAGACAAACCTAATCCTGACATACAGGATACATAACCCATTGATTAACTCTGATAGTTCATTTTGCAGAGTTTACCAAAAATCTGAAAAACTAAGTGATCTGATAAGGATCATGTAGGGAGTACTAGTGTCAGAGACAAAACTGAAGCCCGGGAATTCTGACCCCAAAGCCTATGCTTTACTAATTGTACCACTTTGTTTTCCAAAGATGTAATTTCTGTTAATTTTCCCCTCCTGTTACTGCACATTTTCAGGAGAGCTGCTGTGCAGAACAGTGACCTTAGAGTACCAGGTCACAGTTAATGACATAATGTCCTGTATGGGGGATCTAGTAAGATCTGGTGTGCTGACCATTTTGTCCCAGCCCCTACCTGGGCATGGGTGTCCTTTGCCTTGACCATCTGGCAGGAGGCCCATAAAACATAGGGGCAAGTAGTGACCGTGTCTTTCTTTCTCCTGAGCCCCCCACCCACTCCCCAGAGCTGGTTACTTGCTTTTAGGGCTCCCTCTGGCTGCTTCCACTGTGTTCTCCTGACTGTGCAGAGAGAAGGTTCATCCATGCCCTACTCATCCTGCAGGTACAGGATTGTACAGACGTCTGGCTTGCCCTTCTCCCGTCCTGCAGTCTGCCCCCGGCTATGTCACTGCTCAATTAGCATCTCTAGCACAAGATGGCGATACCCCAGTCTGTTAGTTCTGCAACTTGTTGGCATCTCTTCAGAGAGCTCAGCAGGAAAGGAGGTTGCTGACTGAAGGCTAAATGTGATTTTCATATCATCTGCACGGCTCAGTCATCCGCAAGATCTTGTTACTTGCAATTGGCTAAAGCAATCAGTGGTTTATTGAACGTCCTCATTGACCTGCAGAACTACCATCAGCAATACCTCCTCTGCCAGCAAACGGTCCTGAGCCAAGTGCCTTGTGCCTGCCTCCCGGTTCCAGGTGTGGCCAGGTTGTAGCCATGGCCTTCAGATGGTGCTTGCGAGCTGACCTGATACTTGTCACTCCATGGTTTCTCTGACCGTATGTGCCAATATTCCTGCACAGCTGGGTAGAGAAGTATGTCTGCTGCTTGGCTCTGTATCTAGAGATGAAGTGAGTAAACTTTTTCTGTAAAGGGCCAGCTACTAAATATTTTAGTTTCATGGGCCATATGGCCTTTGTCAGAATGACTCAACTCTGTGCTTGCAGCATGGAAACAGCCGTGGACAATATGTAGAAGAATGAAGGTGGCTGTACTCCAATTAAACATCTTTTATGGACACTGAAATTTGAATTTCATGTAATTTTCATTTGTCACAAAATATTATTCTTGCTTTGATTTTTTTTAACTATGTGAAAATGTAAAAAATTCCTTAGCCTGTGGCCGGTACAAAACCAGGCCAGAGGCTGGATTTGGCTCATGGGTGATAGTTTGCCCACCCCTAATCTGGAGGAAGGGTAATGTGATAGTTAAAAGCATGACTTTTGGTGCAAATCCTGGTGCTTTCACCAATCAGCCATATAACTTAACAACAGTCACTTCATCCTTCTAAGGTTTGGTTTCCTCATTGTGAAATGGGAATAGTTCCAGTATGTACTGCAGAGGACTGCTGGTGGATTAAATGAGATAATGGATAAAATGTACATAGCCCAGCGGACTGTAAGCATCCACCACGGGCCCAGTGCTGGGCTAGTCACTACGGGAGATCCAGAGTGAACCAGGCACAGCTGCACTCTCCAGGAGCTAGGAATCTAGCAAGGAGGTGACTGTGTGCCCCAGTAACTGTCACACACATGGCAGAGTGATCATAGCTGTAAGAGAGGCACAGCAGGGACAGTTTGTCATCTGGATGTTTGCAGTGCTGCTTCTGGGGTGTTTGGGAACGCTCAGGGTGTTCTCTCCAAGAAAGCGTAGACCCACCTGGGACTGCCACGGCGAGGCCAGTCCCTGTACCTGTGTCAGCCCCCTGCCGCCCAGTGGCGCTGCGGCGCTGAAGCCCAGCTTCCCCATCACCCTTGCCAGCACGTCTGCTATTTCCTCTGCCCAAGGTCCCTCGGCAGCCACAGAGGTAGAGCTTTCCCTTTCCATCCTTTGTAATATAGCCCACTTGAGGTTTTGGCAGTTAGCGCTTTGTCATTGGTAAATTTCTACTACACGGAAGTCATTCTAATAAAATGTACACAATTTGCCGATAAGTCATTTTGCAGGCAAGGTGAGATGTATGGTTATTGACCTTTGAGGTATTTGCATTATTTTAACTTCTGCTTAAAAACCAATCTTACCCTTACTTCTTTGTAAGATTACTTGTTCTGCCCAATCTGGCCACCAACTAGAATCCTTACTGGGCTTATCACCTGGGGACCACCTACCTGTATATTCCTGGCCTTGAGGATAACAAAGTGACTTGTCGTGAATGCCTAGAACTTCCATATGGTTTTAATGGCATACAGCTTTCTAAATTGTTTCCTTTTATATAACAGATGAATCGCAGACACACTTCTGAGACATAATAATAAGTAGTGATATTCACATACTAACAGCTGATCTTACCTCCAGAAAGAATTGGTGAATCCCTTAGCAGCAGTCCTGATCCTTTTCAGTTTGTTTCCTGAAGTCTTCCTGAACTGACATCACCCACGAATCCTTTTGTGTCCCGTGTTGCTCATATCCTGTGCTGTTCCATCCCAACCTGACCTCGCACCTTCTTGAATCAGGTATTTTATACTGATTGCAGAGCTTTCTCTATATCTCCGACTGCAGTTACTCAAGTTCAAGCCTTTAAAGTAGTGATCTTCTTATTCTTCCTTTTTGCAAAACCCTTTAAGAGGCTCCTTTTCTTCCGATACACTTAAAAGATGCCTGCTGCAGCTGGCAGTTACCTTGGGAATGCCTTCTCTCATTTTTGCACTGTTACAGTTTCCTTCTACTCTGTCCACCCTTTGATCTCCCTTCTGCTGTGACGGTAGGAAGGGGTTTTGAGGTTATTCTAGAATTTTGAAGTATGAAAGGAGCTTCCAAGTTCAGTATGTCATGGAAAGCTGGCCTGTGAGGGCTGTTGTGTAAAACAATTCCAGACAACACTATTCTCTTCGTGGTCTATGTGAATATTTTGTGCAGTGCACAACCCGCATGGCGATACTCAGCTACCGTGGCCCCATGGACGGGACTCATTGAGGCCCTGGTGCATATACTCTGCCTTACTCATGAAGAAGGGGGAGGAGGAAGAAGAAGAGAAGGAGGAAGGGAGAATAGCAGTACTTTTGTAGAGCTTCTTTTGTGCTAGGTACTCTTCTAAGCACCTTACATGTATTAACTTATTTAATTATCAAATAAGAGATTTTTACTTATTCACTCCTATACTGTGCAGTCCCCGTCCTGGACGATGGTGAACAGGCCAGAAACAGGCTTCCTTCCCTCATGCAAGATGTGATCAAATGATTTTTGATGGAACTGATCAAAAAGTTAACGGTGATATCCATGGCAGGACCAAAGCTCAATGCAAAGAAAATTGCTGAAATTGTCATCAGACCCTCCTCAACAATCCACACAGGCTACCTGTTGCATGAGATGACAAATCTAACCTTGTACTGAACATTACATCACCAAGTGGCCTTTCTGTCCAGCCTTAATTTTCTCTGTAACTCCATATGTTGGCCCCTCCACACTGGAAAATTAGGCCACTTCCCCACTTGCACAGCAGACTGAAAAATCTCCCTGCTGGGAGCTTTGCTTCAGGCCGTGACCCTCCTCCTTCCTCTCTGCCTTTCCAAAGGCCTCCTGCTACCTGCAGCTCACCTTTCTCCTCCCCTAAACAGCCTTCCCTGATGGGATGAATACACAACACTTGGTCTCCTTGGATTTTTGAATACAAATTATCCCACATCATTTTGTGTGTAATAATGCATTGGTTTGTAATAGTCATTTTGTGTGTGTGTGTTTCTTCTTTGAGGGTGGGAACCTCATTTCTAGTTTTGTTTGTACCCCCTCTATAGCCCCCGCTCTTGTGCCCAGCACACAGCAGGTGATCAATAAGTGCTTTTTAATAAGGAGCTGACTCACTGCCAGCACTCTGGCCTCCTTGGCTCAGGTTCTTCTGAGGCATGCAGCCTTCCAAGAAAAGCTGACTTTCTTGGCTTCCTTCCATAGTACTGGAATGAATTTCAGTACTAGACCTTTAAAGAAACAACTCAGAAAGGGCCATCCTACCCTTGAGGAATTGCAAAAGAAACAAATCCCCAGTGGAGGGGAGGCCTAGGGGCCCCTTGGATAAAATTCACACCTGTGTCTATTCGTTTTTCTTTAGCAGAATAAAATAATTTCCAACCTGAGCTAACACTAAGTACTTATTATATGACATATATATGTAAACATAGATATAAGTGTATATACATTTGTAAGTAAATGTAAATATGTACGTATATATTTCCGTATATTTATATTCAGCAACCACCCTAGGGGATAGGTATTATTATCAATTCTCATTTTTCAAAGGACACCTTTAAGTAACCTGTGCAAGGTCACACGATAGCAAATAGTAGAGCCACAACTGGATGCCAGACAGGCTAGTTTGAGTCTGAGCTCTTGGCATTTGCACTATATACTTTTATACTGTACCTCTTCGGATTAATTAGAGTCCTGTGAGTGTGTGTGAGTGTATGTGTGTGTGTGTGTGTGTACCTGTGTGTAGACAAGACAGGAAACAATTTTAAAGTGCAATATTTTATAAACTTGATGCTTTTTTCTAGCTTTATTGAGATATAGTTGACATATATCATTGTGTAAGTTTAAGGTGTACAGTGTGTTGATTAGATACACTTATATATTGTGAAATGATTACCTCAGTAGGGTTAGTTGACACCTCCATCACCTCAAATAATTACCATTGTTTTTTTGTGGTGAGAACAGTTAAGGTCTACTGTCTTAGCAATTTCAAGTATATAATACAGTATTATGAACTATAATCACCATACTGTACATTAGATCTCCAGCACTTACTCATAACTGGAAATTTGTACCTTTTAACAGCATCTCTCCATTTCCCTCGCCCCAAACCCCTCATAACCACCATTCTACTCTGTTTCTATGAGTTCAGCTTTTATAGAATCCACATATAAGTGATATACAGTATTTGTCTTTCTCTGTTTGACTTATTTTACTTGCCATAATGCCCTCAAGGTATGTCCATGTTGTCATAAATGCCAGGATTTCCTTCTTTCTCATGGCTGAATGATATTCCGTTGAATATATATGCCACATCTTTTTTATCCATTCATCTGTAGACAGACACTTAGGTTGTTTTCGTATTTTGGCTGTTATGAATAATGCTGCAGTGAACATGGGAGTGCAGATGAACTCTTCGAGATAGTAATTTCATTTCCTTTGGATATATCCCCAGAAGTAGGATTGCTGGATCATATGGTAGTTCTATTTTTAATTTTTTGAGGAACTTCCATACTGTTTTTCATAATGGCTGTGCCAATTTACATTCCCACCAACAGTGCACAAGGGCTTCCTTTTCTCCACTTCCTCACCAACACTTGCAGTCTCTTGTCTTTTTGATGATAGCCATCCTAGCACATGTAAGGAGATATCTCATTGGGGTTTTGATTTGCATTTCCCTGATAATTAGGATGTTGAGCATCTTTTCATGTATCTGTTGGCCATCTGGATGTCATCTTTGGAAAAATATCTATTCAGGTCCTCTGCTCATTTTTTAATCAGATTGTTTTTCTGCTGTTGATTTGTATGAGTTCCTTATATATTTTGTTTATTAATCTTGTATCAGATAGATGATTTGCAAGTATTTTCTCTGATTACATAGATTATCTTTTCATTTGTTGATTGTTTCTTTTCTGTGCAGAAGCTTTTTGATGTAGTCCCACTTGTTTAGTTTTGCTTTTGGTGTCATATCCAACAAATCATTACCAAGACCAATATCAAGGAGTTTCTTTCTTGTTTTCTTCTAGCAGTTTTATGGTTTCAATTCTTATGTTTAAGTCTATAATCCATTTTGAGTTAATTTTAGTAAGTGCTGTCCAATCACATTCTTCTGCATGTGGTTATCTAGTTTTCCCAACACCATTTTTTGAAGATTATCATTTACTCATTGAGTATTCTTGGCTCCCCTGACAAATATTAGTTCACCATATATGTGAGAGTTTATTTTGGGGCTCTCAATTCTATTCCATTGATCTGTGTGTGTATTTTTATGCCAGTACCATATTGTTTTGGTTAATATAGCTTTGCAGTATATTTGATATCAGGAAGTGTGTTGCCTCTAGCTTTTTCTTCATTCTCAGGATTGCCTTGGCTATTCAGGGTCTTATATGGTGCCATACACATTTTAGGATTGTTCTATTTCCATGAAAAATGCAATTAGAATCTTGATAGAGATTGCACTGAATCTGTAGATCAGTTTGAGTAATATCGACATTTTAACAATATTAATTCTTCTGAATGACGAACATATATGTTTCCATTTATTTGTGTCATCTTCAGTTTCTTTCATCAATGTATTATAGTTTTCAGTGTATAGATCTTTCACCTCCTTGGTTAAATTTATTCTTAAGTGTTTTGTTTCTAATGCTATTGTAAATAAATATAGTTTTTAAAAATTTCTTTTTCAGATATTTCATTGTTAATAAGTGTATAGAAATGCAACTGATTTCTGTATGTTGATTTTGTATCCTGCAAATTTACTGAATTTGTTGATTAGTTCTAACAGTGTTTTGGTGGAATCTAGGATTTTCTCAATATAGGGTCATATCTGAACACAAAGACAGTTTTACTTCTTCCTTTATAATTTGTATGCCTTTTCTTTCTTTCCTTCTTTCTTCTTTCCTTACTTCCTTTCTTTTTCTTCTAATTGTTCTGGCTAGGACTTACAGTACTATGTGAATAGGATTGGTAAGAGTGGGCACCCTTCATCTTGTTTCTGATCTCAGAGGAAAAGCATTCAACCTTTCACCATTGAGTATGATGTTATCTGTGGGCTTGTCATACATAGCCTTTCCTATTTTGAGGTACATTCCTTTTAATTAAAAGGGATAAATCTTTTTAATGTGCTGTTAAATTCCATTTGGTAATAGAGTGTTGAAAATTTTTACATTTATGTTCATCAAGGATTATGGCCTATGTAGTATTTTTGTTGTTGTTTGTTTTGTTTTTTTGTAGTATCCTTATCTGACTTGGTATCAGGGTAGTGCTAGCCTCATAAAATAAGTTCAGGAGTATTTCCTCTTCTTCAATATTTTGGAAGAGTTTGAGAAGGATAGGCATTAATTCTTTAAATGTTTGATAGAATTCATCAGGGAAACCGTTGGACCCTGGGCTTTTCTTTGTTGGGAAGTTTTTCTTTTATTACTGATTCAGTCTCCTTATTCATTATAGCTCTGCTCAGATTTTCTAATTCTTCATGATTCAGTTTGGTAGTTTGTATGTTTCTAGAAATTTATCCATTTCTTCCAGGGTATCCAGTTTGTTGACGTGTAATTGTTAATTGTAGTATCTTTAATCCTTTGTATTTCTGTGGTCTTAGTTGTAATGTCCCCTCTTTCATTTCTGAAATAATTGAGTCTTCTTTTTTTTAAAGATAGTGTAAAGTTTTGCCAATTAACATTTACCTTTTTAAAAAATAGCTCTTCGTTTTGTTGTTGTATTCTGTTGTTTTGCTGGTCTCTATTTTTATTTGAATCTGCTCTGATCTTTGTTATTTCCTTCCCTCTGCTAACTTTGGGCTTATTTTCTTCTTCCTTTTCTAGTTTCTTGAGGTATAAAGTTAGGTTGTTTATTTGAGATCCTTCTTTTTTCTTTCTGTAGTTGTTTATTATTATAAACTTCCCTCTTAGAACTGCTTCTGCTGCTTCCCATAGGTTTTGGTATGTTGTATTTCCATTTTCATTTGTCTTACATATTTTTAAATTTCTTTTTTGACTCATTAGTTATTCAGGAGTATATTGTTTAATTTCCATGTATTTGTGAATATTCCAGCCTTCCTCCTGTTACTGATTTCTAGTTTCATACTGCTATTGTCAGAAAAGATACTGGTATGATTTGTTTTGATACTGGTAAATTTGCTAGGACTTGTTTTGTGACCTATCGTATGATCTATCCTGGAGAATGTTCTCTGTGCATTTGGGAAGAATGTGTATTCTTCTGCTGTTGGATGGAATGTTCTATATAAATCTGTTATGTTCATTTGGTCTAAAGTATAGTTCAGGTCCAATGTTCCCTTGTTGTTTGGTTGGTTTATTCACTGTTGATAGTGGGGTATTGAAGTTCTGTACTATTATTGTATTGTTGTCTATTTTTCCCTTCAGATCTGCTAGTATTCGTTTAATAGATTTAGGTGCTCCAGTGTTGAGTGCATGTATATTTATGATTGTTATCTCTTCTTAATTGATTGACCCCTCTATCATTATATAATCACCTTGTTTTTCAGTTTTTACAGTTTTTGGCTTAAAGTCCATTTTTTTCTGATGTAAGTACAGTTGACCCTTAAACAATACTAGGTTTGAACTGTGTGGGCCTATTTATATGCAGATTTTTTTTCAGTAAATACATACTGCATTACCACGTGATCCATGGTTGGTTGAATCCATGGATGTGGAACCACAGATGTGGAGGGCTGACTGTAGTTATATGTGGATTTTCAACAGCATGGGGGGTTGGCAGCCTTAACCCCTGTGTTGTTTAGGGGTCCACTGTATAGCTACCACTGCTCTCTTTTGGTTTCCATTTGCATGGAATATCTTTTTCTGTCCCTTCACTTGGATTGGAGCCTTTGTGAGTCCTGAAAGCTGAAGTGAGTGTCTTGTAAGGAGCATATAGTTGGGTCTTATTATTTTTATCCATCCAGCTACTCTATGCCTTTTGACTGCAGAAATTAATCCAATTACATTTAGAATAATTATTGATAGAGTAATTATTGATAGGTAAGGACTTGACTAATGCCATCTTTATTATTTTCTTGCTGAACAAATTCCCTTGTTCCTTTTTTTCCTCTCTCGATGCCTTCCTTTTTGAATTGGTAATTTTCCACAGTGGTATATGTTGATTCCCTTTATCTCTTGTGAATATACTATAGGTTATTGCTTTGTGGTTACTATGAGGCTTATACAAAACATCTTATAAATATAACAGTCTATTTTACACTTATAATAACTTCAATAACACAAAAACTATACCCTTTTATACACCCCATGCCTGTTTTAGTTTTGATGTCTCAATTTACCTCTTTTTATATGGTGTATTTATTAACAAATTATTTTAGCTATAGTTATTTTTAATACTCTTGTCCTTTAATCCTTATACTGGAATTAAGTGGGTAACACACCATGTTACAGTATGACAGTATTCTGAATTTGACTATATACTTACCTTTACCAGTGTGTTGCATATTTTCAATGTTTTTATGTTACTCATAGTGTCCTTTCACTTCATCTGAAAGAACTCCTTTCAGCATTTCTTGTAAGGGAGGTCTAGCAGTGATGAACTCCCTTAGCTTTCGTTTATCGGGTAGTCTTTATCTCGCCTCCATTTCTGAAAGATGCCTTTGCCAGATAAGATACTCTTTGTTGGCAGTTTTTTCTTTCATCACTTTGAATACATCATCCCACTGTCTCCTGGCCTGTAAGGTTTCCGGTGAGAAATTACCTGATACTCTAATGGGGGTTCCCTTGTAAGTTACAAGCTCCTTTTCTCTTCCTGGTTTTAAAATTCTCTCTTTGTCTTCAGCCTTTGACTGTTTTATTATAATGTGTGTCGGGCAGAATCTCTTTGAGTTTGTTTGGTGACCTAAATTCATGAACTTAAATACCCAAATTTCTCTGCAGATTTTTGAAATTCTCAGCCATTATTTCTTTAAGCAAGCTTTATGCACCCCCCCCCCCTTTTCCTCTGGAACTCCAGTAATTTTTAAGTTGTTTCTTTTTATGATGTCCCATAGATCACATATGCTTTGTTCACTGTTTTTCATTCTTTTTTCTTTATTCTCCTCTGACTGGATAATTTCAAAGGTCCTGTCTTCTACCTCACAACTTCTTTCTTCTGCTTGATCCATTCTGCTATTGATGTTCTCTATTGCATTTTAAAATTTAGTTCATTGTATTCTTAAGTTCCAGAGTTTCTGTTTGATTCTTTTTTACGATTTGTCTCTCTTTTTAAACTTCTCATTTTGTTCATGCAGAAAAAACTTTTCCTGATTTTGTTGAATTGTCTTTTTGTGTTTTCTTATAGCTATCCAGTTTCCATAGAACAGCTATTTCAAATTATTTACTGGATAAATCACAGATCTCCATGTCTTTTTGCTTGGTTACTAGAAGATTATTGTGGTCTTTTGGTGATGTCTTGTTTCCTTGATTTGTCATGTTCTTTGAAATTTGCTTTGCTGTCTTCACATCTGAAGTAGCATCACTTCCTCCAGTCCTTACTAACTGGGACAGCAATACCTTCCATCAGCCCTGCTAAGGATTCCGAGGCTCTCAGACCTTCTATGGATACATCTGCTCCGTGTTTGTTGCTCCCTCTTGTGACAGAATTCTTAAGTTTGAATGTCTTCTCTTGATCCTGCAATGCCCCAGGCTGAGTGCTGACAGTCTCCCTTTGTCTCCCCAAAGGTGGTGCTAAAGCTTAAGTTTATGGGTTCTCCCTGGCCTACAGATTTGGGCTAGCTTTCTGTACATGCTCACTAGCTATTTGTCAAAGCTTGCTGTCACTGACGCTCTTGGGAGCTTGCATAGGAAGCTGGCCACAGGGTAGATATGTGTGTGGGTAAGGCACACAGAGCATTGGGGATGCACATGGGCCAGTTGGGGAGATCCACAGGTGAGGTGTCCCCAGCAGCTCATTGGTGAGCTTCTTGGTGGAGTTCACAATGCAGTTAATAGGATTCTTGTTCATTTCATGCCCTCTGAGAATCCTGTCTGCTCGTCTCCCAGTCTTCCCTCATCCCCAGTACATGCTGCTTATGATTCAGTACTGTGGATGGGGCAAAAGAGATATGAGTGTCTTTGGCAGCATCCTGCACAGCTGCGGAAGCTGGGCACTTACACACTCTCATTTTTCACCGTGGTAGAAATCACAAGCAAGATCTCTCTTGGCCCTGAGCTTTACTGCCTTGGGTGAGGGGTAGTTTGAGTAATGTGAAAATGTTCCTCTTACCCTCTCCATTGTGTCCAAATTCACTTTTTGTTTTGCTTCAATGGTGTGGGCACTTATCTGTTGGAAACCTGGACTTCCACAAAAGATCTCTTGTCCATGGGTGATTATCTAAGACAGTGTTTTCCAGGGCCTCCCAGACCATGGCTAGGAGGGGCTGGAGCCAGTTCATGGGCCACTCAGGGCCCACAGCTGGGACCAAGATCTGCATACCTATTACCCAACACATGGGTGGGTGAGACTTCTCCTGGGTTTCTTGGTGTATGGTGCTGGATCCCACAGCTCCCACAAAGGCACTTTTGTCCATGGATGGATACCAAATTGTTATTGTTAGGAAGGGGGGGTTGGACAGGAACAAGAGACGTCTTATTCAGCTATGATGCTGATATCACTCTAAACTTGATATTCATACCATGTATATTGATAGTTACCTGATTTAAAAGGACAGTGAGATCTTTTTTTTTTTAACATCTTTATTGGATTATAATTGCTTTACAAAGTTGTATTAGTTTCTGCTGTATAACAAAGTGAATCTGCTATATGTAAACATATCCCCTCCCTCTTGCGTCTCCCTCCCACCCTCCCTATCCCACCCCTCTAGGTGGTCACAAAGCACTGAGCTGACCTCCCTGTGCTATGCAGCTGCTTCCCACTAGCTATCTATTTTACATTTGGTAGTGTATATATGTTCATGCCACTCTCTCACTTCATCCCAGCTTACCCTTCCCCCTCTCTGTGTCCTCAAGTCAAAAGACAACAACAAAAAAGAATAATATGTGACAGATGGCATATATGACTTGCAAAGCCTAAAATATTTACTATTTGTCTTTTGCAGAAAAAGTTTGCCAACCCCTGATATATAATATTGACTTTGTTTTAAGTTATAAAAGGATCTTATATCCTACAGTCATTCTGAAACTTGCTTTAATATTCAGCCCTATTCTTGAAATCTGTGTTTGTTGGCATATGTATCTACTTTAGTCCTTTTAATGGCTGCATGGTATTCCATCGTATTAATATAGCACACTTTTCCTACTCATTCCTCTGCTAGATGGACAGTGACATTGTTTACACCCTTCACTATTAAAAAAGTCAAGAAACATTAAAAAAAAAAAGTGAGAAATCAGCTAGAGTATTTTAAATAAATTTTTGGCAAAATTTTGCCAACCTAGAATAATAAATAAATAGATGTTGAAAGTAACATCTCCAAATAAGGAAATTCTGCAGTTACACACAGAGAACCCTTTGGTGTCATGATTTTGTAACACTTGGAGTCAAAAGGATTTCCCTGTTTAGCCAGTCTCTCTGGCTGCAGCTGAAGTCATTTCCCTGTTATTTATGTTACATTGATATGTTATATCTTAATTTTTGTTTTTGTTCCTTATTTTCCCAGCCATCTTCATTCATTACATAGACAGCTTCTTCCAGTGTAGAATATGGACTTTCTGTATTTTAGAATTTCCCACTTTCTGGAATGCAGATAGTGGTATTGGAAGGAACATTGACCTTGCTAATTTTTACTCAGAACAAACTGTGTCTTTCCCTCTCCATGTGTACAGTGGCGATCAGAATACCTCTTGGCAGTGGGAATTGAATTAAGTGACACCATAAATGTGCAAACATTATCAAATGGAGCAGTTCATAAATGTGTGCTTGCTTTTTAACCGTGGCTGAGACTGGTAGCAGGAAGTATCTCTCTTCTCTGCTCCTGATTGCTCTTTTGTGTTTCTCTCCCCTCGTGCTCTTTCCCCCAGCCTCCTCCTCTTCACTTTGGTTCCTGGGCAGCTGCTACTGTGAAGACAGTGCAGATCCCATCTGCTTTTAGCATATGGGACCAACGCTGTTGCTTCCAAAGTCCTCGCATTTGCTGTTCAGAGCAGGGTGGGTTATTGTATGGAAAGTGAGGCAGAAAATTCCAGAATGATTTAACAACCAGTCTTTGTTAAATCTTCATATAGTAATGATGAGAACAATAGATCAATTTTTCTATCCATCATCCATCCATCTCCCACTTTTTTCTACTGAGAAGTTGTTTCCTCACACTTTTATATAATAAAATATAAATAGATAAATTTTAAGATCAGGGAAAATATAGAAAGACTGAAGCCAAGAGGAAATTAAAACACAAACCTGCATATTATAGGACCCATAAATCATGGGTACTGTAATTACTGCCAACCCATGATTTTGGCTCTGAGCATCCTGGTACCCAAGCAAAAGAGAAAACGCTGTTGACTTATAAGATTCCCAGTGTCCATAAGGGGCAGATCAGTGGTAGGTGGGCAGAATGTCAAGCCAAGTTTCCCTTGGCATTTCACTCTGAAGAAAATTTTTCTCGAGCGGGCTCCCAATAAGATTTGGAGCATTTTTCAGAGTAGAGTATCAAGGGTTCTAAACTCAGTGCTCATTCTAGAGCTAGGATGCAGTTAAAGTTTCAGATACACCCTACATATAAAAAGAACTGCTGGTTGTAGTTATGAAAACACTGAATGATAACCAGTATTCCTGGATTTAATTTTCCTGACTTTGGAAAATTAAAATGGTCGATGTTATCCACCATTCCATATGAGGAAAGTATAGATGGATGTCAGCCAGGAAGCATTCATTCAACTGTTAATAAATCCACTAGCCGTTTGTCATCAAAGTAAATGGTTGGATCAGTTTGTTAGGGGATGATGATAACGCAGTGCATGCTGTGGGCATCCTGAGTGGAATTGCTCTTCGACTGTGGATGTCACACTCTTGAGTCTCCTTGATCATATCTAATTACAGGGGAAGGTTGGGGGAGGTGGATGGTCTAATAAAAGCTCATCTTCACAGCTGAAATCACACTATAGGTCAGTCAACAGTACCATATTCATATGAAAATTGTTTGTTTGGGAATGATAGTGATCATTTCACCAGAACTTATCTAATAGCTCTAGAGTTAGAGTTTGAACCTGCCGTAATGAGTGTCTGTACAAAACAGCCAAATAAAATCATTGTCGAGAAACTCAGCAACTTCTTCTGTAAGCCTAAAATGCAACTAACAATTGATTGAAAAGATAGCATGATAAAGTGTGTTTGGCTATCATTTTCCTTAGCTTCAGTGATTTCATGGTGCTTAGAAATTGAAGGGAAGTAGTTGATATTTTAAGTTGCAGACTTGCTGTCCACTAAGTTTTGCAATGGACCCCTGGGGATATGGGATCGCAGACTCAAATGCCTGCAGAGCCCAGGCAGGTCATGGAAATGCATGAAGTGAGCTGGTTGCAAATAAGAAAGAATGGTGGGAGCTGTGGTGAACTGGAAATCTCGTATTCGTTCAAAAGGTGGTAGCAGCTACTTCCCTCATGTGATTGTTGCCACAGAGCAAGTCAGACCTAGGGATTTCATGAGGTGCAATTTTAGCCAGAAATTCACATTTCTTGTGAGATTTTTTTTTCTGATTTTTAAGACATATGATGACCAGGTTTAAAAGTGCCTGTATGCTGGATTTAGCCTCTGCTCAGTCATTTTGCACACAGTGGACCAGCTATATAAATGTGAAAGAGGAAACAAGAGAAAAGCAAAGAGATTGAGCTAAGAAGACACATGCACATCCATGCTTTTAACCAATTATAGGTTCATGTCATTGGGAAAACTATAGTAGGTGCATTTTGCTTTCTAAAAATGAAGACAAGATTAATTTCCTACAAGTATTGTATGTAGTATTACTGTTAAATCCATATTTGAATGGGAAGAGAGCTAGATCTTAAAAGTTGTATTGCAAAACCAAAAGATGCTACTTGTCATCTGAAAATTTTTTTTTTTTTTTTAATGTAACTTGAAATCTCAAGTCTGCCAGGTATAAAGTCCTTTCTTTCCTTTGCCTTGCAACAGGTACAGAATTTCTCAGCCGAGTTTATGGGTATTTTTGTCTCATTCGTCTACAGATAATATATAAAGAGACGGCCCAGAGAGATTTTTGTATCTAGTTATTATGCTAAGTTTTCACTTGGCAAAGTGAAGTGCCCCAAACATTATGTACTGAAGGTACAGTCTGCTATTTCAAATTTTTAAGTTTCATGTTGGGTTACAGTAATGCTTACCTAAAGTTAACTGTTCTGGGAATGTAGGGAGTATGGCATAGGCAGCTGTAAAAATGTTGGTTTAAGTTGTTAAACATCATTTTAAAAACTGTGTAAATCTAATCAAGTTGGAAATGTGCCTGATGACACCTGTTTGGTGTTCACCTATGCTGCTTTGCTTGCTGGGAGGCATGCAGAGGCCTTGGGAAGCCATGAGAACTAATTGAATAATGGCTCGTGCAGCCACATAAATAAATTAGTCCCTCTGTGAATATATGCTAAATGCTCCAGAAGGTGCATTCTGGCCTTACTTAGTGAACTGAGGTACCATTTGTCTTTCTGCAAGTCTGTTGACCTTCAAATGACTAGGTGGTTTTGTGGAATTCAGTCTTGATCCTAAGTAGTGCACATATGGGAGGGTCTTCACTGAAATTGGTTAAAAAGTAATGGTAGAAATGAGCCCAATTGCAAAGAGACTGATTCACCTCTAAGGTAGAGAAAAGTATGGTGTAGATTAAAAAAAAAAACACTTGAAATGAGTACAACATAAAAATATATAAAATTGTTAGTAAAACCGAAACCCAAACCAAACCCAAATCAAAAGGACTCTTAAACCTGAGTCAACTGGCAATGACTAAGAAAAAACAAAAAACAAAAAAAAATTCTTGTGAAGTGGGAGATTTCTGTTCTAGTCAAGGCTACCTATACAAAGTAGCTCAGGACAAAAAAGGAAAGTTACTGTAAGGAAATGTCTCATGACATTTAAGGCAGAGGAACAGAGTGTCCTGAAACAGGTATTATCTGTGTGGTCTTCCCCATCTGCATCTTTCTGTGTTGTCATCTCTCTCAACTGCCTATTCCTCTTGTACTTGACCCTGCCTGGCTACCTCCCCTAAGACTACATCATCTTGTAGCCAGGGTGATTCAGTAATTTATCATCCCAACCAGGACTCTTTGAGCGTGAGAGGGAATGAGACCAGCAGTCTCTCCAGGATGGCAGACATAAATTGCAATGTCCCAGGTAAACCAAGATGTAGGATCACTCCTCTTTGGAGCCCCAGAGCCTATCCTGTTTATTAGTGCCTGGGTCTTTTGGTCCAGGCTGAGTGACCCGTTAGTCAGCAGCTCATTCTTAACTAATCTGCTGGATAAGATACAGGATCTAATGGTGCAAACAGAACATCAGGAGCTATGAGCAGGGCCAGAAACTCTTAGGGAGTATGGACAGGAAAATAGAGCTGGTAACTGTCACAGTGTCAGGGATTCAACATGTCATAGGACCAGAAATGTTAGATCAGTTGCTCTGTAGTAACCTTTCACACAGCAGCGTGCTCTGGGAGCAAAAGCTGGGTTTAAGCTAGCCCCAGTTCAAAGATTTCCGAAGCCAAGAGACTTACTGTCTATTTTCCATGGCTCACCATCCTCCAGTTTGACCCCTGAAGTACATATATTTTCTCACTCCCATTTCGCCAGTTTCAACTTAGTCTATAATGCTTCTACCTCTCTTTTGGCAGTGGTCAACTGTGGTTAATCTACTCTCCTTTCTTCTGATAACAGAAGCCCAGTTTTCCTTTGGGTTTAGATAGGGCTGACTCAAGTCTGGTCAATAGGCATTGATCCCTAGCCATAGCAATTGATTCAGAGATGGGTCTTTAATTTAACTTGGTTCAATGAGACTTAATCTGGGGCTTTTGTTGGAACATTTTGGAAGGACTGGGCTTGCTAAGCTAATAGCAGTGTTGTTCTGGAGATGATGATAGTCATCTTGCCCTGTGGGAGGGGAACCCGCCTGAACCTTAAGGTAAAACAGAGAAGTACAGAACTAGAGCGAGAGACCAAGAGCGAGAGAGAGAAAAGGAAAGAAAGAGAAGGGGGTGGTGAGGTGGGACTTAAGATCATTTGAACTCCTGGACACAGCCGTTCTTGAAAATGGAATTTTAATCCTGGATTTTTCAGTTTGGTGAGCCATAAAGTTCCTATTTCAGTTAAACTTAGTTGAATTTCCACCTCTTGCCAACAAAAGAGTTTTCACTGGTATCCTTTCCTTAGAATTTTGTTCCTGCTTTGGCTTAGTCACTTATCCCTCTGTCCAAGGCTGACCCCTGATCCTTCTGTTTATTGGAAACCGCACAGTTCTCAGATCTTGGTCTTTCCTTGCTGATGGGTGGAGTGTCAGGGCAAGTGTGCTAGGATCCCACAGGGATCAGGCAACTGGCTCAATATTCAGACAAATGAGACAAATGAGCAAACTGTCCTTACTTTCATAAATGGTGAAGCTCTCTATTTTACTAATGTTTTGGTGACTGCTGGTCATCTCAGAAAGTGTTTAATTGGTTAAAGACATGCATGTAGATTGCCTCTGACGTTTGATACGATTCGTAATCCAGTTATTTTGCATAAGATTCTTCATATTTAGAGATATGACAGATATACAAAATACTCCCAAATAGCCTATCCCAGTGCTTTGTACTAATGTTTTGTTTGTACAAAAATAATTTTAGTTAAGTATTACATAGGTTATGAATTATAGGTTTGGTTGCTAATTGTAAGGCTTTGAGAGGAGAGCAAAACCAAATAAATACATTTGATTTCTTAGAGCTTATAAGCATATTTATTTTAAGAGAGGTTGATTGGCAGTTGCTCTTAAGAAATGCTAACAAATTTATTTTAAAGAGGAGACAAAAGCACTAGCTTGAAGTTTGGGGAAGCTGTCCATTTTTCTAGTTTTCTCATGTGTACAATAGAAACCTACAGTGTCTTATAGTAATGCTATCTATGGTGGGCACTCAGAGAATCTACTTTATGTCTAATCACTTCCCAAAGGCTCTACCCTCTAACTACCATCGCATTGGAGACTAGGTATGATTTTCAGGGGGGACAGACATTGTCTATAGTAATGCTCACTGGAGGTTCCAAAATAAGATGCAGTAATAGTAACCCATCTTCTCTTCTTCAGTTCTCCAAACTAGAGGGAGAGACTTTTGGTAAGAGGAGTGAAGGGATCTTTAAATCCAGCAGGTGATTATGCCTTTGGAAAACATTTTAGCAAGGAGTTCATTTTTTTTTTTTTTTTTTTTGTTTTGGATGGAGGAGACTTTTGATCTGCAGGCACCATTTGTTTGAAAGATGCCATTAATTCTGTAGAGCCAGGATGACTCCCAGAGGAGAGTAAAGAAAGGCCAGCTGTTGAGAACATAATAAAATTTAAATGGTATTCACATTTGCATATTGTCTCCTTTAACTGCTTAGAGCAGAAAAAGTGGGAGGATATGGCTCCGAACCACTGCTCTGGAATAAGGAGATCCCTGTGGGGTGTTTCCCAGAGGTCTGAGGGCAGAGTAGATAAGGATGGGGAAACACCCTCAATTGCTAGTAAAAGCCAAGTGCCTCGGACACAGCATGGATTATGAGTAAAATGGGAACTCCTTTCAAAGGACACGTTTATCCGCACTGTTTCTGAAGAGAATGGCCTGGTGGAACTGGCATTGTAACTACTCTGGCTGTAAACCATCATATTTTGTCATTTCTCAGCACAATACATAGATGTAATTTTCTCTATCATATAGATATTAACCAAGGACTTGACAGTTCCATGCCTCAGCCATGATTCTAACTATTCCACTTTGATTCTCAGACTTGACTTAGGTTCTTTCTTGACAAACCATTACTTTCAATTTTAGCATGTAGTTATACTCAAGGATCAGTTAAAGACTGCTCAGACACAGCATTTCCTTTTTGTTCTGTTACTCCTAAAAGACCAGATTGAAGGGATCTGTTTTTGTTTGCTTGCTTCTCTTAAATAGCTACTATTTACAAGTGATACTGTCTGTGGTGCTTGCCGTACAGAGTTTATTTACCAAGATGTAGCATCTTTCTGTGCCAGGAAAGGGTAATACCTGTCTGACTGCCTCAGCTGTTCTGGCCACATGTCCCAAAATTATACTGGAAAATCCACAACTGACAATATGATAATCATGGTATGGATTTTTTTAAAAAGGTCAAACTGTAGACATTATTGCAGAGCTGCTTTTGGACTATCTTGAATAATTTACAAATAGCCCATTTTAATTCTCTCTAGTCCATCAGCTCAAATTTGCCAGATTAAGGTCTTTTTACTGGGAAGGAAGTAAAAGATATCTATTTTCCTATAGTCAGTATACAAAAAAGGGAACAAAAGTGACCATGTGCCCCCATTCAATTCTGCTTCTCCTGGTTTCATGGTCCTTAGAATCAAGGGTTTATTTTCTCCTATTTATTCCCTCATCAGAGGTGTGTGAACTGAAGTATTTGGGCCCAGTTGGCAGTGAAAGTTTAATTAATCAAAAAGTTCTAGTTAGGTATCACTGGCAGAATCAATTATCTTTGGTTATGGTGCAATTTAAGTCAAAATCTGTTCACGGTCTGAACTCCTAAATGTCAGTATTACTGTTCTTTTCTTCTTTTTTTAATGAAGAGGAACATAATATTCACATTAAAAAGTTTCCATACCTTCTTCATTCCTGCTCCCAAAGTTAGATAAATGCAAATTGAATTTCAGGAAATTTCCAATACAGATATATTCTATGTGTGTTTCCGGAGAAAGGCATAGCAGTCTCAGGTATAGGTGGGAACTGATTAGATCATAAGGGTGGAGCCCTCATGAATGAGGTTAGCATCCTTACAAAAGAGACCCCAGGGAGCTCCTTTGCTCCTTCCACCACGTGAGGACGCAGACACAAGTCTGTAGTCTGCATCTCAGAAGAGAACCCTCACCAGAACCTGACCATTCTGGCACCCTGATCTCAGACTTGCAGCCTCCAGAACAGTTTTTAAGGACAACTTTTATTGCTACCAGAGGCTTTTATCATCAGTACATGGTTCTGACCGCAATACCTTCTTCAGACTGCACAGGGAGCTCAGGACCCAGAAGTCATTAAGAGAAATACAGGTAGGCTGGGGAGGCAGGGGGATTAACTTTTATCAAGAAAATCCTAATAGCTTAACATAAAACTAGGGTACTGAATTCAGTTATTACATGTTACAGACCCAAATCATAGAGCTGCCCCAACATCTAGACAGTCTCTCCTACTGATTATAAATGAGTGAACTGAATAGTTCATTTATAATCAAAATAAATTTCTGTTATTTATATAAGTCACTCTGTGCCACTCTGTTATAGCAACCCAAACGGACTAAGACAGTGTCTTTAGTGGCTACCAGAGTCCTTTCTTCTGGAGACTGAGGAAAGGGGAGAAATAAACAATTAAATTTCTTTTCCTTTTTAATATGTGATTTTTTTTCTATCGTTATACATCAGGTGGAAACACAGACATTTCTTTTATTTACACACATTAATTTAACCATTAAAATAAAGGTAAGGGTGACTTGTGAAGAGAACATTCTCTTGGCAGCCGTTGTGACAGAATTCACAATAGTCAAGAGTTAATTGATGTTGATTCCTGGACTTGCCAATATCTGACTTCTAATTTCCTAAATCCCATAAATACATCCCAAACTGGTCAAACTAGAGACCCTGATTTTTGGTTTATCAAATGTGGTCCCTGTGCCAGGATTACAGAGTGATGATTATAGTGTGTATAATGTAATACGATTGGATTTTTTAAAAATAGCAAACACAGAGCCAATACATCCAAATTAGTATTGATTTTGGAAGGCTGTTTATGTATTGCATGAATGCTGGTGTAACACAAAACTTCTTTGGAGCTTCTCTTTCACCTTTTCCTTTGAAGACAATTGGTGAGGTACACAAGCAGACTATCCTTATTACTTTATATAAAAATTTTGCTTTTAAACCCAAAATGGTACTTTGCAACTCACCACACATCCTATTCACTAAATTAGGCAGCCATTACTTTTGGCTGTATTAAAGGTAAAATTTCCCCCAAAGGATAGAGACTTGAAACTGTAGAGAATATTCAAAAGACTATTTATTGGACAAGTGAGTTTACCATAGGCTTTGAAAGCCCAAACAACTGAGATGCCCAGGACTCAAAGAACTCACAGAGGGGTAACACAAACCACTGCTGGCAATCTCTGAGAACTCAGAGGGAATTGGAGAGGTGCCAGGAGACTAGAGCTGGGTAAATAGTATCCAGTATCATCTTTGTTTTTCAGTATATCTGAGAATTTATTGTATTTTATTTTACTTTATTATTCCTTTTTTTGTTTAGAACATTTAAGTTCTCTGTTAGCAAAGTTCAATTATATAGGGACTTCCCTGGTGGTGCAGTGGTTAAGAATTTGCCTGCCAATGCAAGGGACACGGGTTCGATCCCTGGTCTGGGAAGATCCCACATGCCATGGAGCAATGAAGCCCGTGTGCCACAGCTACTGACTCTGTGCTCTAGAGCCTGTGAGCCACAACTACTGAGCCCGTGTGACACAACTACTGAAGCTTGCGCACCCTAGGGCCCCCGTGCCGCAGCTACTGAGCTTGTGTGCTGCAACTACTGAAGCCCGTGTGCCTAGAGCTCGTGCTCTGCAACAAGAGAAGCCACTGCAGTGAGAAGCCGGCACACCTCGACGAAGAGTAGCTCCTGTTTGCTGCAACTAGAGAAAGCCCGCACACAGCAACGAAGACCCAATGTAGCCAAAAAAAAAAAAATTTCAATTATATAATACATGTTAACAACTATAGTCACCACGTTATACATTAGATCCTCAGGCCTTATTCATTTTATAGTTGAAAGTTTGTACCCCTTTACCAACCTCTCCCTATTTTCCCCACCCCTTAGCTCCTGGCAACCACTTTTCTACTGTCTGTTTCTATAAGTTTGACTTTTTTAAAAAAAAGTTTCCAAATATAAGTGATATCATATAGTATTTGTCTTCCTCTTTCTGGCTTATTTCACTTAGCATAATACCATCAAGGTCCATCCATGGTGTTGCAAGTGGCAGGATTTCCATTTTTCTCATGGCTGAATGATATTCATATATATATATATCTCATATCTTCTTAATCCATTCATCTATTGACAGATGAATTGAAACAATTTCACCAAGTTCATTTATCATTTCCCCAAATTTATTGAATTCACATTTTCAACCTGTTACTGGGTGGCTGTTATGTTAGCACTATGTTCTGAAGACTAGAGATAAATAAGGCTTGACACTGTGCCCCCAAACCATGCCCTGAAAGAGTTTGATATATATAGAGAGATGGACACTTTAAAAATTGATAAATTGGGTAAAATATGAAATAAGATGGTAAGCTGAGAGCATGAGATGAGAGCACAGGTTCTGGTCCCTGGCTACACATGAAAACTAACTGGAGGCTTTTGAAAAAAATAGAGATGCCTTCTCCCCACTACCAGAGCATTGAATTACTCAGTATAGGTGGAGGGTCCAACACCTACATTGAAAACTTCTTCCTAGGTGATTCTGGTTTGTAGCCAAGTGTTGAGGCCCAGTGTGTGACAGCAGTTCATTCTGCCTACGGGTGTTGTAGAACACAGCAGTGAAGAAATGCTCATTGAACTGAATCTTGGAGAATGAATAGGAGTTTCATGTCAAAAGGTAATCCAAACAGAAGGGACAGGGGTTTCAAAGTCAAGAAGCCAGGCCAGGCCCAGGTTGACCTGGAAATGTGTAAGTGCTTCAGCAGCACGGTGGGCGTGTAAGGGTGTAGTGCAAGTCTTACGTGTGCAGGAAATGGGGGCGAAGAGGGCACGCACACAGGGGCGGACAGACGTCAGGGACTGGAGCTCATGGTGAATCCGGACTGGGTGGGCATTAGGGATCCCACGTGGGCTGTAAGAGAGAGACCCGGTCACAGCACCAGCAGTGGAGAGGAGAGAGACCCCAGGCAGCGAGGACCACTGGGCGGGACTTTGAGAGACATTTCTAAGTCAGAAGTCACAGAATTTTTTTTTTTTTTAAATTTTATTTATTTATTTTATTTTTGGCTGTGTTGGGTCTTCGTTTCTGTGCGAGGGCTTTCTCTAGTTGTGGCAAGCGGGGGCCACTCTTCATCGCGGTGCGCGGGCCTTTCACTATCGCGGCCTCTCTTGTTGCGGAGCACAGGCTCCAGACCCGCAGGCTCAGTAGTTGTGGCTCACAGGCTCCAGACGCGCAGGCTCAGTAATTGTGGCTCACGGGCCCAGTTGCTCCGCGGCATGTGGGATCCTCCCAGACCAGGGCTCGAACCCGTGTCCCCTGCACTGGCAGGCAGATTCTCAACCACGGCGCCACCAGGGAAGCCCAGAAGTCACAGAATTTGACCACTGTGCATGCTGTGTTATCTATCAGTAATATCAGTTCTGGGATTCTTTGAGCCTTCACTTCTGTATTTTTTTCCTCACGCAGTAGAAAGCATTTCCTTGTATACACATATCCCCAGTTATTTTACCTTTTCTCTATACGCTTAGGGAATACTAAATATGAAAATAAAAAACAAAACTTGTCACTATAATGATAGAATGAGATTTTATATATATACTCACTTATATACATATATATTTTGTATTCACATATATTTTATTTTTCTTATCATCAACAATCACCTTCCTCAGAGCACATACTGAGAATAAGCCTATGAGCTTTGTTAGCACCGTACCAGGAGAATTCAGTGAGCCCAGACTCTGCCTGTGTGCCGTTATGGTCTCAAACTTGACATTTCTGAATGCAAATATGTCTGACAAGTGTAAATAAGGGTGTCACACCTCAGAGTAGTACCCATCCCCACCTTGCCGTTCCCTGTCACGCGTGTGTTCAGAGGGGAACACGCCGTTTTAGTCTTCTAATAGTTTCTCGGCTGGAATTTTGTGAAGAGTGCAGTGGTGAGTGCTGTGGTTTCCAAGGTGTAGAAATGGATCTGCTTTCTTCTCCTTGCAGAATTCAGCGCATTTTCAAATACCTTGAAAAGATGCCGGCGTGAGGAAAAGGAATACTCAGTGTTCAGCCAGCGGACGGAAGAGGCGTCTGCTGCACAGTACTTCCAGGTCAGGGGAGCGGTCCCAGGTGGAACGGGGTCGTTTCAGAGTGACACACACCTGTGAATACGCCTGGGCGAGGCGGTGGGTGGAGAAGAGAGCGCAGCGGTTTTTTCTTTTTCTTCTGCCGCGCTGCGCGGCATGTGGGATCTTAGTTCCCCGACCAGGGATCGAACGCATGCTCCCTGCCTTGGAAGCGGGGAGTCTTAACCACTGGACCGCCAGGGAAGTCCCGAGAGCGCAGCGGATTCTGGTGTGTGGTCCTCTGACCAGCAGCAACAGCATCACCTGGATTGGAACCTTGTCTCTGTCACTTAGCGAGTTGTCAGGACTTGGGCAAGTGGCTGTATCTTCCTGAGCCTCAGTCTCCTCAGCTGAGGAACGTACTTCATCTGACTGTTGTGGTGATTTAATTTGATTAGAGGATGTACGTGAAACACTTAGCATGGTGCCTGGCACATAGAAAACTCTACCAAATGGTGGCCATTACAATGATGATATTTATTACTCACTGTCAATGCTCATGGATTTATACGTACCACATCACCCAGCCGGCTTGCCTCAGGATCACCACCGTCACTGCCTTCTACCCCACCCCACCCTCTCCTGGGATTTCTATCCAAGGCCCAGCTTTCTCTCTAGGCTGATGGGACTCATCAGGGCCATCCCTTTTGGCCCTGGCCCCTGTCTGTCTCACTTGCCTCTGTTATTCTTGATCTGTACTCTCTCAGCCTCTGCTTTGGGAGGGGACCCTGGGCACCAATCTGGTCAAGATCTAGGTCTGAATCCACTGTATGGAGCAAAAGGCAAAGTTCTGGGGTCTCCTTAGAGTTGTGGGCCCTACAAATAGGGCCAGCGTGGAGAGGTCACGGGTGTCTCAGAGCCTCGGCCCCCCGGTGCGTTAGACCAAGCCTGCCTTGAGCCAGGTGGCTGTGAGAGCCAAGTACTCGTGCAGGTCCTGCCTCATGGCGTGTTGACCCTCCCTGTCCTTCTCTCTCCCTTACAGTTTTACGGCTGCCTTTCCCAGCAGCAGAACATGATGCAAGATTTCGTGAGGACAGCCACTTACCACAGAGCCATCCTCCAGAACCACACTGACTTTAGAGATAAGGTAATGCTGGCAGCAGGTTATTAATCTCAAACCATTTTAAGAAGCCTTGTCAAAAACTAGACTGAACATTCAGCTTTGATAGAATTACCATATGACCCAGAAATTCCACTTCTGACTGTATACCTAACTAACTGAAAGAATTAAAAGCAGGTATTGAGAGAACTATTTGTACGTGAATGTTCATAACAGCACTATTCACAGTAGCCAAAACGTGGGAGCATTCCAAATGCCCATTAACTGACGAATAGGTAAACAAAATGTGGTATATCCATTCAATGGAATATTATGAATATTGTTTATATTTATATTATTCATAAAAAGAATGTAATGCTGATGCACGCTGCAATGTGGATGAACCGTGAAAACATATGCAGTGAAAGAAGCCAGCTACAAAAGCACATATGATTCCATTTATAGGAAACACCCAGAATAGAAATCCAGAGCGAGAAGGCAGACTAGTGGTTCCCAGGGGCTGGGGGAGGGGGACTTGGGGAGTGGCTGTTTAGTGGGTACAGGCTTGCCTTTTGGGGTGATGAAAATGTCTTGACAGAGGTAATAGTTGGATAACATAGTAAATGTACCAAAACCCGCTGAATTGTACCCTTTAAAATGGTTGATGGTTAATTTTATGTTATGTGAATTTTACCTCAGTAAAGAAATTAAGTTTTGAGAGCCAGGAACTCAAGAGACTGAATGCACTATGTTTTGGTGCACAGAACAGGTTAGGAGCTGTATTGCTACATAATGAATAGCCCTTATTGTGTCACTTTACTTCAGTATTTTTTTTTCATGGACTCCACAAGTGCCTGCATTTATTTCCTTCACAGAATGGATCTGAATGATGAATGATTGCTAACACTCTATACAAGTGTCGTCCCTTATTTTCCTACCTGTTAAACAGCCAAGGTGTTCAAGATACTATACAGCTCATCTCAGAAACAGGGTCACTGGTCAGTGAATCAGCAGTCATGGGGTCTAGTTTCATATTTTCCCATTAAGTAGCTCTGTGATCTTAGGCAAACACTAGATTTCTCTGGGCCTCACAGTCTCTTCTACTGCCATAGTAATTGTAGACCCGTGGCCTTTGAGATTTGCAGCATTAATTCCGCAGGAGGAATGTGGTAGAACATTGAAATAAGGATCCCAATCCCTGCATCCACACCCATTTGCAAAGTTGTACAGCTGCTCCTTTCATGAAGAGATAGTTTAGTTTTTTATCCCTTATCTCTGTGCAATCCTTGGGATGTACTTTGATCAACAGAATATGACAGAGGTGACATTGTGTGAGTTTCAGAGCCTAGGCCTTCATGAGCCTTGTGGCTTCTGGGCTCACCCTGGTGGAACCCTGAGACCACCATACTGTGAAGAAGCCCTGTCTAGCCTGCTGGAGGTTGGGAGGTCACTTGGAGGAGAAGTGAGGCAGTCCAGTCAATAGCCAGCACCAACCGCCAGACCAATAACTGAGGCCAGCCTGGACCTTCCTGTCTAACCAGCCCTCCAGCTGAATGCAGGAACATGAATGAGTCTAGGCAAGACCAACAGAGAAACTGCCCAACCCTCCCACAGAGTTGGGAGAAATAATACATTGGTTCTCGTTCAAGCCACTAAATTGTGTTGTAGTTTATGATGCTGAAATAGTTAATTAAAGTAGAGAGAAGACGCACGAAAAAATAGTGATAAAGGGTTGCTTTCTGTTGTCATGTCCACTCTGCTATAGAGCCCATCAGAGAATTCTTAATTTTGGTTATATTTTTTCAATTCCAGAATTTCCATTTGGCTCTTCTTTATGTCATATATTTCTTGACTGAGACTATTTATTTTTCCCTTGATTTCAGTAGTGTTCATGATTGCTGCTTGGAGCTTTATTATAATAGCTACTTGAAGGTTTTTGCCAGATAATTGTAACATCTGTGTCACTGCTGTGTTTACTTCAGTTGATTATCTATTCCCAGGGAATTGATATTTTCCTGAGTCTTCCTATGCCAAAGAATTTTAGATTGTTTTCCATACATTTTGAATATTATGAGACTCTGGGTCTTGTTTAAAGCCTATGGAGAGAGTTAATATTTCTGATTTAGGATGCATTCAACCTGGTTAGGTTCAGACTGCATGTTCCATGCCACTAGTTGATTTTCCAAGGGCTCTGGTTCCCGTGTCATTTCACTTTTCAAAGCCTTAGCAGTGCAGCTGGGCTCTATTCCATGTGCACGTCACTGGATGTTCAGTCTGGCACCTAGGCAGAGTTCTCAGAGTTTTGATGTGCTAATGATCAGGTCCATGCATGTATAGTTTGAGGGGTGAGTACAGGAATTTATTTTTAAAAATACTTTATGGGGTTTCTTTGCCCAGTTCCTTCCGCTCCATGATCTCCCTGATACTTTCTGGTTCCCTGGGACCACTTTTTAGTCTCTGGACAAAAAGCTCACTCTGCCGTGCACGTCTATGACCTCGCCTAGGTATCGCCAAGCAGAGAGAGGACAAAGAGAGGGAAAAAAGCAGTGGGGCTTGGCCCCAGTTTTTGGGAACTATGGCACCATTGAAGGCAGAGGGAGTTTCCCCTGTCTCATAGTTTGGGCTGATGTGATGCTATGACCCCCACAAGGTTTCTGGGGGCTGGAGCATAGAAGAAGGGAGGAAAGGGATGGAAAAGAAAGGAGGGGAAGGAAGAGGAGGAGAGGGGAGGGGAGAGGAAAAGACAAAAGAAGAGCAAGGGAAGAACAATTTGCACACTCTCTTTGAGCATTCGGAGTTCCCCTTCTCGCAGCTGGAGCCGGAACAGAGGACACCTCCCGCAGCTCTCTTGCCCGCACCCTGGTGTCCATTTCTGGTGTGTTGAGTTCAGGCCACGGGTGAGGGTAAGGGGGTATGGATCAGTAGTATTTCAAGTTCTGATCCTCTTTCCCAGTCTCCCTGCTACTATTGACTTTTCAGAGGCTTCACGTAGCTGCTGCATGCATTCCATCCAGGTTTTATAGCTGTATTCAGTGGGAGAGTCAGGGTAAAGTGGGCTTTCTCCTGCTTACCCAAAACTGGACATTTTCAAAAAGTCAAATATAGGTACTCTGGTGGATGAGGGTGATGGTAAGAGAAAAAGATAAGACCAGAAATGGCCATGCTTGGCCAAAGGGTCTCATATGTCTTGAGGTACCAGGACCCTTGCTTTGCCAGTGGGGCATTCCTGGTGAACAGTGAGGAAGTAATAAGCATTCCTCATGAGGAGGACCAGGTTATGGTAGGTAGGCAAGGTGAGGATGGAGGGGAAAAGCTTGTTTCTTTTGACACCTTACCTGGTGTTCAAGGTTGTGGATAAGCAGTCTTACTGACCTAAGTCTTACAGGTTTCTCATCAATTAAAATAATTCAACTCTCAACTGTTGATTGTAATACTTTTATTTGGGGAAATTTCTCTCCTTCTGAAATTGCTTAGCTTTTTTTTTTTTTTAAGTTTTTTTTTTTTTTTTGATGTGGACCAATTTTTTAAAGTCTTTATTGAATTTGTTACGATATTGCTTCTTTTTTTTTTTTTTTTTAATGTTTTGGTGTTTTGGCCACAAGGCATGTGGGATCTTAGCTCCCCGAGGGATCGAACCCACACCCCCTACATTGGAAGGCCAAGTCTCAACAACTGGGCCGCCAAGGAAGTCCCGAAATTGCTTAGTTTTAATCTATAATCTATTTTCTATTTTCTATATTATCTATAATCTGTTTTTAATTCTGGTTATAGCTTCTAAAGACCACTCCCCCAAATTACTTGCATTTGATGAGTTTTTCACAGAATTTCATATAGATTTTGTCATTCATCTGTAAAAACAAAGATATTGGACCAGATCATCTCTAAGGTCACCCCCACCTCTAAACTCATTTGGTTCTACAAAATACCTTTTTCCTGCCAGCCTGAAATGGGTTTTTCTGCCAATGAAATAAAATAGGCATCCATCTGTTGGGGTTTATGAAGGTGATAATTAATCACATGACTGATAATTAATTATATCCCTTTCCCCCTCTGAGTTCTGAACCAGTTTAGAAATAGACACAGATGTCAGGTAGAAATCACAATATCAGCTTTATTTTTGGTAATGCTATTTGCAGAATGGGGCTTGGGCCTGTATCCACATAAGGCTTCCTACCCCTTTTTTCCCCCTCAAACTGAACTTTTCCTCTCACTTGTATGCTGAACATGTGGTCTCCCCAGACAAGTCCAGAGCCTGCCCAGCAAGCTTCCACCTGGGGGACTCAAGAGCACATGCTTGGGTAGAGGATCGGCAGGCTGGCCCCTTCCAAGTACCAGCACTATGCAAGCTCAAACCATTTTCCAGCATCACCAATCAGATAAGTCACTCCTATTAGGAGATAAAAAGAGGAACGGGAGATGACCTCTCTTGCTTCTAGTACTGCCCACTCCTGGGAGTAAGTATCTCCTCCCCACTGGACACTGAAGGAACAAATTGTCCCAGTTTTAATGTCCCAGGAATCCCCTCAGTCCTAGACAGACTAGGATAGTTGGTCACACTAACTCCAAATCTATCAAATCCACCACAAATCCAAAATGTTTAAAAATCCTTTTCTGTTTGCTTCATCATACAGAAGACCCTCCTCGAATGACCCCTCAGTCCATGGAGGATGCTACCTTTTTACTAAGCTCTTGTGTTCTTTCTCATTGAAATTGATTACCTAAAAGGGCATGGGTTTAGAATGATCAATACCAATGGCTATTATTTATTGAGCAACTCAAGTATCTGCAAGCACCATGCTGAGAGCTTTCCATACAGTTTCTGTCTCAGTTCAGGCTGGTATAACAAAAATACCATAGACTGTGTGTCTTAAACAACAAACACTGATTTCTCATAGTCCAAGATCAATGTGCCTTGTAGAGCTGATGTCTGGTGAAGGTTCATTTCCTGGCTTGTAGACAGCAGGCTTCTCGCTGTATCCTCACGTGGCTGAGAGGGAGAGGAAGCAAGCTCTCCTCTGTTTCTTCTTATAAGGACACTAATCCCACCATGAGGGCTCCATTCTTGTGACCTAATTACCTCCCAAAGGCCACATATTCAAATACCATCACATTGGGGATTGGGGTTTCAACATGTGGATTTTGGAGGGCACAAAAATTCAGTCTATAGCAGTTTCCTTTGATCTTCATTACAACTTTATTACGTAAAGACTAATATTTTTGCCATTTTAGAGATGAGAGAACTGAGACCTGGGAATGTTGATAATTTACCTGATTTATACAACTGATAAATGAGAAAGCCAGAATTTGAACCCAGTTAACCTTACTTTAGAGCCCATGCACATAACCTCTGAAAGGCACTGCCATGGGAAGGTTGGTTGAAATTGCCAAGAGAGACTTTTGTTTCTCTGGGCTTAAGGATGGAGTGAAAACATTGTGGTTACTTAAACATCCCCATGCAGGTATGAGGCAGCATTGCACCTTGGTTATGTGCATGAGTTCTGGAGCCAGAGAGCTGAGTTCAAACTCCAGCTTGGCCACCTGCTGTGCATGTGCCATAGACCTTTATCCTGTGTGCCCTGAGGTCTTGAACAGGTTATCTAAAGTCCCTGGGCTTCAATTTCCTTATCTGTGAGCGTAGCAGCTACCTCCTAGAGTCCTTGCAGGATCAAGATGATACAATGCATAGGAAGTGCTTAGTACATGGCCTAAAATATCAACTCAGTCCTTGATAGCAAGTATTATTATTATTGATGGTCTTGGGGATGGTGCTATAGTTTCTACCGCTGCAATAATTTTAAATCTTTCAAATCTTGATTTCTTCATTCTGCCTCCTCCATGCAGTTTTAATGAAAATCCTTCCTTGACCAGAGCACTGCTGGCTGAGAACCCCATTTGGAATCTATCCAGGAAACTGACGCTGCTGGAACCCACCCCCTCCCCCTCCTCAGAGTTTCTGTTAATTGCCATATGGCTATTTTTAGTTTCTTTTGAGTGTGCACTTGGAACGAGCAGGGAAAGTCCATCCTGCTGAGGGTAGGGGTTTGTGTGGGGTTGTGTGAGCCGTAGGGTTTTAATTTGGAAATGTTTTGACGCTTCATTTGTCAGGGCACCAGTTGCTGGAAACTTGTGAGAGTAAGCAGGAGCCGGGAGCTTATTATTTTTTTTAAATCAGCATTTTCACTAAAGGAGAGAATTCCCAGTTGCGACAGCTGCTTAGTGCATCCAAAAGTGAGGTTGGCTTAGGCAGAAGGGATTCAGGGATTTGAAGGCTTAAAAGAAAACATAAATAACTACAACAAACATGCAAAGCAGCCTGTTCAGATTGTCAGCTGATATTCAGATTTGCAGAGCCTGAGCTTTCTGGCTCTTCCAGTTTGAGTTTTCTTTGGTGCGGACTTACCATCAGTTTGGTCGAATGTCCTTGAGTCCATCTCTGATCCTGCTCTGAAATTCTCTGACTTTAGAACACTGCTACTACTTTATTTGGTTAACCTGGCACACTAATGAGGCCCAACCTTAATCACCGATGGAATAAAGGCTGCAGCACAGGCCTGCCAGATAGTCGTGCTGGCATGTGTTAAAACAGGTCTTGCTTCCTGAAAAAATTTTTAACCTCTTTAATGAGGTATGAAGCACGTACAAAAAGCTGTACATATTTAATGTATACAACTTGATGAGCTTAGGGATAAGTATACACCCATGAAACTATCATCACGATCTAGGCCATAACCATATCCATCACTTCCAAAAGTTTCCTCCTGTCCTCTTTATTTATAATGATAACTATTATTAGTATTTTGTGATAAGAACACTTAACATAAGATCCACTCTCTTAGCAAATTTTTAAGTAATAAATACAGTATTGTTAACTGTAGGCACTAAGCTGTGAAATGGATGTCTAGGAAGTAAGAATTATTCATCTTCTTTAAAATTTATTTATTTTTGGCTGCGTTGGGTCTTTGTTGCTGCGTGTGGGCTTTCTCTAGTTGCGGCGAGCGGGGGCTACTCTTCGTGCGGAGTGCGGGCTTCTCATTTTGGTGGCTTCTCTTGTTGCGGAGCACGGGCTCTAGGCGCATGGGCTTCAGTAGTTGTGGCACACGGGCTCAGTAGTTGTGGCTCACAGGCTCTAGAGCGCAGGCTCAGTAGTTGTGGCACACGGGCTTAGTTGCTCCGCGGCATGTGGGATCTTGCCGGACCAGGGCTTGAACCCGTGTTCCCTGCATTGGCAAGCGGATTCTTAACCACTGCGCCACCAGGGAAGTTCAAGAATTATTCATCTTGCATGACTGAAACTTTGTACCCTTTGACTAATACTTTCCTGTTTCCCTCTCTCTCCAGCCCCTGGCAACCACCAATCTACTCTCTGCTTCTAAGAGTTTAACTCTTTTAGATCCTTCATATAAGTGAAATCATGCAGTATTTGTCCCTCTGTGTCTGGCTTATTCCACTTGGAATGTTGTCCTCCAGGTTCACCCATGTTGTCTGTCACATGTGGCAGGATCTCCTTTTTTTTAAGGCAGCACGGTATTCCATTGTGTGCGTATGCCACAGTTTCTTTATCCGTTCTTCGAATCCTCCACATCTCGCCCTGAGTGCTGTTAACCATTGACAGCAGCATCCTCATTTAGAACTGTGGAGGGAAGTGGGAAGAAAGGAAGTAACTCATGACTCCTGCTAGGTGCTTTGCATATCTTATCTCATTTTAATCCTTGCATGTTAGTCAGGGTTCTTAGCTGCCAGCATCAGAAACCAACTCTGCTAATTTAAGAAAAAAAGAAAAAAGAATTTCCGAAAAGGATATGGGATCATCAGAGAGCTAGGCGTGGAGGCTACAAGGCGAAAAATAATTTCCAGAGTCATGCTGCAGAATTGATCTCTGGGAGACCTCCATGCAGCCAGACGTGGGCACCGCAACCTGCATAGGCTTCACCCGCTGCTACCCTGGAGTGTTGTCCTTAGAACCTTTCTCTGTTGTGCTGCTGGAACCGGGAGGTGGCCATGACTGCACCTGAGTGGATTCTGTGCTGTCCTGCGTCTGCACACTGTCAGCTTCACAGTGCAAAGTGCATCTTATCAGGAGAGCCCCGGTCATGCCTGTGCTTTAGCTTCAGGGATGCTGGAAGAGAGCAGCAGACACCTGTAACTTCCCAAGTGGGAGGCTGGTGCTGCCCCAGAAGTGGGACATTCTCCAAGCACAGGAAGGGGGTTCAGATGCTGAGAGGCACAGAAGAATGGTAAATGCCCGCCACACCACACGACAAAAAAATTCAAGGTATATTATTAGCCTGATAGTATAGATAAAGGGACCAGAGATACATAAATTTAACTAACTTGCTTTAAGGTACACGACTACTAAGTGGTAGAGCTATATGCGAACTCACATCTGCCGGGACTGCACAGTGATTTTGGGAGCAACATAAAGCCATTCTCTATGTGTTCTAGGTTGATAATCAAACTGATATTTTATCTATGTGATTTTTGGAACGTGTATGGGGGCAGGATGTGATAGTGAAAAATGATCTCTGATACATCTATATATCTCTGTCTAGTGTGTGTGTGTGTGTGTGTGTTTCCCTATGGCTTGGACTTTGGAGGCCGTTTTACTTTCCTAGGGCTGTCATAACAAATTACCACAAACTAGGTAGCTTAGAACAGCAGAATTTTATTCCCTCACAGTTCCAGAGGTCAGAAGTCCAAAATCAGGGTGTCAGCACGCCCATGCTCCCTCTGAAGGCTCCAGGGGAAGATCCTTCCTCGCCTCCTTCTAGCTTCTTGAGGTTGCTGGCAGTCCTTGGTGTTCCTTGACTTGTAGATGCACCACTCCAGTCTCTTCTTTGTCACATGGCATTCTCCCCATGTGTCTGTGTCTCTATGTAAATTTCTCTGTCCTTGTAATGACGCCAGTCACATTGGATTTAGGGCTCACCCTAATCCAGTATGACGTTATCTTAATTTGCTATATCTGTAAAAACTCTATTTCCCAATAAGGTCACATTCACAGGTTCTGGGTAGACATGAATTTTGGAGGACACTATTCGACCTAGTACAGAGGCCAAGGTTCACGTTAGGTCATATATCACAAAAACTCATCCCTGGGATAAATTCTCTGTAATACAGGTGAGGAGAAAGAGGTAGAAAATGGATCTCGGTCTTAACTGATCTCTTTGGCCCCTTAAGCTCCAAGGGGGTGTCCACATAGATTTCCTGAATGTGAGTAAAGCAGATGGTGTGTCTGTGCCAGGATTCTCCTGAGCCTGAATAAAATCTGCTCCTGTAAGAGTACTGGAGAAAGATGCCAGAATCAGCAGAGGAAAATGCTTTCATTTGGTATGAAAGCAAAGTGCAGCTTTCAAGGAGAGCCAAGAAGACTGAATAAACAACGATCACAGACTGTCTTTCAGGGCATTTGGGAAAGAGGGAGCTAGGGGCTTTAATGCAGTAGATGGATTTTCTAGTCAAGATATCTGTGCTCCAATCCTGTCTCTGTACCTTTCAAGATGCTGACATGTGACCTTAATCTTTTTGGGGTTAATTTTAAAATGGGATAAGAACACGTAACACATGATGGCTATAAGAATTTAGTGAACTGCTATACCAAAATCTCAGCACAGCATCAGAATTCTGCGGACATACTGGGAAATTTAAATCAGAAATCACTGGCACTTATCTGGGCTTATTAGGGTCAACTAGGTTATGCTGCTGTAACAGTCAACCCCCAGACCTCAGTGGTTTAAGCCAATAGAGCTTTATATCGTGCTCATTTAATCCATTATAAGTTAGCTAAGGGCTGTATTTTGTCTCATTCTCACTCCAGGACCCAGGCTGAGGAAGCAGCCTCCATGTGAAACATGACTAGTTCCTGTTGCAGAGAGAAGCGGAGCGTGGCAAAGCACACTCCTGGTTCTTAAATCTTCCACCTGAAAGTGACCCATGTTAACTTCTGACCACATTACATGGTCCAAAGCAAGTCATGTGGTCACTCCTAATTCCCAGAGAGCAAGGGATACAATTCTACCATGTGCCCATAAGGAGAACCAGAAATATCTGGTAAGTGGCACTAATGACTATCATACCAGATGCCACTCTTGCAAAATCATTAAAGAAGGGACAGATTGCTAAGGTGAAATTCTCAGTGCCTCAGCTCTGCATGGGAGGGGACTAGGAAAAAAAGAGGTTTGAAAAAAATCAGTATTTCACTGGTATGGTTTTAATGGCTAACTTACTATTAACTTCTGCCTGGTGGATTCCCTTCCCACTGAAGTCAAGGCATTTTAGAAACATCCTAGGGTTGAATTTCTAAACCTTTCCCATTCCCTCTAAGACAGTGCCATGAAGGGCCAGTTTGGAGCAACGACTGACTTTGTTAGAGGCTTATATAGAAGACTCTATGCAACAGTAACTTCTAAAGTAGATGTCTTTGTTTTAATATCTGCTTTCCAGGATAAAAATGTAAGTGGATAAATAGGATAAAGTCAGTAAAAAGGAGTTAAGTTGCTGTACTAGAACCTGGTCTTTTCCAGCACTGAACCAGGAATTGGGCATTGATGAACTTAAGAGCTTGTGCCTGTTATCTTCTTTTTGCTTGATTTCCTAAATCTGAGGTATTGACACAATCACTCAACTCCAGAGTGATGGCTTAGGTTTAGAATTTAGAAGTTCAGAAACCCGGAAAAGACAGAATCACAGAAAAATGTCAGGAAACATGTTGAATTTTGTTTAAGTAGCAGCATGTTCTTAGCCTCAGTTCCCTGAATCACAGATCATGCGGCAAAGGCTTACGTGGTAGTATTTTCTTAGGGGGGGGACCATCTCAGTGGAGCAGGAGCGAGGCAGAGCAGGAGGGAGAGCAGGTGTGAGGGAGGGTGTTACTGAGCTGGCCACAGCGTGATGAAAAACCGATCACTCGCTGTCACCGGACATCTTCAGGGAGGTCGTATGAAGCCACTCTGTCTTCAGACAGTTCATCGGGGGAGAAAAGGAGAATGATTTCTCCATTGGCTGCCATCTCCCGCTGGTGAAGCACGCCCCCGCAGGGTGTTAACTCCCTACTCTTCATGGTGCACGTGCATGCGTGCCAAGTGGGTACTGTCGTGCCTGCCCCATGCCTCAGCTGCGACAAGGGCACTGCGGTAGGAGGCAAGGTGACAAAGTGCATGTGGCGTGAGGGAGGTGGGCACTGTTTTATTGTACCCGTGAGCAATGTGAGGGAACAGGAGAAGCCTCTGCAGCAAACTCCTTCAGCTGTAGCAGCAGCAATGAAACTCAGCTCCATGTTTCAAAGACCAGTACAAGCAATTCCTAGGGCCACTCTGGCCGGCCAGCAAGGCGAGCGTTCCATTCTGGCGTGCTGCCAGAACTGAAGGTGTTATAAACATCCCCCAAGCCAGGAACCTGGGAGTCAGGCTAGACTTTTCCTTTCCAGTTTCCAAATTCTTTAGCTTCTATTAATCCAGCAGTTTTGCAACTCCTTCTCTTCCCTTTTGCCCCACAGCTGATTCTTTGTTCTCATTGTTACTGTATCTTTCCTGGAGGATTGCAAATGTTTTCCAATTAGTTTCCCTACTTGTCCCAGTTAAGATAGCTTTGGCCTCCAGTAGGAGGAAAATCCCTACTTAAATTGGCTAAAATGTTGGAGGTAGTGTGATTCTGAGGTGTTTTAATCCAATTTCTCTGAGCATCACATTTCAATTTAACCATGTCCAAGAAAGAAGAAGCATCTTTCTTACGTCTGTCTTAGAAGGGAGAAAACCTTTCCAGTAGCTCCCAACAGACTTCCCCTCAGGTCTCATTAACAATATTTCATCACACACGCAAGTGTAATGATCACTGGCAAGAGAAATGGAACCACTTATGATTGCCCTGGACCAATCAGGATCCCCTCCCTGGGACTGGGGATGGTTAACCACACAGAGGAGGATAAATACTCAATAAAGTGAGGTTCTGATAGGAAGTAAGAAGGGACTGATGTTAATTAGGAACCACCACTGTCTGCGTTGCAGCCTCTGATCTTGTGCCCTCCAATCCATGCCACCACTATGAGGCTGCTGAAATACGACTATGAAATAATTCTTCCACTGAAAACTGTTTTATGATCCTTCTTTGCTTAAGGATTAAGTCCAAGCTCTTAGTGTCGTATACAAGACCATCTACAATCAAGCATCAGCTTTTGCTCTTGCCATGTTAATTTCTCAACCATGCCCCCACTTGTACCTCTAACACACACATCATGCTCCTGAGAAAATTTGCTGCCTCCCAGACATGACTGGCTCTGTCATTCTTGGGTGCCTTTGTTCAGACTGCTCTCCTGCCAGTCCCTCCATTCAGATGGCACACATTGACTTACCTCTTGATTTTCACTCCTCGGGTCATCTCAGTGAAGTCTTTCCAGAATCCTTGGTAGAGTAGACTAATCCTCCTTCATAGTTTCACTGGGTCCATTATATAATACTATCATTGCCACTGTAACACATCATTATGCTTCTCCCTACTAGACAGTCATGTTATTTTCAGCTTTGCGTTCCCAGCATCCAGCAGTATTTGGCACAGTGGGTAATAGAAGACACCTTTGATGTCTGATGAATGATTGAGTGCCTGAGGGTTTAGAGCTGAGTGAGCTAGTCTGAGTCTATTGGCAGCATATGAAGGGGATTAATCATGGAGAGAGAAGGTAGGAGTGATCAGCATCTTTGTATTTTCTGTAATAATAGAGAAAAATAGTTGGAGAACTGGTGAAAGGGTGGTTAAAAGATTGGTGAAGGGTTTATCTATCCTCTGCCAGAAGACCAGGTGGAATGAAACAAGGGTGCTCATAAGTATTATTTATTCATTATTTAAATACAGGCAACCCTTTTGTTGAAAGCAAGTTTCACTGCACAGCAGATGTGGAGTTCTGTCTTATGGGGAGCTATCACAGCAGAATTCCTCTGCCATAGAGAAAGTTCTAATTATCTGAACAAGATTTAAGCCTAAGCTGCAAAGGCCATCAAGGGATGTCTTCTGCAACTCTTGAAGTGATTTGGAATTTTCCTTCTTTGACAAAAGCTAGAGTAAGAGATGTGATGGACTGCAAAAGGCTGTGTAGTTCCCTCGTTCTGTTTCTGCTTGGAAGCTGTTCAGTCACCCTGTTGGTCAACAATTTGGATGTTGGAATAGTTGGGCGCAGTCTATGGGGTAGGGAGCCCATGGCAGGTAACTATGATGATAAAGTACATGACAATGCAAGAGCATGGGGTACTTGTAACTTGGGGTGGTTCAGTGGAGATATCTACAGATGTAATAAAATAAGGGCTGGAAGAAGCAGCAATGGCTGTGGAAGTGCCAGGTGGGTAGGACACAATTTCGGAGTATAAGGCATACAAAAATGACAGTTGGGGTATTGCAATTCAGAGCAGCCATCGATATGCTCAAGCAAATAAAGAAAGAATGAATAAATAATAACTGGCATAACTGGAGGAATTGACTGTGGGATAATCAGGACCTCAATATTGGAAGACAGTTATAAAACTGCTAGGGTGAAAAGAAGGCTAAATGGGACAAATATTACGGTAGCCCGAACAACACAGAAAATAGAATTGAAAATGAAGGGAGTGGCTAAGAGCATAGGGTTTCAGTTAGGTACATTTGTTTTTATCTCATCTCTGCCATTTATTAAGTGTATGACTTCAACTGCATCTGATTCTTAGTCTCTTTATCTGCAACATGGAGAAAATAATGGTACCCACATTAGATAGTTGTCATCACGAGTAAATAAGGTAAAAGTACTAAACAAGCGTAGTACATAATAAGTATAAAAATAATGGTACATATTTATTTTTACTTTATCATTCAAGGGTAGTTTTGTTTCATGTTTTCTTAAGGACCTGGATGTTCTTTGTTAATTTTAGCCCAGTGAATCCAAATAAATAGCTTTGAACCCTCTTGGGGCTTTTTAGACCTGTTCAAACATTTTGCAGGATTTCTTTGCCTAGGAAACCATAAGAGCATGTAATTAAAATCATCTGTACAAGCAAAATGACCTTATATTTTTAATATTTTTAAAACCTTATTTACAAATAAATTCACAGAACTTTTGGCCACTGTTACATGGACCAATTGTTGACTTTTCCCCATTAGTCCTCGCAAGGATTTCATACCATTTTCTGGTGCTGCCCCGTATAAGCTCCAAATTAGCCATTTTTATAGTTACTGCCTGTGTATCCAGGGGAAGCTGAGGATGAATTCTCTCTCTAGAGGAACATTGTATACCAGAGCTAACTGGATTGTAATGTAATGACAATATGGCAATGTCCAAAGAAAGTCATCCTTTGAAGGATGCTGAAGATCACAAGATTGAAGAGGATGTGTTACGCTGGTAGAAGGTACTTTCTCAGGGAGGTAACAGATTCGCGCTGTACCTTTTGGATCATGAATCTGTTCCCTATCTGTGGTAGTGAGACACATTTTTATTTATTCAGCTTGTTTAACAAAGATTTAGTGAGTGTTTTTACTGTGTGCCAGACCCCGTGCTATATCAGGGATTCAGTAGTGACCAAGAAGCACATAGAGGTCTCTCCTTTAATGAAGCTTGCAGTCCAGGGGAGGGAGCAGAAATTAATCAAATAATGCCTCTTTGAATGAAAAATTATAACTGTGATGAATGTTATGAAGGAAGGGTTTGAGTAGGTGATGATACATAGAGCTGGAGGACTTTACTTAGCCTGGGAGGGGAGCGAAGGCTAAGGAAGTCTTCCCTGAGGGAGAGCTGTTTGAGATCTGAAGGATGAGTTGGTGTATCAGCCAGGGTTCCTGCAGGAGAGGCAAGGCACACCCGACAAGGTGTTTTAGAAGAGTTAAATAACAGGACCATTTACAGTGACGTGGGCAGAGTAAAGGGAACCAACACGGTACGGTGAAGCGCCCTGGCACTACCAAGAGGGGGAACTTTTACCACCCCTTGGCCTAAAGGGGAAGGGGGAAGGGGTAGTTGCTGGAAACCTGAGAGAATAGTCATAGCTATAAGAGATGGAAGCCCAGCAAGAGCTGTGGCTTTTGGTAGAGGGGACACAGCCAATCCATGGAGACCCGGGAGGGAGGAAGCCAGGAGAATAAGTCATCTGACCTCACTGTCCTCACTCCCTCTGACCTCCTGTTGTCTTTTCTCTTGGGTGATCCCAACCAGAGTCCAGTAGCGTGGAGCCATCGGAAGCGTTTAGAGTGTGGTATGGTCAGATTTACATCTCTTCACGGTCCGCCCTTTCCTCCCATCTTCTGCTGCACAGAAAGATGGCCATGGTCCTACAGACAGCTGAGCACTGGGTCCTCATCCGGCTCTGCCCTTTACCAGTAGTGTTACCTTGGGCTGGAAGCAGTCTCCCCAAGCCTGTTTCCTTCTCAGTACAACGGGGACATAACTATGTACTCTCCATCCCAGGGGGGCATGAGGATCAAATAGATAGTGTCAGGGGAACGTTCTTTGGAAACTGGAAACTGCTTTACACGTGGAAGGGGATTTTATTGCTCTCTTTTGCCTCTGTCTGAGGTGAGATACTTTTCCCTAGGATAAGAAAGTATAACTTAATGTCTGCCAAGGTCCTCAAACATACCCAGTTCTGTGATGGCCTACCAATGGTAGAATAAAAAATGGACTCAATATAATCTTCTGTGAGGACAAGAAAACGTGATGAGAGGCAGCTCCAAGGCTTCCTGAGGTGCCAGATTAGATGGTGTAACAGAATTATCTGCATTAATGTCCTGTCTTCTCCTAGTCTGGGAAACCCCAGCTGGAAAGGGCTGAAGGAGTGTATTTCCATTAGAGCCTAAATACTTGCTTGGACTTGTTTGTTTTTCACCAGAGAATGAATTCTCAGCCTTCCTCAGCTTTGTTTCCAACATTTCATGGCTTACGTAGACGGGGCAGAATGTCCCTCCCTCTCCTCTCCCTCTCCTACAAGCCCCAGACTGAAAATTCACTTGTTAACTTTTTAAATATACACACAAGCGGGAAACAGATGGCATTATCTGGATAATGCTTGCAAAAGATCAGATTCTTTTTCAAGGGCTATGCTCTGTTTGAAATAGCCAAATGAATAAGGTTGTTTTGGCTTGAAATTAGTTATTGAAATAAGGTATTTGGACAACAGTTTATAATTTTTCAACTCTTCTCTAGGTAGGGTCTGGGCCTGTCAGTGCATCTTCCTACCAAAAGGCCTAATTTGGCAAAAAGCTGAACCGTATCAGGCTCCCTCCCATCTCTGAATTTTTCTCTCTCTCCCCATTCCCTCTGTCTGATGTCTCTCTCCCAGTGGTAAAATGTTTCTTTGGTTTTTAGTCTGCAGGATCAAGAGAACTGAAAAACACTGCTCTAAGATGTGCTTCATGACACCCTAATAAAAGAGACAAAGTGTTCCCTTCACACATTTCTAGGACACCTGTCACCAGAGCAAGCAGGTGCAATTTCTATTGTATCTTAATTTTGTATCCATATTTTGGACTGAGCATAGTATCTAAGGTATTATATTTTTAAATTAATTTATTAATTTATTTATTTTTGGCTGCGTTGGGTCTTCGTTGCTCTGCACGGGCTTTCTCCAGTTGCGGCGAGCGGGGACTTCTCATTGCGGGGGCTTCTCTTGTTGCGGAGCACGGCCTCTAGGTGTGTGGGCTTCAGTAGTTGTGGCACGCGGGCTCAGCAGCTGTGGCTCGCAAGCTCTAGAGCACAAGCTCAATAGTTGTGGCACACGGGCTCAGCCGCTCTGCGGAATGTGGGATCCTCCCAGACCAGGGCTTGAACTCATGTCCCCTGCATTGGCAGGCGGATTCTTAACCACTGTGCCACTAGGGAAGTCCTATTATATTTTTAATTGAAGAAGGCTTTGGAAAGGTTCTTCTGGATGTGGTGCATCTTTTTAGGGGACCATGGATTGCACTCTCCAACCTACAGCCTCCTCTCTCTAGACAGCAGTCATGGGTGTTCTTGCAATAAACCAGGACCATGTGAAGATGAAGTATTTCCTAGGGAGGATGAGGAGAAGTGACTAGTGGTATTTCTAAAAGTATAGACAGCCTGACAGCAAATTCCAGAGACTGGGTGACATTTTAAATTAGTAATGCTCCTAATTATCCAAACCCTAGGAGACCATATGGAATAGAGCCACAGCTCTAGGATTAATATAAGTGAGCACCGTGAACCCATTACTAACAGCATGTTCTCTTAGAATAATGGCACCGTAGCTGTGTCAGCACAGTGTGATACTGCAATTAAAACACGGATACACACATGCACAACCTCTGATATTTCCTATTTTTTTGGAAAAATTTTCCTACTATCAAAGTAAAAAAAAAAACTGTTATAAATTTTTCTGAAAAAAGTAATACTTTGTTTCCTTGTCATTCGTTGCCTATTGGTATTGCTGGGTTAAAATATCAGATTTATAAAAGTGAAATTAAATAATCAACATGTGATTTTATAGAACGTGAGCTTGGAAGGCAGAAGTGCCCAGATTCAACTCCTGGCTCCCCTACTTACTGCTAGGTGAACTTGGGCTTATTCAATGTCTCTGATGTTCAGTTTGTCATCTCACAAGTGGCCATAATAAGGCTATCTATTCATACATTTATTGTGAGGATTTAGAGCCAAGTGAAATGCCTTGCTCAAAGCTAGTGCTAAAAGATGCTAAGAATAAAAGTCACTGATGAGACGGAAATACAGGAGCCTGAGATTTCAGCGATCAGACTGAGCTTGAGACCTCAGCTTCAGCTGTGCATGGGGCCAGGGGCGCAATCCACACTGTCCTCTTCCTCTCAGCATGCAGGTCCAAATGTTCGTTGGTCCCTTTGTGCCAGTGAATGGTGGTCTTCTTGATTTAAGTCCTAGGTCTGAACACAGAGAATAGAAGTTTCTGTAAATTCTATGTGTCCACTGTCTTAATACCCTCCTACCCTCCATATAAACCTCCCCAACTTTTTGGAGGGGACCTAAAAAAAAAAGCACATATCTCACTTTCGGATTTTTAAAGACTATCTTCAGTTTTTCCTGAATATATATACACACACATGTACATATAATATGCATATACATATGTATATAGGTATATAATGCTAAAAATTATTTGAGACAGTTTTCATTTTGTTCATGCTGACAGGTAGGGTAAGCAAATTTCATTCATGACCCACTACTTTTCTTGGCCCTAAACATCCTAAAAGTAAACCATGTTAACAAAGAAACTGTAGTAATAATAACAATAATTTGAAAATCACCAATTATACAGTAAGTGCTTTGTATACACTTCCTACTAATCCCCACAGTAAACCTTAAAAGGTGGGTATTATTAACCCCATTTAACGTAGGAGAAAAAGAAGTCTCATAGAGATTCATAACTTGGCCAAGGTAAGACCACTTGTAAAAATCAAAGCTAGTACTTTGAGCGCAATGCTCAAAGTTGGCATGATGCCAACAGCTAAGCTCCGGTTTGTGTTTTCACCCCTTTTTTGTCTTTTCCTTTCCTTCCAGGTTGTTCTAGATGTTGGTTGTGGATCAGGAATACTGTCATTTTTTGCTGTACAGGCCGGAGCTCGGAGAGTCTATGCAGTTGAGGCCAGTTCAGTAGCACAGTATGCTGAGGTAAGTGGTTGTACTTTTACAGCAGTGACTAACTAGGTCTTCAGTAGACTTCAGGGGACTGAGTGATGGACCTTCCACGTAGGTTATTTTAGAAGAATTTTTGTTTTACCTGTCTGATTTTTTTTTTCCTGTTGGGATGTTACTGCTGAAAGAGCCCGCCTTCACTGTAGTAATTGATGTGAAAACAATTATTTTAAAAATTTCACGATACTAAAATTATAACAGAACTTTCTTGGGCCTGGGGGAGATGAATGCTATCTTATCTTTAATGACCTACTGAGGTGAGGAGTCAGACATCCCTGGAGCTAGGTTTATTTTTTTTCTTAAATGCTGTACTGGCAATAACTGCACCACTCACTTTAAATTTCAATTTTGGTTTAAGGGACTGTTGCCACATGGTTGTAGTTGGAGCATGGACAGATGTCTGTGCTTCTTTTTCAGATTTCAGGTTCTGATTGGAGGGCAGGGAGATGCTTTGTTTTAAATATGGTACTCCATTATCATTATAAAATGTGTACAAATATTGGAGAATAAGTCAAAGTCAAGAGTCAAGTCATAATAGCTTTCAGTAATATTTGGATGTAATAACAACCCAGTCAAGCTGCAGAGCTGGATGTGTGTGTGCACGTGCACGCACAAGGTAATGTGCTTGTCATTCACACCTGGAGGATGCCTGCATTTAAATGAGGGGTAGAATGGCAGATAGAGAGGGAAGCTTGGCTGCTGCTTCTGAGGAACATCCTGAAACTTTCCTCCGACCTGGGACAAGCGCTAGCTCTGAGTGATGGTTGGTTTTGGATTGAATGACCCAGAAGGGGCCAGAGACCAGTAGACAGTATGGCACGTTCGGAAGGAAAGACTGCCAGGGCCTGATGGCTGGCATGTTGTTACACTCTCTTCTTCCAACAAGTCTTGGATAAAATATTTTTAGTCATTTGCTTACTTACCAATTCTTAAGAGTCATTTTTATCAACTGTTAGGTGCACACAAAAGAATATTTGTAAGATGTGTACATTTTAATATTTGTAAAATGTGTACAAATGTGTACGTTTGTAAAATGTGTCAAGAACAACAATACAATGAATGTGTGTCCACTACGTCTTTTTTTTTTTTTTTTGGCCATGCCACGTGGCTTGCGGGATCCTAGTTCCCTCACCAGGGATCAAACCCACGTCCCCTGCAGTGGAAATGTGGAGTCTTAACCACTGGACAGCCAGGGAAGTCCCAACTATGTCTTTTAAGAGATAGGCCATTAACATTTCCATTAAAGGTTCATGTGTCTTGTCCTGATCACTTCTCTTTTCTGCCCTAAATAGAGGTAACCACTATCTTGAATTTTTGTTAATCACGTTCTCGCTGTTCTTTATAGTTTTACCGCATATGTTTCTGTCCCTAAAAACATATCCTTTCTGAACTTTCCATAAATGGAATCATAATGTATATATCCTATAATTTGCTTTTTTCACCCAGCGTGATGCTCCTGAGGGTCATTTTGTTGATGCATACAGCCATTGTTTATTCCTCTTCAGTGCTGGATAGTGTTCTATTATATGAAACGCTCAGTGCACTGAGCTGTTGACGGACTTTGGATGGCTTCCATTATAAAAGTATTATTATGAATATTCTTATACACACTCCCTACTGCATCTGTGCTGGAGTTTCTCAGTATATACCCAGGAGTAGAATTGTTGGGTAATAGGGCATGTATACCTTCACCTCTGTTCTGTGATGCCAAATTGTTTTCCAAAGTGGTTGTTCCAATTTTCACTCCCTCCAGCAGTTAACGAGAGTGCCATTGTTCTCCAACTTGGTCAACGCTTGATACTGTCAGGCTTCGGAATTCTTGCCAATCTGGTGTTTATTACATATTTGTGGTTTTAATTTGTATTTTCTACCCACTAATGACTTTGAGTATCTTTGCACAGTGTTTGGCCATTTGTACTTTCTCTTCTGTGAAATACCTGTTCCAATTTTTTTGACAATTTTTCTTTTGAATTGTTATACTAACTCTAATTCATTTGTAGAAATGATTTCTATATTCTGGAAATTAATTCTATTCAGTTATACATGTGAAAAATGTCTTCTCCCAGTTTTGTACCTCACCTTTTCTCTTTATGGAGTTCTAAATAAGATTTAAATGTGGAATTCTAAACAAGAAAAGAGGAAAATACAAGCTTATGTAGAGAGAACCCATAGATAAAAATGCCTCTGCTTCGATTTTAATAGATCTCAAAATGCAGTCTTAATGGTGAGGAGTTGAGGGTAGAACTTTGTCTCAGGTGTTGCCCATTCATTTAATCACATCTTCATTCACTTGCATCCCACAAGTCTGTTTCTTGGGGGATACAGGAGAAACAGAAATGACGAAGGTGTATTCCTGTATTCAGAGAGCTTCTGTTCTAATAAGAGATTGATCCTGTTGTTGTCTCTTGTATCAGACACCAAAAAGAGAGAGAGAGAGGGAGAAAGGCATTAATTTAGAGATTTCCTCTTTCTCATATGGTTTGTTTTCTCATGTATTTAAGGTGGTTTGAGACATACTTGATAGTTATTTTTAAAAATTTCATACCCTTGGTTGTAGTATTTTAAGGGAAGAGAGGAAGAGCGAGCTAGTGGTGCATTCCCTAGACATAGTCCTGTCTCCCTCAGAACTGTGTCCCAGCACACACTCCCAGTAATCACCAGCACACCATGGGAGGGGCCGGTCTGGAACTGTGTGTGTGATTGGTTTCTCCAAGAGAATTCTCAGCCTGATTAAACACATCAGCAGGACTGTTGGCTTCTCGCAGAGCGGGGCTACCCTCATGGACACTTTTACCCAGAGGGTCCGCTGGATAATTGTAAGGGTCTCTAGCAAGAAGCCAATACAGAGAAGAAAAGGGAAGGAACTTAAAATTGTAAAACTTTGTATTGTTTTAATCTTTGAAACTATTTTAAACTATTTAAAGCATGGACCTAATTTCAAACTTACAGATAAGTTGTAAAAATAAAAATAATTCAAAGGCTACCCAAATGCTCTTTACCTAGATTCACGTGTTGTTCACATTTTACCCCATTTGCTTTATCATTTACTCTTGCTCCCTCTCACCATACCTGAACACACACATACACAAATATGTATACATACGTATAGGGGTGTGTGTGTGTATATATTTTTTACATATATGTAGATAGAAACACACACACTTTTTTTCTATGGGTTAGTTATATACGTCATAGCCCTTTATCCTTAAACATTTCAACGTGGATATCCTAAGAATGAGACCATTCTCTTATATAAACCAAGAAGAATTTAAAGGTGAAAAAGAAGCTGTACAATGACTTGTCCATTGAGGCTTTCGATGTTACTGAATAAAAGGTTTTGGGGAGGCCCCAGCGTGAGCAGAGATACACTGTCACCATGGGCGTTGAGGCGAGAAGAGTCTACACTTAACTGCCTCTTTCCTTGCTTAGTATTTCCAGGGAGACTTGATTTTTAAAGCATTAAAACCAATGTTCCAAAGAATTCTGAAGCATCAGAGCTTGATTTTGTCTTTGGTTTTAGCTTCTATGGGGGATTTTTATATTTCTGTAATCCTTCTTTTCTGTGTATGGCTAGGGCCAGGGGGGTGCGGGGGAGTGAGCAGGGGTAGCTTTCCAAATGCTGCGGGGACTGTAAGGCATCCTTGAAACCCTTGCTGAGAAGTCTCCTTTGCCCCTGAGGACTTCCCGGCATGTGGCCCTAAGGACAGGCTAGTTAAGAATGCATTCAGGGCCAGGGATGGTTAGAATCTTCTCAAAGGATGGCTTTAAGGACAGCCTGGTCCCTCCTGATGGAAACCATGGCCTCCGCCGTGCTCCTGGCTGCTGCCATGGGTGTCATGAGATGTCCCTCCGTGGGCCAGGCCTTTCACCCTTGCAGAGGATGATCTGCACCAGCTCTTGGTTTCTGCTGCTTCTGCCGACACTCGTCTGTACAATTTGTGGGTGGCAAAGGCGAGTGTCAGCAGCACACACAAGATTTTCACTCCAAGAATAGGCTTCAATAGCCTCTCAGCACACAGTACATGGTGCTGCTTTCCACCTTTTCATTATCTGGTAATTGAACCAGCAGACATTTAATTCTTTTCTCTGGAGTCTTCATTAAATTGCTCGGAAAATATAAAATTGTAACAAGAAAGAAAAATGTATAAATTTAACTACCATTGCCTGTCCATGGATTCTTCTCATGAAAGGCTTCTGGGCTTTAAGTAAACAATATTTTCAGCTTGCATAGAATTCAATTTCAGTCGCATTCAATGGCTCAAACTGATTTTGTAAGGGCTGACCTCAGATGACGAGATGATGTGAATGACTCCTCGTCTGGAGGGCATGCACATTTAGTCATTTTTTGCAGGATGGTCATGAACCTGCCCAGGTGCAGCCATATGCTTTCACCCTGGGCCACATCTGACATTTCTGGGTCAGTAACAAGAGATCATTCTTGTCCAAGGAACAGGGCAGAACTAAAGATCTCCCGTGGGTTCCCAACCCATGAGCCTGCCCACCTCTAAAGGGCAGCTATCTCTTGCTCTTTTTTCTTTTCTTATTATGAAACATAAAGCTGAAGCCCTCAGATCATACAGACCAAATGGGGAAAAAACGCATTAATCAAATTTATACATATATATATAGTCAAGGGGAGGCTGTTTCTTAACTTAAAATTGTGCACGAATGCATGTCATGTCTCTCCATCTAGATGATAAATTCCTTGAAGGGCCAGGAGATTAAAAGACTATGAGGGTAAGCAGTCATGAATAGATTTATGTGTTGTAGTCAATTTAAACTTACAACAAAGCTCTCTGGCTCTTAGATTTAACAATGTTCATAATAATTATTGGGCCACTTAACAATTAGACTTTACTAGCACACATTTCCTATATATGCTTCATTAGGATGACTTTTAAGGAGTCAGACCAAGTATTTCTAGGTCATGGGTGGTGGAGGTAAAGGCAGGTGGAATTGGAGCTATTGTGACGCTGCCTTTCTAGACCTGCTGGATTCATAATCTAGGGCTGCTCTGTCCAATATGGTAGCCACTAGACGTGTGGCTCTTTACATGTAAATATAAACTAATTTTTAAAATATCTTTATTATAATATAATTGCTTTACAATGTTGTGTTACTTTCTGCTGTATAACAAAGTGAATCAGCTATATGTATACACATATCCCAATATCCCCTCCCTTTTGAGTCTCCCTCCCTATCCCACCCTTCTAGGTCGTCACAAAGTATCAAGCTGATCTCCCTGTGCTATGCAGCAGTTTCCCACTAGCCATCCATTTTACATTTGGTAGTGTATATATGTCAATGCTACTCTCTCACTTTGTCCAAATTAAATTTCTTAGTCGCACTAGCTGCCTTTCAAGTGCTCAGTAGCCACAAGTAGCTAGTGGCTATCATATTGAACAGTGAAAATACGGAATATGTCCCTCATCAAAGAAAGTTCTAGTGGGTAGCACTGATGAAGAGGACACAGGTGGCCATACGTCACTTTTCTGGCATGTGATGGCCAGGCTGGTGGCTGTGTTCACTGCCAGGTATTGGCAGCCATGGCCAGGTCAGACTGGTGTGATGTTAGGTGAGGCAGCCCTCCCCAATCCCTCTTGCTGTGGGCATTGTTTATCTTTCCCTTATTTATGTGTAAGATCTGGCATAGAACAGGTTCCCTAGGAAACAGACTCTAATGCACAGATTTGCATGCAGGAAGTTTATTGCAGAAGGCTCTCAGGAACCTGACCTGTGAAGGAAATAAGATAGAATTGGGTAGAGGAGTTAAGCTGAAATGTAGTTGGAATAAAGGGCTCAGACAATCCCACAGGGAATTCTTGAGCTCGGGAAACCCATCAGAGTTGAACCACCTGAGGCAAGGGCCTTTATATTTCACATTTTAAAATATACACTTCCTCAAGAAGGAGTGTAACTTTGGGTAAGGTGGCTCTCTTGGGCCGAGGGAAGTTGTAGACCAAAACTCACCTGAGAGGCATCATCTGGCAACATTTCCAGCAGTTGGGGGAATGATGCCTTGGTCCTGAAGGAAGGATCTTTATGGTACGCCACAGCAAGTACTACAAAATCAAGATGCAGGATCGTCACTTTGGTCTATAGATAGGAAGCTGATGGAGAATAAAGATATAATAGTAAATCAAGGAAGAGGGTTGAATTGGTGGAGCAAATGGGATGATACTAAAAACACAGGCAAGGCCACAGGGTAAATTTGTTATGTGTGCTTTAGGGGTGGGGAACGATTTTCTAGAAACTGAGTCCATCATCTGATCTGATGTACTTTGTACTATTCTAAGGTCTGTGAGGACAGAAAGTACATATAAGATGTGATTTCTCCCCTCAAGTAGTTTGTCATCCAATTGGATTTCACACAAGTGAGATTCTTGCCATAGGACAGTGAACGCCAAGTGCATCTGAATGGCAGAGACGAGAAATGTCACCGCAAGGAACAATTCCCATCAGCTGGGCTGGTTACGGAACCATCAGAGAAGAGTTGCAATTTGACTTGAATCCTTAAAGATGAAGAGAAATGAAATGCTCCTCTTCTCCTTTTTCACCTCTTACAGCCAACAATGAGATTTTTAAAAAACCCTTGGATTCTTAATGGGATTCCTCACCTTAAATATGTTGCTAATCCCTTCACAAATGCTTTGAAGGCCATTTGCTGAAAAGGTACTTCTAATTTTTAATCTTGAACACTAGAAAGACTGTATACTTTGAAGTTTTCTAACGTGAGTTTATCCTTTGAGCTAGGATTTTTCTCTAATTTCTTTAGTGTCTCCGATAGCTAACTTCTCCATTGTCACTCTCCCACAGACACCAAAAGCCTGAGTCACAAAATTCCATCCAGCCCCATCAACAGTTCTTTATTTTTGAACTGACAATAAAGTTAAAAGGTGGCAATAACGAATCTGTTAAGGAAATAATAATACACATTTTGCATAGTTGAAGTTTTAGAATTTAGGTTGCATTTCCACATCTATAAACCCATAGTTCTTCAGGAAGAGTTTTTGAGGTGCTTGGAGCAGATAATATCATCTCCACATTACAGATGAGGAAGAACCTTGGAGAAGTTAGGTCGTGAGGATGGGACACGGTTCATGAGACACAGTCCTTCACTGCCACCTCCTTCTTCAACATCCAGGTAAGCAGTGACTAGTGGTGTCTTTGGAGGTGAAGAGACGAATGTGTTTGTCTAGAAGCTGGAGCACCTACCCCTGTAGATAGTTCATACAGGAGCCAGGAGGAAAAACATCTCTTTCTTCCGAAGAAATCTATTGTGGGGACTTCCCTGGTGGCGCAGTGGTTAAGAATCCGCCTGCCAATGCAGCAGACACGGGTTCGATTCCTGGTCTGGGAAGATCCCACATGCCGCAGAGCAACTAAGCCCGTGTGTCACAACTACTGAGCCTGTGCTTTAGAGCCCATGAGCCACAACTACTGAGCCCACGTGCCACAACTACTGAAGCCTGCGCTCCTAGAGCCTGTGCTCTGCAACAAGAGAAGCCACCGCAGTGAGAAGCCCATGCACTGCAACAAAGAGTAGTCCCCGCTCACCGCAACTAGAGAAAGCCTGTGCGCAGCAACGAAGACCCATCGCAGCCAAAAATAAATTAAAAAAAAAAGAAATCTATTGTGAAGCACTTAAACAGGCAGATAGGTCTGCCATGTAAGAAGGAAACCTTCCTCCATTGACAAAATCAACTAGAAGCACACTTAACAGAGGAGCAGTTTAAAGTAGTCCACGTGGAATGCCACCCCATTTGCCACAAAACCCCACCTAGGAAATAACCCTACTTGTAGCTGGATTGGTGATGGATGAGGCAAGAAGGCAACTTGGGAGAGAATATTGATGCCTCTTCATCTCACTCAATGCTCTCTTTCCAGTAGGGGAGGCGCTAAACACCTTTGCCAGGATTAGAATTGATGATGCAGATTCTGGAATCACACAGCGTGGGGTTTTATCCTTGATCCACGGCCTAATGGCCGTGTGACCTTGACAAGTGTATTAGTTTCCTAATTGCTGCTGTAACAAATTAACACAAACTCAGTGGCTTAAAACAGTACATATTTATTACCTTACAGTTCTGGAAGTCAGAAATCTGAAATGGGTTTTATGGGGTAAAATCAAGGTGTTACAGAACTGTGTCCTTTCTGGGGGTTCTAAGGGAGAATCCATTCTTTGCCTTTTCCAGCCTTTTAGAGGCTGCCCATATTACTTGGCTGGTGGCTGCATCACTCTGACTTCTGAATCATCACTTCTTCTCTGACTCTGACCCTCCTGCTTCTGTCATATAAAGATCCTTGCAATTATATTGGCCCGCTAGGATAATCCACAATAATCTCTCCATCTCAAGATCCTTAATTTAATCACATTTACAAAGTCCTTTTGCCATGTAAAGTAACATATTCCCAAGTGTTCAGGGAGTAGGATGTAGACACTTCTGAAAGGCCATTCTGCCTACCATCACAAATTACCTGATCTTTCTCTACTTCATTTTCTTCACCTATAAAATTATAGGTAATAATAGTCCCTTGTGAAGATATTATGAGAATTGAATGAAAAAATCAATATAAGCATTAGCACAGTGCCTGACATTCTCTAGCTACTGTTATCACCGTCATGGTTATTAGCAGTATCATCATGGAGTCTCATTTCATCCATGTCTCTGTACAAATCAACTGAACGGATATCATGGAAGAGGGATGCCAGGCACAGTGGGAAGCATGGGACCAGGCAGAGCACATTTTTCAAAAGTGTGTGTTTAAATTGCATTTTGAAATTTCCTTATTAGTCCTTTTTATTTTTTTTAATGTTTCAATAAAACTATTGATGAATACTGTAATTTTATTTAATTTTCATGTGTCAAGTTATATCATTCTTCTTTTTATTTTTCCTAATCTTGTAAAAATATAAAAACCATTCTTAGCTTGCAGGCCGTGCAAAAAGAGGTAGTGGGCCAGATCTGCCTGTGGGTAGTAGTGGTGACTCCTGGTCTAACATAACCCTAATTCATTAAAAAAAAATTTTGTTTTAGTTGATTACCTAGTGTGTGTCAGGTCTTAACGCTATAGCCACTATAATGGCTAACAAGATAGACATGGTTCCTGTCCTCATGGAGCTCATGATATAATAACCACACAAATATATAATCAGAAACTGTCAGTAGTGGTTGAGAACCACTGGAATTTTGTAACATCAGGGATGAAACAGCCCCTAAAATGTATTTCCCACAGTGTTTTTGAAGGATGCATCAAGGAGACCCTTCAGGGGCTGAATTAGAGGGAGAAAGGAGCTTGAACAGCAGCAGTGAGCCTACCTGCCCCAAGCCTCCTAAAGTGAGAGCAACACCCTCTTTTTACAATGATGGATAAACGTTATTATATCTAATTTAGCAAATAGCCAGAAAGACTAAAAGCTTAATAACAAATGGATTCTGCACTCCATTGAGACTTGGTTAAAAACAACTTGTCTTTTTTTCTTTTTTTTCCTTTCACTTTTTAAAAAGTTTGCTTTTATTTTTAACCTCAGTTTTCTTTTTTTTCCAGTTTTATTGAGAAATAGTTGACATACATCACTGTATAAGAATAAGGTGTACAACATGATGGTTTGATTTACATATATTGTGAAATGATTACCACAAGAGGTTAGT